>NW_027361696.1:40158928-40804642 GCF_039654945.1 Dendrobates tinctorius | reverse complement strand
GCCCTGGTCCATGCAGTCTATCTAAAGACAGCCAGGCCTGTGAACGATAGCACCCACTGACCCTCTTTGATCCAAGCCCATTAGTTCCCATAAATACTATATCCTTAAAGTGCTTAGTTAATAGTTTTCATATTTTGGAATTTTCGAATGACTATTGGAGCCACAGCGCAGATATTTATCATGTCAGGGATTAGTTTCTTATTTGTCCTCTTTATTGTATTGCAGGTCCTACAATTATTACAATCACATGGGATACAGGTAAGGCCATATTTATTATATAATAACTTTAACTGAATTGCCATGGAACTTTTCATATGTATACTGAAATAACTTGGTGCATAAATATGATGGAGATGTGTCCAAACTAGTTATACACTAATTTCCTTGATAATGCGTTGATCCATGGAGCTAGTCTGATTGCCGTATGTGGAGTCAGGAAGGAATTTTTTTCCCCAATGTGAAGCTTACTGTTTGCCATATGGTTTTTTTTGCCTTCCTCTGGATCAATATGTTAAGGAAGGTTAGGATAGGATATGGGTTGAACCAGATGGACTTAAAGTCTTCCTCCAACCTTAATGAGAATAACTCTTTAAAGACCTGTTTAGATGTTGTCTAAAAGGTTCTGACAATGATCTTTTATTGAGGAGCAAATTTTTCAATATTCGGTTCTGATTACTATCTCCGGCAAATATTGTATTTGCAACATTCGCCGAACTCAGCAAATTGTCATTAGAGCTAGTGGGAGTAGAAATGTTCGAATATGTTCGGAACCAATGATCAAACATAAATTGAGCACAAATAGGGTACCAATATGGCACGAATATGGCAAATTCGGATTCGCCGATTGTTCCGAACACATTCGCTCATCTCTATTCAGGACGTCCTACTTGAAGCTCACCAAACTTTCTGATAGTACAGTATATAAATATTCCCCAAGTTCATAGAGAAATTATGTACTGAAATTTTCAAAAAATCCACATCATTGAATATACCGTTGCTGTTAACTAGTTAAATGCCGTTGTCAATTTGCAAACCGGATTCATGTCTTAGCTGCGCCTATCAGCACCCATGTCACATGACCGCGCATCACTGATGGGTGAGCATTTAAACCCAGGGTCTTCAGGAGACTCCTGTGGTTGTCATTGCTGGATAGCTATAAGCCCTGCCCGGTGGTCGAAGCTCATAGCAGATGAACATTTTTGTTACAGATAGGGCTGAAGCCCTGCTGTGTGTAGCACAAGCAATTGGATGATCGTAGTTTCTATTGAAGCCAAAGAAAAGTAAAAAAAAAAAAGTTTTTTTAAAAATAAAAAAATAAAAAGTTCAAATCATCCCCTTTTGGCGCATAATAAAACAAATAAAAAATACACATATTTGGTATTGCCATGTTCAGAAGCACCCGATATATCAAAATATAAAAAGAATTAATCTAATTTTTTAAACAGCATAACGAGAAAAAAAATCAAAATGCCACAATTGCATTTTTTTGGCCCCTGCAAACATTGCAATAAAATGCAATAACGGGCAACCAAAACATTGTATTTATCCTAAAATAGTATAAATAAAAATGTCAGCTTGGCACGCACAAAATAAGCCCTCACCCAGCCCCAGATCTTTAAAAATGGAGACACTATGGGTCTCGGATGGGAAATGGTGCCATTTTTTTTACAAACTTGGGATTTTTTTTTCACCACTTAAATAAAAAAGAACCTATTCATGTTTGGTATCAAACACTTTGAATTTTTTTTTACCATTTTACAGTACGCGATATGGTAAAAGCAATAGTGTCAATCAAAAGTAACACTTGTCCTGCAAAAAAACAAGCTCTCACATGGCCATATTGATGGAAATATATCAAAGTTATGGCTCTGGGAAGAAGGGGAGCAAGAAATGTTAACACAAAAGCGGAAATACCCCTGGTCCTTAAGGGGTTAAGATAACATTGGAGAAGATCCTGGTTGATCTATGTAGGCTTGCATAAGATCAATTTTCTAACAGGGCATTCATCCATGAAGTCACGATTAACAATAAAAATAATATAAATATAGCATCTCAAACCCTAGAATGCATGACCATAAAAATCTACACTTTCACATACCTGGGGCCTTTTAGGCCCGTGTGCAAATAACATGGAATAACTCAAACAAAAATAATTTTCAAAGTTTATTTGAAAATTGCAAAGTAAGGATGCATTCCCACTAGCGCTGGTGTCTGCCAGGAGGAGATCTGTAATGGATCTGACCTCCTGGTGACCCCAGCTAAGGCTGGCGGAATCACGGCATTCCAGCAGCCTTAACTGGAGTTACCAAGAGATCAGATCCATTACGGATCACCTCCTGGCAGACCCCAGCACCAGTGGGAACACAGCCTAAGATGTGAATAATTTAAAACATTAATATGTGCAAATAAAACCAAAAGAGTAACTGAATGGGCTTAAAACGCCCAATATACTCATTCGATATAACTCTTTATAATAATGTTTTTTTGTCTAAAAGTTTTTTATATAAAAGTTGCAGTAAACATGCTGCAGGAATATCTCTTTTCAAAGGTTCCTTTTCTACTTTACTAATGACCGCAACAACTTTCACACGTTATCTGTTCGGAAGAATGCTCCTTGCAGACATTTTGTCCACAAGTAGTACAGACACGCTCGGATTTCCTGTCCTTCTTTGCTGGACAAATATAACATCGCTTTCTTTTTTTATCTCTTGGCTCTGGATGTTCCTGAAAACGTATACCGCATCAGATCATAGCTTCTGTTGTTTGACTTTGTAAGCATTTTGTTCTGCTTCTCTCCATCATGTTAGGCATTAAAAGTTCACAGCAAAGTTCTGTCAAGTATAGACGTCTCTTGTCCTTTCTGTTGGCATGGAATTCTGGATGAGTCTCACTATAAACAATATAGGTATTGAGGGCTGACACATCTAGCATATTATAAAAAAGAACTACAGGCCAACGTTTTGTCTGCCTCTAGCACGTATACTCTCCAATCATTTTCTCCATTTTGTCCACTCCTCCTTTGGTTTTATTATAATGCAAGATGATTTCGGGTTTCTGTTTCCTGTTATTGGTGTCTATAATTCCATCACGGTGCATTGTACTCAGTAATATCACAGATTTTTCTTTCTTAGCTTTATAAGACACCATTGTCGCTTGATTGCAGAAACCAAATACACTATCATAAAGTTGTCGATGTTGATTGTGCTTCATGATTGGAGGAATTTCTCTGCAGTTTTGCTTCATTGTACCAAGAAGTGTAAGTTGTTTCTGAAGCAAAAAATTGCCCAGTTCAAGATTGGTGAAGTAATTGTCCATTGTTATATTTTTTCCAGAATAGAAAATTGGTTTCGCAAGTGTTTTTACTACATCAGAACATAGGTCTCTCTGGACTGGAGCGTCAACATCTTTGCCACAGTAAATCAGACCATTCATTCCATAATAGCTTGTAGAATCAGACATCCAGAAAATTTTAATACCATATTTAGCAGGTTTACTGGGCATATACTGAATGAAATTGCAACGTCCCCTAAATGCAAGAAGTTGCTCATCCACTGTCACATTGTCACTAGAATGTTAATGCTTAGTACAGTTCTTGATAAAAAGATTCCAGATGTAGCTAATGGGGGCTAATTTATCTGTTTCCAACCTGACAGGACGAGTTCTCTTGTCAGCAAAACGAAGGCTTCTCCGAATATCCTCAAATCTATTGACTGACATTGTAGCTTTGTAATGTGGATCTGAAAAAGGGTTCATAAAGAGTTCTCTGATAGGAATATCGTATGATTTTGTACTCCCTGCCAGAAGAGTAAGGGCAATATAAGCATACAGTTCCTCTTTTGTTATATTTTTCCATGTTTTTTTCTTCCTGAAGCGATACGTTTTCCTTCTAAGTTAGTACACAAAACTACCTCATCTACAATATCATCTGAAAAAAATTTACAGAACATATCTCTTTTGGACAAGAATTGTGGAATTCCTACAGTTCCTTGAGCAACTCTTACAATATTATGTGATGGGGTTCGTCCAAGAACCTCAGCAGTACTGTTCCAAAAAACATTAGTTTTGGATGTTCTATTTGTACGTTCTGCTGGATCCATTACTTCTTCATCATCTGAAGAATCACTGGACGATGAAGTAGAGACATTAGCTGGTGGCATGTACTCTTCATCAGACAAAGAAAGTTCACTGTCTCCATCACTATCAAAAATGATTGCTTCGATTTCTTGGTCAGTCAAACCCCTTGGATGTAGACTGTGCCATTGTAACCTTAGAAGTCAGTAAACTAAAATGAAAAAAAAAAAAAGATTACAATCAGGGTTGTACACTCTTTGTTAGTGTGTGCTAAGGGTAAAGTGCAGACCCCTCCTCACACCTTCAGCAGGTCACCACTTTCTTTTAGGTGCAGTAGAAGCTTTTGGATTTTTGGAACTCAGAAAGTTTCTTTTTCAAGAAACAAGAAAGCTGACTCCTTCCTCCAAAGTCTCTTCAGCAAGTAGCACACAATGAACAGTGTTCAGGACCTATGATGATGTCAGAGACGCATGACGTTGTGAGGGAGCCTCCTTCCCAAGATCACATGACCATGTAGTCAGGCAGAATTCACACTCTTCATAGCAACAGCAGAGTCATAAAGACTGGAGTCAAAGTCTTCCCCAGCAACAGTGAAGACAAAATGACTTAGGATCACATGTAAACCTAGTACGGGCCTAAAAGGCCCCAGGTATGTGAATATGGGGTATTCACAAAAAAGAGTTGTTATACCGAAATGCCTGTAACATAATAATAAATGAACAATTGGAAATGACAAACAACTATATACCTGAGGAATACCTAGAGTTTCAAAATTCTAACTAAAGTAATCTTGCAGAAAATAGAAAACAATTAACAGGGTGGGCCTGCGAGGCCCCAGGTATGCGTTCTAGGGTTTAATGTCTCTACATCATACTTCATGCATTTCCACTCTCACATCAGAGGAGTAATTAGATAAAAAGTACTTAGCTAAAGTAGATGCAACAATAATGACACTTTCGGATGTCTAAGTTTTCAAAGTATTTAATCTCATAGGTCCACTCTCCTAACCATAATTCTTGGATATGCTTGTTTAGTAAAGTAATTGGTAAATTAGAGAGTGCTACCAGGCAGCCTGGACTTGGCCTTCACTCTACTCACTTGCTGGTTAATATGTTCCATAACTTCCATAGCATCTCTAAATTAAAACATTTTCCTATTTATTCTAGGAAAGAAAAAGCAGAAGTCAGACAATGCCCTTAAAGTGGATGAAGGCTCATCAGTGTATTTGAGATGCTTAGTAGAAAGTAACCTAACTTATTTAAGATATCATGTATCTTGGACTGACCAGAAGAATCATGTTCTCCAAAATGGGACTGGAAAAAAGCTAGAACTCGGACTAGAAAACATGACGATGGAAGATACTGGTGTCTACACATGTTCAGTGATGACTGAATGTGCAATAAATAGTGCAAATATCTCCATATCTGTACAATGTAAGAATCATTTTTAAATAATTATGATATAATTCTTCTATATAGTAATTTTCATAAATGTTTCAGTGAATCATTTTTGCCACAATATTATGTCACTAATTGCTATCAATTTGCGTGATTTTTTTTTTTGCAGGAAATGAACACAGTATGTTTTGTGATACTCTTTGTACTGTCTGCACTTGGCATCATCAGAAAAATGTTCTATGCTGTCTTTAATAGCATTCTTTCAATTGGTCTGTTCTTGTACAGCTGTTATTATTATTATTATTATTATTATTATTATTATGTGTTTTTATATTACATATCTTAACCCCTCCACGACATACGTCATACGGTTTTCTAACGTCCTATATCATGTCCCTGCCTTTTATTCAGGCTCCGGCGCTGAGCCCGCAACTTTCCCCACACATGACAGCAGGTTTAATCAGACATCATCTGCCTTTAACAGCTGCGGGTGGATCGGTGCTCTGACCGCAGTATTAAACTGTTAAATCCTGCTGTTGATCTCTAACAGAAGGATTTAACTCATCAGGGAAGGAGCGGGTAATTCCACATATCCATCGGCGCATGGGGGTTGTACTAAAGGCCTCCCAAGCTGCCATTACAGTCCTCCAATAAACACACGCTCATTGCCGGCATTCAAAGGAGATCTGGATTTCTGCTATCCATAGCAGTGCAGAAGCCTTGCTATGTATAGCACAAGCGATCGGACGATCGTAGTTTCAAGTCCCCTAAAGGGACTATAAAATACAGTTAAAAGTTAAAAAAAATGTTTTCAAAAGTATGAAAAAATAAAAAAAAGTTCAAATCACCCCCCCCTTTTGCCCCATTCAAAATAAAATAATAATAAAAAAAATATACATATTTGGTATCACTGCATTCAGAAATGTCTGATCTAACAAAATATAAAATAAATTGAAGATTGGTAAACGATGTAAAAAAAAGGAGAAAATATCAAAACACTAGAATTACTTTTTTTGCCACCTCAACATTGCAATAAGAAGTGATCAAAACGAGAGATGAGTGAATTTGTTCGGATTCGGTTCCGAATACAATCAGCATCAAATATTGTTTTTGCAATAGTCGTCGAACACAGCCGAATGTCATTAGAGTCAATGGGAGTACGAATTACCGAATAAGGTCGGAACCGATAATCAAACTTAAATTTGGCACGAATAGTGTTCGAATATGGAACGAATATGTCCAAATAAGATTTGGGGACAAAAATCGAATAAATTCGCTCATCTCTGATGAAAGCATTGTATATAACACAAAATGGTATGTGCAAAAACGTCACCTTAGGGTGCAAAAAATAAAACCTTACCCAGCCCCAGATCGCTAAACTTTTATTCATACAAATTTTCTATTATTTTTCAATGTTTATATAAAAAAGAACGTATACATGTTTCGTATCTGCGAACTCGTAATGACCTGGAGAATTATAGTGACAGCTCAGTTTTACCATGAAGTGAACATGCTAAATAAAAAAAACATGGATTCTTGTGATAAACTCACCGTAAAATCCTTTTCTCCGAGACGCTCATTCTGGGACACAGGACTGTGGGCGTATGCTACTGCTGCCGGGAGGCTGACACTAAGTGATTGAAAAAAAGGTTAGCTACTCCTCCGCAGTATACACCCTCGCCTCGTTTGAAGGCGGAATCAGTTCGGTGCAAAAACAGTAGGAGATCTACAAGACAAAATCAGCCTCAATGCAGGTAACAATATGTCTAGAAAAAACCCACCTGGTATCATAAATACCTGTTAATAAAAAAAAGGAGCCAATTGGCTATCAGGGTGGGTGCTGTGTCCCCCAATGAGCATCTCAGAGAAAAGGATTTTATGGTGAGTTTATCACAAAAATCCATGTTTCTCCTTCGCCTCATTGGGGGACACAGGACTGTGGGACGTCCTAAAGCAGTCCCTGGGTGGTAAATCGACTCATCGGTCCAAGCTATACGCACCTCCTGTGTAAAGGTGCACCACTGCTGCTTGGAGAATCCTTCTACCCAGGCTCACGTATGCTGAAGCCTGAGTATGGATATTGTCGTGCTTCCAGAATGTGTGCAGATTGGAGCAGGCTGCTGTTTTGCCTACTTGCTTCACCAAAGCCTGGTGCCGAAGAGCCCAAGAGGCGACCACCACCCGAGGGGAGTGTGCCCTGATCCCGCTGGAACAGGTGCGCCTTTGATGCAGTAAGACTCCTGCACAGCCACACGAGTCCACCTGGTTACGGTCGATCCTGAGGCCGCGAGTCCATTCCTGCGACCCTCGGGGAGCACGAATGGCGTGCCTGTCCAACGAAAGGGAGCCGTCCGTGACATGTACCTCCTGAGATCTCTTACCAGGTCCAACGTATGAAGAGCCTCTTCTACCCGGTGTACCAGTGCTGGTTAGAAAGTGCAAGATAACATCCTCAATAAAGAGAGATGAAGAAAACGACCCTTGGCAGAAAAAAAGGAGGAGTCGGGCCGAAAACCACTCTATCCTTGAGGAAACAGGTACAGTTCTTCGACAGGATAGAGCCGCCAGCTCCAAGACTCGCCTAATTGACCTTATAGCCACGAGTAACCTACCATCCAGGAAAGGTATGACAAAGAGACACCTTTTAGTGGTTCGAACGGAGCCCCCTGCAGACCGATTAGGACCTGGTTAAGGCCCCCAAGCGTCCAGAAGGACCCTATAGGGGGGTATCAGGCGGGAGACCCCCTGGCTGAGGATCTTTAGGTGCAGATTGGTAGCAATCCTCTGCTGGAAAAAAGGGGTGGATAAAGAAAAAAAAACCTGTCTCCTGAGGGATCCTGGAGCTAAACCTGAGTCTAGTCTAGACTGGAAAAGAGCTACAAATGTTAAGAATGGAGAGTCCCAGTGGAGGATGACCGGGGTCCCACACAGTGAGAAGAAAACTTCCCAGTCGTGGTGGTAAACATGTGCTGAGGCGGGCTCCTAGGCCCTAACCATCGCAGCCACCCTCCTCCAGCTGAGCCCGGCCTGGGCCAGGATCCAAGATTCCATGGCTAAGCCACCAAACACAGGGCCTCCGGTAGATCGGGTCCTGGGAAGGTAGGACTGGGGCTCTGGCAGTCGCCAGGGGATGTCGACGACTAGTTACACTAAATCTGCGTAACCTGCCCGACGGGGCCAATCTGGGGCTATCAATATTACTGGACCCCGCTATGCCCTGAACTTCCTGAAACCCTTGGACGCAGCGGAAGCGGAGGACACAGGTACGAGAGATGAAAACAGGTTCTGCGTAAGGGCCAATGCGTCCACCGCAAATGTCTGTGGGTCCCAGGACCGAGCGACAATCCTAGGTACCTTGGCCTTTAGCCTTGAAGTCATCAGGTCCTCCTCTGGGGTTCCACAATGTTGGAATAACTGGCGAACAACTCGGGATGGAGTGGCCATACCCCGGACGCGAGACCCTGACGGCTGTGAAAAGATCGCCATCCAGTTCTCCACGCCCAGACTGTGAACTGCTGATCACAGAGTGGCCTTTCTCAGCTCTGCAAAGGATATGCTTTGCCTCGAGCATGGTCATCCTGCCGGGGCTGCCTCCCTTTATGATCCATGTAAGCCCCTGCCGTGGCATTGTCTGATTGATTTCGGACAGGGCGTCCTCCAGGAGATGATGAAAATTGCTAGCCAAAACATCTGAATCTCTAAAAGGTTGATCGAGAGGCACGATTCCCGAGGTGACAACATCCTTGGGCTGTGTGGTGACGAATTACTGCTCCCCATCTGAGGAGACTGGCGTCAGTCGTGACCATCAACCAGTGGTTTGAAGAAGAAGACTAACCCTGCAGAAGTGAGGGACTCATCATCCACCATCTGGGGGCCTGTCTGACCGGTGCAGACAACCGGCACTGGTGGTAAGAGAAAAAAATGGGATTCTTGTCCCAGGCTTCCAAGAGGGCGTGCTGCAAGGGACGACGGTGGGGCTGGGCAAATGGAACAGCCTCTAATGCTGCCACCTTTTTCCCTAAGACCTTCATGCCAACCCGGATGGTACGGGAGACCGGTTGGAGAAGTGCCCAGGCTACCCACTGGAGTGCTAGGGCCTTATCCCAAGGGAGATCTTTCTGACCCTCGGGAAGTGTCGAAGATCATCCCTAGAAGGGAAATTGTGCGAGCTGGAATAGGGACAACCTCAGAACTTCAAATTCACCAGCCACTCCAGGTGGAGACGTGTATCCAGCGTGAAGTTGATGCTCTCCTCGTAAGACTGAAAGGATGGGCTACTGACCAGGAGGTCGTCCAGATAATGCCAAATGGTTATGCCCTGGGCATGCCGGATGGATATGATGGCCTCCATGACCCCTGTGAATACCCTTGGGACGATAGCTAGCCTGAAGGGTAAGGGTGTGATGCAGGTTGCTGATGGCAACTGTAAGAGCCCTTAATGCCAGGAAAAAATGGGAATGTACCGGTAGATGCCCTGGGCGCCGATAGCTGCCGAATTTTCCCTTCCTTCATGGCAGATATGACCTGATTCTCTCCGGAACTGTCTTGCTCAGAAACTTCAGGCCCAGAATGAGTCTCATGGTTCCGTTCCTTTCCACCATTAAATTTTTCCTTTTTATAATCTTTCCTGTCCTTGGGGACCACAAGCAGGTTGGAGTAGAAACCCTGAAATCTCTCCTTTTGGGGGTGGCTGATAAATAGTATCTTGTACCCTGAAGGCACCAGCTCTCCTACCCACGCGTCATATACGAGGGAGAGCCAGATGTCACGCAACCAGAGCAGGCCCCGGCCTACCCTGCGGGTGTGGACCGGAAGTTTCTCCAGTCATTCAGCCGTGAACCTGTGGGGCTTTGATCCCCCTGATCTTGGCTGGATAGAGTGCATCCTTCCCAATGGGTTGGTCCTATATGGGATTTGACGATCTCTGCCCTGATTGGGCTGCCCTAAACTGGCAGTCGAAACCAAGTTTGAAACTGGTGACGAAATGGCTGCTTAGCCCCCTGTTGTGGGAGAAAGTTGCTTTTCCCCCCTGTGGTGCTGGAGATAAGCTGATCTAGCTTCTCACTGAACTCTCTGCTGCCTTGATAGGGCAAAGAAGTTAGGGATTTGTTAGGAGTTGGGTAGGCTCGCCATGTTCTCAGCCATCGGGCTCCCCTGATGTAAATCGCGTTCCAGCAGCCAGTGCTGCGTGTTAGCTGCATCCAAGGATGCATTAATTGAACTAGCCTCCCGGGGCTTTTCTGATTCACGATCCCAGCTACATCTGACGGTAGGCACAGGCTCTGCAAAGCTGCATTTGATGACTGACCAGGAATCATGGCCTTGGCTACCCAAGTTACCGTGCAAGCGGGAGAGAGGGCTAATCCTGAGGCCTCAAACACCAAGCAAGCCCGGCTCTCTATTGAGACGGCCAGTGGGATCCTTATGAGAAGACCCGTTAGGTAGGGATAATCGGGTTCTTAATACCAACCGCAATACGGGTGGGTCTACTGATGGGTGCTCTTCCCACCCTTCACGGAGTTCAGAGGCAGATGGTTATCTTGCATCCAGTGCCCTCTGTCATTGCCTCTGTCCTCAAACTCTGGGTGAATCTACCGACTGGCCCATTTGCTTGACACAATATGACCTGAGGTCAAGGTGGACTCCTCGCCAATACTTAGTGCTTGGTTGATGTCCTCACTAAGCCTGTCAACTGATTCCTGGTATCTAGGTGCATCCAAATTGAGGGGCCCCTCGGAATTGTAATTCGTGTTTTGCTCGCTGTCACCCCCTAGAACAGGGGAGCGAGAAGCAGAGCTCATGGACGCTGAGGCACCAGTCGGCCTGGGCTACGCTGTGTGGGTTCATTTCTCCCCTCGCGTCTGCCTAGAGTGAGGGCGGCCCCTGCAGGCCGGAGGCTCCTGTAAGGTCGAGGATTTCTCCAAGAAAGGTGAGCCACTGTCCCTGCCCCTATCTGGGGCCTGAAGGGAATTGATTGTGCCATAAACTGTGACAAAGATAGAGCCCATTCCAGGGCTGGTCACAGGGGAGGGCTCCTGGGCATGTTAGGGATCTCAGGCCTCGCATACTGATAGCTCTGTGCCTGCAGAAAAGAGTGAACAAATCCGAGGTGCATACGGCAATAGCACTGTATGAGCTTGAACCTCAGTTTCCTGGCCAGTGACCTTTTAACGGCCGCCACCACACAAGGGCAGTCATACGCAGCCTAGAGTGGCCTGTGGCTACATGCTGGGCCTGCTGACTGACATAGCCTGCCACAGTGACGCCATTAGTATAGGTGCCTGACTGGAGGGGGGGTAGCACTTACCCACAGTCCTGCACCCCTGAGCATCCTGAAGTGCAGCAGGAGGGTCTGGGCTGCTCCTAACTTCAAAAATTGCACCTCGCGACTGGGCGGGCCAGCCGGAAGTAGGCGTGCCTGGGGCATGACGTCTGACTGTGGCCTAGCACAGGCCAAAGCCGGGGGCTAAATTTACAGCACCGGCCCAACTGTCGGATATGGACGCTACAGTGAGCCGGACTCCTGCCCACAGCCTAGGGAAAACTAGGAGCCGGGGAGAAAAGTTCTGGCCTTGGCAGCGATGAAGAAGCGGCGCTGCGCTGCACACGCCAGGGAACCGCTGCTGGCGCAAACAGTGCAATAAAAAACTGCGCCGTACCAGGAAAGTGGCAGGCCATCCACAGGAGCCCTCCCAGCCCACCCTCAATCCGTGCCCCCTGTCCTGATCGCATGGAGCGCTTCAGCTGCCAGCCTGTCAGGTGTGTGGGGGGAGAGGGGGGCTGTGTACAGGACGGTGCATGCCACCTAGCTCCATCGTTCCTTACCCGGGATGAGGAGAGGGACCGTGCGCTGCCTTGCAGCACCGCAGTCTAGCATTGATGATGCAGTGGGGGCCACATGGACTGTGCTTGTGCCTCTGTACAGCCTAGGGTTTCAATACCTTAGAGTGGTCAGGGCTGAGTCCGGCATCATGTCCCACGTTGCGGGTAAGGATACGTGGAGGCGACACTCGCACGTGCTCGCCCGTTGTTGGTTTGGGGAAATTGGACCATTTCTATAGGGTCCGTTGCCCCTGTCTCATCTTCATGGAAAGTAAAAAGACAAAAAAGCTGGGAAAAAGACCAGACGTGTCCCACGTAGTGGGAGAGGATACGTGGAGGCGACACTCTCATGTGCTCGCCCGTTGTTGGTTTGGGGAAATCGGACCCTTTTAATAGAGTCCGTTGCCCCTGTCTCATCTTCATGGAAAGTAAAAAAAAAAAAAGAGAGTCTGGAAAAACACCAGACGTGTGTCCCTCCTAGGACACTAAACATGAACTGATTCCGCCTGCAATCGAGAGGAGGGTGTATACTGCGGAGAAGCTAACTTTTTTTTCATTCACTTAGTGTCAGCCTCCTAGCGGCAGTAGCATACACCCACAGTCCTGTGTCCCCCAATGAGGCGAAGGAGAAAAAACAATTGTGGTATTTCACTTTTTTTGCAATTTTATAGCACTTGGAATTTTTTTCTTGTTTTCCAGTACACTGTATGGTAAAATCAATGGTGTCATTGAAAAGTCCAACTCGTCCTGCAAAAAACAAGCCCTCGTACAGCCATATTGGCAGAAAAATAAAAAAGTTCTCTTGGAAGAAGTGGAGGAAAAAATTGAAAATAACCCGGGGTTGAAGGGCTTAAGTCTAATCTTTCCCAGGCTACATCACCCCTGTGAAACATCTGTCTGCCTTTAGCTCCTCCCTCCTCTTTATAGAATCTCATTAGCACCAACTGCCATTTCTTATTATGTTAATGTGAACATTCTTCTGATTATTGCTTTATGAAAAAAATGCAAATGACGGTTGCTCTTTAATTAGTTTAGTTATAGGGTCACTATTAGGGACAATTATTATTGTCTCTCCCATGTGAACACTATGATTGTCACTTTTATCATCACACTATAATGGTAGCATAGCGATTAACATCTGGTTACTCCACCATGTGCAGAATTATAAGACAGGTGCATGCATCATAGGCATCAAAGTACTTTACTTGCTGGCTAACCATTTCTTTGTCCAGCCTTTATGTTTCCCCTTCTGTGTCTTGATCAGCAGTGGTTGTGTTCAGCCTCCTTACCTCGGCCATGTCTCTGAGCCCTGAACACCTTGTACTTCTGTGTCTTGGTCAGTGGTGGTCGGGTTCGACCTTTTCACCTCGGCCATGTCTCTGAGCACAGAACACCTTATACTTCTGTGTCTTGCTTAGTGGTGGTCAGGTTCGACTTCCTTACCTTGGCTGGGTCTCTGAGCACTGAACACCTTGTACTTCTGTGTCTTGGTCAGTGATAGTTGTGTTTGAGCTCCTCACCTCGACCATGTATCTGAGCACTGAACACCTTGTAGTTCTGTGTCTTGGTCAGTGATAGTTGTGTTTGAGCTCCTCACCTCGACCATGTATCTGAGCACTGAACACCTTGTAGTTCTGTGTCTTACTCAGTGGTGGTCAGGTTTGACCTCGTTACCTTGGCTGGGTCTCTGAGCACTGAACATCTTGTACTTCTGTGTCTTTGTCAGTGGTAGTCGAGTTCGACCTCCTCACCTCAGCCATGTCTCTGAGCACTGAACACCTTGTACTTCTGTGTCTTGCTCAGTAGTGGTCGGGTTCGACCTCCTTACCTCGGCCATGTCTCTGAGCACTGACCATCTTGTACTTCTGTGAGTTGCTCAGTGGTGGTCGGGTTCGACCTCCTTACCTCGGCTGGGTCTCTGAGCACTGAACATCTTGTACTTCTTTGTCTTGGTCAGTGGTAGTCGGGTTCGACCTCCTCTCCTCAGCCATGTCTTTGACAACGGAACACCTTGTACTTCTGTGTCTTGCTCAGTAGTGGTCAGGCTTGACCTCCTCAACTCAGCCATGTCTCTGACCACTGAACACCTTGTGCTTCTGGTCTCCAGGGAGGCTGCAGCTCTGGAATTTGACAGCACAGGAGGATAATGGCTCCCTTGTCGTTTCAGTTTTGATTCTTCCAAAACCTTTGGGAATTAATGGGCATCTCTTTATATCAACACGTTTTTATGACCCTATTGACTATTTGCTACAAAAGTTTTCATGGTTCTGTGATCACATAAAACCAGCTTCCAATTAATTCTGCACACCCTGACAAAGGGCGTTGTATCCTAAGGTCACACCCCCTAATTACACAAATACACATCACATGATCTGCTACACCGAATCAGCATTCAAGTTTACACAGCTCAGAGGTGGAAAATCTGCATAAAATTATGATCTAGTAAAATCTTCACTGCCTGGTAAATGTGCACACAGTGTGTATTTGTCCAATGCTAAAATTTGACTCTGTAGTTGCCACAGCTATGGCAGGGGCTTTGTCTGCAGTTATTGATGCAACAATGTATTATTTCTCCCTTATGACTCATAAATGGGATCTAAAGTGCTTATTGGAATACCCATAACTCTTCATAAGACTACCCATTATTTTTTTTTGTTATGTTGACTTATGAAAACGTTATGCCAACTAATGATACATTTTGCTCACATAAAAAAATTATTTTCAAAAAAACCTTTTTATTACAGACCCACCTAGAAATATGGAAATCACTGTTCAATCATCCAAAGGTATTGTATATGCTTTTAGTACATATTTTAGGTGCAAACTGAGAAAATATATATGAGTAGAAAATGCATCTGGTGTATCCACCTACTCCTCTGTGAATCAGCCAATGCTGCTAAGCCCTTCCCATCTGCCTCTTTTCTCCGGACTCGTCCTTTTTAATTCTCTGCTCCCACTATTATTTTTTTCTCTTTAACTTCTTTGTCCATATCTATATGTTGTGGATTTAAACTTGTCCTTTGGGTTTGCATTTCCCTTACTTTCACCATTACTTTCCTTACTGATCACTATAAATCCCTTGATCGATGTCCTGTGAATTGGTCATAATAATATGCTATGGCAGAGAGTTCCATAATCTCATTGATTGCACAGTAAACAATGTTAGGACTGAGCCCTAACACTCACACAGGGATGTCAAACCAGGGGAGCTGTTAAAACTTCACATCACATGTTCCTGTACAGACAAGGCAAATCCCTAACTTCACCCTGATTTGTCCCTGCCTGATCGGAGGTTGGCACCCTAAAATTATGCAATAGTGCCCCCCACTAAACGTCAGCTGACTGAGTGTCCTTAACTGTGCCTTCTTCTATACACAAAGTGTAACCCAAAACAACAACAACAACATAACGTAGTATACACTGAGTGTGACACACAGGGCTAAAGATTTGTGAACACAGTCATACATGAAAGACGTAAGAAACTAAAGAAACAAAAAAAAACCTTCAGCAAACATGGGAACCCCCACATCCTAAATGTAACAAAATGGGAAAAGTGATGGGAAGGGAACATGCAAACAAACCGCAGGAGAAGCCATAGATATAACCTCAGGAAGAAAATCCTTGACTGGGGAGCTTGGACTCCAAACATCTATCAAACTTGGAATATAGCCAGCAAAAACTGCATGTGTCAGGAGAGTACAAATGACTTCACCCAAGATGTGATAAGACAAACCAAGATGAGGAAGTGAAAACCCCTACACAAAAGCAAAACAGCAAAGCAAAAGAAAGACAAATGAGTATTATCAGCAGTTGGACAGAGACAATAGAGGCTGTGGTCCAACAGAGAGGGAAACCAACCCACAGCCAGAGATCACTGTATTGAGTCCCGAAATACAGCCAAGACAAAATTATCAACAGTGGTGATGTTTAAGCCTTCTTTCCACTAGACATAGAAATGCCCACTTGCTTTTGCTGCAAATATAAGTGTAAAAGCTCATTATAAAGATGTCTGTACTCTTCCTTCATATATTTATACATTGAAATTAGATCTCCCCTAAGCCTTCATTTTTACAAATTGAATAACCCCAAGTCTGATAACCTGACTAGTGTTGTTCACCTAGTCCCTTAATTACCTTGGTCGCTCTTCTCTGCAACTGCTCTAGTTCAGCTTTGTCCTTTTTATACACGGGAGACCAAAATTGTACACAGTAATCTAAGTGTGGCCTCACTTCTGAATTGTATAAAGGAAGACTATCCTGTCTTTTATTGCATCCTATGACTTTATTTGCCTTGGCGGCAGCTGCCTGGTACTGTTTACTAAACTAAAATTTATTTTTCTGTTCATCAACCCGACCAAGCTTTTCTTAGTGAAAATGTATCCGGTTTTACCATTAAGCACATCATTGTACATTTTGTTTCCTCAGCCCCAGTGCTTGACCTTACATTTAATTACAATGTACAATAAGCTGCCATTTCTCTGCCCAAATGTCTACCTTCCCTAAATCTCTAAGTAATTTTAACATATCCTCTATGACAAAATCACTGGCAAAGTGCTGGAGGGGAGATACAGTTTACTGAGGTCATTAGCTTCAGTGATTTGAAACCCAAATGTTTCCTCCAGCACACTGTGTTTAGAGGGGTTAATTTGACATTTTAAGAGCTGGGTTTTTGTGGACAATCAGAGAGGGTGAGAGGTTGTCCACCTAATCTCCACCAAAGGTTGTGGTCTGGGGCTTAAATAGTCAACCTCGAGAGGTATTCAGTGTTGAGTAGGACTGGAGAGAGAAGCTCTAGTGCTTTGCGTCCTGAGAACAAAAAGCTGAACCAGTGTGTGGTTGCTCTCCTGAGTGGGCGGACCCCCGCAACACCACTGACTGTGCTGTTTTGTTATGTTTGTTTTTCCTTAGGCATGAAAGGCTATGTTTACATTTGCTAACTCTGCACTGGCTTAGGCCTCTTTCACACTTCAGTCTTTTGACGTCAGTCGAAATCCGCCCTTTTTTGAAAAAAAACGGATCCGTCTTTTTTTTAGCAGAATCCGTTTTTTTCTCACTGGCGATAAAACAGATCTTCACTGGATCTGTTTTTTCACACTTTAATGGATTTTGACTAACGCCAAAAGAATGAAGTGTGAAAGAAGCCTTACATGTTCCAGTGTCTACCTCTGTGTAGCACTGAATGAGCCGATCTACTACACCTCCTATGTGTTTATTTCCTTCCAGAGTCTAGTATCATCTGCAAATATTGAAATTCAATTCTGCATGCTGTCTACAAGGTCTCTAATAAACATATTTAAAAGAAGAGGGCCCAATACTAACCTCAGTGGAAACTGTGTTTTTCCATAATTTATTTCTTTCTGTTTAAATGTTCACAGGTGAAGAACTTCCAGCAAATCAATCAGTTATTATCAACCAAACTGAATCGGTGACTCTTGCATGTAAAGTGGATGGTATCCCTCCCCCTTCAGTAGTTTGGGTAAAAGGGGAAGCTGAAGTGGAAACAAATAAAAGTGCATCATCAGCAATAATAAATGTGACCTCCTCAATAGTCGATGTATACAGATGCTTGGCATGGAATGCTTTTGGACTCAAAGAACAACGCATTCAAGTTGGCATAAAACCTATCATAACAACAATTAAACCAGGTTGTGTTATAACTTTTATTACAGCTATATAAGTATGAAGACAGAAAAAAATGCCCAAACTAAGTTTATGTATGTTATAAATTGGTGATTTTCTTGAGTGAATGGCTAAATTTACTTAAAGGGAATCTGTCACCAGATTTTTGCTATGTAATCTGTCAGCAGAATGATTTAGGGGAGAGACCCTTATTCCTGCATTGTATATTCTCAGTTTACTGGGTGCAGCTGCTTTTGATTCTATCACTGTATTCATAGCTGCAGATCTAGCATTGCTCAGAATGCTGAGCTGTACATAATCCCACCCACAGCACTGATTGGCCGCTTTCTGTGTAGACATTATATTGACAAATGGCTGCAAATCAGTGTAAGGGTGGAGTTTCACAGAGCAAGTGATAACATCCTATCGATAAAACACTGATTTTGTTGAAACAGCAACACACAGCCTAGTAAGTGATACATCGTTGGAATCAGGGTCACAGGCCCTACATCATGCTGCTGTCAGATTGCATAACAAAAATGTGCTGAGCGATTCTCTTTAAATAGTTGAGTAAAGCTATAAATTCAAATAAATGTCAGTATTGACAATTGGAAAATTGGATCAAAGAATCTTTATAAATCTCTGCTTGCTGTAATTACATGGAAACCTCCATTGTCTACAATGTTAGGATAATTAGGTTTTTGGCTTCTTACCATAAGCAGAGTTTACCCTTATGATGAGCCACTCTTGCCAGACAAAAGAAGGAGAGGTAAACTTAAATGGGTCTACTGTTTCCCATTTCCTGACAACACCCACCTCAACCCAGTATGTAATGGATGGAGGAGCAGAGGATCCTACTGATGGATACCTTTGGTAATTAATTATCTATTTTGCCTTGAGGACCGCAGAACAGCTAGTTCCATACATCCCACATTCACCTTGTCCATCATGTCCAGGTACGCTGCTGGTCTCCTGACCAGAACTCTGCTTATGAGGCTGTTGAGTTGAGGTCAAGTGACCTTCAACCGATCCGATATCGTTGTCCATACTCAGACTGTGAATGTCAATCGTGAGAAACTGACCTATGACACTCATGTTTTTACCTTGAGAAAGGCACAAGTTTAGTGCCGAAATGTGTCGGTTGAATAAAAAACCTAACCTATACTCTGTGGATCTCATCTTTTCCGTAAGCACAGCCAACATATTTTGGTAAACTCCGGTTTGCCAAATCAACCTATGTTGGCATCTCATGACCAAATTTCATTGTATCCACAGGATGTGAAAATTAAGGGCTGCGGTTTAATGCCTGTAAAGCAGAGATTTTGGAAATTGACAACCACTTTATATTAAAAAATTTTCGTACACAACTGTTCATTGTTATAGTGACACAATTTTGGTAAATTTGGAATAACCCTATAACCTGTCACATACAGAATGATTATTTGGGATTAAGTATGTTTCAAAAGAAGAATCTAAAAATAGGAATCTTATATACAAGATGAAATAAATTATATAACTGGGTCAAATATATGATCTATTAGAGGAAGAACAACTCAAGAAAGGAAGTTCAACACTGAGATGTGGAAGAGCAGTCATAGACCTTTGCAGGGTAGTCTACTTTTTTTGGAAATTTGGCCCAAAAGGTGAAGGTCATAGAAAGGATAAGCTGAGGATGAAGTAATTTTTATTAGAAAAGTTGTTTTATTTTTTAACAATGTCTCTTGTCTACAGGCTTTACTGGTTCTAGAGATTAATCTTGTATCTTACTGTAGACAATTAAGTTGAGTTGTTGAAAGACCCAGGTCAAGAACTAAACCTCATTCGTCTCCACCTCTTTTCTGGTTCCTCCTTCTCATTCTACTTCTTTTCCTAATCCTGCTTTCCCTATATCCTACTTTTTTCTCACACTCTTCTTTTTCTTACTCCTGTTTCCTCTTCTCATCTCTTTTCTCCATCTTCTTTATCTTCCTTCTTCTCCTACTTTTTCTCCTTTTTCTCTTTCTTGTGTAAGGAGATGGACATGTTTCCCACATTGTCCCTTGAAGGAAAAAGTTTAATATTAAGTGGTGTAATGCGAAGTTTCATGTAATGTGACTTGTGATATTCATTCAAGGTATTAGTAGGATTGATAAAGTGTGTAATTTGACAATAGGGATAGTAAAAGTTGATGTTTTTTGACTAGTCCAGAGTGTGAGAGGCTAAGTTGAAGGGAAAGTGAAATTTCCTAGTAGTAATGCAGATAGGGCATGGAGAGCATAGACAAAGGTCCCATGTTGGCAGTGCCGCATTCTTGGACGTTCCTAAGTGAGAAGAGAGCGAAAGGAAAGAGATAGTGATATCTGGAGTAGAAGTTATTAGAAACAGAGTGATCTACTTGAGACAGGTCCTGGGAGAGGACGCCTAACTGAAAGGCCCAGAGTTTATAACTCTTGAAGATAACTGGCCTAGACAGGACTGAGTACATGAGACAAGTAAAATGTCATGGGCGGGAGATTCAGCGCATCAAAGGAGAGAAAAGTACCTGCCATATTGGCACCCTAAGGGGAAAGAAGTCGTCGAGCCGAGGGTTAAATAAAGGGCTCTTGCCAAACAGAACTGTAGAGTCAAACTGGGTTGTGGTGAAGTAATGAGAAACAGAGGAGTGAGAGGATAAGTAGAGAGAATAAATATGAAAGGAAAACAAAAATGGAAAGAAGGAAGGAAACTGTGGAAAATGCTAACAGTTGTAAAGGAAACTTTAGTAAGACGTTATACCCGCTGTCTCTTGTATATATTCCCTACCAAGTTCCTGTTCAGTAAATAGTTAAGTTTCAAATGGTGATCTCCCTCATTGAACATCTAGTCCTGGCAAACCAGCAACATCGGTTACATGGGCAGCACAAATCCACACACCCAGTCTGGACCCGAACTTTCATGTAACGTGCCGGGCGTAATAGACAAATAACACTAACGCCCCGCACCACGTTACACGTGTTTCCATGCTGGCTACTTTCTTCATCTTTTGACTATCTGACTTTCCTTTACTTGCCTTTCTAACATTCTGTCTCCTTCCCCTTTATTATCTTTTCCTCCTCCTTGACTCCATTTCCTCCTTTTTTCTTCACTTTTTCCTTTTTCTCACCTTTTCTTTCTGTTTTCCTTTTATCTCCTCTCTTCTTTACTGTCCTTCTTTATGCTTGTCTCTTTTTATTTTCCTTTTTCCTTCTCATTCACTTCACTCTCTCCACTTGCCCTCCTTTTTACCACTTAATCCCTTCATTTCTCTTAGGCTGGCTTCACATTTGCGTTTTTTGCGCTGTTTTTTAGCGCAAAAAAGCATGCGTTTTTTCCCTATGCTTTAACATGGGTGCACATAGGTGCGCATACATATGCGTTTGTACGCGTTTGTATGCACATGCGTTTTTTTGCAGTGTGCGCTCGGGTGCACAAAATGCATCCTGTTGCATTTTTTGTGCGTCCGACTTGCCCCCAAAAAACACATGCGCACGCAATGCGTTTTTTTTACAGCAAAACACCCATTATAGTCTATGGGTGCGCATTACAATGCGCACGTATGCGCAAAAAAAAGCATGCTTTTTTAAAAAAAAAACGCACCAAAACTCGCAAAAAAAGGCACACAAATGCATGATGTGTTTTTTCATGCGTTTGTGTACAAAAAAAACGAGCAGCAAAAAAACGCAAGTGTGAAAGTAGCCTTACTACTCTCTCTTTTTTGTTTCTCTTTCCACTTACAGCCTCTTTCACCTCATCTTCCTCTCCCTATATTTTTCCTTTTCTCCTCTCTTTTCTTTCTTTTCCACTTCAAGTTATTCTCCAATCTCATTGTTATTTTTCCTACTCTTCCTTTTCTTTCTGCTTTTTCATCTTTATTTTGCTCTTCCTTTTTTCCTAAGCCTCTTTCTCCCACAGTTTTGCATTATTTTCCTCCATCTCCTCCTCTTCCTTTTTCTTGCTCTTCCTCATCCTCTTTTTCTTAACTATTTTTTTTCCTTTTTCACCTTTTGTTTCTCCTCATTTTTACACTTTCTCTCTCTGTTTTCTTTATCTGAGTGATCCCTCTAACTATGTAAAATATTTTATGTAATAAATGATCCACAACACCTTAAAGTATCAGTTAAGGATTGTATCACCTGATTGTTTCCAGATATGATGGTTGGTTTAGGAGTAAAAAAAAAAGTGTCCTTTTGGTGACTTGTTAAGTGGATGTAACTGTGACATTTTCGTGATATTAGTTTTATCATGGTGTTAGACTCTTTTTAAGTGTCGCAACAGTTTTTAACAAAAATAATAAAACCAAATTTTTAATTTTTTGTCTTATTTTCTTTGACAGAAAATCTTTCACACAATTCTTACCAAGATTTAGCATTTGCATTCCTTTGTGGATTGAGCATTTCCATTTTAATTATTCTGATGTACAAGTTATTTACATGGTAAGAATCTTTCTGTACCCTAATATCTGGCTAAAATAATACTAAGAATTGATGGAGAAAGGTTAAACGTGATGGACCCAGGTCATTTTTCATCTATGTAACTATGTATAGGCAATCAAAAGTGCATTCACTTGCAATACTACACCTGACCACATGGTGTCCTGTTAACAAACAAAAACTCTCATTGGTCAAAATATAGTTGTGTCAATTGTTACCTTTTTTTGAATAAAGACTTTAACTTCTCACAATTAAAATGTAATACTTTGTTACTACATGCTCGAAAAACCTCGACAGGCTACGGTTCACATAATAGCCACTTCTTAGCCACAATTCTCTTGACAGATTTCTCATAAAATCCATGGAGAAGTGGAGCAGCTGGGTCAAGAGGTGAAGAGGGGGTGGATTTGGGCTGTCAAGAACTTTGCAGTGATGTAGAATTGTAGTTCTAATGATGACTCATGCAGAGAAAGCGGCTTCTGTTTCTTCACAGAGCTTAGAATGATTGAGTTAGTCTGTTTTTAATCTTATAATGTCATAAGACATTATGGAAAAGAGCTAATGGAAAAGAGAAGAATTAAGTGGGTAGAAAGGCAAAATGAGCAATTGTGAGTACACAGTGCCATATAATATGATGACTGCAAAATATTGAGAGGATAAAAAGTTTGATGGGAGTGCTTCTTTCATGTAATATATATTGTATATTATTCTCTGATCTTCTATTTAACTTGTTTCCAGGAAAAAATGGCGGAAAGACAAGAACTCTATGAGAGCAAAAGAACCATCGGCAAGTGCGGAACTGCCAGAAAATGAAATATACATGAATGTCAGCCAGGCTGAACACAAAGATGAGGTACAGGGCGTAATGAGAATCTATAGATGACATAGTAGAAAAGTAGGAAAATATGTTTCTGCATGACTAGGAAATTTGTCCATGAAGCAATAAAAAATAAATATTGGAATTCATCCCATCAGAGTGTCAATGTAAGTGTACATTTTATTCACAATGCAACATTACGCACAGTGTGCTACTTTTTTGCAAGTAAGACATTGATATCTCCACTGTGAATATTTATAGGGTCCATGGAGTATTAAGGCTGTACACATAGGTGGCATCAAGTCACGACCATTCTTCCCGCTAATCCAACCCTCTAATTGTTGCAAAAATTAATGTAGAAAAAAGTATCAACTCTTTGCCTACAGTATATGCTTTACAATGCTACTAGTGATTGTGATTAGTTTATGCCCTTTACCTAAGATGAGCTATTTCCTCCTCGAGTCCCCTCTTACCACCCATTTATACATTCTTTTTGTCCTTCCCGCTTACTGCTAAGTCCTCTCCCTTCCATATTGCTTATCGGGCTTCCCACTTGTTCCACCATTTCTCCTTCACTTCCTGCTGGGCCAATATAGCCGAAAAAACAAACAAAAAGAGGAGCGCCAGCCGAAGAACACAGTGAGCCAACAGAGGGAGATGGGGAGTTGAAGGATTGTAGCTTCACTTACTTCCCACTTGTTCCCCCACTTCGCTCTCTCACTTTCTGCTGGGCCAAGATAGCTGGAAAAAAAAGGCAGCGTCAACCGAAGAAACCAGTGAGTCCACACAGGTAGATAAATAGTTGAAGGATTGTAGCTTCACTTACTTCATAGAGAGGAGAAAAATTTCAATCCCCCTTCATCCAGGTCAGTCTCTCTTCCTTGGATGTGCAAGGTGGAGAGGCTGACGTGAAAGGAATCTTTCTCCTACCTATGAGGTACTGTAAGTGGAGCTTCAACCCTTCAACTCCCCATCTCCCTGTGTGTACTCACTGTGCTCTCTTCGGCTGGCGCTCCTTTTTTTGTTTGTTTTTTCCACTGTCTCACAATACGGCACCTGATTAGGATGTCTGGACCTGGTAGCAGCAGGTTGATTGAGCTGTAACAAAGTTATACAAATTCAAGATATCTATTTAGTGTGTACTGTTGGTTTTTCATCCCCTACACCCTACTCAGAAGTGCTCCTTTTCAGCCTTTTTTTCTTGCACCTTTCTTGCTGGGCAAATACTTAAGTAGACTTCATCAGCTGGAAACTCTTCTCTTCACTCATCTTGATCCTTACTACAATGCTCCTGATGCATGATGCAAGTAATGACATGCTGCAGACAGGATTTGGCAAAATCGAATTTGCTTTTTTACAATTGTATTCTGCCACGATTGTCCCTCTAAACATTAGGATACAAATTTGCAGCACTCTCATTGGATGTGCACATAATTTTGGGCTGAAAAAAGTTTGATATTTTATAGTTACATTTTGCATTTTTGCATAGGAGTCAGCAGACGCCAGCGCTCAACTGAATCCCAGTAATGTCACTTCAGAAGAAGGCCTGCACTATTCCACCATCGCTTTCACTGCTAAACCCTCCAAAGTGCCTCCAAGTCAACCAGAAACAGAATATGCAGAAATTATCGTGAAATAAGGGTGTCATGTGAGCCTATGATGAGTTGGTTTGCTTAATTTTGATGTTCCTAATGGACTGGTTTACAAATTATGAGATCTATATGTAATATTTTTGATTGTTTGGTGACCAAACATTCATATATGTGGAGCTGGATTTACCTATAAGGACAATAAGCTCACAACATGCAGTAGATGACCCTGATAAAGAGAACTGGTATATGGACATTTGAATGATCATTGTTCATTGATATGTAAAGTATGTATTTTTTATCTAATTCCCTTTGGCTTGATCTTAAGCTATACAGTAACGACTTGTAGGAAGATCGATCTTGTGCAACACTAGGTAGATCCACCAGGGTCCTCTCCACTGTTATCTTGTTTGTATCAAGGAATCGAGTTGCTGGTATTCCTCTTCGCCTTGTTTCTTCTGTTCTTCTGACAATAAAGTCCTTCTCCAGTGACTAAGTTCTGTATATTGATGTGTAAATTAGATCACAGTGAGCTTTAGGAGTGAAAGTAGGAGTATAAATAGGAACATGCATACTTTCCGACTGTCCCAGGATGTCCTACAAATGTGTCCTTTAGAAAGATATGGTCAATATACTTTTGTCTTGAAGGTGCAATGTCAGTCTTGAGGTGTTCCTATGCAAAAAAAAGTGTATTGCTTAAGGGGATTTTGTCATAAAATTTTTTCGATAAAGGCCATTGCCACCACGTTCTTCCACCTTTTAATCTATACCTAATAGGCAGAGAGGAGTGAATTTTTAAAAATTTGGTTCCGATTAGCAGCGGATATTGTTTTTACAATATTCGCCAAACATCATTGGAGTCAGTGGGAGTAGAAATGAATGAACTGACCATCAAACATAAATTTGGCATGAAAAGGGTACGAATATGGCAAATTCAGATTCGGCGAACGATTCCGAACATATTCGCTCAACTCCACTAATAAGCCTTCTATATCACTGTAGAAGTGACACATAACTTATAAAATAAGTCTTGACTCTGTTATACACTGTATACTAATGTGCATTGAAGGGTCTGACAAACGTCTCTTGTTCACGTTGGGCGCTCCTTCTCTCTCCAGCTGTGATTGACACAGGTGATGTCTTTTACTTAGCTGAATGAGCATGTGCTGGCTCTCTGCTCAAGTGAGACTTGACCAGCTGAGTTTAGCATTCACCTGTGAAGGGTCAGGGCTACAGAGCAGAGATGGGGCACACATTAAAATATACTATTCGATAACTTAAGTTTTTTAAGGGGTAAAAGGTTTGGGTAAAAATGGGATTTAAGGTTTCAAAACACCAATAGGCAGCCATACTGTTTATTATAAATATTTGCAAAGTTTTCATATTTATTAGAAAAGTAATGAGAATTAGAGAGAGTTTAGTAGATGTAGGATATTTTTCAATAGACATGCGCCTCCTTGTAGATAATGCAGGTACTACACTGTAATTACTTGACAGTGAGCAGCTTCAGATACACCAAGACTAATGGGCATGCCGATTATGAAGTAGCTTAGTCTGTTGTGTAGTTGTGTTTCAAATGTCAGTTGTATATGGTAAATACACTTTAGTGACCCTAATGACGGTTTGGATTCATCTGTCCATCTGTTATTTCAATAGTCATCAGGTTCTACTATATTTTTTTGCTGCAACCACAACATAATTTGCTTCCCTAAGATTCAGAAGCAGGATCCATAAAGATCAGTTACTCAAATGTTTGGCTATCATAATGACACAATCTTTATAAGATGTGGTAAGACTTTAAGATGCTCGCAGTCTCCTGATATGTAAATTTTTACATATCAGTTCCTTAAGTAAGTTGTTGTAGTGCTAAGATGTTGTATTTTAAAGGTACTGTGTTTTTTTACAATTTTATCTTATCTTTAAATTGTTGTTGTGATAATTAGAATGAAATAAAAATGTTTTTATAATAGTTCATGTAAAGTTCAAAATTGTTTTAACTTAATCTAATTTATAGAAAGTATGTAGAGTGGGGCAAAAAAGTATTTAGTCAGTCAGCAATAGTGCAAGTTCCACCACTTAAAAAGATGAGAGGCGTCTGTAATTTACATCATATGTAGACCTCAACTATGGGAGACAAACTGAGAAAAAAAAATCCAGAAAATCACATTGTCTGTTTTTTTGTTTCATTTTATTTGCATATTATGGTGGAAAATAAGTATTTGGTCAGAAACAAAATTTCATCTCAATACTTTGTGATATATCCTTTGTTGGCAATGACAGAGGTCAAATGTTTTCTGTAAGTCTTCACAAGGTTGCCACACACTGTTGTTGGTATGTTGGCCCATTCCTCCATGCAGATCTCCTCTAGAGCAGTGATGTTTTTGGCTTTTCGCTTGGCAACACGAACTTTCAACTCCCTCCAAAGGTTTTCTATAGGGTTGAGATCTGGAGACTGGCTAGGCCACTCCAGGACCTTGAAATGCTTCTTACGAAGCCACTCCTTCGTTGCCCTGGCGGTGTGCTTTGGATCATTGTCATGTTGAAAGACCCAGCCACATTTCATCTTCAATGCCCTTGCTGATGGAAGGAGGTTTGCACTCAAAATCTCACGATACATGGCCCCATTCATTCTTTCATGTACCCGGATCAGTCTTCCTGGCCCCTTTGCAGAGAAACAGCCCCAAAGCATGATGTTTCCACCACCATGCTTTACAGTAGGTATGGTGTTTGATGGATGCAACTCAGTATTCTTTTTCCTCCAAACACGACAAGTTGTGTTTCTACCAAACAGTTCCAGTTTGGTTTCATCAGACCAAAGGACATTCTCCCAAAACTCCTCTGGATCATCCAAATGCTCTCTAGCAAACTTCAGACGGGCCCGGACATGTACAGGCTTAAGCAGTGGGACACGTCTGGCACTGCAGGATCTGAGTCCAAGGTGGCGTAGTGTGTTACTTATGGTAGGCCTTCTTACATTGGTCCCAGCTCTCTGCAGTTCATTCACTAGGTCCCCCCGCGTGGTTCTGGTATTTTTGCTCACCGTTCTTGTGATCATTCTGACCCCACGGGGTGGGATTTTGCGTGGAGCACCAGATCGAGGGAGATTATCAGTGGTCTTGTATGTCTTCCATTTTCTAATTATTGCTCCCACAGTTGATTTCTTCACTCCAAGCTGGTTGGCTATTGCAGATTCAGTCTTCCCAGCCTGGTGCAGGGCTACAATTTTGTTTCTGGTGTCCTTTGACAGCTCTTTGGTCTTCACCATAGTGGAGTTTGGAGTCAGACTGTTTGAGGGTGTGCACAGGTGTCTTTTTATACTGATACCAAGTTTAAACAGGTGCCATTACTACAGGTAATGAGTGGAGGAAAGAGGAGACTCTTAAAGAAGAAGTTACAGGTCAGTGAGAGCCAGAAATCTTGATTGCTTGTTTCTGACCAAATACTTATTTTCCACCATAATATGCAAATAAAATGAAACAAAAACAGACAATGTGATTTTCTGGATTTTTTTTTCTCAGTTTGTCTCCCATAGTTGAGGTCTACCTATGATATAAATTACAGACGCCTCTCATCTTTTTAAGTGGTGGAACTTGCACTATTGCTGACTGACTAAATACTTTTTTGCCCCACTGTATATAACACTCTGAGGTCTCCTCTGTGTGTATTGAACCTGTTTTTATTCCTGTAATACAAACATAATCTTTTTAATGTCTAATGGAGATTTTTCTTGAGGATTTAAAAAAAGGTTTGACCACTTTACAATGCTGGAACCACACAAGCCTTGGATTCGGGATTTTGTTTTAGTAGCAAAATGAGCACTAAGGAGTAATTCTGTTCTCCTTGTTTACAGTGTATAAACAATTTAAAAAAATGCTGTTATTAGGATTAGAGATGAGCGAACCTTTCAAGGTTCGGTTTGGTTAGCACAGAGGGGTTTTTTCGGGGGGACGGGAGCAGTTCTCGCGAATTGAATCCCATAGTGTTCAAATTCACAGGGGCCTAAAAATTTCAGTAAATCTGATTCAACGTCAGTCCTGTGTGGATTGATTCACTTATCTTTGTTCAACATGTTCCAAATAAAGCAAACAAGAGGAATGAGGAAAAAACATTTACAATCACATGGTTGAAAAAAGTTATTTCTTAAACTTTTGAAGCTTGCATTGTATTTTTCTATTGTGCTGACTTTCCCATAAGCTGCAGTTTTGACGTATATTGTCGTTCAGTTGACCATGATCTTCTCTGTACATCAATGTATTTTAGAGTGAATTGTGTGACCATATATATTCAAAAGCTAAAACTTGAATGAAACTGGGTCATGCAACATGACCCTGAAGCATACCAACAAATCTACCTCATAACAGCTGAAAAAGAAAGAACCAAAGTGTTGCAATGGCCCAATTAGAGTCCAGACTGTAATCCAATTGAAATATTGGAAAGACCCTAAGAAAGACCTTAACAAACTTAAAATGTTGTAAAGAAAAGTGGTCCAAAAATCCTCCAGAATTGTGTGAGAAACTGATAAAGTGATAAAAGAAAACTATTACTTCAAGTTACTGCTGCTAAAGTTTATTCTTCAAACTATTGATTTATTGAGTGTACTTATTTTTTTCTGTCCTGAAAAACTATTTAATTCATAAAGGGTGTACTTAGTTTTTCTTTTTCATTTTTTTCTTTAAAAAAAAAAAATCTGGATTCACCTGAATTCAATTTAGAAACAGTCTTGATCAGAAGTAGACAGCAATTTTATAGCAGAAAAATTAAAATAACTACACTATGCTCATACTTGACAAATTGCTGGCAAATACTTCAGCAGCACTTCATTGACACAGGAGTTTTCTACTTGTCCCTTTCACATTAATTATTTAATATACATCACACTTAGGTTTCAGACACTTCTCTTGTAGCAGACCTCACAGTCAGGAATAAAGCTTTGTGTTCCCTTCAGTTGTATTTATTCTTTGCTCTTTTGGTGGCTAAATTTCCCCTGTAGGGGTTACACCTTTCGCACACAGAAATAAGCTTCTTAGCACCCTGCTCTTCTATGGTGGCATTTCTGACTTTCTCTATTTAACGGTGGCTCTTTCATTCAGAAGGTCTTATCTCGTCCTCTTGGGGTACACTACAACCTCTGTGCCCCTCTGTAGCCACTGTCTGAAATCAACATCTAAGCTCAAAGAACACAAATTCATACAACTCCAACAGCAGCTCAGTGTGTTAACTACAGGTGCTTCTCACAAAATTAGAATATCATCAAAAACTTAATTTATTTCAAATTCTTCAATGCAAAAAGTGAAACTCATATATTATATAGAGTCATTACAAACAGTGATGCTTATTTCTGTTAATGTTGATTATTATGGCTTACAGCCAATGAAAACCCAAAGGTCATTACCTCAGTAAATTAGAATAATTAACAAAAAACAGATGTCCAGAAGGCAGTCATTGACACATCCACAAGTAGGGTAAGCCACAAAAGGTCATTGCTAAAGAAGCTGGCTGTTCACAGAGTGCTGTATCCAAGCATATTAATGGAAAGTTGAGTGGAAGGAAAAAGTGTGGTAAAAAAGGTGCACAAGCAACCAGGATAACCGCAGCCTTGATAGGATTCTTAAGAAAAGGCCATTCAAAAATTTGGGGGAGATTCACAAGGAGTGGACTGCTGCTGGAGTCATTGTTTCAAGAGCCACCACACACAGATGTATCCAGGACATGGGCTACAAGTGTCGCGTTCCTTGTGTCAAGCCACTCATGACTTATACACAACGCCAGACGCGTCTTACCTGGGCCAAGGACAAAAATAACTGGACTGTTGCTCAGTGGTCCAAGATATTGCTTGCAGATGAAAATACATTTTGCATTTCATTTGGAAATCAAGGTCCCAGAGTCTGGAGGAAGAGTGGAGAGGCACACAATTCAAGCTTCTTGAGGTCTATTGTGAAGTTTCCACAATCAGTGATGGTTTGGGGGAACCATGTCATCTGCTGGTGTAGGTCCACTGTGTTTTAGCAAGACCTAAGTCAGTACAGACGTCTACCAGGAAATTTTAGATCACTTCATGCTTCCCTCAAGCTTTTTGAAGATCAACATTTCATTCTCCAGCAGGACTTGGCACCTGTCCACACTGCCAAAAGTACCAAAACCTGGTTTACAAACAACAGTATAAGTGTACTTGATTGGCCAGCAAACTTGCCTGACCTTAATGCCATAGAGAATCTATGGGGTATTGTGTTAGGCGTCGGGTTCCTGTCACTGCACAGCGGGAATCCTGTGCCTTGCTTCCGGCGGTCACCCATTACTCTTCAGCCACAGAGGAGGCTGCTCAGCAGACTCGTCGGTCCCGGCGCTCTACCCAGACTAGCTCTGTGGGCTTGGTTGCTGCTGCCACCTCTGGTCCAGCTAGAGCAATGCATGCTGGTTAGCAGCAAGCTACTCCAGGGACTAAGTCCTCCATTCTGTTCACTGGGCATGCCCGTGGGACGATCTCCCAATGGAGATCAGAGGTCACGTGCTCAGGTCCTTCTCCAACTTGGATTGGACCATCAGGAAGGTCCCGGAAGGACGCTGCTATAAAAGGGTCACATGGCCGCTTGGCTTGCTGGCATGTACCAGTATAGACTGCATTACCAGACTATGAAGAGTGAGTGTTTTTTGCATGTATGAATGCCTCTGGTGAATGACTCCTTAAGAAATCCCTACCCTTGGTATGCATGTGTTGTGCAACCTAGCCTGCTAAGCGCCCAGGCTTTGGTGTAGGTAGAGGCAGAGTCTGAGACTGACATCAGTGTCCACTGGTGGCTCTGCACACCATGGTGCACATGCTCGACACTCCACCATAGTCAGCGTCTATAGTGGCATCCGCAGGTGCGACGCCACACGCTCAGAAGGTCTAGAGGGACTCTGACCCTGTGTCCTTGGGGCAGAGTTCTGTGACCACATTCTGTGTGCTCCGTTGCCGAGCTCTGTGAGCTAAACAGGCTTCGGCATTTATGTTCTGCGGTAGTGATGCTCTGTGAGGTAACAGAGTTCGCTCTGTACACACCAGGTGACATTAACCTGCGTGTGTTCTTCACTTATACTGCCATATAGCGTCCGCCATTACCTAGCAGCAGTATACCACCTCTGCACGATGGACCCCGGGTTGCGATCGCACTTTATCATATTTTATATTTAGTGTGATCCGCAACCCTAACAATTGTCAAGAGGAAGATGAGAGACACCAGACCCAACAATGCAGATGAGCTGAAGGCTGCTATCAAAGTAACCTGGGCTTCCATAACTCCTCAGCAGTGCCACAGGCTGATCGGCTCCATGACACGCCGCATTGATGCAGTAATTGATGCAGAAGTAGCCACGACCAAGTATTGAGTGCGTTTACTGAAGATACGTTTCCTTCAGATGCTCCCTGAGGAAGGAGCCTTTTATCCGAAACGTGCGTGGGGTGGGCTGACCAGAGACTCCCACTACTATTCTTGGCCAGGTAATTTTTTTGACTTGATAAGCCACTCGCACACTGATATTTAAAGGTGCAGTATGTCATTAAAAGGTAATGCTGGCCAAATACATCTTTTGACAGTTTGTACACAAATGTGTCCGGTACATGTTATCTTATAGAGGGTACGAATATGGCAAATTCAGATTCGGCGAACGATTCCGAACATATTCGCTCAACTCCACTAATAAGCCTTCTATATCACCGTAGAAGTGACACATAACTTATAAAATAAGTCTTGACTCTGTTATACACTGTATACTAATGTGCATTGAAGGGTCTGACAAACGTCTCTTGTTCACATTGGGCGCTCCTTCTCTCTCCAGCTGTGATTGACACAGGTGATGTCTTTTACTTAGCTGAATGAGCATGTGCTGGCCCTCTGCTCAAGTGAGACTTGACCAGCTGAGTTTAGCATTCACCTGTGAAGGGTCAGGGCTACAGAGCAGAGATGGGGCACACATTAAAATATACTATTCGATAACTTAAGTTTTTTAAGGGGTAAAAGGTTTGGGTAAAAATGGGATTTAAGGTTTCAAAACACCAATAGGCAGCCATACTGTTTATTATAAATATTTGCAAAGTTTTCATATTTATTAGAAAAGTAATGTGAATTAGAGAGAGTTTAGTAGATGTAGGATATTTTTCAATAGACATGCGCCTCCTTGTAGATAATGCAGGTACTACACTGTAAATACCTGACAGTGAGCAGCTTCAGATACACCAAGACTAATGGACATGCCGATTATGAAGTAGCTTAGTCTGTTGTGTAGTTGTGCTTCAAATGTCAGTTGTAGAGTTGAGCGACTTTTGGTTTTTTAGGGTCGCGTTTCGTTTCGTGAAACCCGACTTTTCCAAAAGTCGGGTCGAGCAAGATCGTCCGATTATAGGGAAAAGTCAGGGTCGTCCCGAAACACGAAACCCAATGTAAGTCAATGGGGAATAAAAGTCGGCAGTGAGAGGAGGACAGGAAACATACCAACAGTGCCCATTTGAATGCCAAAAGCATCAATTCTTCTTACTTAAGCTTGTCAACCTTAATTAACTTCATAATACAAGTTACGCACTGAAAAATGGGGGTTATTTGGCTACAGACTGTGGGGGGGAGGGCTGGCTCCAGGTTTTCATGTGCCCTGGGTGAAAGAGCGCCCCTTTAACACATACCACAACTCATCATGCTCCGATACGGCAGAGAAATAGCGGTATAGTACAATGAAAAATACCTCACTTTTTACATCTCATGACGAGGCCCATCTATTTCTCCATACAGAAGCATTGGTCCCATATTATGTTTGAAACAGTATATGATGAGCTCCACATAATGCTACAGTATATGTTGGTCCCCATGGATGAAGCTCCACTGTCTTATGGGCCCAAATAATGCTCCAAACATAATGGGCCCCATTTCTAATGCTCTAGTGTATAATGGGCCCTGTAAATGCTGCTCCAGTGTCTGATGTCCACCTTTGGAATGTTCCAGTGTATGGTGGGCCCCATCTATCATTCTCCAGAGTATAGTGCTCCCCAAAAATTGCTGTCCCGACATTGAAAACAATCAAATAAGTCTCCTCACTAGGGAATCCCTGTACTTGTCTGGACTCCTCGTCGTCCCCATCTTCCATATCACTGCACAGTATTTCAACTTTGCAAGTGCTGTGATCCTGGACAAGCAGGGGGGGCCCACTCGTTGGCGACGGCACTGGCACAGGGCCCCTGATAGTACGGTGGTGTGTCTGATGGCGGGTGGGCCGAACCTGCACTTTCATCTGCAGCTTCCTCTTTGTCACCGTGTAAGATGGAACTGTATATGGGAAGGGTAACCTGAGTTTCATCAGGGTCAGATTCAGGTCGTGTAGCGTGCGAGGGGAATGTAGTGGTCTGGGTCAATGTACCAGCAGATTCATCGAGCAGTGGCTGGGCATCAGTGCACTTGTGTCGCCCCCAGGAGTACGGTCGCCACAGTGGCATTACCTTCTTCCTAGGGAGTGTGATGTCATGCTTGGGAGCAACGAACGATCTCTCTAGCAGGTTAACTGATTGGGCGGCGTTATTCCCACGAGTCATGACCCTCCAAACAGCGTTCATGAAGGCAAAGTGTTTGTTTTACGTGGGCAGTATGGTTGCAAAGCTGAACCTTAAAGGAATGTCCAGAAGGGCACCACCAGGAGTGGAGCCTACGGTTAAATTCGACTCCACCTGGGAAACCTCAACCATGCCAGCTACAAACAGATGCACACATTGCAAGCTTAATTCCGTTAACGAACGAGACTCCGTCATGCCCCGCGGTCCGAGTCCGGCTTACTAGAGGGACACGTGAGGCTCTGGCACATGAGATTGGCCAATAACTGGTGTGTCATACCCTTACATGTCCGTGGCTGCATGTGCTCTACACTGAAAAGGCCAGCGTTTGTCGCTTACAGGTGCAGATAACCCGCTGAACAATGTTAGTGATGGGGATCACTGATTACAATTATTACCCGCGAACAATGATTTCCCAGTAAGTGCAGGTCAACCGCAGATCCGGAATTAGGCCTAACCGTCATTCCTGAAAAAATGAAAAACTTACGTGTGCAAACCATAGGTGCTGTAGCTTGCTTAACAGCTCGCCAGCCGTTCTCACGCCCAGTATGGATTACACGTGATTGCACAAAGGTTAGAAAGGGTACCGTATCCCCGGATAACATGTATGGATAGCGTACACATTCAAAATATATGTCTCAGGAGGCAGGCTCAGACGGTGTCAGGCCCAGTATGGATTGCACGTGATTGCACAAAGGTTAAAAAGGGTACCGTATCCCCAGATAACATGTATGGATAGCGTACACATTCAAAATATATGTCTCAGGAGGCAGGCTCAGACGGTGTTAGGCCCAGTATGGATTGCACGTGATTGCACAAAGGTTAGAAAGGGTACCGTATCCCCGGATAACATGTATGGATAGCATACACATTCAAAATATATGTCTCAGGAGGCAGGCTCAGACGGTGTTAGGCCCAGTATGGATTGCACGTGATTGCACAAAGGTTAGAAAGGGTACCGTATCCCCAGATAACATGTATGGATAGCGTACACATTCAAAATATATGTCTCAGGAGGCAGGCTCAGACGGTGTTAGGCCCAGTATGGATTGCATGTGATTGCACAAAGGTTAGAAAGGGTACCGTATCCCCGGATAACATGTATGGATAGTGTACACATTCAAAATATATGTCTCAGGAGGCAGGCTCAGACGGTGTTAGGCCCAGTATGGATTGCACGTGATTGCACAAAGGTTAGAAAGGGTACCGTATCCCCAGATAACATGTATGGATAGCGTACACATTCAAAATATATGTCTCAGGAGGCAGGCTCAGACGGTGTTAGGCCCAGTATGGATTGCACGTGATTGCACAAAGGTTAGAAAGGGCACCGTATCCCCGGATAACATGTATGGATAGCGTACACATTCAAAATATATGTCTCAGGAGGCAGGCTCAGACGGTGTTAGGCCCAGTATGGATTGCACGTGATTGCACAAAGGTTAGAAAGGGTACCGTATCCCCGGATAACATGTATGGATAGCGTACACATTCAAAATATATGTCTCAGGAGGCAGGCTCAGACGGTGTTAGGCCCAGTATGGATTGCACGTGATTGCACAAAGGTTAGAAAGGGTACCGTATCCCCGGAAAACATGTATGGATAGCGTACACTTTCAAAATATATGTCTCAGGAGGCAGGCTCAGACGGTGTTAAGCCCAGTATGGATTGCACGTGATTGCACAAAGGTTAGAAAGGGTACCGTATCCCCCAGATAACATGTATGGATAGCGTACACATTCAAAATATATGTCTCAGGAGGCAGGCTCAGACGGTGTTAGGCCCAGTATGGATTGCACGTGATTGCACAAAGGTTAGAAAGGGTACCGTATCCCCAGTTAACATGTATGGATAGCGTACACATTCAAAATATATGTCTCAGGAGGCAGGCTCAGACGGTGTTAGGCCCAGTATGGATTGCACGTGATTGCACAAAGGTTAGAAAGGGTACCGTTTCCCCGGATAACATGTATGGATAGCGTACACATTCAAAATATATGTCTATACATCAGGAGGCAGGCTCAGACGGTGTCAGGCACAGTATGGATTTGACGGCCCAGATTACACAGCGGAGGAGCAGGGAGAGGTAAAGATTGCAAATGCTGGGGCCCTGCCCAAGCAAGGGGGGCCCACTCGTGGGCGTCGGTACTGGCACTGGGCCCCTCATAGTACAGCGGTGTGTCTGACGGCGGGTGTGCACCACCACCGTCAGAGACACTTGATTGCACTATGAGGGACCCTGTGCCAGTGCCCGCGCCCAAGAGTCGGCCTACCCACCTGTCCAGGGCAACGGCACTCGCACGGTGTCGTGCGCTAGGTGGTGACCCCGGCCATGGGGGGGGAGGCAGCACAGTTAGGGAGTTTTAGAAAGTGGCATATGTTGATGTTGGACATTCAGCTGATGCAAAAGGTGAAATAGGTGAAGTACCAGGAAGAGGTGGACCAAAGCAAGCCATTTTTCTGTCACCCTATGTGTCATCAGGGGAAGGTGGGACAAAATCCTTGGAAACCCATGCGTGGTTCATTTTAATGAAGGTTAGATCATCCACATTTTGGGTTGACAGACGGGTCCTTTTTTCTGTCAGGATTGATCCAGCTGCACTGAGGACTCTTTCCGATAGCACACTTGCAGCTGGGCAAGCGAGCTCCTGTAAGGCATATTGGGCCAATTCAGGCCAGGTGTCCAGTTTAGCGGCCCAATAGTCAAAGGGGAATGACCTGTGTGGGAGAACATCGATATGGGAGGAAAAGTAGTTTGTAACCATAGTTGACAACTGCTGTCTCCTGTCACTTTCCATCGATGCAGTATTACCAGTTGTGTGAGCGGTATTTGAAAAATCAGTCCACAACATTGTCATGAAACCCCTGTCTCCAACGCCACTTCTGCTGTGTGCACCACGAACACCTCTGCCAAGCTGCCCCCGGCCCGTACGGCTCATGTGAGAACCATCACCGCTGCTGTGTGCTGGGAATGCCTCAAGCAACAGATTTACCAGAGTTGCTTGTTTATTAGCCAATATTAGGTCAAGGTTCTCCTGTGGCATGATGTTTTGTAATTTGCCTTTATAGTGTGGATCCAGGATGCTGGCCAACCAGTAGTCGTCATCGTTCATCATTTTGGCAATGCGGGGGTCCCTTTTTAGGATCCGCAAGGCATAATCTGACATGTGGGCCAATGTTCCCGGTGTCAATGATGCACTGCGAGTGCTGGGTGGAGGAGCACTTTCTGGCAAATCCACATCCCTCCAGTCACGCACAAACCCTGTACCAGACCTTGCCACGCCAACATTTTCACTTGCCCCACGAGATGCAACCTCCTCCCCTAAGTAATCATCCCCATCATCATCCTCCTCTTCTTCCTCCACCTCGTCCAGGAGAGGTCCCTGAGCAGACAATGGCTGAATGTCATCAAGGATTCCCTCCTCCTCTTCCTCCTCATCAACATTGGCTACAGACGCCTGCTCCTTAAGGTGCGTCAAAGTTTGCATGAGCAGACGCATAAGTGGGATGCTCATGCTTAGGATGGCGTCGTCTGCGCTTACCAGCCGTGTGCATTCCTCAAAACACTGAAGGACTTTACAAAGGTCTTTCAGCTTCGACCACTGCACACCTGTCAACTCCATGTCTGCTCTCAAAGTGCCTGGCCGTGTATCCTCCCACAAATGCATTATGGCCTGCCTCTGCTCGCACAGCCGCTCCACCATGTGCAGGGTGGAGTTCCACCTTGTTGCAATGTCGATAATGAGGCGGTGGTTGGGAAGGTGGAGCAATCGCTGCAGCTTCTGCATACGAACGGAGTGTACAGGCGACCGGCGGATGTGCGCGCACAGTCTTCGCACCTTCTGGAGCAGGGCTGTTAACTCCGGATAATTTTTGAGGAAGCACTGCACCACCAGTTTCAAGGTGTGAGCCAAGCAAGGTATGTGACTGAGTTTTGAAAGGGCTGTGGCTGCCACAAAATTATGGCCGTTATCACTAACTACCTTGCCTGCCTCAAGATGTACACTGCCCAGCCATGACTCAGTTTGACGCTTCAAGTACTCGGCCAGCACCTCGACGGTGTGTCTGTCGCCCAAACACATCATCTGCAACACAGCCTGCTGACGCTTTCCACTAGCTGCTCGATAGGGGGACACATTGTGTGCAACAGTGGCAGCTGCAGATGGAGTGCTCGTACGACTGCGCTCTGTGGACGAGCTTTCGCTTCTGGAGGAGGGTCGAACGCCTACAGCCAACTGTTTCCTATACCGTGGGCTAGGCAGCACTGTCCCACCACCGCTGTCCCCTGTGGACCCTGCATCCACCACATTAACCCAGTGCGCAGTGATGGACACGTAACGGCCCTGGCCATGCCGACTGGACCATGCATCAGTTGTGAGGTGCACCTTTCTGCTCACTGACTGCTTGAGTGCATGGACAATGCGGTCTTTCACATGATGGTGGAGGGCTGGGATGGCTTTGCGAGAGAAGAAGTGGCGACTGGGTAGGTCATAGCGTGGTACTGCATAGGCCATGAGTTCGCGGAAAGCTGTGCTTTCCACCAACCGAAAGGGCATCATCTCAAACGAGATTAGTTTGGCAATGTGGGCGTTCAAACCCAGTGTACGCGGATGAGAGACTGAGTACTTTCTTGACCTACTCATAGTGTCTGGGAGGGTGAGCTGGACTTGAGAGCTGCATATGGTGGAAGTAGCGGTGGACAGGGCGGACTGAGAGAGGGTTAATGATGGTGATGGAGTTGGTGTTCTTTCTGATGGCCTAGAATCAGTATTTCGTTGATATAACAGTGGGATTCCCTGACTGCTGTGGTCTTGCAACGACACATCAACATTTGCTGCTGTGCTAACCGGTGGGCTTACAGTGGGGGAAACAATGTAGCGTTGCTGACTACCTTCGTTGTGATCAGTTGCACATGTGGCACTTGAGGTTTGGTGTTGTGTCCACGCTTGCAAGTGCATGCTGGTTAAATGTCTAAGCATGCAACTGGTATTCAAATTTTTCAGATTTTTCCCTCGGCTAAAGGTCTTTGCGCACTTCTTACAGATAACCTTGGCCTGATCATGAGGATTTTGGTCAAAAAAGTGCCACACTGCACTCTTCCTACTTTGGCAGACATTTTGCGGCCTAGCACGCTGTGATCTTTTGACCCTCTGGACAAGCTGTCCAGCAACTCTTTTGATGTTTGGAACCTGTCTTTGGAGTGCTCCGGGCCTGCCAGATAACAGCTGTTGCAATGTCGATGTCTGCTGTGGATGCTCCTCATCTGAGCTATTGGAAGCAGCACCCTCTTCCCCCAATGGATGCCAATCTGGGTCAACAACTGGGTCATCCATCACCTCCTCTTCTATGTCATGTGCAGCTTCCTCTGTGTCACCGTGTATGGTGGTATAGTGTGCGGGAAGGGGCACCTGAGTCTCATCATAGTCAGAATCTGGCTCTGTACACTGCGAGGACAATGTAGTGCTCTGAGTGAATGTACCAGCAGAATCATCCATCAGCGGCTGTGCATCAGTGCACTCCATGTCAGATTCATCTTGGCCTGGGTAATTCACCATTTGACTTGATAATCCAGGCATGGTATGTGAAAACAGCTCCATGGAGTAATCAGTAGTATGGCCTGCGTCATCCTTCAATCTTGGTTGGGGTGAAGGACACAAGGAAAGGTGTGGTTCACGAACATGAGCCTCCAATGACGACTCAGTGCTTTTACTTTTTACAACTGAAGAAGAGGAGGCGATAGAGCTGGAGGCTGAGTCAGCAATGTAAGACAAAACTTTTTTCTGATGCTCTGGCTTTAAAAGCGGTTTGCCAATTACCAGCTGCCAACCCCCGCCCAATTCCACGGCCTCTTCCACCAGCCTTCCTCATTTTTGGTAGAAATGTAGACAAAATCCAACAAACTATATAGTAATGTAAAACAAGGTACAAGGTGTCTATAGGACAGGGGAGATTTTGAATTTCTGCAGACACTTGTGGACACTGGACAGTTTTGGATTGTGTGAGGCCCACTGATATCTGAGCGCTATGTGACAGGCTCGATGGCACAGCTGTGACCAAAGTGTCTAGAGGATAAGGGAGATTTTGAATCTCTGCACACACTTTTGGACACTGGATGGACACTTTTGGATTGTGTGAGGCCCACTGATATCTGAGCGCTATGTGACAGGCTCGATGGCACAGCTGTGACCAAAGTGACTAGAGGATAAGGGAGATTTTGAATCTCTGCACACACTTTTGGACACTGGATGGACACTTTTGGATTGTGTGAGGCCCACTGATATCTGAGCGCTATGTGACAGGCTCGATGGCACAGCTGTGACCAAAGTGACTAGAGGATAAGGGAGATTTTGAATCTCTGCACACACTTTTGGACACTGGATGGACACTTTTGGATTGTGTGAGGCCCACTGATATCTGAGCGCTATGTGACAGGCTCGATGGCACAGCTGTGACCAAAGTGACTAGAGGATAAGGGAGATTTTGAATCTCTGCACACACGGGCTCCCTCCGTGCTTCCCTGAGCCCCCCACGGCAGCGCAATGTGCAGCGCTGCTGCGGGGGGCTACTTTCTTCCAGGCCCCCAAATCTAAGATGGCGACGGGGGCCTTCGGGGGCCTGAGGAAGCTGGCTTCCTCAGTGCCTGCAAAGCGCAGGCATGAGGAAGTCTTCTTCAATGCCTGTGACAGATTGCTGATCTGTCACAGTGATCTGTGATGTGACAGATCAGCGATCTGTCACAGGACAGTGATGTCCCACCTGGGACTATTTAATAAAGTAAAAAAAAAATAAAAAAAAGTGTAAAAATAATTTTAAAAAAATCGCCAAATATATTAGAAAAAAAAAAAAATATTCCCCCAATAAATCCATTTTTTGGAAATAATAAAAAAAAACAATAAAAGTACACATATTAGGTATCGCCGCGTCCGAAACGACCCGCCCTATAAAACTGTCCCATTAGTTAACCCCTTTAGCGAACCCCTTAAAAAATAAAAATAAAAAACGAAGCAAAAAATAATGATTTATTATCATACCGCCAAACAAAAAGTGTAATAACGCGCGATCAAAAAGACGCATATAAATATCCATGGTACCGCTGAAAACATCATCTTGTCCCGCAAAAAACGAGCCACAACACAGCATCATCAATGAAAAAATAAAAAAGTTATAGCTCGCTGAATAAAGCGATGCAAAAATAATTATTTTTTATATAAAATAGTTTTCATTGCATAAAACCGACAAAAACATAAAAAAACGACCTAAATGAGGTATCGCTGTAACCGTACTGATGTGAAGAATAAAACCTCTTTATCAATTTTACCGCACGCGGAACGGTGTAAACGCACCCCCCCCAAAAGAAATTCATGAAACGCTGGTTTTTGTTCATTCTGCGTCCCAAAAATCGGAATAAAAAGCGATCAAAAAATTCCACGTGCCCGAATATGGTACCAATAAAAACGTCAACTTGTCCCGCAAAAAATAAGACCTCACATGGCTCGGTGGGTCAAAATACGGAAAAATTATAGCTCTCAATATGTGGTGATGCAAAAACTATTTTTACAATAAAAAGCGTCTTTTAGCGTGCGACAGCCGCCAAACATGAAAACCGCCATAAATAGTAAATCAAACCCCCCGTTATCACCCCCTTAGTTAGGGAAAAATAATAAAATAAAAAAAATGTATTTATTTCCATTTTTCCATTAGGGTTAGGGTTAGGGCTAGGGGTGTGTTGGGGTAGGGTTAGGGCTAGGGCTAGGGCTAGGGTTAGGGCTAGGGTTAGGGTTAGGGTTAGGGCTAGGGTTAGGGTTAGGGCTAGGGTTAGGGCTAGGGTTAGGGCTAGGGTTAGGGTTAGGGGCGTGTTGGGGTTCGGGTTGGAGTTAGAATTGGGGGTTTCCACTGTTTGGGCACATCAGGGGCTCTCCAAATGCAACATGGCGTCTGATCTCAATTCCAGCCAATTCTGAGTTGAAAAAGTCAAATGGTGCTCCTTCCCTTCCAAGCTCTGCTATGCGCCCAAACAGTGTTTTACCCCCACATGTAGGGTATCAGCCTACTCAGGACAAATTGCAAAACAATTTTTGGGGTCCAATTTCTCCTGTTACCCTTAGGAAAATAAAAAATTGGGGGCAAAAATATCATTTTTGTGGAAAAAAAATGATTTTTTTATTTTCACGTCCGAGTGTTATAAACTTCTGTGAAGCACTTGGGGGTTCAAAGTGCTCACCACACATCTAGATAAGTTCCGTGGGGGGTCTAGTGTCCAAAATGGGGTCACTTGTGGGGAGTTTCAATAGTTTAGGTACATCAAGGGCTCTCCAAACGCACATGACACCCGCAGACCATTCCATCAAAGTCTGCATTCCAAAACGTCACTGCTTCCCTTCCGAGCCCCGACGTGTGTCCATACAGTAGTTTTCTCCCACATATGGGGTGTCAGCGTACTCAGGACAAATTGGACAACAACTTTTGGGGGTCCAATTTCTCCTGTTACCCTTGGGAAAATGAAAAAATTGGGGACTAATTGATCATGTTTGTGGAAAAAAATACGATTTTTTTATTTTCATGCCCGGGCATTATAAACTTCTGTGAAGCCCTTGGGGGTTCAAAGCGCTCACCACACATCTAGATAAGTTCCTTAGGGGGTCTCGTTTCCAAAATGGGGTCACTTGTGGGGGTTTCCACTGTTTAGGTACATTAGGGGCTCTCCAAAGGCAACATGACACCCGCAGACCTTTCCATCAAAGTCTGCATTCCAAAACGTCACTACTTCCCTTCCGAGCCCTGACGTGTGTCCATACAGTAGTTTTATCCCACATATGGGGTGTCAGCGTACTCACGACAAATTGGACAACAACTTTTGGGGTTCAATTTCTCCTGTTACCCTTGGGAAAATAAAAAAATTGGGGACTAATTGATCATGTTTGTGGAAAAAATACGATTTTTTTATTTTCATGCCCTGGCATTATAAACTTCTGTGAAGCCCTTGGGGGTTCAAAGTGCTCACCACACATCTAGATAAGTTCCTTGGGGGGTCTAGTTTACAAAATGGTGTCATTTGTGGGGGGTTTCCACTGTTTAGGTACATTAGGGGCTCTCCAAAGGCAACATGACACCCGCAGACCATTCCATCAAAGTCTGCATTCCAAAACGTCACTACTTCCCTTCCGAGCCCCGACGTGTGCCCATACAGTAGTTTTCTCCCACATATGGGGTATCAGCATACTCAGGACAAATTGGACAACAACTTTTGGGGTCCAATTTCTCCTGGTACCCTTGGGAAAATAAAAAAATGGTGACTAAAAAATCATGTTTGTGGAAAAAATACGAATTTTTTATTTTCACGCCTGGGCGTTGTAAACTTCTGTGAAGCACTGGGGGGTTCAAAGTGCTCACCACACATCTAGATAAGTTCCTTGGGGGGTCTAGTTTACAAAATGGTGTCATTTGTGGGGGGTTTCCACTGTTTAGGTACATTAGGGGCTCTCCAAAGGCAACATGACACCCGCAGACCATTCCATCAAAGTCTGCATTCCAAAACGTCACTACTTCCCTTCCGAGCCCCGACGTGTGCACATACAGTAGTTTTGTCCCACGTATGGGGTATCAGCATACTCAGGACAAATTGGACAACAACTTTTGGGGTCCAATTTCTCCTGGTACCCTTGGGAAAATAAAAAAATGGTGACTAAAAGATCATGTTTGTGGAAAAAATACGAATTTTTTATTTTCACGCCCGGGCGTTGTAAACTTCTGTGAAGTACTGGGGGGGTCAAAGTGCTCACCACACATCTAGATAAGTTCCTTAGGGGGTCTAGTTTCCAAAATGGTGTCATTTGTGGGGGGTTCCACTGTTTTGGTACATCAGGAGTTTTCCAAACGCAACATGGTGTCCGATCTCAATTCCAGCCAAAAACGTCAAATGGCGCTGCTTCCCTTCCGAGCTCTGCCATGCGCCCAAATAGTGGTTTACCCCCACATGTGGGGTATCAGCGTACTCAGGACAAATTGCACAATAACTTTTAGGGTCCTGTTACCCTTGGAAAAATAAGAATTGAGGGTGAAAAGATCATTTTTGTGGAAAAAATATGATTTTTTAATTGTATGGCTTTATGTTATAAACTTCTGTGAAGCCCATGGGGGTTCAAAGTTCTCACCACACATCTAGATAAGTTCCTTAGGGGGTCTAGTTTCCAAAATGGTGTCATTTGTGGGGGGTTTCCACTGTTTTGGTACATCAGGGGTTTTCCAAACGCGACATGGTGTCCGATCTCAATTCCAGCCAAAAACGTCAAATGGCGCTGCTTCCCTTCCGAGCTCTGCCATGTGCCCAAATAGTGGTTTACCCCCACATGTGGGGTATCAGCGTACTCAGGACAAATTGCACAATAACTTTTAGGGTCCTGTTACCCTTGGGAAAATAAAAATTGGGGTGAAAAGATCATTTTTGTGGAAAAAATATGATTTTTTAATTGTACCGCTGTACATTATAAACTTCTGTAAAGTCCTTGTGGGTTCAAAGTTCTCACCACATATCTAGATAAGTTCCATGGGGGGTCTAGTTTCCAAAATGGGGTCACTTGTAGGGGGTTTCCACTGTTTAGGTACATCAGGGACTCTCCAAACGTGACATGGCGTCCAATCTGAATTCCAGCCAATTTTGCATTGAAAAAGTCAAACGGCGCTCCTTCCATTCTGAGCTCTGCCATGCGCCGAAACAGTCGTTCCCCCCAATTTCTCCTGTTACCCTTGGTAAAATAAAAAAAATTGAACCTGAAGTATTTTTTTTATGAAAAAAAGTTAGATGTTAATTTTTTTTTAAATATTGAAAAAAATTCCTGTGACGCACCTAAAGGGTTAATAAACTTCTTGAATGTTGTTTTGAGCACCTTAAGGGGTGCAGTTTTTAGAATGGTGTCACTTTTGGGTATTTTCTATCATATAGACCCCTCAAAGTGGCTTCAAATGTGATGTGGTCCTAAAAATAAAATGGTGTTGTAAAAATGAGAAATCGCTGGTCAAATTTTAACCCTTATAACTTCCTAACAAAAAAAATTTTGGTTCCACAATTGTGCTGATGTAAAGTAAACATGTGGGAAATGTTAGTTATCAAGTTTTTTGTGTGCCGTATCTCTGTAATTTAAGGGCAAAAAAATTCAAAGTTGGAAAATTGCGAAATTTTCAAAATTTTCGCCAAATTTCCGTTTTTCTCACAAATAAATGCAAGTTATTTGAATGAAATTTTACCACTAACATGAAGTACAATATGTCACGAGAAAACAATGTCAGAATCACCGGGATCCATGGAAGCGTTCCAGAGTTATGACCTCATAAATGTACAGTGGTCAGAATTGTAAAAATTGGCCCGGTCATGAATGTGCAAACCACCCTTGGGGGTGAAGGGGTTAAAGGTACTGTGTTTTTTTACAATTTTATTTTCTTATCTTTAAATTGTTGTTGTGATAATTAGAATGAAATAAAAATGTTTTTATAATAGTTCATGTAAAGTTCAAAATTGTTTTAACTTAATCTAATTTATAGAAAGTATGTATATAACACTCTGAGGTCTCCTCTGTGTGTATTGAACCTGTTTTTATTCCTGTAATACAAACATAATCTTTTTAATGTCTAATGGAGATTTTTCTTGAGGATTTAAAAAAAGGTTTGACCACTTTACAATGCTGGAACCACACAAGCCTTGGATTCGGGATTTTGTTTTAGTAGCAAAATGAGCACTAAGGAGTAATTCTGTTCTCCTTGTTTACAGTGTATAAACAATTTAAAAAAATGCTGTTATTAGGATTAGAGATGAGCGAACCTTTCAAGGTTCGGTTTGGTTAGCACAGAGGGTTTTTTTCGGGGGGACGGGAGCAGTTCTCGCGAATTGAATCCCATAGTGTTCAAATTCACAGGGGCCTAAAAATTTCAGTAAATCTGATTCAACGTCAGTCCTGTGTGGATTGATTCACTTATCTTTGTTCAACATGTTCCAAATTAAGCAAACAAGAGGAATGAGGAAAAAACATTTACAATCACATGGTTGAAAAAAGTTATTTCTTAAACTTTTGAAGCTTGCATTGTATTTTTCTATTGTGCTGACTTTCCCATAAGCTGCAGTTTTGACGTATATTGTCGTTCAGTTGACCATGATCTTCTCTGTACATCAATGTATTTTAGAGTGAATTGTGTGACCATATATATTCAAAAGCTAAAACTTGAATGAAACTGGGTCATGCAACAGGACCCCCAAGCATACCAACAAATCTACCTCATAACAGATGAAAAAGAAAGAACCAAAGTGTTGCAATGGCCCAATTAGAGTCCAGACTGTAATCCAATTGAAATATTGGAAAGACCCTAAGAAATACCTTAACAAACTTAAAATGTTGTAAAGAAAAGTGGTCCAAAAATCCTCCAGAATTGTGTGAGAAACTGATAAAGTGATAAAAGAAAACTATTACTTCAAGTTACTGCTGCTAAAGTTTATTCTTCAAACTATTGATTTATTGAGTGTACTTATTTTTTTCTGTCCTGAAAAACTAATTCATAAAGGGTGTACTTAGTTTTTCTTTTTCATTTTTTTCTTTAAAAAAAAAAAATCTGGATTCACCTGAATTCAATTTAGAAACAGTCTTGATCAGAAGTAGACAGCAATTTTATAGCAGAAAAATTAAAATAACTACACTATGCTCATACTTGACAAATTGCTGGCAAATACTTCAGCAGCACTTCATTGACACAGGAGTTTTCTACTTGTCCCTTTCACATTAATTATTTAATATACATCACACTTAGGTTTCAGACACTTCTCTTGTAGCAGACCTCACAGTCAGGAATAAAGCTTTGTGTTCCCTTCAGTTGTATTTATTCTTTGCTCTTTTGGTGGCTAAATTTCCCCTGTAGGGGTTACACCTTTCGCACACAGAAATAAGCTTCTTAGCACCCCGCCCTTCTATGGTGGCATTTCTGACTTTCTCTATTTAACGGTGGCTCTTTCATTCAGAGGGTCTTATCTCGTCCTCTTGGGGTACACTACAACCTCTGTGCCCCTCTGTAGCCACTGTCTGAAATCAACATCTAAGCTCAAAGAACACAAACTCATACAACTCCAACAGCAGCTCAGTGTGTTAACTACAGGTGCTTCTCACAAAATTAGAATATCATCAAAAACTTAATTTATTTCAAATTCTTCAATGCAAAAAGTGAAACTCATATATTATATAGAGTCATTACAAACAGTGATGCTTATTTCTGTTAATGTTGATTATTATGGCTTACAGCCAATGAAAACCCAGAGGTCATTACCTCAGTAAATTAGAATAATTAACAAAAAACAGATGTCCAGAAGGCAGTCATTGACACATCCACAAGTAGGGTAAGCCACAAAAGGTCATTGCTAAAGAAGCTGGCTGTTCACAGAGTGCTGTATCCAAGCATATTAATGGAAAGTTGAGTGGAAGGAAAAAGTGTGGTAGAAAAGGTGCACAAGCAACCAGGATAACCGCAGCCTTGAAAGGATTCTTAAGAAAAGGCCATTCAAAAATTTGGGGGAGATTCACAAGGAGTGGACTGCTGCTGGAGTCATTGCTTCAAGAGCCACCACACACAGATGTATCCAGGACATGGGCTACAAGTGTCACGTTCCTTGTGTCAAGCCACTCATGACTTATACACAACGCCAGACGCGTCTTACCTGGGCCAAGGACAAAAATAACTGGACTGTTGCTCAGTGGTCCAAGATATTGCTTGCAGATGAAAATACATTTTGCATTTTATTTAGAAATCAAGGTCCCAGAGTCTGGAGGAAGAGTGGAGAGGCACACAATTCAAGCTTCTTGAGGTCTATTGTGAAGTTTCCACAATCAGTGATGGTTTGGGGGAACCATGTCATCTGCTGGTGTAGGTCCACTGTGTTTTAGCAAGACCTAAGTCAGTACAGCCGTCTACCAGGAAATTTTAGATCACTTCATGCTTCCCTCAAGCTTTTTGAAGATCGACATTTCATTCTCCAGCAGGACTTGGCACCTGTCCACACTGCCAAAAGTACCAAAACCTGGTTTACAAACAACAGTATAAGTGTGCTTGATTGGCCAGCAAACTTGCCTTACCTTAATGCCATAGAGAATCTATGGGGTATTGTGTTAGGCGTCGGGTTCCTGTCGCTGCACAGCGGGAATCCTGTGCCTTGCTTCCGGCGGTCACCCATTACTCTTCAGCCACAGAGGAGGCTGCTCAGCAGACTCGTCGGTCCTGGCGCTCTACCCAGACTAGCTCTGTGGGTTTGGTTGCTGCTGCCACCTCTGGTCCAGCTAGAGCAATGCATGCTGGTTAGCAGCAAGCTACTCCAGGGACTAAGTCCTCCATTCTGTCCACTGGGCATGCCCGTGGGACGATCTCCCAATGGAGATCAGAGGTCACGTGCTCAGGTCCTTCTCCAACTTGGATTGGACCATCAGGAAGGTCCCGGAAGGACGCTGCTATAAAAGGGTCACATGGCCGCTCGGCTTGCTGGCATGCGCCAGTATAGACTGCATTACCAGACTATGAAGAGTAAGTGTTTTTTGCATGTATGAATGCCTCTGGTGAATGACTCCTTAAGAAATCCCTACCCTTGGTATGCATGTGTTGTGCAGCCTAGCCTGCTAAGCGCCCAGGCTTTGGTGTAGGTAGAGGCAGAGTCTGAGACTGACATCAGTGTCCACTGGTGGCTCTGCACACCATGGTGCACATGCTCGACACTCCACCAAAGTCAGCGTCTATAGTGGCATCCGCAGGTGCGACGCCACACGCTCAGAAGGTCTAGAGGGACTCTGACCCTGTGTCCTTGGGGCAGAGTTCTGTGACCACATTCTGTGTGCTCCGTTGCCGAGCTCTGTGAGCTAAACAGGCTCCGGCATTTATGTTCTGCGGTAGTGACGCTCTGTGAGGTAACAGAGTTCGCCCTGTACACACCGGGTGACATTAACCTGCGTGTGTTCTTCACTTATACTGCCATATAGCGTCCGCCATTACCTAGCAGCAGTATACCACCTCTGCACGATGGACCCCGGGTTGCGATCGCACTTTCTCATATTTTATATTTAGTGTGATCCGCAACCCTAACAATTGTCAAGAGGAAGATGAGAGACACCAGACCCAACAATGCAGATGAGCTGAAGGCTGCTATCAAAGTAACCTGGGCTTCCATAACTCCTCAGCAGTGCCACAGGCTGATCGGCTCCATGACACGCCGCATTGATGCAGTAATTGATGCAGAAGTAGCCACGACCAAGTATTGAGTGCGTTTACTGAAGATACGTTTCCTTCAGATGCTCCCTGAGGAAGGAGCTTTTTATCCGAAACGTGCGAGGGGTGGGCTGACCAGAGACTCCCACTACTATTCTTGGCCAGGTAATTTTTTTGACTTGATGTGCCACTCACACACTGATATTTAAAGGTGCAGTATGTCATTAAAAGGTAATGCTGGCCAAATACATCTTTTGACAGTTTGTACACAAATGTGTCCGGTACATGTTATCTTATAGAGCTAATGCATACCTAATACATTAATATTTTCTTGCAATTTTCTCTGCAATTTCTGGCTCAGTAGTAAATTTACCATCTTATATGATTCTTAGTGGATTTGATATTAGCATGGTCTACATGTTGACCTCTCACTCCTTTATAATACTGGTTGTGCTTGCTCTCCGTGCTGCATCGTTTTCCATTTGTCCACACACTGTCCTGTTCACCTCTTGTCTGTGCAAATTTGATCAATAAAGATTATGTTTTTTTGTATTTATGAACTTATGATTGTTGTTTTTTGGTTCGCCCTCCCCTGATACATTTCAGTAGGCCAACATTTTGAATTTTAAAATAATTTTTTCAAACTGGTGTTATAAAGTATTCTAATTTACTGAGATAATGACTTTTGGGTTTTCATTGGCTGTAAGCCACAATCATCAGCATTAAAAGAAATAAACACTTGAAATAGATCACTCTGTTTGTAATGACTCTATATAATAAATGAGTTTTACTTTTTGTATTGAAGAACTGAAATAAATTAATTTTTTGATGATATTCTAATTTTGTGAGAAGCGCCTGTATTTATGCTCATTATTAATCACTTTAGACAGTTGACATTTCTGACAGAGCATGTAGGACCTTGGGCAATAACCCTACAAAATGTCTTAATGCACACATCAATCCCAGCACTTCATTGGATCTATTGCAAATTAGTTGGAAAATAATACATGGTGCATGGTATAACATTACTTTACATATGACATCAGCATGGCATTAGCACAGACCATAACGATTAAACATGTTGCAACAAGTGTCCAACACTTGTACGAAAGCACAAATTCATTTTTAAAGCCTCCTAAAAGCTTGATTTCATTACCTGTGCTTAAAACTATCATAAGTAAATAACTAACACTATATAATGGGATCTGAAATTTCACAAATGAAATGATGAAGAAATATAATATAAAAGAAAACAGGAAGTGAAGGAAGATTGCCCAGTAGGAAATTACAATTTGCAGACATGTTAAGCAATGAGAAGAAGGAAGAACATGATGTTGAGCAAAGCAAGCGGAAGATTCAAGAGGTAGACTCCATTGTGCTCAGAACGGTAAAGAGAGGTGATCACTGGTGCCCGGCTTTATACCTCCAATATTACAGACTTTAAAAGGTGAGTGAAGACTATTCTTTACCTTTATATATAGAATCTTCTATTTGGTATATTTAATCTAAAACGGAAATACAGCTCAGGATATTACATAAATTAAATCATGTACTATAATGACAAACACTTTGACTATCAATCACATTTTTTATGAAAAAAACAAAGACAGAAACATAATGATAAAATACCCTGCAGCAATTAAATAAATAGCATAGTGCAAGAAAATAATATAAAGTATTTAGTTAACATGATTTTTGATCAAAAAATGCCAAAGCCCTTCTGCCTCATCACGGTGAACGTCATTGGGACAGTCCTAACTCTAATATTAAAAACCTTACCGTTTGTCAAGTGATGTGCATGTAGATATGGGCTGAGACCGACCGGGTTCAACTAGTGGATGCTCGGCTGAGGGAGACCACATCAATAATGCCCTGCTCAAAATATTAACTAAATACTGTATATTATTTTCAAGCCTTATGTTGTCATTATGTTTCTGTCTTTGTTTTTTTTTCTGTTCATTGGCTAGTGTGAACGTCCCCTTACACGCTGCATGCACACCAATTTATAAACTAGTTCATACCTTTGGGTCTTTTCTGTCTGTCTGCATCACGCGCATATAATGGTGTGACCTGCCTTTCTTTTGAGTTGGGCATTATATTGATGAGGTCTCCCATGGCTGTGTGACCACGCAGTCCATCTCAGCCTTATCTACATGTATGTCACTTGACAAACGGTAAGGTTTTTAATAATGAAGCTAGGACTGTCCCAATTACGGTCACTATGAAGAGGTGGGATGACTTTCTCATTTTTTTTAATCATATTATTTTCATGCACTATGCTGTTTATTTACAGCAGGGTATTTAATCATTATGTTTCTGTCTTTGTTTTTTCTGTTCAGTGGCCAGTGTGAACGTTTACATGCTGTATGCACAACAGTCTGTATCCAGTTAATACATTTGGGTTTTTTTCACATTTTCTATGATATATTACTTTTTTACAATACATTTAAACTAGATATACAAATAGATAGACAGATAGATAGATGATCAATATATAATAGATAGATGCTAGATGGATAGTTAGATAAATAATAGATAGATAAAAGATTGATAAATAAATAGATAGATAATGATAGGGTTCTGTCCTCACTGAAGAAGGCAGACTTTTTTTTGCAGCTATACAGATCAGCTAAACCACTAAACCGGGGTCCAGTGAGGAGACTGTAGGTTGAATCTGTGCTTTATTGAACGTGATAGTATATTGATGCGGTAAAACTACAATACAAACATATATATCCCTTAGCAACCAGGTCACGTGAAGAACTCAGCAAATTCTGTTGTGAACCGGTTGTCAGCAGAGTATACTGGTGATGGGTCACCCTGATAGTGATGTGAGGTGCGTTCATACCTGTTAGTATCCTCAGGGTGATGCCAGCCGGTGTCATATTGCTTCGGTCTGATGTTCGGTGTGTCAGCAAGGTGATTCACGTTGGTTACCTGGTGAGGAGCAAGGTAGTCATTAGCAGAATTGTTTTGCTCCACGTTTTCCTGGAGCTGAGCCTCATGATAAATCTCACTCTCTTCACTGGATGTGTCATGTTCTTGGTTATAGTTTGAATCAGGAAGTTCATTAACATACTGAGATGTGCTTTGAGGTGAATCTTGCAGTGGCAACTTTAGACTTGACTTTCTGCTTCGGCTATGCAGCTCAGGGTTGTGCACGGCTTCTATTAATTCTGCATCGGCTAGTGCTGCGGCAGCTTCTCTTTTTACTGCTGGGTTCCCTAAGACGGCATCCACACGTGCCTTTTCTATCTGCGTCTTTCTCTTTTGCTCATCTCTCTCTAAGCGTGACCTTCTCTCTTGGTCTTATAGGCATGCTTTCTCTAACTGCATCCTTATCTCTTGGTCATCTTTCTCTATACGTGACTTTCTCTCTTGGTCATCTCGGCGTGCTTTCTCTAATTTGAGTTTCATCTCTTCTACAACAAAGCATTTTGGCGACTTCAGCATTTGCGCGGGCAATGGCGACCATGCTGCTGATGGATATAGTCTTTGAGGAGACAGATGTAACAGATTTTGTCCTGTGTGATTTGTGGGACACGGTGTATTGGAGGAATGCTTGGCTGTGCAGAGATTGCTGTAGCTGTATTAGTCTCTGTGTAGCCGGTGACTCGAATCTCACTAGGTGGGTGAGTGCAGTTTCACTATTTCCTGCAAGCTGGATGAAGGGCTGTCTTTTCCCTGAATTCCACTAGCTGGATGCCCACTGTTTCTCTGCGGTCCTGCAAGATGGAAGACTGTCTCTTCCCTGAATTCTCACTAGCTGGAGGGCCGCTGTTTCACTGTTCTGTCCTCACTGAATAAGGCAGACTTTTATTTGCAGTTATACAGATCAGCTAAACCGCTATACCGGGGTCCAATAAGGAGACTGTAGGTTGAATCTGTGCTTTATTGAACGTGATGGTATATTGATGCGGTGAACCTACAATACAAACATATATACAGTACAGACCAAAAGTTTGGACACTCCTTCTCATTCAAAGAGTTTTCTTTATTTTCATGACTATGAAAATTGTAGATTCACTCTGAAGGCATCCAAACTATGAACTTATCCTCCGCAGCAGAGGTGATTCCTCTTGGTCTTCCTTTCATGGGGCAATCCTCATGTGAGCCAGTTTCTTTGTGGCGCTTGATGGTTTTTGCCACTGCACTTGGGGACACATTCAAAGTTTTTCCAATTTTTCGGACTGACTGACCTTCATTTCTTAAAGTAATGATGGCCACTCGTTTTTCTTTACTTAGCTGTTTTTTTCTTGCCATAATACAAATTCTAACAGTCTATTCAGTAGGACTATCAGCTGTGTATCCACCAGACTTCTGCACAACACAACTGATGGTCCCAACCTCATCTATAAGGCAAGAAATCCCACTTATTAAACCTGACAGGGCACACCTGTGAAGTAAAAACCATTTCCGGTGACTACCTCTTGAAGCTCATCAAGAGAATGCCAAGAGTGTGCAAAGCAGTATTCAAAGCAAAAGGTGGCTACTTTTAAGAACCTAGAATATAAGACATATTTTCAGTTGTTTCACACTTTTGTGTTAATTATATAATTCCACATGTGTTAATTCATAGTTTTGATATCTTCAGAGTGAATCTACAATTTTCATAGTCATGAAAATAAAGAAAACTCTTTGAATGAGAAGGTGTGTCCAAACTTTTGGTCTGTACTGTACACTCAGTCAGTACGGGGTACATTGGAATACATATATACAGTACATTATAAATCAACATCTGCACTACTAGCTGATCAGGGGAAAACTAACTAGGCAGGCTAATATGGGACATAAATTAGATACAGGAAGCATGATTACATACCAGCGATGCACTCACAAGGGGAGAAGAGAAATGAGATGCTTCCAGGATGCAGGCTGAGGGAAAATGGTGGACTGGAGGGAAAATGGGGGCTGAACTAACCATAATCCTTTGCAAAAGGTTACCAGGGTGTATTGAAACCTTACCAGAATGCATTGCAAATGGAGGGAATTAGAAAGTGAAAGTAAAATAACATAATAACACTGCGGTTATGACTCTGGTCACTAGAGGGAGCCAGAAACAATGAAAACAATAGAATCTATGAAAAAAACTGAACATTCTGCATATTCACTAGTAATCACTGTACATATTATCAGACAGACAATCGAAGATTATGAATTAAATGTCGGAGACAGAACAGATAGATAATAGATAGATATTAGATAGATGATAGATAGATAATAGACATATAAGTAGGTAATAGATACTGTAGATTATAGATAGATAGATAGATAGATAGACATGCAATAAACAGATAATAGATAGCTTGATAAATAAATAGATTATAGATCGATAATAGATATATAGTTAGATAGAAGACAAAACTTGGAGGCAGCACCCAAAATGACAACGTTTAAGCTGAAGATGTGAGGTTTTTTAAGCTTGAAAAAGGCTTACATCTTGAGCTGCATCGTCACCATTTTGTGTTAATAAATAGAACTATTTTTTCACCTCTAACTGGTGTGCTGCCTCCATGTTTTGTCTTCTATATTGATGGTTTGGTATTTGCCTGGGAGGCACGGCACCCAGGAGCATAATTACCTTATGCTGCTTTTCTTTTTCCTTTCTTTGTAGATAGATAGAGTGGGGAAAATAAGAATTTGATACACTGTCGATTTTGTAAGTTTTCCCCCTACAAAGAATGGAGAGGTCTGTAATTTTTATGGTACACTTCACCTGTGAGGAACAGAATCTAAAAATAAAATCCAGAAAATCACATTGTATGATTGTTACATAATTAATTTGGATTTTATTGCATGAAATAAGTATTTGATAAAATAGAAAAACAGAACTTAATATTTGATATTTAAACCTTTGTTTGCAATTACAGAGATCAGATGTTTCCTGTTGTTCTTGACCAGATTTGCATACACTGTAGCAGAAATTTTGACCCCCATCCATACAGATCTTCTCCAGATCTTTCAGGTTTCGGGAATGTCGCTGCACAACATTGACTTTCAGCTCCCTCCAACGATTTTCTATTGGGTTCAGGTCTGGAGACTGGCTAGGCCACTCCAGGACCTTTAAATGCTTCCTACAGAGCCTCTCCTTAGCTGTCCTGGCAGTGTGTTTCAGGTCATTGTCATGCTGGAAGACACAGCCACGACCCATATTCAATGTTCTTACTGAAGTAAGAAGGTTGTTGGCCAGAATCTCGCTATACATGATCCCATCCATCCTCGCTTCAATACAATGCAGTTCTCCTGTCCACTTTGCAGAAAAGCACTTCCAAAAGTATGATGTTTCCCCCACCATGCTTCATGATTGGGATGGTTTTCTTGGGGCTTTACTCATCTTTATTCTTCCTCCAAACACAACGAGTGGAGTTGATACACAAAAGTTCTATTTTGGTCTCATCTGACCACATGACCTTCTCCCATGCCGCCTCTGGATCATCCAGGTGGTGATTGGTGAACTTGAAATGAGCCTGGCCATGGCATGAGCAGGGGGATCTTGTGTGTCCTGCAGAATTTTAATCCATGACGGTGTAGTGTGTTACTAACAGTAATGTTTGAGACTGTGGTTCCAATTCTCTTCAGGTCATTTACCAGTTCCTCCCGTGTAGTTCTGGGATGATTACTGACCTCTCTCAGAATCATCCTCACCCCACGAGGCAAGACCATGCATGGAGCCCCAGACTGAGGAAGATTGACAGTCATCTTGGGTTTCTTCCATTTTGTAATAATTGTGCCAACAGTTGTTGCCTTCTCACCAAGCTGCTTGGCTGTTGTCCTGCAGCCCATCCCAGCCACGTGCAGGTCTACAATTTTGTCCCTGAATTCCTTAGACAGCTCTTTGGTCTTGACCATGCTGGAGAGGTTGGAGTGTGATTGAGTGTGTGGATAGAAGTCTTTTATACAGGTACAAATTCAAACAGGTGCAATTAACTTAGGTAATGAGTGCAGAGTAGGAGGTCTTAAAGAAAAACTCACAGGTCTGTGATAGCCAGAATTCCTGCTGGTTGGTCAGTGATCAAATACTCATTTAATGCAATAAAATGCAATTTTATTAATTAAAAACTATACAATGTGATTTTCTGAATTTTATTTTTAGATTCTGTCTCTCACAGGTACATTTTATCTACAATAAAAAATACAGACCTCTCCATTCTTTGTAGGTGGGAAAACTTGTAAAATATTTATTTTCGTCACTATAGATAGATTTATATTTCTACTTTTAAAAAATAGCAAAAAAAAGTAAAATAGGATTTGTTCCATAGAATCTGCAATCCACAAAAAGTTACAACATATCAACAAAAAGTCTATCTCAGTATCAAGAAGCAGCACATAAAGCTTAACATTATGTGGGCCAGCTTTGTGGTTATCCTTCCTCTCCTCTGGAAAAGTAAGTACAATAGTATAGTATATTAACATATTGGTGATGTGAATCACATCTGTTTTCACAAGCTGTACACAATAATCAATAGATCACTTGATGAGGCTGGTGTACTTTCTATGTAAATCCATATCAATGGCTGTATAATCCTTTCTTAAACTTTAAAATCAATCTCTAAAACCAGCCTGATTGACAGCTCCTCAGTGCCCCTCTATGCTACACTATCTAAGCTTTTTATATACTATAAAGTATATGCTCTACATAAATACTTATACTCACCTCTCCACTCATCTCTCTGGCTCCTCATCGTCACCCATCCGGTCCTCACTGCAACTTCAGATCTCTGCCCCAAATGCTGAAATCCCAGGACCTCTTACACAGAGCTGAATCTTCCAACTCTGATGAGGCCTGAGTGGGCTCTGTGCAAGTGAGCAAAACGTCAGAACGTCATGATGTCGCACCATGACCTCTCAGTGAGAGGTCTGGGTGATTTCAGAAGAAGATGCAATGAGGACCAGACAGGTGACTAGAAGGGGCAGAGGGGCCGGAAAGGAGAGTGATAATGTGAGTATAACAATTTTTTTTTTAACTTTTGATGGCCCTTAACAGTTTAGAAAAATGGTGGACAGCAGGTACCATTTTGCTAAATCCACGCTGAAGTGAATTACAAAAAAATCTGCATTTTGATGAATAAATTTCTTTTGCAAAATTCAACTATGATTAATTTCCACTTAAATTTATGAACTCTCTCTCTAGTTTATACCATGCAAATATGATGATATGGCTCAGTGGTTAGCACTTGCAGCACTGGGGTCCTGGGTTCAAATCCTACCAAGGACAACATCTGCAAGGAGTTTGCATGTTTTCCCCGTGTTTGTGAGGGATTTGTCTGGTTTGCTTCCACACTCTAAAAACATACTGATTGGGATAGTAAAGACAATGTGACTCACGCAATGTGTAAAATGACACTAAGAAATTTTTCAAGTTGACCGGTTGCAGCAAATTTCTACAAATTGAATTGATTTTGTTCTTGTCTCATTCTGCTGTACTGAATTCTGAAAAAAACAGGTAAAGTTTAAAAAAAACACCTTTGATCAATATCTATGTTGATGTTTTTAGTCGTAGTAATGCCCTACTTTATCCCTCTACAGGTGTCACACCTAATCAATGCTATTCTACCCGAGTCTCTCCTAGTGTCAGTGTACAGGAGGGCCTCTGTGTGACGGTTCCTTGCACCTTCATCGCTGACAGTAGAAAGACATTCAGTAATTCCACTGGGTACTGGTTACGGGACAAAGTACCTTTATCTCCTTATTATATCGTAGCCACAAATAATAAATCCAGTGATGTGCAAAAACCAAACTTCCATCTGACGGGAAATCCAGATATTGGAGACTGCACCCTAACAATCACTGACGCCAGGAAAGAAGATAATGGGACATATCTCTTCAGATTTGAAGAAAGTAAAGAGAGTGAAGTGAGATATAATTATAAAGACACAGCAACCTCCATTTCTGTGAGTGGTAAGTGCCAGAATCATAATGTAAGTAGAATAATAGGAAACAGAAAAGCTCAATAAGGTCTTATCAAACAGATCATTCCAGTCAATGTTAGAGAACTGGGCAGAGAGAAAGCATGTAGATGTCAGCTGCTGCAGATCCAGAGGTCGGCAAATGACCTCTCATAGACGTTATAATATATATGTGTGGATGATATCCGCGCTGCTGTGACAAAATGGATCCAGATATAGTTGTAATACACTCTGGTGGTTTATTCAATGCGTTTTAAAGTCTATGGCTTCTTTCCTGAAGAAGAAGCCGCAGGCTTTGGAACACGTTGAATAACCACCAGAGTGTATTACAACTATATCTGGATTCATTTTGTCACAACAGTGCAGATATCATCCACACATATATATTATAGAATCATAATGTAGTCATCACCATGATCGGTACGTCTCTGAGCGGCACATGATGTGATACCTCTTATGACATACAAGAAGATGGCGCCATGCCTCATGAAATAGACAGCTTCCAAGATAACAGAGCTTTGTCATCTGCATCACTGCCTATTCCGAGAACAGCAGCCAATAATAAACTCATTTCTACTTGTGCACTCTGCATAGGCAGTAACGGAGGTGACAAATACTGCACCTCTTCTCTCTTTCCCCTGAAAAGTGGGACAGAAGCATGCTGGCAAAGTTGTCCCTAATTTAAAGATCTCACTGTAAAAAAAATAATAATAATAAACTTTAAAGAGTTTTAAAAGTTTTGTTGAAAGCTTTTATATGTTGCCGGCCTTTTAATTCTGTGAAGATCAGTGGGGGTCAAGGTCTCGGGACCCCACTGATCATGCAGAAGATGCCTTGACACAGAGTAAGGAATCACTAGAAAGCCTAGGACAGTCCATGTCTCTGCTCCCACATTTGGACACTTTTTAGGGGTCTTTTGAGATATCATATACGGACCACCCAGCAATCTGCATGGAAAAAAATTACATAGACCATATACAAATTTCAACAAAAGTTTAGTTACTCTTTAAAGTTTACTATTGATCTTTTTTTCTTTTTCACATGTGCCACACTTAAAATTAGGACAGTTTGGGTTAAGGTTATGACAAGGGTTGGGTCTAGGTTTAGGGTTATGGATAGAGTTAGGGCTAGGTTTAGGGCTATACTAGTAAAATAGTTACATAAAAAAATTAAATTGAAAAAAATGATAATACATAACTTTTTAGAAGAAAAGAACTAGAGGGTTCAATGCTAAACTATAATTATGTCTTTATTTTTTTTTTTAAATAGAATACATATACGTGGGGATAGGGGGATCAATATTGGACTAGTGGAATGGACTCAGAGAGTTAACTGTCAACCAGTAAGGGGAGAAAAATATTTGCCTTACCCCAATGTCACTGGCCATACTTCCTGTTCACAAAAAGTTCCTTTGGATACATTGCAGTAGATATTTTAAGGACAGAAGATTCTTTTCTCATTGTGTAGATCTCACAGAAGAACCGGTCATCTCGGATCTTGGGACGGTGATTGCTGGTATCAATAAGACCCTGACCTGTGCTCCCCCTGGAAACTGCCCAGCATCATCCTTAACTTTCCAATGGAGGAAAAGTAATGTGGCCGGCATCTGGAAGAAGAATTCATCCACTGTAACATTTTCTCCTTCTACAGATGATCACCAAGAAAGCATCACATGTGAAATTACAAACATAAAGGAGAAGACAACAGGGAAAACCATTTTCCTTGATGTCTACTGTGAGTAAATATTAGTTTTGGAAGTTACTGGGTTGGAGAGGTCCACCAGAAAATCAAAAGATCATCAGGAGGATACAGACTCTGACTTAAATATGGCCCCAAATGCTCAGCAGAATACCACCCTAATTGAAGGTGTCTTTGGAGCCAGTCTCTTGCCACATGGGTCTGTTTCTTATGAGAATGTTGACAAATAACCTAATATATCTTATAGATGATCGATACTTTGGGTACAATACTTTCAAGTATAATCAAGTCTGACACCGTCCTTCTGACTCACATTTCTTCTAAAGTAATAGTGAAGAGTGATGGACACTGCTCTTCCAGCTCATGTCTTCATCCACTCGTGTTTTTTCAAAAATAAAATGGAGACCAATTTATTTCCTCAAAACCATTTTATGTCATCAAAAATAGGAAATCATACTAGAGGAGGAATACATAAACCATCGAAAGGAAAATGTAGCCATACTAGTGATTATGTAGAGATGAGAAGGTTCCATAGAAAAATTAAAGTTGGATGGTTCATTATCAACAAAACCCAACTGGGAAATGAGATGTTATCTCTCAAGCTTTGTGTCATGGTTCTTGTTAATGCTACACCATTGTTTGCTCTCATTGTAGGCTTGATCGGAGTCATCCAATGTTCTCACCATCCATTAAGATAAGTAATGTAGCCAACCTAGTCCAATAGCAGCTAAATGGCAGTGTTTTCTTGCAGCCCCCCCTGGAAATAAGGAACTCTCCGGTCAATCATCTGAAGGTAAAGTTATATTTTTAAGAACATAAATTATATGCAAATATAACACAGCTTTATGCAATAGAATGGAGTCTTCCCTGTGGCTCTGCAACTTCTCCAATGTTAAAAAAAATCTGGGAACCCAGGTCTATCTCCAATGCCTCTCCTCACCATTACACTCCAAGTTGATACAATTTTATGACATGAAGACCTCTTCTCCCATCTATTCACCAGTGTCCATTCTCCTTGCCCAGAGCCTTGTTCTTGGGATTGGTGGGGATTCCTTCAGGGATCGGAAAAGTTATCCCATATTAGTAGGGAGTAAAAGAAGGTTGAAACTTGGTAAAATCCCCGTTAATATTCAAATATAATATGACTGAGAGCTCCACAGTCTCACTGCTCTTACAGTAAAGAATCCATGTATGCGATGATACTCAAACCTTTTTTCTCTAGACCTAGAGGATGCCCCTTGCCATAGATGTAAGCAGCTCGTTAGAAATATCTCTAAACACTTCATTCACATACTTGTACATAGTTATCTTTTTCTGAATTGGTAAACCTGTCTTGGTAATGCAAGCCTTCACTTCTTAATAAATATATCAATCTTCCTTGCATTCTTCCTTTTTTCTTTTCTTCATCTTTCTCTTTCTTATTTTTTTTACTTCTTTCCTTGGTCCTTCATCTTGTCTTTTTCATTCTTCTCTTTATTCTTACCCTCTTCTCTTAGTTTCTCTATTCCCCCTTGTCTTACTCCTCCTCACCTTTCTTTGTGCCTTCTACTTTTTCAAGTAATTCCTTCTGTTCTTTTTTCATGTCTACCTCTAATCTGCTACTTTTTATTTTATTTTCTTCTCCACTTTTTCCTACCTGTATGTGACTATACTGACTGGACTCTGGGTTGGCCAGCTACTCTGTCCCCTCACCCCGACGCGCGTTTCTGGGATTTTTTTTCAGGGTTTGTGCACATACACTAGGTGTCTTGTACAGATCCTGAACTTTACTGTTTGGATTTGCCCATCCTTATTCAAGAATAATTGTATTTAACTATATCTGCATCTTTATAACACAGATAAAGCTGAGGTCAGTACAACTTCACAATTCTTTAAATGCCTCTGTGGGTTTGTGATGGTTGGGAGGTATGATTACAGATTGTTTCATAGATAGTTTTAAATCTGCTTATTGATTGGGAGGGATCATGTGACTCCATAAAAACTTTAATTAACTTGCCTTTTTGAGACCCTTTTTGTCACTTTATCAATTTATTTAGTGTAACTGTGCCCCTAGAATAATTTCTCAATGATGCCTTATTGTTGGGAAAGAGGCCTAATAGTATTTAATTAAAGTAATGTAGACAAATCTTTTTTTTTTTCGAACAGATAAATACCGGGATATAGCACTTGCATTCATATGTGGAATGATTGTCACAACCCTATTCATTTTGCTATATAAATTAATTAATAGGTAAGATTTCATATGCATTGTATCGTTTGGTTATAATAATTCTGAAAATTTGTACAGATTGCACTTTCTACAGTACTGACCGTGCAGGCAATCATAATTCTATTTTTTAGCAGTACCATTCATAACCACATGGTATGCTGTTAACTCATGACTATGTCCTTATCAAAATTCGATGTGTCCATCCTCCTCTTTTGTTGAAGTTTGTTACGGACTACAATTTCTCATAAAACCCAATTTAATACATTTTATGACACGCTAGAAAAAACTTCAGTAGGCTGCAATTCACATCACTGTCAATGGGTGGCCATACAAAATGTTCTACACCTCTCCTGACAGAGTGCCAAAAAATAAGCTTTATTTGTTTTTGGTTAGCTTGTTTATTGTGCTTTTTTTATTTCAAAGCAAAATATTTATGCATCACAAATGTTAAAAAAGAGGTAGGAAGGGAGGAAAGGACGTATCTAGTTTTTTTTCTGTTTCAATAGATTTTTAACAACAATAACAAGCTGTACATGTGGTATATCACTTATATGTTTTAACCCCTTAACGACCGCCGATACGCCTTTTAACGGCGGTAATTAAGGGTACTTAAACCACAGAGCCGTGAATTCACGGCGCTGTGGAGTAAGTAAATAGCGCCCCCCCAGTGTCGGATTTTCTCCGGGGTCAAGGCAGCAGGGGGTAGCCGAGTTTCAAGAGAACATGAATCGGGTAAGTTTTTACCGACCCTGCTTTTGCAATCGCCGTTATTAACCCTATGATATGTATCACAAGTGTGGGTGCCTTGTGATGGAAGCTGGAACATGTGTTGATCAACAGAGGTACTGCTGAGTGTTTGTTACTATGTATCAGGGAAAAGCTTCCAGGTGACTTGGTGAGATGGGTGGGAGCAGTCAACTATAAACCCACCCAGGGGCGTATGTCTGAACGCCCAGGATAAAGCCTGTGTGTGTGGCTGGGTGTTTGAATAGGACCTGCGATGAGGTCATAGTCATGTGATCTGGTGGGCATGGTTACGGACCATATAAGGTGACCAGGGTAGGTCACATAGAGAGAGTGTGTACCTGAATGCTTCAGGGTGGAAGGTCCTGGAAGGTCTAGGTGTTGGAAGGTGTGCTGCCTTCCTGAAGAGCACCTGCTGCGACCTTGGACCTGGTGAGGCCGGGGTGTTGGGAGTCCCTGGGAGTAGGGACGGACCTCTGAATAGCACCCAGTGAAGCGTGAGTGTTGGACGGTCTCAGGACGTCCTGAATAGCACCCGCTGAGGCCCTGGACCTGGTGAGGCCAGTGTGTTGGGAGACCCAAGGAGTAGGGTCGGATCCCTGAACAGCACCCGGATCGGCCACGTGTGTGAGCAGAGTCTGTGACGGCCTGCGTTTGGGAAAGCCACTGCCCGGCTGTAGTTCTGGAACCATGGGGTGGCCTAGTGAATAAGGCACTGTCCGGATCGGTGAACCCAGTGCGGCCGCTTCCCCGGGAGAAAGGACTAACCAAGAGTCGGCGTCTGGAGCATGAGCTCCTCAGAGGTAATCCCCAAAAGGGGGAAATAACTGTGTTGAGGCTATAGAGCCTGTTACTGGACATGGCACAGCCTGTGTGGCCTCAGAACTGAGAGAGCGGAGCTCTAATGTGAACACTGATCTATCTGATACAAGACTGTTTTCTTTGTGTTGCCTTATATGGTTTATGCCGTTCAATAAACCACATTGACTGTTTATCGCAGCCAAGTGAGTGTCCCCCAACACTAGCAATAAGCGCTACCTTACACTAGATAAGCTCCTTCAGGGGTCTAGTTTCCAAAATGGGGTCACTTGTGGGGGGTTTATACTGTTTAGGCACATCAGTGGCTCTGCAAACGCAACATTCCAAAATGGCACTCCTTCCCTTCCGAGCTCTCCCATGCACCCAAACAGTGGTCCCCCACATATGGGGTAACAGCATACTCAGGCCAAATTACACACCCACTTTTGTGGTCCAATTTCTCCTGTTACCCTTGAGAAAATAAAAAATAGCAGGCTAAAAATTCATTTCTGAGGAAAAAAAATTATTTTTAATTTTCACGGCTCTGCATTATAAACTTCTGTGAAGCACTTCGGGGTTCAAAGTGCTCACCACATAGCTAGATAAGCTCCTTCAGGGGTCTAGTTTCCAAAATGGGGTCACTTGTGGGGGGTTTACACTGTTTAGGCACATCAGTGGCTCTTAAAGCGCAACATGAGGCCCGCAGACCATTCCATCAAAGTCTGGGTTCCAAAATGGCTCTCCTTCCCTTCCGAGTGCTCCCATGCGCCCAAATAGTGGTTCCCCCCCACATATGGGGTATCAGCGTACTCAGGCCAAATTGCACAACAACTTTTGTGGTCCAATTTCTCCTGATACCCTTGAGAAAATAAAAAATAGCAGGCTAAAAAATCATTTTTGAGGAAAAAAAAGTGATTTTTTTTATTTTCACTGCTCTGCGTTATAAACTTCTGTGAAGCACTTGGGGGGTACAAAGTGCTCACCACACATCCAGATAAGTTCCTTAAGGGGTCTAGTTTCCAAAATGGTGTCACTTGTGGGTTTTTTTCACTGTTTAGGCACATCAGGAGCTCTCCAAAAGCGACATGGCGTCCAATCTCAATTCCAGCCAACTCTGCATTGAAAAAGTCAAACAGTACTCCTTCCCTTCTGAGCTCTGCCGTGCGCCGAAACAGTGGTTTACCCCCACATATTGGGTATCAGCGTACTCAGGACAAATCGCACAACAAAGTGCTCACCACACATCTAGATATGTTCCTTGGGGGGTCTAGTTTCCAAAATGGGGTCACTGGTAGGGGGTTTCCACTGTTTAGGAACATCAGGGGCTTTCTAAACGCAACATGGCATCCGATCTCAATTCCAGCCAATTCTGCGTTGAAAAAGTCAAACGGCGCTCCTTCCCTTGCGAGCTCTGCCATGCGCTGAAAAAGTGCTTTACCCCCACATATGGGGTATCGGCGTATTCAGAAGAAATTGCACAACAAATTTTGTGGTTCATTTTCTCTTTTAACACTTGTGAAAATAAAAAAAATTGGTTCTGAATTAAATTTTTTGCACAAAAAAGTTAAATGTTAATTTTTTCCTTCCACATTGCTTTAGTTCCTGTGAAGCACGTAAAGGGTTAATAAACTTCTTGAATGTGGTTTTCAGCACATTGAGGGGTCTAGTTTTTAGAATGCTGTCTCTTTTGGGTATTTTCTGTCATGTACACCTGTCAAAATGACTTTAAATATGATGTGGTCCCTAAAAAAAATGGTTTTGTAAATTTTGTTGTAAAAATACGAAATCACTGGTCAACTTTTAACCCTTATAACTTCCTAACAAAAAAAAAAATTTGCTTCCAATATTGTGCTAATGTAAAGTAGACATGTGGGAAATGTTATTTATTAAGAAATTTGTGTGACACATCTCTCTGACTTAAGGGCATAAAAATTTAAAGTATTAAAATTGCAAAATTTTCAAAATGTTTGCCATATTTCCGTTTTTTTCATAAATAAACATAAGACATATCGAAAAAATTTTACCACTAACATGAAGTACAGTATGTCACGAAAAAACATTCTCAGAATGAGCAGGATCCATTAAAGCGTTCCAGAGTTATTACCTCATAAAGTGACACTGGTCAGAATTGTAAAAATTGGCCCGGTCATTAAGCTGCAAACTGGCCCTGTCACAAAGGGGTTAAGTATATCTTCTTTCAATTTTACTATACTTAAGCCATATTATTAATTGTTATGGGAGAGATGGGCAGGGAAAGGGCAAGGAGAGCGGATTAGAAGGGTAAAGGAATGTGTATACTCAAATCTAGGATAAAAACAGGAGTAAATGCTGTATAGTTCATTTTCTAAAACAAAAACAAAAAAATATATCTGTTTAAACAAATATAAACATACTATTAAAATTACATTTTATTTTTTATGATTCAGCATTGAGGTGTCTTGGCTGTCGCTGCCTTAGAAGACCAGGCAAATATGCTGTGTTATTGGTAGTGTTCTTTGGAACAAAAAATATATCAAAACTACATATCTATTAGGCTATTTGTTTTATGTTCAGACTGAGTTTTTTGGCATAAAATTTGAAGCTACAGTGGGGAGAATAAGTATTTGATATTCTGCCGATTTTGCAGATTTTCCCACCTAAAAAGAATGGAGAGATCTGTAATTTTTTATCGTAGGTACACTTCACCTGTGAGAGACAGAATCTAAAAATAAAAACCAGAAAATCACATTGTAGGATTTTAACATAATTAATTTACATTTTATTGCATGAAGTAAACATTTGATCACCGACAAACCAGCAAGAATTCTGGCTCACACAGATCTGTTAGTTTTTCTTTAAGAAGCCTCCCACTCTGCACTCATTACCTGTATTAATTGCACCTGTTTGACCTTGTTACCTGTTTAAAAGACACCTGTCCACACACTCAATCACACTCCAACCTCTCCACCATGGAAAAGACCAAAGAGCTGTCTAATGACATCAGGTAAAAAATTGTAGACCTGAACAAGGCTGGAATGGGCTACAGGACAATAGGCAAGCAGCATGGTTAAAAGGCAACAGCTGTTGGCACAATTATTAGAAAATGGAAGAAACACAAGATGACTGTCAATCTTCCTCAGTCTGGGGCTCCATGCAAGATCTCACCTCATGGGGTGAGGATAATTCTGGGAAAGGTCAGGAATCAGCTCAGAATTACATGGGAAGACCTGATCATTGACTTGAAGAGCTCTGGGACCACAGTCTCAAACATTACCGTTAGTATCATACTACGCTGTCATGGATTAAAATCCTGCAGCGCACGCAAGGTCCCCCTGCTCACACCAGCACATGTCCAGGCCCATCTGAAGTTCACCAATGACCATCTGGATGATCCAGAGGAGGCATGGGAGAAGGTCATGTGGTCAGATGAGACCAAAATAGAACTTTTTGGTATCAACTCCACTCGCCATGTTTGAAGGAAGAAGTACAGTATGAGTAAACCCTAAGATCACCATTCAAACCAAGCAGCATGTTATGCATCCACCTAACTGTAGCCTTGTCAATCCTACACTTGGTAATTTTTTCAATATGGATAGTATGAGATACTTTATCAAATGCTTTGCTGAAGTCAAGATATACTATATCTATCGCATTTCCCTGATTCACCAAGTCAGTGATTCCATCATAGAAGTAAATTAGATTAGTCTGGCATGACTTGTTTTCTAGAAACCCGTGCTGGATCTTGTTAATTACTGTATTCTTATCGAAGAACTTACATACATGCTGTTTAATAATTTATTACCTAGATGTAATGTGTCTTTTTATAAAGGTATCATCCTATGGTCTGGTACGCTCTGTTTCCTTCAGTTTTTATCTGTCCTATATAGTGTATAATTCTTAGATATTCTATTCAACTTATTTTCAGCAAAAAAATGAGCAAAAAGAAGAATTATGTGAGAGCAAAAGAACCATCTGAGAGAAAGGAACCACAAGCAAATGAGAAGTCTGGACAGAAAGCTGAGGTATACAGAATAATGATACTATATGTAAAGTATGTGCAGCACTGACCTCTACCAAACATTATCCATCAATCATCCACCATAGCTTCAGCTATGAGAACTTATTTTCCATTAAACCTACGGATCCTAGGTAAAAAAAAAAAGCTACCGTATTTGACACCTTGAAGCCCCTTCATTCGGTGCTTTAAATCAGCACCCAATATTGGTTCTTGTGCCTTTTAGTAGGTATAGTTGGACAATATGATGTGAAAAAGGAAAATATGGTTATTGTGATGCTAGTCACTTCTCATGGCCAAGTCATGAGTCAGAGTGGTCAGGGAGTCCAAGGTCAGAAGCCAGGAGGGTACGTCATAAGCAGAAGGAAGAGACAAAAGCATAGTCAGGTAACGTTCCGAGGTCAGAATACCGGGAGGGTAACGGATCAGAGCTGAAGGGGTTAAGCAGGCGGATGGTCAGAACGAAGTCAAAGGTCAGGCAACAGATCATGAATATAGAACTTAAGGCACAGGAAAGCACAAAGGACAAACCTCACAACATGAATGTACGTCTGGCAGTGTTCTGGGAGAAGCTGCTCAGTTAAGAAGGAAGGGCAATTACCCTGGATAGCGAACACCTGAGACAGCCGACGCCTCACAGTCACAGATTGGCTAGTCGAGCTGTCAATAAACACACTGACAGCTCAGCACACCCCTGAATCAGATTGGATGAAAAATTGTTGATGACTAACATTACACATGAGCAAATAAATCTGAGTAGAGTTGAATTCCACCAAAATTTTGCAAAAATCCACATTAATCAAAATGATGATTTTTTTTCTAATTCATTTTTGCGACAACCCAGCAAATAGGGCCCACTGACCATCATTTTTTTAAATAATAAAAGGCCATAAAAATATTAAAAAGTAAAAAACATCCCTATACTCACCTTACCGCTCACCTGTCCACTCTTTACTGCATGTTCAGCCACCGCTCACTCTAAGATCCCCTGATTCTGCGCAAGTGTGCGAAAGGTCACTGTGCTATGACGTGACGATGTGCGCCCCGTGAACTAGCTTGCATATGCAAAGAACTCTCTCAAGCCCCATGAAAACTAGAAGTCTTGACCTAGTGATTTAGGTGTGGTAATTTCAGTCCTGCTGCGAGGATCAGAAAAAGGAGTGAGAATCGGATGGGTGATGTCGAGTAGCGAAAGAGCCGGAGCAGTGAATGGTGAGGTGAGTAGAAGGATTTGTGCCAGAGTTATTGCATGCAGCTCTGTAATTGAGCATTTCTGGCTGCAGTGGGCACAGCGAAAAGCAGGTCTGTGTCAGTGCCACATATATGGTAAACAGATGTTAAAATGTGGTGTGAATAAAGCCTAAACAGCACCCAACACTGATCCTGATTTTATACAGTGGTTAATAGTTATCTTTCCTTTACAGGAGGCAACAAACAACACTACAGGGCTGGATCCCAATGAAGTGACAGCAATAGACAATCTCCATTATTCCACTGTCACTTTCACTACTAAACCCTCCAAAGTGAAATCAAGTCAACCAGAATCAGAATATGCAGAAATAAAAGTGAAATAAAGATAAACTGAGACGTGATCCAATCTTGATCTGTGAATTTTGTGTAATTATCTTGTGTCTATAGAGTTAATATATGATTAGCAGCTATGGGTACAACATTTTTTATGGTTCAGGAGAACCTTTTTACTAGTCTAATAAATGTACAAACGCTATATATGGAGGAAAATATGTGCCCCCTCCATGAGCTTTTCTGATCTCCCATCCCACAACCAAAGGTTGCTCCTCTGGAGGTATCACTTCTTTCGCTCTTCTGGGAAGATTTCCAACAAGGTTCATTGTTTGTATGGACCTTATGCACTGGACACAGTCATGGGGGACAGATAAGGGCCTTCCTACAATTGATCCCACAAAGCTGAAGCTACAAGTGTCCACAATGTCATGTGCTGAAGAATTAAGATTCTCCTTCACTAGGACTAAGAGGCCAAGGCCGCCCTCTAATACCAAGCCCAGAGCATTATCCTCCTCCACCAGCACTACAGTGGCACAATGCAGTCAGAGGGCAATGTCCTCCTGGAATCACCAAACCCAGACTTCTCCATCAGACGCAGATAGAGAAGTGCGATCTGTCACTGCACAGAACATGTCTCCTCCAGAGTCCAGTGATGGTGCCTTTACACAGCTCCATCCAATGCTCATCATTGTGCTTGTTGATATACAGCTGTATGCAGCTGCTCAGCCATGAAGCGCCTGGTGGGAGTGCAATGTTTGTGCTGATGTTATACCAGAGGAAATCTGAACTCTGTAGTAATGGGATCAGCAGAATGTTGGAGACTTTTATGCCTTCTGCTCCTCAGCAATTGGTGACCCCGCTCTTTAATGTTACAGGGTCTCCACTTCATGGCTAAGTTGCTACAGCTCCTTACTCTTCTCAATAATGTCACTCACAGGTGATGGGGAAGATTCAGGAGGAAGAAATGTCATAAATGGACTTATTACCCCAGTGGCGCCTATTACCACTTTATCAAAAATGTTAGTAAATGCAGACTGTATGGCATGGGATTAGATTAAGTGAGACAATTCATTCAAGATGTGTGGAAACAATTAATGCCCATACACCTTCTGACCTCCCTGTTCTGTTCACATGAGCACTAGGTGAAGAAGATCTCTGGCTCCACTTGTAGCAGTTTCTCTCACCGTAGAAAAGGATTGCTATTTTAAATTTACACTTGATCTAAATGTTTGGCCCCAATAAAATGAGAAAGCTTATACTCTCCTCCCATGACGGCACTGTTCCAGCGGTGTCAGCACTCGTAATCCCGTGTGGTTGTATGACACGCTGGGCATCCAATCAGAGCTTGCGTCACTGTCCCCGCCTACAGGCGTTTCAAACATGAAGAGGAAGTCAGAGATCAGTCACAGTCCTGACATCTTCTTCAGGTTCAAAACATCCATAGGCGGGGACAGTGACGCAAGCGCTGATTTGGGCGCCATTCAACATATGTTATACAACTGTATGAGAGCCGTGGGAGCACGAGTGCTGACACCGCTGGAACGGCATCGGTAATGGGAGGTGAGTAAAGGCTTTTTTATTTTATCAGGGCCAAACAATTAGATCAAGAATGGGTTGTCCTGGTGTCGCACCGCCTTGTGGGATGCAGGGCCTAGTACCTCGGAGGGTGGTTCAGTCACGGTGACTCCGATGGCTCTAACAATCCCTAGGTTAGGTGGCAATTAATTAAGGGGAAGTTGACGGATATATGAGTCTGAGAGTTATGTTGATGCCTGCAAGGTATGAGGCCACGGAAGAAAGAAGCATACACCAAGGGTCTCGTGCAAACTTGAAAGATGAACTTTACTGAATACTTGTAACAATTGTTATGTTTTTCAATATAACAGTCTTGGATAGCAGATACAATTTTCCTTGCACTTTGTGTCAGTCAAAGCCTTTTCTCGGTCCCGGCCTTGGGAAGATGGAAGTAACTTTCCATTTGAATAACTGTGCTGCGTGAAGGGGGAGGATTAGCTGACCTTAATCGGATCGGTGTATCTGTAAAAATATGCTGCGCAGTTGTGCAGTTCCTTCTCTTGTCCCAGCACTCTGTTGTTGTAAACGTGGGGCACTCCAAAAAGGGTGTTATTTGTATTACCCACTTGTCCTAGACGAGGAGCCTCAATTTCCTACCTCCTCTCATCACCAAAACCACACGTAACATGACCTTTTCAGTCTCTTTTCAGACACCTCCAACTGCCACTTATTTTCAAATCAGAAAAACAAGTTGCAATACCAAACTAAGGCCGAAGAAGGCAGCATAGTACTACAAGTTGTAATACCAAAGCAAGGCAGGAGAGGGCAGCATAATATTAAATAATTTACCTCCTCCCAAGGCAAGACGGGAAACCGGTGTCACAAATGCAATCATGTAAGGGATAGAGAACACACTTACCATATGACATATAACATACATTAGTAATGGTTTTTCTGGTCACTACATATATCCCCTGGCTTAAACAGAGCCGTCCCCGGTGTTTGCCACCATATATATTTTATAAAATAGCAAAGGTCAACGAATAGTTTGAACCAAAGTGCTTTTATAGTCACAATTCCCAAACAGCGGGGTGTGACATCAGCATCTACACCTCCATGGTATGGGGTGTAGATGGGTAACTGAGCAACATGTAAGTTGCTGTGGGGCGCTAAGTGAGGGCAGAACCCAATGTCTATAGCAAATCTGTGGGGTCCATACAATACTTCCCCCCCATAGGTCACATCGGGACTCCGAGATAGAGTTCCGTCAAAGGTAAATTGGCAGACCAGTAAATATATCGGTGGAAACCCGAATGACTGCAAAATATGTACCGAGGTATATGTTGAGGTACCAGAAATAGAGTTCTTTATAACCCCAAAAAAATAACACAAATACTAGAGTCTCTCCAGAGGTAGAATATCTTGTTCTTGCAGCAAATCTTCCTGCTCATAGACGTAAGTAACCGCCTTAAAGTAATGCGTAAAATGTGTAAGTGTTTTTGGTCCCCGGGTGCAGGGTCAGGGCACACAGTCCATCCACGTGGCTGCACTGGGGTTTTTTTAAGCATAAAGTAGTCCCGGTGTTTCAATAAGAAGGGACATAACATGTTAGAACCAACAAAAATTAACCAAAAATTCTCTAACAAACTGAGAGCAATGATTAAGAGCTGCTAAGCTCGAAATGTGTCTGTTCTGTCCCACCTTTGGTGGTGACAATATGCTGATATGAAATTGGATTTTATATACTTTGTCCAATAAAGTAAATTTCTCCAGGAACGGGAAACTGTATTTCTTCTATTCATTTGGACATAAATGACAATGGTAGAAAATTCATAGAATAAATATCATTGCAACATGATGATCCAGGTTAATAAAGTGGCAATGTCTCAAATACAGGGTACAAAAAGAGCATCATTCATTAATCAAAATTAGACCCATGATTATAATAGCTGAGCTCCGATCCCTGATGTTAACCATTTATATGCTGCTGTAAATGTACGACAGCAGCATATAAATGGAACAGTTTCTGGTACTTTTTTGAAACTTAATCATAGGCTGACATTCATTGGAGACAGCTATTTACATTATATACTGCAGTGCTGCGGTATTGCAATAAATAGTATAAGCAATCAAATAATCAAATCCCCCAAAAGTGATTTAAAAAAAAAAAAAGGAAAAATAAATATTTTTGAATCTTGCCGTCTGGTCTATCAAAACCTAAAATTAATTTGTAGACATGGAGAAATAAAAATTAGAATGCCAAAATTAAGTTTTTTGGTTACTACACAAAAGGCGACCAAAACGACAAAACAATTTCAGTAAATCAGTCAGTTATCTATGTGTATCTCAATAGATTGAAAAACAAAAATGTTACCAATCTCAGAAAGTGATGACACAAACTAAAATTTTTATTCTACTATTATTAAAAAAATTAAAAAAACATACAAGTTTGAAAATCAAACTGCCAGGTCATTTTTACGGCAGGATGAAAATCTTAAAAGCAAAACTCAATTACCAATGGCGTAAATACTTTTTTTTTTCTTTTTTATTAAATCAAATCACCCCATTTGGAATGTTTTTTTTCTCCATTTTCCAGCACATTGTGGTGCCATTTAAAATTTTAACTCTCCTTACAAAAAGCAAGCTGCCATACGGGTATGTCAAAGGGGCGGAAATAAGGTAGGAAAAAGTGAAAATGAGTCTTGGTGAGAAGGAATAAAATAGATTGCTTGTTTAATATTACAAAAAATAACATCACATTTAATTTGAATTTGGAAATATCTAAATGATTTTTTTGGGGGAGTAAAACAAATGTGAAAATCTCCCTCTTTCGGAAATCTAGATATAAATCATGTATCAGAAATAATTTAAGACACATTACTTTTCTCCGACTCACCACTAGAGGGCACTTGGCACTGTCCAGGATGTTTACTGTGAGGTTCACCATCGTATTTTTGGCTTTGAACTTTACACAATCTGGATCTGACCGCGGGTACGTACACTCTTCTTTCTTATTCTCTATCTTTAGATGAAGATTATTTTAGCATTATTAGTTTCTAATATAAGATTATTGCTAACACTGATACAATGTGTCCTTGTTATACTACAACTCCCAACAGGAGTCTGGTATTTTTGTAACAGGACCATAATTGTGCAGTATGCAATTCTCTAATCTAATTAATGGAGGGATTGGATCTATGACTCCTACGTACAAGTACATCTGAATTTTTCTGACTCTGTTAAAAAAAAAGCTTTTGTAAAATTTTAATGTTTTTAAAATATCTTGAAAATGTTATTTTGGAAAGGTTTTTTTTTTCAAAATTGTTACTTATGATACACCAAATAATCGCCCTTACCAGTTTGTGGGCAGGAAATATTTCACATGCAAAGCTTTGGCGACATTTTATTTTTTTTCTGCAGCCCAAACTTAATAGTAAAAACATTTAAAAGATTTAAAAGGCAGGTTTTGCTGGATTTATGCAGCGTTTTTTTTTAGCTGTCTAAATATACATGTTAATTACAGTTAGTTTTATTAAAAAAAAAAAAGCAGCAAAACCTATTTGTTACTTTTTTTGCAGCATTTTGCAGTTTCACATTGCTTTCTAATAGTAAAAAATACAAATGAATTGACACGCTGCAAATTAAAAAAACTATGCAATCCTCAAATTCCATACACCAAAAGACATGAGTCTAAATTGCCAAATGTACAAATTTTATTAAACACAATGATATGATATACATCACTCAATAAAGAACATGAATAAAATAGGAATACTGCTATCCAAATAGGGAGCCTATATTGCACAATTGCCCAAAACAATATGTACTAATAAGTGCATAAAGACTTCATACATAGGTTGAACAAAGGTTACAATGCATCTGAACTAGAAAGAACCTTCCACAGTGGAAACAGGCATAACCAATCAACAAGTTCATATGGATTCTAGGTATACATATTGTACAACTCAGCTATCACTAAGTACCTCAACCATATAGCATTACGGTATGAACCCTACCAAGGTTTAGTAAATGAACGGTATTTATACCAAAGCACTTACATAATTAGAGTATGTGGCACTGGCTTCCCTATCGCCCCAACGCGCGTTTTGCTTCTTCTCCTGATGAAGAAGCAAAACACGCGTTGGGGCGATAGGGAAGCCAGTGCCAAATACTCTAATTATGTAAGTGCTTTGGTATAAATACCGTTCATTTACTAAACCTTGGTAGGGTTCATACCGTAATGCTATATGGTTGAGGTACTTAGTGATAGCTGAGTTGTACAATATGTATACCTAGAATCCATATGAACTTGTTGATTGGTTATGCCTGTTTCCACTGTGGAAGGTTCTTTCTAGTTCAGATGCATTGTAACCTTTGTTCAACCTATGTATGAAGTCTTTATGCACTTATTAGTACATATTGTTTTGGGCAATTGTGCAATATAGGCTCCCTATTTGGATAGCAGTATTCCTATTTTATTCATGTTCTTTATTGAGTGATGTATATCATATCATTGTGTTTAATAAAATTTGTACATTTGGCAATTTAGACTCATGTCTTTTGGTGTATGACTTGTATTCTGAGTTTTTGCCTTAATTATATTTACTGGGTTTGTTGGCAATTCTCAAATTCCGTCAGAAAATAAATCAAGTGTGTGCATGAGATTTCTGAAATCTTGCAGGTTTTGCTGCTTCTGTAAAGCACAGCTGCTTATTTACAAAAAAGAAAGCTGCAAAAGTGCTGCATGTAAACATAGCCTGCTTCACATGCAGTCATTGCTGGCTATATTTCAGGTTAGATGAATGTTTTGGGTCCCAGCTCCCCAGTCAAGGATTATGTCGCTGAGGTTTTCTATATGGCTTCTCCTGTGGTTTGTTTGCATGTTCCCCATCTCAGCACTCTTCCCACCTTGTTACATTTAGTGTCTGGAGGATTCCAAATGTATCGAAGGTGTTTCTGTGTTCCTTTTCTTTTCTACCGTCTTTCATGTATGACTGTGTGAGCACATCCATAGCCCTGCACCTCACACACTGTCTGTATGCACTATGTTCTGTTTATATGATTTTGTCTGTATTATTATGAATAATATTATATGGGCAGCACTGGGGAACTGGTGTCAAATCCCACCAAGGGCAACAACTGCTAGTCGTTTGTATGTTCTCCCCATGTTTGCATGGATTTCTTCTGGGTTCTCCGGTTTCCTCCCAAACTCCAAAGACCTTTGGAGTCTGAGCCCCAATGGGGACAGTGTTATTAATGGCACTATACATGTGAGTAAAATAAATATTTGCTCTCTAATCTCCATTAGAAATCGTGTCTCTCAATTTATAGACAGGAGCTGCACAAAGTTCCTCAGTTACCGGGTTCTCCGATGCAATGTTTCGCTTGCCAACCTAGCGTGACATCATCTTTGCAGCACACAATCATTAGCTGAGCCTGGGTTCGATCCCAGAGGGTAAGGAAATCAACGCAGCTCCAGTCGACTGGCCAGAAAGCACTGACCATGGACCAGGCTCGCGCAAAGCGATCTGCTAATCTCTACCGTCCATGTAATACTAACTCTTACCAACCGCAGTCACTTCTGGGCAAAGGCAAAGTTACTCCTAGCGTCTCCTGATCATCAAGTTGACTTCAATTGAAATGAAAAAAAAAAAATCCAATCAGGCCATCTTGGTAATATATTGTAGTGCCAAAGATGTAGAATGAACATCAAGTAAGAAAAAATCCTGCATATTTATATTGCATATGTTTTTGTTTCTCAGCTCTCGTAAAGGAAAACTCCTACATTCATGCCAATGTCAAGATGAGGCTGGAAAGCAGCGGCAAATGCAGACTGAATTTAGCAATTATCATTTTGTCACAGCTCTGGATGTGTAAGTAGAACCTAACGTTGGTCATGTAAAAAAACACTTGGTTTATTCAGTGGCGTAGCACTAAGGGCATGGGAAATTTTGCCACCCCTGAACCCATGGATCATTTGCTCTCCATTCTATGACATATTTTGTATTTAAAAAAAAAAATACTGATGTAATTCTGGTTTGCCCACTTACTCTCTTGATATCTTGTGCTTTTTGCTACAGAGAAAATATACCTTCTTTCTGGAACCTAACATGAAACTTTAAAAATAAAGCTATATATTGTTACATTTTGTATTACCTGTTTGAGTATTTTTATATAACTATTTTATTACCCTAACTCTAAACCTGTACATAACACTAATCCTAACCCTAAGGGAAGAGTCGACGGCCATAAAACACAATTCTCAGACTGGCTGTTGACTCTCCCTACTCGAGTGTGACAGCATGTATTTCTATGCAGCTGTCACATACTGGTGAGGAGAGCTGCTGGCCAGTCAGAGCTTTGCAATGTGAACCCTGTGCAAGTTATATGGTCGTCTGATTCTTCCCTAACAATATTTGGGGTTAGAAAAAGTATGTACATGTAAGAAGGTGACCGGATACAGGAACAAGGTGGAAGAAATTAATCAAGCTGTTTATTCCCGTAATGTGGTGGGAAATTGCGGTAACTATAGCAACAGTAAATAATACAGAACAAGATAATTACAGCATGAAATATACAATTCAGATATACAATGAATATTCAGGTTCACTCTACTATTATAACAGTTTCTTGTTATATAGTCATAACTTTCTAACTTGGTTGGTGATCCTAATTACATGAGTCACTGTACTGTTTCTTTGTCTAGTGCAGGCCTAGCGGGAGTCTCCAATTCTTTACAATATCCCGCAAGCCCTCCTGAAAAAGTCTAACAAGGCTCGTTGGGCCACCTTTGCAACCAGCCCCCACCCTGTTTGTTGTGCTAGCACACGCCAACCCCTGGAGCATTTGTCAGTGCTGGAAGCAACAGCCTGGCCCACTTATGCCTCCCATTCACCATCACAGGCATCCACCCGAACGGAGTTTCCTCATGGATTTTTTGCGCTTCACTAACGGCACATGGCTCTCATACCCGATGGGATGAGGGCTGGGCCTCAGCTCTTGACAGGCATCATATGGGTCCAAGAGCTCGACCAGCGCAGGTCTGGTGTTTGGGCCTTGATTGGTGTAGTCTTAGTTCCAGAACTTGCCTGGCCCACATCTTGTCGTCAGGTTTTGACCTGCATAGTCTGGTTCCGGGAGATTGCATGGCACCGCCTGGGTTCTGCTTCCATGTGTGCCACAATCCACTGTCTCACGCTTCCTTCCATGGTCTAGCACCCCAAACTCATCGTCTTCCTTGACACATGTCCGTGTCTTCCCTTCTCTTGGTGCAAAATCTCCTCTCATTTTGCAAGCTGGCCTTTTATACCAGGGATCTGTGTCATCAAGGTCATGTGACCTGATGCACCATCTAAACACATCCTTCCTGAATCTCTCCCTCTTCTGGTCAATTCAGCAAGGTCCCATTTACACAGTACATGACAGTCCACACGCACAAATGCCACACAGCCCTGGGGATTCTCATCCTTTATGTCACACCGTAATACATAAAATCTTCAAGTTTATTAAAACTTTAGTGTTTTCTGTTAGAGATACTTAAAAAACAATTGGGGCAAATCTTATGGCATGAGAGCATGGACGAGCACAGTGCAGCTTTTATTATCTCTGTCACTTTCTCTGCAGAGAGCAGCAGTTGAGATGAGTTTGTAACCAGCTGCTGCCCTTTGCATTGGCAGCAACCGAGATGTCAAAGCAAGCTTCATTGTACTGAAAGTTTTGTCATCTTAAGCTCAACTCAATGCCTTCTGGACTTTATCTTGAAAAAGAACCAGGGTAGAATAAGGGGTGAAATTCCCCATTCTGGCAATCAGTGGTAGACTTAATCACACCAGTCTACAATTATTCCAATTTCTTTAAACTCACAGCTCAAAATGTATTTATATGTATGACTTTCTTGCTTTTGTTCCCCTCCCTGCAGATTCCTGGTGTCAGACTGCCCCGGACGGTTACTCCATCCAGGTGGAGCCAAGTGTCACTGTACAGGAGGGTCTGTGCGTAATAATACCTTGCTCATTTACTGCAGACTATATCACAACCTTCAAGAATTCGACTGGATACTGGAAGAGTGACTTTGATACCAACATCGCCTCTAGTAACACATCCGTGTCTATACTGAAAGAGAATTTCCATGTGATAGGGAATCCGGATAACGGGGACTGCACCCTGAAAGTCACTGATGCCAGGAAACAAGACACGGGGACATATTTCTTCCGAATCGAAGGCAGTAAAGAGATGCCGATTAAGTACAACTACTTATCACACAAATTAACTCTTCTGGTAACAGGTGAGACTAAATGTACAAAAGTCATTTTTTAATGACGCGTTATACAATTTATTATCATCTAAAGTTACGTGTGGGCAGAACTGTAAAATGATTGACAGCTCTGATCTCCAGTTTTAAAACACATATTGGAACATGGAGATACAATGTTGCATTATTTACAAACAATATTTATTCTGAATATTATCTAAGCGGGGGCAGAACTGTAAAATGATTGACAGCTTTGATCTCGAGTTTTTAAAAACATATTGGAACATGGTGATACAATATTGCAATGTTTGGAAACAATATTTACTCTGAATATTATCTACGCCGGGGCGGAACTGCCAAATGATTGACAGCTCTGATCTTAGCTCCTGTTTTGAAACAGTTTTATGCAGTGAGATCATTTTACAGTGTTCAGTATAATTTTTCCAGAATTTGCACCTTCTGTCATTTTGCACACACCGCAATGGCTGACATGGGGAAATCATAACTACATTAGATGTTCCTCCCCGCTGTACAATGAGGTCCTCCAGTGTAGAATGAGATGAAGAATACTTTATGGTGACAGCTCATATCTAAATGCAGAAATATATTTCCACAGCTAATGTATAATGTATTTTGGTTTGGTGTTGGTAAATGTGAGATACAGATGTACCAAAAATTACCTTGACTCACACAATATCTCACTAGGGTAGCATGGCAAAAAACGACTTTGGTCAAAGGCTTGCACAGTGCTAATGTGTTTCTTAACTTATCACAGAAAGTTAAGTAATGAAAACGATACATTGTGTGCCATATTAACCTTTGCTACATCTGTATCTCTTTAAAGGACCAGTGTTGCAATTTGGCACTGGTAGAAGTCCAAAGACACATATAGCATAAACAACTTCCAAAGTAGTAAAATCACATTCTTTTTTTCAATGCTGGACAATTCATCCTGAAAGTTTCCAAGATAAAATAAAATAATAACGTTTTGTATTTTTTATGCCACAGATCTTACACAAAAACCTCAAATTTCAAATTTGGGTCAACTGAGAGTTGGCAAAGAGGTGACCCTGACATGTTCTCCTCCGGGGAGTTGTGAGGGAACAGATCAGACAATCACATGGTGGAAAGATAATCTGGATAGACCGTGGAGAAAATCATCCAGCGTAACCTTCACTCCATTACTGAGCGATCACAAGACGTCTATTACCTGCGCGGTGAACTATCCGGCCGTGAGGTCTACAACTCAGAAGACGATGGTCTTGGATGTACAATGTATGTGTTATGTGAAGGGTTGTAAGTAGACATCCTGGGCTTGCCTTGGTTTTTATTTTCTTGCCAGATGGCTTCTTCTAAATGTGCCATCAGAAAGGATGGTGAGCAACATAAAAATTGAGCTACTTTTTGCAGCTACCTGAGAACTTATCTGCAACTCATCCCAACTTCATGTCTTGGGTGTCATGATCCAGGACGGGATTTCGCTTTGACCCGTCCTGGTTAGACTATGGGTTAATTGTGCTGCCTCTCTCTGGCAGAAGGAGGCTATTTAGTGCTCACTGGACCTGGGTCCGGTGTCAGTTATACTCCTGCCCTCGGCTGAGTTAAGTGATCTCTTGTATACATGTGCCTTGTGCCTGATAACTTGTTGCCTGCTCGGTTGTGATCTGGTTCTGTCCCTGTTACGAGTTCTGCCTGCCCCTCTTGTATTGCGCTACCTCTCGTGTATGACTCTCTGCTTGTGACCCGACTTCTCCCTGCTTGTCCCCTTGGTACCACGTCGCCCTCTTGTGTATGACCTTTGGCTTTGTCTGACTACCCGTCTGTTTGTCCCTCCTGTACCTCGTTTGCCCATACTGTTGTGACCTCCGTTTTGCCTGACTCTGAGTTGTTGTATGGTGTCCTGTCATATCTGAAAGCAGGACGCTAAGCCCCGCCCCCTTGCAGTCACATGACCATAGGTCCTGTGCCAGCTTGCTCATTTTCAGTGTCTGCAGGTCCCGTGCCTCTTTACTTTCCAGCGCTGACTGGACCCTGACACTAATAGTTTGAAGCACGCCTGGTCACCTCTGCTGCCCTTCTCCCCAGGTAACTTTTAGCACTGCTTCTGTACTCAGGACACGCGCACTGGCTCTATGAGCAAGTGTAGTGCGGTGTCTCTGACATTGGGTGCCTTTGATACTGATTTGTGGAGATTAGATCTCTTCAGTTCTCGAGATGTATAGAGCTGTAGGCCAAGCAGTGCTCTTCATCAGTCACCGGCTGGGATGGAATGTGGTGGCATAGGTTTTTTCAATGTATAGAAAAATGAAGATGGTTATAATTTTTTATCCAGAGCCGTGCTGTATAAGATGCATATTGAGCCGCGCGGGAGAATATTGGTGACATAGGTCACAGTATGTTTGTATTATAGTCATGGTCGTCTATCTGAGGCAAATACCAGGAAAAGCTCCTCAGGGGAAGTGTAGATATAAATGCACCAGATGGTGAGTTATGGCTACTGATATTGTCTGACAGAACGATTCGCTTTCGTCTCGTTGATCATCAAACAGTTTATTTCCAGCTATTTTGAGGTCACGAGTCAGGATTTACCAATCGCATCACATTCTTACCAGCTTGAAATGTTCTGCACAGATTTGGCTCTGCTCCTTGTGACTACGAAGACAAAGTTCAGTAAAGCCTTTTCCCGGGCACTCGGCCTTTTCTGATTTCAATGACAACATTTTACTATATGCACGCGATTCCAAGGTAAATCTTCAGAGGTTTTTCTTTTCTACTTTTCCCCTCTTTTTAATTATACTTTTTTATAAAAATATCCCAGCAAATTGCTCTATAAACCCAAACTACAGGGTTGGCCATTTATATGGATACACCTAAATAAAATGGGAATAGTTGGTGATGTCAACTTCCTGTTTGTGGCACATTAGTATATGGGAGAGGGGAAATTTCTCAAGATGGGTGGTGACCATGGTGGCCATTTTGAAGTTGGCCATTTTGGATCCAACTTTATTTTTTCCAATTTTTTCCATCAAACTTATTGAGAATTCCCCAAGAAAAATAATGGTGTGCTTGGTTTTAACATAACTTTATTCTTTCATGAGTTATTTACAAGTTTATGACCACTTATAAAATGTGTTCAAAGTGCTGCCCATTGTGTTGGATTGACAATGCAACACTCTTCTCCCACTCTTGACACACTGAACTTCAAGGGGATAGTGATTGAATTCAAATGATGCAAACCCACCCCAAGATCCCAACTTGGGCAATCCCTGAGCGCCTGAGGCCTCTGGAAATGGGTGAACAGAACCCTATTGTCAAGGAGTTTTCTTGTTTTCTTGGCAGAGTCCTGATCTCCAACATTCCCAGAGCCCGCCGGCAAATACCTTCAGAACCAAAGTAGCGTAAGCCAGAAGATGTCCATGTAGTGTGCAAAGATCCTTCACTTGCCCTCCTGTTTCCCATTCCTGGAAGAAAGGCTGAATTCATCCCCTACAGGAGAATACCCATGGAAGAGCCCTCTCTTTCCAGAGGTTTGCAATATTGATCTTAATGAAGGTATCCACAAGGAATACCACAGGATTGACCATACCCAACCCTCCTAGTCTCCTCGTCTGGTAAGTAACCTCCCTCTTGACCAGGTTCAGTCTATTCCCTCATAACATTTGGAAGAACAAACTGTAGACCCGAGTCTAGAGAAACTCTGGCAAGATGCACACACTGCCCAGATAAATCAGTAAGTTTTGATCAGGTTTACTCTTTCCGTTAGGGTCAAAGGCCAACCCTTCCATTGGTTCACCTTCTGAGTGGCGATCTCTAGCCTGCTGTCCCAATTTTGTTTTGGGTAATCCCCCTGGCCAAATTAGATGACAAGGACTTTTGCAGAGACTTTGGGTCCTGGAAGGGTGTTTGGGAGATCAAAACAAGGATCTCCTCCTCCCAGCCAGAGACTCTCACACTTATCTTGGTTGATCTAGGACTCGGATGACTCCGTGTAGCGATCTACCTCTGACATCAGCCACCCTGCCTCCTCGTGAAAGGAAACTAAAACCATGACATCATTGGCATACGCCACCACCCTCAGAATGGCTTTCGGTGCTGCCCGGTCCATCCCGATCCCAGCCAACGGTCCACGCTCCACCCTCCTAAGAAGTGCGTCAATCGCAAAACACGTACAGCAGCGGGCTCAAGGGACAACCCTGTCGAACACCAACCTCAAAAAAGCTGCCAATTGAAACATTCACAAGCAGGAAACTCTGCCCCACTGTACAAGGTCTTAAGCCAATCGACAAACCCCCTCAGCAGGCCATATCTCAGAAGGATAAACCAGAGGTACTCGTGATTAACCCCTTCAAAGGCTTTTGCCTGATCCAGTGACCAGCCCTACCCTGCTCCACTGCATCTTGGACACAGAGCACAGTAATAAATGTGCTGTGCCTGGAACAGAGTAATGCTAAGCCTCCAAAAGGAGTCGGGTTGCAAATTTCACCAACCGATTAAACAGCACCTTTTGCCAGAACCTTCCTGTCTGCATTGAAAAGCGCTATGGGATGCCAATTCTCAATTCAAGATGGGTCCTTACCCTTTGACAAGATGATCAGGGCAGACCTCCTCATTGACACTGGCAGAGTGCCCGAGGAAAGACACACATTGAATTCCTCAGTCAAGAGGGGAATCAAAGCGTCCTTAAAGGTCTTATAGAATTCAGGTGTTAAGCCATCTGGACTGGGCGATATTTTTTTTGGGGGGGCAAGCCCCTCAATCCCCAACTTAACTTCGTCTTCCCTGATCATCTCTGTCAAAACATCAAGAGAGGGGTCTACCCCGGGTTCGGGAACAGCTTCAACCAGGAAAGCAGACATCTCAACCCAATCAAGAGGTGCAAGTAGAAGGATCTTACAACCTCAAGGATCCCTGATCTGGATAGCCTTAGGAACCCCGTAGTGTTGACCAGTCCTGTAACTACTTTACTATTCACTGATATCTTGCAGTTTCTGTAAGGGTCGGGCGAGCAGTACTTCCCATAATCCCTCTCAAAAAACAAAGATGCGTGTCTATCATACTGACCTAACACCTCATAAGCAAAGATTTGACTCTGGAGATCTCCTTGCGACTATCTACAGTTAAGACAAGATGCTCGAGTTTCCTCCTCAGACCCTGATACAGGCAGTACCTGCTCAGACTCATGAGGCTCGAGAGCTGGCAGAAGAATCTTGCCACCCTTTTTTGAACATCTCCCACCACTCTGACTTACTACTACAAAGATCCAGTAAGGGTACCTGGCTCTGAAGAAAATCCTTAAAGGACTTTCTTATCTTCGCTTCTTCCAAGAGAGATGAATTGAGCCTCCAAAAACCTCTTCCCATCCAGAGGGTCTCTGTAACATTCAGAGAAAGCAAAATTAAACAGTGGTCGGAGAACTCCACCTCAACAACAGACACTGCTGAAAAGACAGCGTCCTCCTTTAAATAAAACCTATCAATTCTGCACCTACAATAACCTCTATGATAGGTGAATCCCTTGTGGCCTGGGGTGTGCCGAATGTGGACATCCACCAGGCAAGCCTCACTAGCTATACTGATAAGGGTGACACTATCATAAGTCAGCTTGTCTCTGGAACCTCCTCTATCTCATGGCCTCGTGACAGTATTGAAGTCCCCTCCAAAGACAACCTGCCGACTTGTAAAAAGGTAGGGATTGATCCTCATAAAGAGACACTTCCGATCCCACTTAGATTGGAGACCATAGATGTTAATGAGCCGGAGCTCTTGTCCCTTCATGAGGACATCTAAAATCAGGCACCTCCCCATTTCTAACTCAATAACCAGTCTGCATTCCACCTGTGCGGTAAAAAGGACCACCACTCCGCTATACTGCTCGGCCACAAGAGACCAATAGGAGGGCCCGAGTCTCCACTTCCTCTTAGCTTTAAACATGTCTGCCATGTTTGGCAGCCTGGTCTCTTGCAAAAAGAAAATGTCAGCTTCAACATGGCTGAGAAAATCAAAGGCCGCAAAATCTAGCTGTATTTCACTTTATGCTGGCGACATTAATGCACGTCAGCGTCAATGGAGTGGGTACCGCCATCATTGGTGATTGAGTTAAATGGCTTTCTTCTTCCCACTTCCCTTATCCTCTACCTAAGGGGAGGAGGAATCCTTCCCCCTTTTTAATGACACAGAGGTGTCCATTCCCACAAGCTTTTTCTTTTTATCGTACTCGTCTCCGGACTCTTGGCCAGTCCCTCCCTCCAAGGACCTTACATTCCCAGAAAAAGAAGACTCGGCACCCCTATAAGCCCTGCCAAAGCCGGAACCTCACCCTCAACTTCCTCCTCAGAGGAAGAGATGTTCTCAAGGGCTTGGAACCGGTTAGAAAGAACAACCAGAGGGGAGTCAGTTTTTCCTTCCTTGGTACCTTGGTCAGAGCGGGAGAAGTTGTTTTATCTCCCTTCTTTCTCTTTTTTTGGTGCCGAGCTTATGCTTGTGTTCTTGCCACTGCCTATTTTCCTCATCCATAGTTTCATAATGGGAGGATTCAGAGGCAGTGGCACTTTCGTCCCTGTGGATCCTCCTGACCTCTTCGTTCAACTCATCATCCCTCGGGGCCTCAGCAGCAAGACTGGTGTCCAGGAAAGGGGCCACCTCAGTAGCCCGGGGCTCGCCCAGCTCCCTCTCCTGTCTGCGCCTGTCTAGACGCCTCAGCTGGGCAGGTGTCTTTTTATTGCTTTTCCTCCTTGGCCCCTCAGCTCCCTCACCCCAGCTTGTCCCGTCCCCAGCAGAATCAGCCTCACGGTTTTCTCCCACCGGGGTCATAACTGCATTAGCAAAGGAGCGAGGACAAAGGCTGAATGGGTGACCTAATTCACCACACAGGAGGCACCTAATCTCCACAAAATATGCAGCAAGATGGCTGACATCCCCACACAATGCACATTTCTGTACAGTGCAATTTGCACTGAAGTGTGTGGGGTCGCCGCACCTGTGACAGAGATTCAGTTGTCCCTGGTAGAAGACCTGGATATGATCCCTACCCAGGAAGGCAGATGATGGAATGTGGGCAACCGTACTACCTGAACACTTAAGTTTTACCATAAACATCCAGGCCCCTGACCAGATACCAAACTCATCACAGTTCTTCTTTGGCATCTCCACCACCTCTCCATATGGGCCAAGCCACTTCATGATGTCATAACAAGAAAGCGACTCGTTACAAGTCATCACGGTCACTTTCTTGACTTAATTTTGTCGAGACACCACCTGAATGGCAAAGTCTCGCCAGTCTGGCTCATTTTTTGCCAACTCATAATTCGACCAGAAGAGCTCAAGCCCCTCTGGCCGAACAAAGCTGACATCAAACTCAGGCATGGAATAGGGATGTATCAAGGTGTAGATGTCAATCGCCTTGAAGCCCATCCTCAGCAGGAGCTCCACAACCTTAGACCTTGGAGGACACACATCACTGCCCCTCCACCGAAAATGGACCACATTCCTATGCACACTACCCGGCCCAGCTGTTGGGAGGGACCACACTGTATCCCCACCATTTTGCTCTTGGAAGGCCCCAAGGCCATGCATCTCTAGCCAGAAGGATAGATCAACCTCTTGACCCTCAACCATTAGTGATCGCTCTGTCTTCTTTAGAGCCTCCAGGAGACGCCGGTGCAACATGCCATCCCCAGAGTCTGGAAACGCGGACGCCCTATTTCCCCCGGAGGTGACAGTGGCATAACTACTAGCAGGTGCTGCCTCCACTGGGGGGCAACCGGACCAGTGACCATATCATCACCAACAGTACTATTATTACCCACCTCCATAACCCCCCTCACACTCCACCAAACCAGCAACCACACCACTAGAGAAAGAATTTTCCTCATTCATTCCCCCCACCACATTCACTCCTGCTGGACCAGTGACAACAGGGGGTGACATTTTGGCCTCCTCATCATCAGGCACATGGGGCTCAGTCTCCTCCACAGAACTGAAGCCGACCTCACCCCTGGTCTTACATGTACCCTCCGCATTATCAGCTGGTAATTTCCGCTGTTTAACAGTTTAAAGCTGATCCTTTATATCAGTATCTTGTTGACCAGCGGCGCCAACACAAAATAGGTCTTTGAGAGGATCGGAATGCCCTATCCCGACAACCCCCTCACACTGCCACCGCTTCTCAACTAAGTGATCAGTGGCAACAGCAATCAGGGGCGCCGAGGCTACTGGAGCTGCCCCCGACACTGGGCCGCTCCCCCATCCCACTGAGGAACGCGCCACAGTACTGTGGCCTGACTGATTGCCCACTGCCAGGCCACCCTCACTGCCCAACCTCTCGGCTGATGCACCTCCTGCTACGTCCCTGCTACTACAAGTAGAGACAGAGCTCTGTGCCTCACTACCGTGCTCTGTACTCTCCCCATGCCTTAGCACTGGATCCACAGCAGAACCCGGGCTGGGCTGGGCAACGAGGCTTATACAGCAAGCTGACCCTGCAGCCGAATCAGGAGGTACACGGAGGGGGGCATACATGTAGCTTACCGCTTCCTGCAGCTTTGGCTTGATCTTCCTTGCCTTTTTCTTCTGGCCCCCAGGTGATTCTTCTGGTAAATCATCACCAAGATGGAAGTTCTGAAGGCACACTGGGGACTCCAGGAGCTTAATCGCTGCCATTAGAGCCCCTCTCTGGACGCTGTTGTCACTGTCATCCCCAGAGCCAGCAGAACTGTGACCAGATGCCAATGTCGCCTGTCCTGCAGGGAGCTCGCTTCACGTGGCCTGCAGGTGACTTTGCAGGCTGCCAGGTGGGGCTTTCTGCTGGTCATTATCCTCATCATCATCATCCACCTGGCTCTCAGGCTGCAGCCCCATCTGCCTTTGCTCTCTATTATCAGCCATATCTCTGAATCTGTCTTCATTGAGCAATTTTTCTTTAAATTGTCCACTTTTTCTCTAATAAAAGCTTTCCTCACCTGCAGCTCATTAATTTCAAGCTTCAGCCTCTTTAGCTCTGCCTGAGTTTGGAGGAACCTGCAGCTTTGGCACTTGTGCAGTGCAGCTCCTCCCGAAGCCTCCTGATGGTCTTACTCACCTCTTCATACTCATGGAGGTGGCTCATGACCCGGGAGTCATAGGTGCAGCCCCTAACCTTGCTCATTGAGGTCAGCCTCACCTCCGTGAGCACTCAGCTTTCCTCCGGAAGGACTGCCATCTTGCACGCTGCTAGCAAGCTTCTCTTCCATGCTGAAAGCCTTGTGGCTTCTCTGGGTCTCTGCTGACTTGGGGGGAGTAGGAGCGACATTTCTGCAACTCCTGGTGGAGCGTCTCACCCGAGTCCTCTGATGATGTGCAGGCCAGTTGCTACTTTCTTCTGCCCCCCGCCGGCCTGGACCGGGAAACAGAAGCCTGGGACTTGCCTCCTTCACTCATCCCAGGAAGCCCACTCCCTCCCTGGGTAGGAGAGAGAGCATGTCCCTGGGTGGAGAGGTGATGGTTCTCAGGAGTTCAGGCGCACACAGCAGGATCAGCAGCAAACACACCCATAATTATCAAAATGAGCAGCAGCTGACAGCTGCACTCACTAATCTGCTGGTGCAGTCACTGTGTACCTACATTACATTACTGATCCTGAGTTACATCCTGTATTACGCCCCAGAGCTGCACTCACTATTCTGCTGGTGCAGTCACTGTGTACCTTCATTACATTACTGATCCTGAGTTACATCCTGTATTACGCCCCAGAGCTGCACTCACTATTCTGCTGGTGCAGTCACTGTGTACTTTCATTACATTACTGATCCTGAGTTACATCCTGTATTACGCCCCAGAGCTGCACTCACTATTCTGCTGGTGCAGTCACTGTGTACATACATTACATTACTGATCCTGTACTGATTCTGAGTTACCTCTTGTATTATACTTCAGAGCTGCACTCACTATTCTGCTGGTAGGATCATCATTGACTGTAGATATTCTATGTAACTGTTTCTTAGTTGTGTCTGTATTGGAGAGTTATTTGCTCTGTCAAAATATGATATCAGTCAGATCAGATTTGTTTATCAATTTTAAGTTTCTAAAACACAAAATGGAGCATTAATTTTGTTCTGAAAGGGAAAGATTGATATATGTTGCTTTCCCCTTTCTTGTTTTGAGTCCCATTGTTTGATTTCTAGTTTGATACATTTTTAATGTCATGTATATAGTATTAGTCTTCTTTTTTTTTTTTACTTTGGAGACTTTCACCTCGCTCATCATTTTTGGTCATGGCATTTTTGTTGCTGTTCATTTTCCTAGTGATATTTGCTTTGTCATTGATACTTCATATTCTTGCAATTTGCTTTGCCTCCATTATATTTACTTTATTTCTCTGCATTATTTTAGATCCACCATCCATAGATATTTTTATTGACCCCTCAGGTAATGATTTGCTTCTTCTTTTGTGCATGGACTTTTTGCCGAGTGCATGGTACTGCAGATTTTTCGATCTGCTACTTTACCAAACTGTGACTATTGGCTTAGATCAACCAGAGTAATATGTGGAAAGTCTATATATACCTTGTGTGATGGCGTACAAAACATTCCGTGGTTACAGGGTTATTGTATTCTTCCATCATCCTGAGCGCACCGCTCCTCTGCCTCCTGCTTGTAAGGGTTCAAGTGAGTACCTGATGATTGACAGTTCAGACTAGCAGCAATGCTGTGCTGCTAGTCTGAACTGTGCAATCTTAGATGCTGCAACTAGAGACAGCTTTGCTTTTGCAGTGTCAGAGGAGACAGTGATTTGGCCAGCTTCAGAGCAGCGCTTTGCAAATAAAAATGAGCTACGAAATGCCATGTAGGCTCGCTAATGCTCTGTGTGCTCACTACGGCTACTCTATGTCCGGACACTCTATGATGCAGCTCTATCTGCCTTTCTCACATCAGAGAGTAACAGCACGAAGCCAAACACCTATGATCAGTTCAATTAATTCCTGCCGAAATTTGATTCTCCAGATAGGCCTAAATTTTGACAGGAAATTGAATTTGCACCAAATTGCAAATGGAATTGCTGGACAAAGACATGTTATGTTATGAGGCCTCTTTAAGGGCCTTTCTCACATAGCGAGATCACTAGCGAGATCACAATTTTGTGACACATACCTACGACCGCCGCCCCCGCTGGATATCGCTGATCGCGCTCGAATGGCCTGGGCCATTTTTTCGCCGTTGGTGTCCTGCTGGCCGGCATGCATCGCTGTGTTCGGCGCCGACTAGCGACGTCGTTGGCGATGCAGAACTCATGGACACAGGTGGAAGTCGTCAGATCGCTGCGTTGTGACAGGTAACAGCGACCCCCGATGGATCGCTGTATCGCTGCTGCATCGCTGGAGAGATCTGCCTGTTTGGCAGCTCACTAGTGACCATTTAGTGATGCACCAACGATCCTGACCAGGTCTTATCGTTGTCGAGATCGCTGGTGCATCGCTAAATGTAACGGGACCCTTAGAGCCACAAGTATAAAAATCAGTGAGGTTTTTGATTTTGCGGATTTTTGACAAAATTCAAGTAACCTATTTTACTTATGGGGTGAAGAAATTTTGCAACTTCAAAAACGCACCAAAAAGCTCATTGTGGGAATGTACCCAAAAAAATAAAATAATATTAGGCTCACCTTGCTGCAGCTCCCCACCCAGTGCTTTGCTGACCCGCTTCCATCACTCTGAGGCTCCAAGGAGTAAGGATGGAAGAAAAGATGTGGCCACAGGGAGGAATCAAACTGGGAACAACTGGGCAGGGTACTGCGACTCCAAGGCAGACAAGGGCAAGTAGAGTGTAATATATATTATATATGAAGCTGAGTCACTTCTGAAGGACAAGCCATGAAGCAGGGAAGTCAAGGAGTCTAAGGTCAAATGCCAGGAAGGTCAAAGAAAAAGGGATAAGAAAAAGGAATAGTCAGAGGTAAAGACCGGGGTCAGGTAACTAGGTTCAGAGGCAAAAGGGGTAATACAAATGAGTAATCAATTGGAAAACCCAAGGTACGGGCAACAAAGATCAGAGTATAAGAGTACAGAGCTAATACATCACAGAGCAGGACTACAATTGGCAATGGTCTAACCATTGCCAGCAAGTTAAATAGCCAGGTATTCACCCTGAATGGGTGACACCTGAGGAAACCTCACAAGACCAGCCTGAGTGGACAGCAGGACTGTCAATCACAATACTGCCTTAGATTGGCTGAATGGGCTGTCACTCACAATACTTGACATATATATGAAAATTTTCGCCTCTACCTGACGTTAAAAACAATGCAGCAAACTGCCTGCCATTTTGCTTAAATGCATCAAATTCAAATTTCAATTTCTGGCAAATCCAAATTTTTCATGTAACTTGAAGCAAATTCTCCTTGAATCAACTCGCCTTTCTCTACAGAGAACCCTTGTGTGTTAGGCAACGTACCCTCACTAGACAAGAATTGGCCACAGTAGACAAGCTGCCTTTTTGATTGACAGGTGGAAGGATACATTTGTGGGCTTTCCTATTATTTGCACCCCTCCTCTCTGCTGCTTACTTTATGGTTGCTGTTTGTAAATATTGCTGATATTTGTTACATTTGTTACATTCTTAGTTTTATACTTCTTCTTTTCCAGGACTCATAAGAAATCACACCGTTGTACTGAATGAAGGGGATTCTGTGATCCTCAATTGCTCGGTTATCAGTAACCCAGCAGCTTACGTGACTTGGACGAAGGGAGAGAATACCGTGGTCAGCAGTGTGACTGGAAAGGGGCTGGAGCTGTATCTGATGGACATAACATCCAGTGATATTAATACATACAGCTGCTCCGCATGGAATCTACACGGGGATACCAGTGACTTTGTTGATGTCGCTTTGCAACGTAAGTGTTGGGTGATAGGGTAACAATATTCATGGGAATGTGGTGAGTATCACAGAGGGAATGAGTAAGGTTGCAGGTCAAAGCTCGGAGAATACTTTAACTTAAAGGGGAAATATATTTTCAAGTAACTTTTCAGAAGAAACTGTGTGAGAACATGAGGAAGAACACTACTCCTGGTCAGTTTATGACTTGCATCTAGAATTTTCACCAGTTTCCAGACATTATTTTGAATTTGCACCTGACTTTGAGCTGGTGGAAGGAGACAAGCTGCTATTATGTCTCACATACTCAACACATAGAGATGAATTCCTGCTCGTATCCCAAAGAAGTGAGCAGTGTAGATGTGATCTCGTCTCTGGAATAAGAAAACATACTTTCCAGAATGTATCCTCCTGTGTCTCCCTCTGCTTGCTTTCTCACCCTGCTCCTCACTCCTCCTCCTACCTTCCCTCTCTATAGAGCATAAGAAATGTTATCTGACACCTCATTGTAATTGCAGTCCATCTTGCCTTGAGCCAAAGATGGATTTGAGCTTGGGATTTTTTCAGGAAAGTGATTTCAGGAAATGAGGAGGAGTGAAAAAAGTGGCTCATAAGTGGAGAGAGAAGCAGATTTCTCTGATAAGATATATTCCAATGTTTTTATACCTATTTGTACACATTTACACTTCGCTTTTAAAAGGGATTTTCACCCAAAACATGAATCACATAAAATCTAAATCTGTCATAAAAAAACAATCAAAGTCTGATCAATTGTACGGACAACAATCGCAAGGACTGACCTGTCCGGTTGCAGTTCTTGCCACGAAGGCTGATGTGAGAGCCTAATTCCATTTCTTACTCACCTGCTGGTGACTCTTGGACACTTCTCTGCCAGAAACAGGAGCTGGACACCTCAAATATTGGGATGTGTTCATCCCAATGGTTGTTTCTTGAGGAACACCATCTTTGGTTGACTTTTTACAAAGTCAATTCATAGAGATCCAATGCCACAGTGTAATTTTCTTGGGCAATCCAATGATTTACGACCCAATTTTTATAATTTTCGGCTATTCCCCTTTTCTTGGTGCTCAGGGGTAAATGTGCACTCCTGGCAAATCAGTGGTTTAATCTCTATTCTTGAGGATTCTGTAGACGATTCTGGTAGTGTGATAGATTTCCGACTAGTCCTAGTGGAGCAGAGGACTTCCCTGGTGATCTAATGGGACTCTTACATAACTTCTCTTTTCAGAACTTAATAGTGACACTGCTTTCTGCCATAACCCTGTAACTGTTATTGACCTGATAGGGCAACTCTGATACTTTGAACTCATGTTGGGACTTAGGTTAATTATTTTATTGCCTTTATGTTACAGCCAAAAGTGAAGAACCAGATGCCAATCTCTTCTTTGGTAAGTTCTTTTTGCTTTAAAGGCCAAATAGAACACCCTTATTCTGAGCTCCGTAAAAATCCCTGCTCATGCTCCTTTTTACACACCTGTTTGGGCACCGTGCTGCAACTAAATTTTTCCATATTATTTTGTTAATAACCTTGACTGGTGTAGAAAATAATTTAAAAAAAAAGAAGGGGAGAAGTTTTTATATCAAGGACCCTCATCTATAAAAAAAATAAAAATAAATAAGTACTGCTAAAAAGAATTCCAGGAAATTACACAGATGTACATAGAATTTAGTAAAAACTCTGTAATTCTTTATTTGCCCTGTAGGGGTGCTGTTGGTAAATGCTTGGTTCCCTTACAGCTGGAGGTCCCAATCAATCTTCACTTTGCAATCATCCTGTATTAGGAGATGGGGGCAATGACTAAAAAACCTTTTTGGATGTACATTGTAAATTCATCTCATGTCATTACAGAGACATCTCAACCTCCAGCTCCAGAAATTGTGACGGTGCTCTCCCCACAGTGTGGTAAGTGCTCATTATTATCAGTAGATTAGATTTGGATATGCTGCCATATCAAAATTGGAATTTTGAATTCCATGGTGAAATTTTGCCCATTAGCCAATGCTGCCATCAGCAGAGCCGAATATTAAAATTCTCCTGGATAATTAGCCAGTGACTTTCACTTTCACTTACTTAATATCCACCATTGCCATTCTATAATGCTGTAGATAAGGCCCCGATCTGACCTGCAAGATAAGAAAAATAAGTTTCATTATACTCACCCAGGGGGGCCGTCCAGTGCAGTTCGGTCAGATGGGTGTTGCAGGTTCGGGTCCGGCGCCTCCCATCTTCTTGCGACGCCACCCTCCTGCTTGCTTTACAGGCTCCCGGCATCGTGCTTCTGCACAGGCGTACTTATCTGCCCTGCTGAGGGCACACCTAAGTCCTGTAGAGAGCAGGTTCCGGGAAAGGTCTGAGAGGCCTAGCGCCTGCGCACTGCAGGAATCTGCTTTGCCCTCAACAGGATAGAGAAAAGTACGCCTGCGCAGGAGCGCAATGCCAGGGAGCCATGAGCAAAGTAGGAGGGCACCTTCGCAAGAAGATGGGAGGCGCCGGACCCAGACCTGCGACACCCATCAGACCGGACCGCCCCCCAGGGTGAGTATAATAAAATGTATCTTTCTTATCTTGCAGGTCGGATCGGGGGCTTTGCTACAGCATTATAGAATGCTGTAGATAAGCCCTGAAAGGCGGTGGCAGTATCTTTTAGCGGCTAAAACAGCTGACAGGCTCACTTTAAGATGTACTACAACTGATCAAACCTACAGTGTAAAGTGTGAGTTGGATGGAAATAGCTTGATATCACAAATTAGTCAGGAGACACAGTGGGTGCAGAAAGTATTCAGACCCCTTTAAATTTTTCACTCTTTGTTTCATTGCAGCCATTTGGCAAATTCAAAAAAAGTTCATTTTTTCTCATTAATGTACAAATTTATTAAAGAAGAAAAACTTAAATATCACATGGTCATAGGTATTCAGACCCTTTGCTCAAACACTCATATTTAAGTCACATGCTGTCCATTTCCTTGTGATCCCCCTTGAGATGGTTCTACTACTTCATTAGAGACCAGCTGTGTTTAATTAAACTGATAGGACTTGATTTGTAAAGGCACACACCTGTCTATATAAGACCTCACAGCTCACTGTGCATGTCAGAACAAATGAGAATCATGAGGTCAAAGGAACTGGCCAAGGAGCTCAGAGACAGAATTGTGGCAAGGCACAGATCTGGCCAACGTTATAAAAGAATTTCTGCAGTACTCAAGGTTCCCAAGAGCACAGTGGCCTCCATAATCCTTAAATGGAAGAAGTCTGGGACCACCAGAAGTCTTTCTAGACCTGGCCGTCCAGCCAAACTGAGCAATCGTGGGAAAAGAGCCTTGGTGAGAGAGGTAAAGAAGAACCCCAAGATCACTGTGGCTGAGCTCCACAGATGCAGTAGGGAGATGGGAGAAAGTTCCACAAAGTCAACTATCACTGCAGTTCTCCACCAGTTGGGCCTTTATGGCAGAGTGGCCCAATGGAAGCCTCTCCTCAGTGCAAGACAATTGAAAGCCCACATAGAGTTTGCTAAAAAACATATGAAGGACTCCCAGGCTATGAGAAATAAGATTCTCTGGTCTGATGAGACAAAGATAGAACTTTTTGGTGATAATTCTAAGCGGTATGTGTGGAGAAAACCAGGCACTGCTCATCATCTGCCCAATACAATCCCAACAGTGCAACATGGTGGTGGCAGCATCATGCTATAGGGGTGTTTATCAGCTGCAGGGACAGGACAAACTGGCTGCCATTGAAGGAAACATGAATGCGGCCAAGTAAGGAATATCCTGGATGAAAACCTCTTCCAGAGTGCTCTGGATGTCAAACTTGGCCGAAGGTTCATCTTCCAACAAGACAATGACCCTAAGTACACAGCTAAAAAAACAAAGGAGTGGCTTCAGAACAACTTTGTGACCATTCTTGACAGGCCCAGCCAGAGCCCTGACCTAAACGCAAATGAGCAACTCTGGAGAGACCTGAAAATGGCTGTCCACCAACGTTCACCATCCAACCTGACAGAGCTGGAGAGGATCTGCAAGGAAGAATGGCAGAGGATCCCCAAATCCAGGTGTTAAAAACTTGTTGCATCATTCCCAAGAAGACTCATGGCTGTACTAGCTCAAAAGGGTGCTTCTACCCCATACTGAGCAAAAGGTCTGAATACTTATGACCATGCAATATTTCATTTTTTCTTTTTTAATAAATTTGCAAAAATTTCTACATTTCTGTTTTTTTCAGTGAAGATGGGGTGCAGAGTGTACATTAATGAGAAAAAAATGTACTTTTTTGAATTTACCAAATGGATGCAATGAAACAAAGAGTGAAAAATTTAAAGGGGTTTGAATACTTTCCGTAACTACTGCACATTAGAATCCACAGAGCAATGTAAAGGAGCTGGAGTCACTGTTATAGCTCTGCCCCAATGGGCAAAGTTGAAGTTAATGGATTAATGGGGAGAGTCATTAAGGCTGAGGGTGATGGGATGGTTGTAGGCACTTCTATATTAGAGAAGCCTCGCTTTGGTATATTGTTAGTTTTTTGTTACATGATGATAACCGACCTTCTCAGATTCCAGGTATATTGACTTGACTCTTCTCGGAGCCTTCATCGCTGCGAACATCCTCATCCTTTCGCTGATCGCCCTGGCTCTTTTCTGCTTCGTTATGAGGAATATGGAAAAACATCAAAGAGGTAAAAATCCAGTGTAAAATACAGTGTCTGTAGGGTATAACGTCTCAGATGGTGAGGTAGCCCTGTTTTTAATGGGAGGGGGTAAAGTATTTGGAAACAGGGTGATGAAAATAGAGTGCACAGAATAGAACGCGGAGAAGAAAGTGCCCGAGTGCTGGAAACAGAGTGCAAGGAATGGCGTGTGGGAGCACTGGGAATAAGGTGCTGGGCATAATGTGCAGGGGACAGGGTGACAAAATGCAGGGAATAGAGGACTGATTAAAAAAAAATGATGTTGGGAATAGAGTGCTAGGAAGGAAGCACTGAGAACAGAGTGCTGGGAATAGAATCCAAGAATGATGGGGATGAAGTGCAGGTAATATAGTGTGCAAATAGAGTGCAGGAGTCCTTGGAATGGAGTCGAGGAAATATAGCGCAGGAAATGGAGTGCTAGGAATAGAATGCAGGAGTACTGAGAATAGAGTGCAGGGAATATTATGCAGGAGTGCATGGAATAGAGTGTAGGGAATAGACTAAGAATAATGGGAATGAATTACTGGGGATGACGTTCAGGTGATAGAGTACGGGAATGGAGTGCAGAAGTGCTGAGAATGAAGTGCAAGGATTAGAGTGAATGAGTGCTGGGAATAGAGTGCAAGAATGATAGGAGTGAATTACTGGGGATGAAGTGCAGGTAATAAAGTGCTGGAATAGAATGCAGGAAGTAAAGTATAGGAAATAGAGTGCAGGAGTCCTTGGAATGGAGTACAGGAAATAGAGTTCAGGTGTGCAGGAAATAGGATGCAGTAAATAGAGTGCTCAGAATGAATAGAGTGCTCAGAATAGAGGAATGATAGCAGAACGAAAAAATCTAGTGCTCGGTATAAAGAACACAAAATATAATACAGAGAATAACACACTGGGAACAGAGTGCAAAGGATAGAGCACTCACATTAGAGTGCTGGGAATAGAATACAGGGGTTAGAGCTCTGAGAATACGACACCGATAATTGAGGAGACAGAAGTGACCGCAGGAGATGAATGTGATGTTATTATTGTGGTGACTTGTGCAGTCATGGTGATATTTTTGAAAGTAAGGCAGCAGACAAGGAGAGAAGCATGATGGGAGGAGGGGAGACAAGACAAGTGACAGGTCACAGGCTAAAACTTACATACCGAGAGCAATGCACAGCAGCACAGAGTATTTGAGGAGAAGAGTGTGCTGGCCGTGTGGGGGGCAGTGACCCATTCAGTCTAGTGAGAAGCACAACATGAAGACATGGGTGGCAATATTTGGGAGCTGATAGTAAAGTGGTGGCAGGAGCAGGGTCTCCCCAGATTAGGGGCCTGATACATTGTTGCAGGACGTTTGTGATGTAATTTCCACTTGTAAATCACCTTAATATTTCCAACACTGTGTGTTTGTAGCAATCATAAGCAATGGCGAAGAGCTCAGGACTCAGGGGACGGCCTCTATGTACAAGGTAGGGGATAATATATTTACCTCTATATACATACTACACACTGTATATTCTGCTGAAACTGATAATCCACTGACTTACTGTAAGACACACACAATTACACCACCGGCATCATCCAATCTCTATATTTCCATATTAATATTTTGTCATGCACTTAATAAGTTGTATACTATGTACCTGGTGGTAAACACCCACTCTAGAGATAGACTACATAGCGTCATAGCATATATCTGCAGACACCACTAGGGAGGGCACATTTCATACAGATGTTATACAGTCACCACTAGGGGGAGCCCACTGCATACAGTTGTTATACACTCACCACTAGGAGGAGCACGCTACATACAGATGTTATACAGACACCACTAGGGGGGAGCTCACTATACACAGATGTTATACAGTCACCACTAGGGAGAGCCCACTGCATACAGTTGTTATATACTCACCACTAGGAGGAGCACACTACATACAGATGTTATACAGTCACCACTAGGGGAGCTCACTGCATACAGAAGTTATACAGTCACCACTAGGGGAAGCCCACTGAATACAGTTGTTAAACAGTCATCACTATGGGTAGCTCACTACATACAGATGTTATACAGTCACCACTGTGGGGAGCTCACTACATATATATGTTATACAGTCACCACTAGGGGGAGCCCACTACATACAGTTGTTATACAGCCACCACTGGGGGGAGCCCACTGCATACAGATTTATAGTCTCCACTAGCGTGAACTCACTATATACAGATGCTATAATGCCACCACTAGAGGGCAGTCAATACATAAAATGTTGTACAGCCACCACTAGAGGGAGCTCACTGCATACAGATGTTATACAGCAGCCACTAATGGGAGATCACTGTATTACAGCTCCAAATGAGTTCAGTATTAGGTTTATAAATATAAATACATTGAGCACCTCCTAGTGGTGACTTTCAACATTTTTTAAAAAAGTTAAATTTAAAATAATTTTGCTATGTTGAAGTAACTATTTAGCATTTTTCTTTGCTATTTTTCCTCTTTGCAGAATCTAAATGAATAGATAAAAAAGTAATTCACAGAATGAACTCTTGGGATTAATGAAGTGTGACATCGACCACTTCCTGCCAGATGAAGAGATGAATATCTGTCTATATATAATCTCTGAGGCCACCACTTAAAGGAGAATTAGGTTCAGTGCTAGAAGCTGAAGGATTGGGATTGTTTTTCATATTAAAAATGAAAGATTTTTAACCGCTTTTTGATGTAAAAAGTAATCGTCCCCCCGTAAGTTGTGAGTGTATGGTACGGGCTCAGCAGCTGAGCCTGCACTATACCCAGTAGATGGGTGACTGCATCCAGCAATCATAGGGTGCCAATGATTTGCCATGGCATGGTCCTCATATTAGAACGTCAGCCTTACTGTATGTTGCAAGACTGTGATCAAGTTCTTTATAGGAACCAAGAAGTAAAGTAAAAATAAAAAAAAACAAAAATGTACAAAACATTGACCAAAAATACAATTACAATTTTAAATCCTAGCCCTTAATTCCAGTTCAAGAATAAATAAATAGTAAAAAAAATATAAATATAAATTAAAAATAATATTTTGTTTGATTTTTTTGTAACTTTAATATTAAATATGACATGGGTTCTCACCTGAGGGGGCAGAGAATTAGATTGTGAGCTCCTCGGGCTGTGATGTAAGGAAATATATAGATATTTTTGATGAATCCTATATTCTGTCGCTGCCAGTTAACTGATAGAAGTTATTTTTGTAATATAAAAAAATGAATTAAATAAAATGACTATTGGTTCATTCTTGTATGTGTTTGCATCATATTTATCTTTCCCCCCACTTTCCATGTGTCATTTATAGTACTGGCTTCCCATAAGGACCACTCAGTCTCCAGGGTCCTTGACCCTTTAACGCTCCTTGATGGAGAAAGTCTTGATCTGTGCGCTGAGCTGGCTCCACACATGGCAGATGCTGGCATCAGCCTCTAACAGCAGAGACCTGAGCTGACCTGAGCTAATGCCGTTTGCTGCTGTTAACCCCTGAAATGCCTCTCTCAATCATTGACCGCTGAAATTAGAAAATGTGATCCTGCACACGTGTTCTTTCTAGAACTCATTACTGACCGTAGCACAATCGCGAGGGCGGCAATGAGTTACAAAAAAACCTTTTGCTGCCATGTTAATACTCCTGTTAAACTGAAGAGAATAGAAAAATATTGCAATATCACAGTATACAGAATCAGATGATTGCAGATTCAACACCCTTAAAGGGATTAACGGCAACTACAGGATTTGAACACAAACACAATATTTGACAAGAAGGTGTACGAAAAAGATAACTTATCGCTTGCAGTTCTTGTTGGGGAGAGGCTGGAATATCTCTCGCCGGCGTCGTAAATCATGGACAATGTCTCTGGCTCTGTTACGGAGGAACGAAAAACACTGTCTCCCAACCGTGCCAATGTATCCGGGCCCGCTTGTCTTGAGTGCATTGGAATGTAGAAACAGTGTCTTTTGTAGATTCCTCTGGAATGGTGCAGAACACGAACAGCATGCATGCTCGCAGGCCACGGCAGTGTGCAAGGCTCTGAAGTGGATGCTAAGATCGGAGAAAGTAAGATTATCGCTCACTGAGAGCGGGAAGGAGCCGTCCAGTAAGGGAAGGTCCGGGGACAGCTTAGTAAGGACACAGTCAGTTTGCAAGTCAGACTGCTGGGGGATAGATAATGAGCAGTTAGCATATGGAGCAGTGGGGAGGGAGTCAACCTTTTCCTTGTTCTCCTGTTGCCTTCCCACCAAATTTCCCTCGTTCCCGCGCTCAGTCCCTTTTATCTCCCCCATGTCCCCTGCTGTCCAGTGCAAAGGTCCTCCCCTCCCAGAAGAATCATCTCCTGGCAACATTGGTGACAGTCCCGATAGTTCCGGCCCCAAAGTGAACCGGAAGCCACTGACTCTGTCCTGGCTCATCTTCTTACTCCTCCCTCTCTTTTCACTCGCCATTCCATGGAGAGGTATCTTGAGAAATATTAGATAGTTGCTTGTCTGTCTTAGCGACTTGCTGCCAAATTAACTGATCCTGGTTGTAATGATTGGGGGATTGTCCAGCCATTGTGCGTTCGGAGTGACGTAGGTTGAAAGGTATAGTGGAGTCTCCTAGTGGAGGCAAAGTTGGATCGTTTTCTTCCGGGGTCTCAGGGCCCTGACTAACAGACGTTTTCTCAAACTGCTGCTCAGGACTTTCTTCTTATTCCTGTTCCTCTGTCATGGGAGGCACCACCTCGAGAATCTCAGGTGTTTCTTCCTCTTGTATGTGATCTTCTGAGAGGCATGGCCAGAGCATACTCCTATGTACCACTCTAGAGCATTCTCTTCTTCTTCCGGATAAATCTTGTATACAGATCTTTCTGTACCGACCCGACACTTCACTCTGTAGTGTCTACTCTCCCACCGGTTTTCCAGCTTGTCCCATGGACGTTTCTCCTGCACCAACACTCGATCACCAACCTGAAGATCTGTCCCCCACAGGGGGAGCTTTTCAGGGTGCTCCAACTCCCAGAGCCAAGTCTGTACTAGATGATGCAGGGTCTGCAAACACTGACGATGTTATTGGACCAAGGTAGACACCCCCATCCATGGGTAGTCCTCCCCTGGATCCAGCTCTAGTTCCGTGACTTCTTTCCCAGTTCGGCCAAACAACAGTAGGGAGTGTAACCAGTGGTTTGATGAACTCAATTATTGTAGATCCACACGAGTTCAGACACGTACTCGGGCCACCTAGCCTTCCTATCACCTTCCAGGGTCCTTAACATCTGGATTAGAGTACGGTTAAACCGCTCACAGGCCCCATTTCCCTGAGGGTGATACGGTGTGGTATGAGACCAGTCAAACTGATAGATCTGTTGTAGCTCATCCATTACTCTTCCCAATAAACAGGCTCCTTGAACGGAATGGAGCCGCTGTGGGCATCTATAGACCTGAATAAAATTTTTACAGATGGCGCGTGCAGCAGACTCGGCCATTTGTTCCCGGGTGGGCGTCACAACCGCAAACTTCGTGAAATGATCTACCATCACTAGACAGTGGTCGTATCCTAGGTGTACCGACCCGATGGTCAAGTAGTCAATGACCAACAGCTCCGGGGGGGCTGATGTCACTATAGCTTGTGTAGGAGCTCTTTGTTCTGGGGATTTGGCCAACTCGGTTCCTTGAAAATTGCCCACAGGAAAATTGCCCACAGGAAAAATGCCCACAGGAAAATTGCCCACACAGAAAATTGCCCAGGCGGAAAATTGCCCACACGGAAAATTGCCCACACGGAAAATTGCCCACATGGAAAATTGCCCACACGGAAAATTGCCCACACGGAAAATTGCCCACATAGAAAATTGCCCACACGGAAAATTGCCCACATGGAAAATTACCCACATGGAAAATTGCCCACGCAGAAAATTGCCAATTGCAGCATCACAAAGTTTAAGATGTATGATTTTTGAGGTGCAAGGTGAAAATGTTCACATGATATGTGATAACTTGTGATTTACAGTTGATCTAGTGCAAAACTGCAAAAATGAAGATCTGTGTTTGTAGCAGTCTGTCATCAGCAATAGATAGATAGATACAGTCTGCTCTCATCTCTCACTGATTCTGCCTTACTCCTCCCACCAGCCCAAAACAGCAGCACATGCAGAACCAGCAGCAATGTGATCCAGAGGAGCTATCATTGCTATCAGTACTCACAAAAATATTACTCTATTATCTGTGGCGTTAAGGAGGTTTTACACATAGCGATATCGCTAGCAATATCGCTAAAGCATCATCGATTTGGTAATGCAGCAGCGATATCGCTAGCGATATCGCTATGTGTGATACTTACCTCCGACCGGCTCCCCCGCTGTCTGTCGTTGATCGCGCGAGATCGCGCAGCTCCATTTCTCGTCGGGCGCTTCCTGCTGGGCTTCCTGCTGGCGCCGATGAGCGACGTGTAGATGCGGATGGGAGGACATCAGGATCGAAGCGTCTGAAAGGTAAGTAACGACCGCTGTATCGCTGCTGCATCACTGTGAGATCTGCCTGTGTGGCAGCTCACTAGCGACCATTTAGCGATGCACCAGCAATCCTGACCGGGTCGTATCGTTGTCGGGATCGCTGGTGCATCGCTAAATGTAAAGGGGCCTTTACATGGGACTGCAGGTCACATCTAATACATTATCATCTCAGTGGGAGCCCACCAAAAGCAGGGAGCTGCTGGTAGAGATAGTTGTTCCCGGAAGCCCAGAAGGCACAGCAGAAAGGTGAAATTCCGCCACTTGTACCACCTTGTGTACTTGCTGAGAATGTATATTTTTGCAGTGGTGTAACTGGAGTCCGATGGACCCCAGTGCCAAATTTGGACCTGACCCCCCACACACACGTTGGTCAGATGTATGGGCCCCTGTAGTGTTCTAAATTCTATAAAGGCTTATGAATTGCCCCTTTCATTATGTAGTGAAATGTCCCCCATCCTGGTATATATGCCCATCATTCTGGTGAATATGTCCGCATCCTGGCATACAGTATATGTCCCAATGCTGGTATATATGGTCCCCTTCCTGGTATGTATGGTCCAAATGGTCTCCATCCTGGTATATATGCCCACTTCCTGGTATATATGCCCCCATCCTGGTTTACATGGTCCCCAATCCTAGTGTATGTGTCCCCGTTCTGTCCCTAATGCATAATTAGAAGCAAAAACATTCTATTCACCTTTCCTCTGCTCCCACCTCACCCTGTGTCTTTTGTATCCATCGCACAGCCCGGCAGCTGACATCGGAGTGTGCGCCATTGTCATGCGCTGCTCCCTGTGGCTGCACCTCCGATGTCAGCTCAGCTCACAGCCACTGCATGTGTTGCAGTGTAGCATGTATCGCAGTGCAAGGACCCGACGGGTCACTGCAACACCATGCATGTCATCTCGATCTGCGTCTTCAGTGAGGACGGAGATCCAGCAGAAGCAGGCATCTGTACCCCCATGCCTGCTCGTGGCCTTCATCGCTGCGACCACAGTCGTTGCACCTCTGTGTTTTTTTCTGTTGGTGAACCAATAGTCTTACCAATGTGTGTTCCCCTCACCCTGTGTTGTCTGAGTGGTGTTCTACCCATGGGGATCGAGTGCGGGCGTTCAGTGGGATGAGCCCTGGCTTTTGCAGGCTCTCGAAAGACAGCCAGGTCAGCAGACAAGAGCCCCCACTGACCGGTGTGTCTCCATAGTGATGTCACTGACCAACCCAGGAGCCGGAAGTGCAAGAGCAGCGCCACTCTCCTATTGATTTCAGTGGCAGCTAATCTGGCGCCTGCATTTCCTTCCCTGTCCACTTCTGACTACCAAGAGTAAGAGTGAACAGATCCAACGTAGTTATGTTTCATACACATATACTGCAGGTGTAGGCAATCATAGGATGAAAGAAAATGCAGAATGGATTTGATTTAGGGTCTCTAGGCCCATTCACACCACACTGAGAGTGGAATTATTTTTAGCACAGTGGACTGACAGCTCGTAAAAATATAATCTGTACTCTGGGACTAGGTATGAGTGAACCGAACCTGTAGAACCCGGAGAAGTAAACTGGGCCCAGAGACCTGTGGTGAAATCCATTCTGCATTTTCTTTGCTGCCTGTGTTGTGCTGTATTGTATTTAAATGGAGCCCATGGAAGTCACCGGGCTTTCCTTGTTGACATTATTTCACATGTTCCTTCCAGCGCTTCCCCACCCCCATTGTTTCCAATTGGCAATCCTGTCATTCCTTTTGGTACAACCCCAGTGAACAATGGCTTTCCAGAAATGGCCGGAGCTGAGCCTCCCCACCCTCCCACAGGAGGCATAGGCAGAGGCCAGCATGACGGGGGGGTGGTCAGGTTTAACAGGGGGAGTACCCGGGAGGAGGGGTGTTGGGGGGTATATAGGGGAGGGGCAGGAACATCCCCCTCTCCTTTTGGATCCTGTTCCCCAGCGAAAAAGCACCTACTATGTCGGCGGTCGAGCGGGTGCTGGAGCAGCTACGGGCTGCGGCACGGTCGCAGCCCCCAGGATGGCTTGAGGCTCAGGTGGCGGGGAGCGTCCCGGGGACCTCCGGGCAGTCGGCCCCAGCAGCAGTGAGGGAGCGGCGTTCCAGATGGGTGAGGCCTCCCGAGTGGCTCTCACCTGACTCAGCTCCCCGGGCCTTGCGTTGCCGCAGGAGCCCCTCCCGGGACCCGCCCAGCCGGGCGCCGCGCTCTGACAAGGCCGAATCCTCGATCCAGGCATGGGGCGGAGCCGTCACATGCCAGGCGGCAGACATCGGGAGCAGCGGGGGGCCGTAGCAGTAGCCTCCTCGCCGCGCGGCCTGCCTCCCCCTCCAAGAGGGCGACTGACGCGGGAACATCGGCCTGCTAGCCTGCAGGGCAGCCATCATCGTCCCCTAGCAGTGGGGGGATATCGGGTGTGGCTTCAGCAGCATCAGGAAGAGGAGGACGTCACAGCAGCGGGATAGCAGCCTGCACCCCTGCAGGGCCGGTACTAGTGACGCCCACAGATGGAGGCGGTGGGCTCTTTCTGGGCGGCCAGGAGGCACAACGGGGGGCCATCCATGCTTCCTCGCTGGATTCAGGCATGGCAGCAGGATCTCGCAGCACGGTGTCCCGGGCAGCATCCCTATCCGAGGTCCCGCAATCGGGGTCCACCAGGGGGCTCAAGTCTCCCAACCCAGTTATTCCCGTGGGGAGTCCCAGAGGTCAACATCAAGCCGGCAAGGATACATCTGGGGATCCAGGTTTTCTGGCTGGAGGGCACACAGCCCCCTCGCAGCCTGGTGAGTATGCTTCTGTGTCCCCTGTTTGTCATCCAATTGCTTCATCATCATGGTTAGGCGGGGGGCCGTTGGTGGAATCCCTCGGTGTCGAAGGGGGGTCGGTTGTTATGATTGAGTCACCGTAGGAGGCAGACACAAAAATAGAAGCTACGTCCAGAAAACCAGAGAAGTTGGCAACTATCAGATTTCAGACCCCTGAACCTATCAACACAACTAGCAGTAGCCGTGGGGGGTTCCTACGATGCCCTAGACCCCTCGATCACAGCCGGAGCGCTAAATAGCCTAAAGACAGAAAAGGAAATCTAAACTGCCCCAGAGCAGACCCCAAAGTAAAAGGCAGCCCCCAACATATAATGACGGTGAAGCAAGATGAAAAAACACTCACACAGATAGAAAGATAGGCTGAGCAAACGATGGGGCCCAAGCTAGCTAAACAGAACAGGAAAGGAAGGTTGCTGTCTGCAATCTGCCAAAACCCTATCAAAGACATAAGCCAAAACTAAATCAGCACTCAGGTATTTTCAGAAGACAGAGCTAAAGGAATTCAGCACACCCCAGCAGGGAATGGCAGAAATCCAGAAAAACAAAGCAAAACAAAGTCTAAGCACAAATGCAAAAAGCCGAGCAGAAAACTTAGCTTTAGAGGAGCAGGAATTCAGACTGGTCTCCAAGGATCCCACAGAGAAATCACCCGCAGGGCAGAAGGGCGTCGGCAGCCTTATATCCAGTCAGTAACTCCACTCAGCCAGTCATCATAATCAGACTCAGGTGTTTGATAATCAGGCTCACTACCTTTCTTTACCAGAGTTCCTCGGGTCTCAGTAGTGAAGGGGAAAATGAACTCACAACAGTCGGGGTTCGGTGGCGTAGCTGAAGTCGGCGGTGTTAGCAATGTGCTCGCAGACATGTGTAATTTCGTGTCCCGTCTGGAGCGGGGTTTTGTCGTGCCTTCCCCGTTAGCAGCTTGGTTTGGGACACAGGCCGGGGATCCTGCAGGGCAGAGTGGGTCGGATCTGGCCGGGCGCGCAAGCGAGGCGGTGTCGGTATCTGTGCAAACTGAAAAGGAGAAAGAATGTCGTGTTCATTTGGACAACAGGGCGCATGGGGAGGTGTACGTTTGATTTGAAGGCCCGCAGGGGGCTCATTTAAAGAAGGAAGTAAAGGAGCGTATTTGGAAGGATTAGTACGTGGAAATATTTTCCTTGTTACCACTCGAGAAATTTAATTTGGATAAGGGTAAGAAGGACGATAGTAAAAAGGAGGACGAAGAAAAGCGCAGGTGGCGTTTGATCTCTCAAACTTTTGTCAATTGACAACAGGCATTTGCTATTTTGGCAAGCGTCATTGGGGAAAAGGCCCTCGATAATTGCTCGGCGGGAGGCCTACAGGGTGTACGGTGGGCAGGCTTGGCTGCGGTACGACGAGCAATTCCGGCAGAGGAAGGCTGTCCGTCCTGCTATCCGTTGGGACCAGAAGGATATTGGGCTGTGGATGCGGGTAATAGCTCAAAATAAGTTTGGGAGCTCCTTTCACGGGGGGGCTGGGAGTACCAGCCAGAGTAGCAGCAATTCCAGTGTCTCAGGCGGAGGCGGGCAAGGTCAAACGGGGAGTCATAAGTTGGGCGTGTGCTGGCAGTTTAACGACGGCCAGTGTAAGTTTGGGGCGAATTGCAAACTCAAACATCTTTGCTCCAACTGCAATAGCGCTTCACATGGAGCGGCCAAGTGTTTCAAAAAAAGGGAAGCCCAGAACCAGCGGTGGTAATTCCCAAGGGGGAGACTCCAGTGAAGCTGGAAAGGATGGTCCCTTATCTAAATAGATATGGGGACAGAGAGAAGGCAGCTTTGCTGTACGTGGGTTTTAAAGATGGTTTTGTTATCCCTCACCCCCCTTTTGAAAATTCTGCGGGTTTTGAAGAATTTGTGTTCAGCTTTGTTGCATAGCACGGTTGTTACAGAAAAACTGGAAAAGGAAGTTTCGTTAGGCCATATGGCTGGCCCCTTTGTTTCTCCCCCGTTTTAGGATTTAGTGGTTTCCCTTTTGGGAGTGGTTCCGAAAAAAGAGCCGAATAATTTTCGGCTTATTCAACATTTGTCTTACCCACGCAGGGGGTCGGTTAGTGACGGTATTGATCCAGAGATCTGTTCGTTGGCCTACTCCTCCCTTGATGAGGCAGCACGGTGGGTGCGGAAATGTGGTCGGGGCGCCCTCATGGCTAAAACAGATATTGAATCCGCATTTCGTCTGTTGCTGGTCCACCCGGATAGCATGAAGCTGCTGGGTTGCTATTGGGAAGGCATGTTTTTCATGGACAGGTGTTTACCCATGGGATGTTCGCTGTCCTGTGCGTATTTTGAAGCCTTCAGTTCCTTTCTGGAGGGGGTCATGTGAGATGCTTTCGGTTTCAATGCGGTCATTCATTACTTGGATGACTTTTTGTGTGTTGGCCCGGCGGATTCTTTGCGTTGTGACAGAATTTTGCAAGCCATTGAGTGGGTGGCGGAGCGTTTTGGAGTTCCACTTGCGCCAGGGAAAACCGAGGGCCCCATTACGAGCCTGCGTTTCTTGGGAATTGTCATTGACACGGTGAGTTGGGAGTTCCGGCTGCCTGAGGATAAGTTGGCGGATCTGCGGGCAGAGGTGGTCCAAGCGCGCCGTGTAAAAAGTTGTCACTGCGCGTTCTCCAGTCTTTGTTGGGAAGCTCAACTTTGCATGTCGAGTCATGCCGATGGGGTGAGTCCTCTCACGTCGGCTGGCAAGCGCAACTGCAGGGATTCGAGTCCCTCATCATTTCATCAGATTATCGGCGGAACTCAGGGCAGATTTGGCGATTTGGGAGTCTTTTCTGGAGGGGTACAACGGCCGTTCATTGGTAATGGAAGAGGTGGTCGGCAACGACGCGTTGGAATTGTTCACGGAAGCGGCTGGCGGTGTCGGATTTGGGGCTTACTTTGGGGGGCAGTGGTGCACGTCCCAGTGGCCCAATGAGTGGATTAAGGATGGCTTGGTACGCAACATCACTTTGTTGGAGATCTTTCCGATTCTCGTAGCTGTACATCTGTGGGGACGGGAGTTTCGGGATCGGCGTGTGCGTTTTAATTGCGATAACATGGGCGTGGTGTGCACGATCAATGGTCTTACTGCATCGTCTCCCCCAGTTGTTCGAGTTTTGCAATGATTGGTCTTACTATGTTTGGATCTGAATGCACATGTGACAGCGACTCATGTTCCAGGTGTCAAGAACGATATAGCTGACTCTCTTTCTCGTTCGCAGTGGGATCGGTTCCGCTCTTTGGCGCCAGAGGCAGAGATCATGGGTTTAGCTTGTCCAGAGGAGCTGTGGACAGTGGCTTACAGGCCGCTGAGTCGCTGATTGAATCTTCTTTAGCCCCGAAAACTTGGGAGGCATACCAGACAGTGTGGTGCAAGTGGGAGGAGCATCTTGCAGTCGGTGCGGTTGTTGGGCCCGGGCTGGATCAGGAGGGAATTTTGTTGTCTTGGTTGGGGCACGGGGCCTCCGAGGGTTGGTCTGGTGCGAAAGCCATGCGGGTTTTGGCAGGGTTGTCTTTTGGTTTCCGCTTGCGCGGCCGTCATGATTTGACAAAGACGTTTCTGATGAAACAGGCGGCAACGCGATTTCACCGTTTAAAAAGCGGGGGCGATTTGAGGCATCCAATATCTTTTAATGTATTGGAACAGTTGGGCGACATTTTGGAGTCGGTGTGTTCTTCACGCTACGAGGTTTTGTTATTTCGCCTAGCCTTTTCGTTTGCATTCTTTGGCACATTGAGGGTAGGGGAGCTCGTGTTGGGTAACAAAGAGTTGATTGGTGGCATACTGGCCAGGGAGGTTGTGGTGAGTTTTGGCTGCGGCAGTCCAAGACGGATCAGTCAGGAAAAGGCCGCCGAGTGGTGTTAGGCAGTGTGCCTGGTTCTTTAATGTGTCCCGTTCAGTGTTTGCAGAGTTTTTGGGAACTTCGTCCCAGCTTGAATGGTTCCCTGTTGTGTCATGTTGATGGCTCTAGTTTGTCCAGATACCAATTTGGCGCTGTTCTTAAGAAGTCCATTCGATTGTTGGATTGGACGAATCCTGTTTTGCTTCTCATTCTTTTAGGATAGGGGCGGCGTCAGAAGCGGCAGTTCGGGGTTTGGGTGCGGCTTCTATGCAGCGTATTGGCGGTTGGGCGTCCAATCGTTACCAAAGTTATATTAGGTCGGTGGGTGGTGACTGGTGATGCAGAGAGTTGCATCCACGTTTAAGTCAGGTTGGATTTGATGTTTTGTACTGCCTTTTTTATTTTAGGTGTCGAGCCATTGCTGGTGTGGATTTTTGGTCATTCCTTCGCTTACTGGGGAGCATTGCGAGCTGATGTCAGGAACGAAGGCAGACAGCTGGGCTTTTCCAAGGCCATGGCCTTGTTGCAGTGGTGTGGTTTCAGGGGTATGGAGTGGAGGCGGGTCTTGCAGAAAATACACGAGTGCGTTCAGTTGGACCGCACTCCGGACATTTCGGGGGTAATGATTTGGCGGTTCGACCGTTTCTGGAATTGATAAGGGACATTAAGCAGGATTGCGGCTGTGGTTGCAATACCAAGGGGTCTCTATTGTCTGGTCCGACACCGTTCCTCGTAGGTGATGGCGTTCCATGAGGTCCTTAACAAAGATCAACAAGGCCAGGATAAAGGTCAACAGGGCCGTGTCTTCTTTTGTCATCAGGAATGGGGGAGTGGCTGTGCGACACTTTGACTTGGAAAAGGGCGAGGGTGATTTTTAGCTGGCCGATGGGGTCCATCTGAATTCGGCTGCCTCCGATATTTTGGCTCTCGGTCTTCAGGAAGGTATAGAGCGGGCCATAGCATGGCGTGTTGGGGGGTCTCGGGCTGTTGAGGTGTTCAAGGGCCCTCGTTGTGGTGGCTTGGAAAGGGGGGGAGTCCTTGAAGTCGGTTGAAAATTGGTTTTGGAGACTCAGTGTCTTGGGTCTCCTTCGTTCAAAGGTATGTTGGTGGTGATCTGGTGAAAGGTGGATGGGGAGTTTACGACAGAAGTGGGTGGATCCCCAAGTAGCTTAGTGGACAATATATATCGGTGTTGTTGCTCCCGAGCCAGTGGGGTAATGGCTGGGAGCAATATGATGGGTTGTGTCCACAGCATTTCGGGCTTCTTCACCAAGATCTTGGGGCTTCAAGGACTCCTTCACAGTGTTCAAGTTATTGTATTTATGTGATTTATGATTCATTGTTTATTGTTTGGTGTTTAATAAAGGCTGCTGTGGTCATAAAATTCCAAAGAAATTTCTAGTCTCCGTGTCTTGGTGAGTGGCGTAATGAATGTTATACAGGTGGGAGGCTAGGTGATGCCGTGATGCTCGTTTCGCCTCAGGTAAACAACTTGACAATACCAACGTCATGCTGTGCCAGCCAATTGTGTTTTGGTTAGTTAAAGCATGTACTTTAATAGATCTATCCCCATATTTTTTTAATTTCTTTTCAATAAAAGTGTATTTTCAGTTCATCTAAAGTATTCTAACCAGAGTAACAAAAAGTTATGATTTACTTGGGGTTTGAATATCTTGCATTTCATACTATCAATGCAGTGGTGACTTGGAGATGCCGACTGCATCGCTCTTCAAAGTGCCATTCAATTCTCAAAACAAAAGATGACAACGTAGTTCAAGAATCAACAGAACATTATCATGATTCCTGTCTCAAAAAGCAGAAGCAAGTGTGCTGCAGAGCATCTCACCTAGAATTCTATATTATTCTCCTGCCCTGCAGAGCATCTCACCTAGAATTCTATATTATTCTCCTGTCCTGCAGAGCATCTCACCTATACCTGTATACTATCCCCTGTCCTGCAGAGCATTTAACCTATAATTCTATACTATTCTCTGCCCTGCAGAGCATCTCACCTATACCTGTATACTATCCCCCTGTCCTACAGAGCATCTCACCTATACCTGTATACTATCCCCCATCCTGCAGAGCATTTAACCTATAATTCTAGATTATTCTTCTGCCCTGCAGAGCATCTCATGTATAATGTATACTTGCATACTATCCCCCTGTCCTGCAGAGCATTTAACCTATAGATCTATGCTACTCTTTGTCTTGCAGAACATCTCACCTATAACTCACTACTGTTTTCCTGTGGGTATTCATGTCTGTGGGCAATTTTCTGTGGACATTTTTGACATATCATGTGAACATCCTCACCTTGCACCTCAAATATCATAGATCTGAAACTTTGTGATGATGCAATTGGCAATTTTCTGTGTGGGTAATTTTCCGTGTGGGTAATTTTCCATGTGGGAAATTTTCCGTGTGGGCAATTTTCCATGTGGGCAATTTTCCGTGTGGGCAATATTCTTGTGGGCATTTTTCCTGTGGGCAATTTTCCTGTGGGCATTTTTCCGTGTGGGCAATATTCTTGTGGGCATTTTTCCTGTGGGCAATTTTCCTGTGGGCATTTTTCCTGCGGGCATTTTTCTGGTCACCCATTGTAATCATGCTGCAAAATTTCAACTCATACTGCACAAAACCAAGTCCTCAAATGCGGAATTGAAAAAAAAACAAAAAATCTAAAAGTTATGGCTCTTTGAAGAATGGGACGAATAAAACAAAACAACAAAAATGCTCAGCTATTGATGAGTTAAAAAAATCTTCGGTTCTGTTAGTGACTGCTGGAAATGCAAAAATGAAAACTGCCTGCGCCATTTAATAGTTAAGGTAATATAATATAAGACAGCTGCAAGAATTTCCCCATGACAACACTCCCTTCCCTCTGCTCTAACATGCATCATCATCACAGGGACAGTGGGCACAATGAAACACAAATCAGCTATGTTTCAGTAGTTGGTTGCTGATTATTTATCATTTATAATTTTTTTGCATTTTTTTTAAAGGAGGAATCTGTAAAATTTGTTTAAGTCTCGCATCAGTGCAGTATTTGCTTCTGCAGAGAGATTATTATTATTATTATGGTGGGTGGTAATGTAATATATCACGTGATGCTGGAGCCGCCCTGGCTGGAGCAGTAATTCTTGCAGCTGTGGCTGTCATTTAGACTTGTTGGCAATGAGCTCATTGATCAGATGCAATATAACATGACACCCCTGAAGCCCCTGCAGCCTGCAGTTATGGTCTCATCTGGAATGTCTTACCAAATATGACCACTAGATGTCACCCTAATACCAATTATATTATTCCTTTTCCTTCTGTTGCAATTGCAGAAAATTGCCAAAAGATGTCAGTAAATTGCATATGAAATCTAAAATATGTATCAGGTGCCCCTAGAACTTATTAAATCTTAAATCTAATTGTTTTTTTGCAGAAATCTAAAACACCCCCTTGAGATGGATACAACATGCCTGATGTGAATATCCCCTAATATCAGTGTCCTTTCCTGCCCCTTCTAGTCTGTGCACAGGTACAGCATTCACACGAGACCCTCACATTCTTGTATTCTAAGAATTTAGTTAAAAAAAAGTACAGGGAAGGAGTAAAGGGTTAAGGCCTTATGCAGCCAGTGGAGGACAAGGGAGCGACCTGAGGTGGTATGAACCGGTGAGAGGTGAGGTGGGCATGATGTTTTATTGACTGGTCGACATTTTGCTTCATTTGCACAACTCAGATTCCTCAAAATTTAGAAAGGAAAATTCTAAATTTGCACATTATTAATGGAAACACAACTCATGGAGGAATCTCACAAGTCTCTGTTTTGTGAGTCACTTCTTTATTTTTTCAGATCCACAAGTGATAGAAACCAGGAACATTGGACAGATGGATACATTGCTTGTTACTCACCTGATACATTGTTGTTTGTTTACAAACATTAAACTTCTTGTTTCCTCTCCTGAATCTCCCAGGAGTGGTCAGTATTCCATGCATTGCTCGGCTATTTGGTCATGCAGGACTCCAGAAAAGCTGGGTATGTCCTCCTCTCATACCAGCCATATGGGTGGTCACCCGGCTTTTTGGGTAACAGGAATAAAATGTTCCAAAAAACATCTTAAAACTCAACAGGAGAAGAGAGGACGACTTCAGGACCTCCGGACGCTCTTGTTCTAAGGTTGCTCAAAGTTCCTACAGCGCGGCTGAATTAAAGGGCTTGTCCAGAGAAAAGAAGTTACCACCTATTGATTGGGGGGGTCTGATTATTGGGGCCCAGTTAGTATGGAGCAGTAGTGCACATTCTCGAGCGCCGCTTCAATCATTCCCAATACCGAGCAGCGTGCTTGACTTTTTCCAGCAACCCCATAGGGAATGAACGGAGCTCCGGTCAGACGTCCAATCCGCAGTTTGGTGCAAAAAGCTGGAAGGTTATCACTTATCATACAAGTGGGAGATAACCCCTTTAAGACAAATCAATGAACCAAAATGGAGGCATAAAAAAATTCTTATAAGTCACATTGTATCCACAAAAAAAAAAACATACATGTATTTTCAGCCCCAGAGACATTATCAGCAGTGGCGTCACCCAGCGGGCTGCACCACAGGTGCGTATTGTGATGTCACACGGAATGCTGCACTATTGTGAGGTCACCGGGTAAATAATGCTGCAGCTACAGCAGAGCATCCGCCAGATGTAACGTGAGTACTGTGTGATCTAAAATAGGGATGGGCGAATCTACTCGCTAGGACTCGTTACTCTGCGAGTAGTAGGGGACTCGCAGGAGTCGGTACTCTGCGAGTTTCCAAGCGATTACTCGCACAGTAACGAGTCCAATGCAAATAAGGCTAAGTGCACACGTACCGGAACTCTCGCGGAAATTACCGCGAGAATTCCGGAATTCCATTCCGCGGGAAAATCGCATTTTAAATTCCCGCGATTTTCCCACGGAAAAACTAGCATTTTGCAAGCGTAATTAGCTTGCAAAATGCTGGCGTTTTCCAAGCGATCTGTAGCATCGCTTGGAGAACTGATTGACAGGTTGGTCACACTCGTCAAACATAGTGTTTGACAAGTGTGACCAACTTTTTACTACTGAGGCCGCCTATGCAGCATCAGTAGTAAAAGATAAAATGTAAAAAAAAATAAAAAATATTGTTCTTCTTACCCTCCGACGTCCCGCGCAGCCTTCCCGCCTCTCCACGCATCCGTTTCCAGTAGCCCTTTGCGAAAATGTCTGCGATGACGTCCGTTCTCACGGGATCGCGATGTCTCGCGGTAATTCGCGATGACGTCGCGCGAATGACCGCGAGACTTCGCGATCCCCCGAGAACGGACGCCATCGTGGACATTTTCGCAAAGGACTACTGGGAACGGATGCGTGGAGAGGCGGGAAGGCTGCGCGGGACGTCGGAGGGTGAGAATAACAATATTTTTTATTTTTAAATTCTATTTTTTACAGGGATATGGTACCCAAAGCCCGGAGGACAGTCTCCTCTCCTCCGGACCGTGGGTACCATCCGCAATTGTTCTGCTTACTTTCCGCATGGTGGGCACAGCCACATGCGGGAAGTAAGCGGAACAAAAAAAATGGCAGCACAGGAATCGCTGCAATACTCGCATCCCCATTCATTAACATTGGACTCGCTAGACTCGCAACGAGTAGCGAGTTTCCGAGTCGGACTCGTTAGAGTCTAGCGATTCCGAGTATTTCAGGATTCGCCCATCCCTAATCTAAAACAAAAATCATGTGAGGATGTGACACGTGGGTGGAGATGAGCGAATCTGCAACACGTTTGAATTCGCTCAAATTGCAGCCGAGAAATTCTATTTTATAGCAAATTTATTCTATCAGAATTGAATGAGTGTAATAAACGAATGGGCCAGGATAAATGTACATACAGGCGCTTCTCACAAAATTAGAATATCATCAAAAATTGAATTTATTTCAGTTCTTCAATACAAAAAGTGAAACTCGTATATTATATAGAGTCATTACAGAGTGATCTATTTCACGTGTATATTTCTGTTACTGTTGATGATTATGGCCTACAGCCAAAGAAAACCCAAAAGTCATTATCTCAGTAAATTAGAAAAATTAACAACAAACACCTGCAAAGGCTTCCTATGCATTAGAAAGGTCTCAGTTTGTTTCAGTAGCTCCACAATCATGGGGAAGACTGCTGACTTGACAGATGTCCATAACGCAGTCATTGACACACTCCACAAGGAAGGTAAGCCACAAAAGGTCATTGCTAAAGAAGCTGGCTGTTCACAGAGCGTGTATCCAAGCATATTAACAGAAAGTTGAGTGGAAGGAAAAAGTGTGGTAGAAAAAGGTGCACAAACAACCAGGATAACCACAGCCTTAAAAGGATTGTTAAGAAAAGGTTTTTCAAAAATTTGGGGGAGATTCAGAAGAAGTGGACTGCTGCTGGAGTCATTGCTTCAAGAGCCACCACACACAGATGTTTCCAGGACATGGGCTACAAGTGTCGCATTCCTTGTGTCAAGCCACTCATGACTAATAGACAATGCCAGAAGTGTCTTACCTGGGCCAAGAAGAAAAAGAACTGGACTGTTGCTCAGTGGTCCAAGGTGTTGTTTTCACATGAAAGTAAATTTTGCATTTCATTTGGAAATCAAGGTCCCAGAGTCTGGAGGATGATTGGAGAGACAGACAATTCAAGCTGCTTGAGGTCTAGTATGAAGTTTCCACAATCAGTGATGGTTTGGGGAGCCATGTCATCTGCTGGTGTAGGTCCACTGTGTTTTATGAAGAACAAAGTCAGCACAGCCGTCTACCAGGAAATTTTAGAGCACTTCATACTTCTTCCCTCTGCCGACAAGCTTTTTGGAGAAGGAAATGTCATTCTCCAGCAGGACTTGGCCCCTGTCCACACTGCCAAAAGTACCAATACCTGGTGTAAAAACAGCAGTATTACTGTACTTGATTAACCAGCAAACTCACCTGAGCTTAACCCCATAGCGAATCTATGGGGTATTGTCAAGAGGAAGATGAGAAACACCAGACACAACAATGCAGACGAGCTGAAGGCTGCTATCAAAGCAACCTGGGCTTCCATAACATCTCAGCATTGCCACAGGCTGATCGCCTCCATGCCAAGCCACATTGATGCAGTAATTGATGGAAAAGGAGCCCGGATCAAGTACTGAGTGCATTTACTGAACATTCATTTCAATAGTCCAACATTTCAGATTTTAAAATTATTTTTCAATCAGGTATTATAAAGTAATCTAATTTCCTGAGATAATGACTTTTGGGTTTTCATTGGCTGTAAGCCATAATCATCAACATTAACAGAAATGAACGTGAAATAGATCACTCTGTTTGTAATGACTCTATATAATATATGAGTTTCACTTTTTATATTGAAGAACTGAAATAAATTAACTTTTTGATTATATTCTAATTCAGTGAGATGCACTTGTATATATAAATAAGGTCAAAAAACACTAAAATATCGTACTCGTCTCGCCCATATCCTGTCACTGCCGCTACTCCACAGGCTTCTTAAAGGCACCAGTTCTGTCTGCACTCGTTTCCAGCACCGGACATCTTGACAAATGTTATATTGTGTGGTGCGATGAAAGTTACGGTGTCAGAAAGCGCTTAGCTAGCGGAGGAAGCACTGGCGGTGGCAGGGACAGATAAGGGGCGAGCCAAGAATGGTGTTTTATTATTTTTTAACTCTTACTTGCGAATAGTATAGGTTATCTTTTTTTTTTTTTTTTGCACAATTCAAAATCCTCCCAAAATGTGGATTTATTAGAATGTTCAAATATTGGTAAATTCTAAACAAATCTGATTTCTTTCGAATGAATTTGCTTATCTTTGTTGCATTGAAGATTGTATTCTGATATTCCATCATCAGCAGTTCTCTAATATTATGTTATTACGGGTAACATTTCCTTTCGAAGCAGGAAGGATCCTATAATCACCTGCAGGACTGCAGATAATATCAGGCATCTTATACAGTGGTGTGTATTGTGGTTTCGGACCCCGGGACGATGATGTCTTTTTTTATAGATTTGTTCAAACTGAATTAACCTTAAATTTTGAAAACAAATTGAAAAAAAAAATGGATTTTCCTGAAGAGGCCAGGCAAAGGAATTAAAATGATCATTGCTCACTTTGACACTCTCCTGCCCTGGCACCACAGCCCCCTGTCCGGTCCTCTGCTCAGCTCCTTCAGGGGTTTCTGACATCACAATGTACTGTACATCATGACGTTACCCCGTCCTGACTAAACATCTGCTGACAAGTGTTGAAAAGTCAGATGTCTACTCAGCACTGGAATACTAAGTGCAGAGAGAAGATGCAGAATGAGAAAGATGCGTGCTGGAGGAAAGAAGGAGCAGCTGTGCAAAGGGGCAGCATCGGCTAAACAGTTGAGCAACAAGAGTAGTAATTTTTAACCCAGACAATCATTTTGGGACCCCCCAAAAAAAATCTGGAATATTTGTTGCACGTTGATTTTATTTGGCCAAATTCGGGTGAATCTTCCAAACTTGAAATTCACGCGCCCGTTACTCGCCCAATAATCCATAACTTGTAGACCCAGAACAGGCAGAGACATTGGACTCTGTTACGCTCCAGCTTCAAATTTCTCTCTTTTCTCAGGTTCTCAGTTTAGAAGGATTTTGTGACGATACGTCATGGCAGTCTATCACTCCGATTATCTGCTACGGATCCTAGTCCTTCTATGCCGAGTGCTGGTAACAACGTCGTGTCTCAGCTGCTTCACCACACCGGAGGAGAGAGCCCAAATCTGCGAGTATCCCGTCTTGCTGAACAAAATAAGTGCTCAAAAATGTTTAGAGGCAATCCACTCTGCTTTTAGTTCACTGGATGACATCTTGATAGGTAACTTGGATCTGCTTCTACTGTTCATCCCTCTTTTATCATGTACAGAGCATGTGAGATATCAAGATTTGGCTATTATCCTGATTTACTTGCAGCTCATTAACTTCTTTAGAGCAGGAAATCCATCTCCATCATGGGATGCACGCTTTGCACAATGTCTATAGGACTCATCAAAAGTCTCTTGAACCTTTTCTCCTTGCAGCTTATTCTGAGATTGGCAACATCCGATCCTATATACAAACTTTTGAGACAGAAGTCAGGGCGATCAGCAAAGATGGTAAGTTCTAGAAATGTCCACATTTTTCACCATTTTCATGATACTAAAAATTTATTTCCTTACATTTCTCTGTTTTTATACTAGCCAGTCCGTCAGCTTGGGTCAATCTATTTTTAAATACAACCAAACATTTTGTGCGAAAACTGGAAGAGCGTATCACGAGTAAGTAGCTAAAGTTCCTCAAAGCTCCTGTGACCCTTACCCCTGCAAGTCATTAATCCTTAACGGATAACTAAACTATTTTTCTTATTCAATTATTAATCTGTCTTTGCACAGTTATGACTCTTAGAAATTTACTCCATTACCTTATTTTGCTTCATTCTCTCTCAAAGACAATTCTGAAAGTGCTTTTTTACCTGTCTAGTTTATGCTCCATTAGAAGCTGCTTTGATCTGCTGCCCTTTCAAGAATCTATACTCAAACACTAATTACAAACACTCTGACTGTTTCCCCATGGGTGAAAGGAGGAGAGAAGCTCAAACAGTGTTTGCAAACAGTGTTTACGTTCAGATTTTTTATAGAGCAGCAGTTCAAAGCAGCTTCAAAAGGAGCAAGGACTAGCCAGTTAAAACACCACTTTTAGTATGTTTTTTGAGAGAGAAGGAAGCAATGTAAGGTATTGGAATACTTAGACTGATCATTAATAAATAAAATTAAAATGTGGTTAATGAGTAACTCACTTTTTTATTTTTTGTTTATTAATGATCAGTCTAAATATTCCAGTACCTTACATTGCCTCATTCTGTATCAAACATCATGCTGAAAGTGCTGTTTTATCTGCCTTGTTCTTGCTCCTTTAAAAGCTGTTTTGAACAGCTGCTCCAGAAAAAATCCATACTTAAATACTATATACAAACATTCTCCCTGTGGGACCATCTTTGCTCCACTCACCCATACTGAGACAGTCAGAGAGTTTGAAAATAATGTTTGAGTATGGATTCTTGCTAATGCAGCAGTTCAAAGAAGATTCTAAATAAGCAAGGTCTAGGCAATTAAAAAAATATAAACATGGTATATAAGAGACAAGGAACTTATGTAAAATATTGAAATATTTAGATTGATCATTAATAAATTAAAAAAATATAAAAAATCAGTTACACATTTACCATATTTTTTATTTATTAATGATTAGTCTAAATATTCCAATACCTTACATTTCTTTCTTCTCTATCAAACACCATGCTGAAAATGATGTTTTAACTGTCTAGTTCTTGGTCCTTTAGAAGCAGCTTTGAACTGATGCATTAACAAAAATCCATACTTAAACACTATTTACAAACACTCTACCTGTTTGAACTTTTCTGCTTTCCTCACCCATGCTGAGTGTTTGCAAATAGTGTTTGAGTATGAATTCTTGCTAGAGCAGCAGTTCAAAGCACCTTCTAAAGGAGCAAGGACTACACAGTTAAAACACCACTTTAAGCAATGGTGTTTTAAAAAGAAGGATGCAATGTAAAGTATTGGAATGTTTAGACTGATCATTATTAAGAAAAAAAAAGTAAGTTGAGATACCCTTTAACCATAGCTGCTTTTTCTCCATTAGGTAACCCACCAGCAAAATGCCAACCTCCATGTGGTGAGTTACATCATCAGACAGGAAGTGTGTGACCTTCATTATATACATGGATGGTCTTCACTCGCCTCTCTTTATATTTCTCCACCCCAGGACTTCAGAAAGCTGCTAGCACCTTCATCTGCAGCCGATGTGCTCAGGAGGACTGTACATTTCCCGTGACCTGTCCCAGTAAGATCCCTTCTATCATCAGTTTATAAATCTCATATCAAGCTGTTCATTTACCGCTCATTGGGTTTCCCTGATTGTTTCCTTCTCAGTTGAGGTCGTAAGAGTTGGAGAGCTGGACAAGTCCCTCATCCCTTGTGGAGGGATATTCGATCTTCCGGAATTTCTGAAGGTCATCTGGAAATATGCCAGAGATGTAAGTCATCTGGTTCAATCCATGACCCTTCTATTCCATGACAAATGGAGACCTGTCACCCCTCGATCAACCTTAACGCTGATATCACTCCACGTAACTAACGTCCTCCGTGACATCATCAATGTTTTCAATTTCAGCTCAAGACGACTGATTTAAGATACTTCAGTGACATCTTTTCTGGAGAAGACCTGTTTATACTGATCGAGCCTTCAAGGGTCAGCCATATCGGGACTTATGTCTGTGACGTCATAGATGAGGATGACGACATCATACTCCGCAGATTCACCTATCTGGATGGTAAGTCTCTAAAATATTGTCTTTTTTAGAACATTTTGATGTGTGACATAAATGTATATAGTCGATCAGAAGCCCTTTCAACTTCTTCACTGCTCTTACAGCAAAGAACTTCTGATCACCGCTCCATCCGTCTTTGTCTGTGACATATAAGACACCATGCCTCGTACAACCTCTTTAATTCTCTTATCTTCTGTTTTCAGTGGTAAAGAATGAAAATAATGCAGACAACAATCTAGAGGAAGACTTCCAACTGGCTATCCAGTCAAAAACACCTGAACAGGTAGAGGAGGAGAAGAAGAATGAACCTAGTTCCTCCAAAGAAAACTCTGATAGCCCTCTCAGATATGCCATCTACGCTGCCATCTGCTGCCTTATCATCACATTGGTGTTTGGCTACCTGTGGCGTTATTCCCTCAGCGTGGACTGGTAAAAATATAGGGAAAGAAACCTCATCTTATCAGGTCATCTGGCCACATGGAGAAGAACCCATCACCCATTGGGAGTCAAGAAAAGTAGACCATGAACGCAGGAAGAGAAGCCTACTCTACCCTAATTTCCATAAAATATCTACAAGGGTAAAGTGAGAACTCTAAAACCTGAACTAGAGTCGCCCCTTAATAAATTTAGTACATTTTAACCCAAATAACATCTAAGACAAAATTATGGAGCAAAAGCCTAAGGAAATCTCCCTCGTATTGACGTTAGCCAGACGCAAAAATATTTTGTGAAATTTCCTTTTTGTAACATTGCGGGTTTTAATATGAACTCGACTGATTAAGGTAGAAAGTTTGATATTTCATGTGGGCACAGTCTCTCTGATCTGTCAGATTGGGTCTCTAATTGTTTCTGCAGCCATTACTAGACTCTCCACACTCGCTAAGTACTGACAAATGGCAGCAGCGCTTTCCCTGACCCCAGTGTCTACATTAAAGCCAGAGGTTGGCGGCTCTTACACATCAGGTTGTACAACTCCAACTGCTCATCAAAGACACTAGTTATTCACCAAGAGTCTGAAATCTATAGACATGTCCTAATTAGTACTAAATCTTATATAACAGCAGAAGATGAAAGAAAATGAAATATTTTATTATTATTTATGGTTTTTCAACTGTCTACAAGAATATAACTGTTATAATACTGCCCCCATTAACAAAAAAAACTGTGATAATATGGCTCTTATGTAAAAGAATATAATTGCTATAATACTGATCCCCATCTACAAAATGATACCTACTATAATACTGCGCCCTATATACAAGACTATAACTACAATAATACTGCGCCCTATGTACAAGAATAATTGCTATAATATTGTAACCTGTGTCCAAGAATATAACTACTATAATACTGCTCCTATGTACAAAAATATAACCTCTATAATACTGCCCCTATGTATAAGAATATAACTACTATAATACTGCCCCTATGTATAAGAATATAACCACTATAATACTGCTCCTATGTACAAGAATATAACTACTATAATACTGCTCCTATGTGCAAGATTATAACTACTATAATACTGCTCAGTAAGTACAAGAATATAACTACTATAGTACTGTCCCTATGTACAAGAATATAACTACTATAATACTGCTCCTATACAATGGGTATGGAAAGCATTCAGACCCATTTAACTTTTTCACTCTTTGTTTCATTACAGCCATTTGGTAAATTCAAAAAAGTTCATTTTTTCTCATTAATATACACTCTGCACCCCATCTTGACTGAAAAAATGAAATGTAGAAATTTTTGCAAATTTATTAAAAAGGGAAAACTGAAATATCACTTGGTCATAAGTATTCAGACCCTTTGCTCAGTATTGAGTAGAAGCACCCTTTTGAGCTAGTACAGCCATGAGTCTTCTTGGGAGTGATGCAACAAGTTTTTCACACTTGGATTTGGGGATCCACTGCCATTCTTCCTTGCAGATCCTCTCCAGTTCCGTCAGGTTGGATGGTGAATGTTGGTGGACAGCCATTTTCAGGTCTCTCCAGAGATGCTCAATTGGGTTGAGGTCAGGGCTCTGGCTGGGCCAGTCAAGAATGGTCACAGAGTTGTTCTGAAGCCACTCATTTGTTATTTTAACTGTGTGCTTAGTGTCAGTCTCTTGTTGGAAGGTGAACCGTCGGACAAGTCTGAGGTTCAGAGAACTCTGGAAGAGGTTTTCATCCAGGATATCTTTGTACATGGCCACATTCATGTTTCCTTCAATTGCAACCAGTCGTTTTGTCCCTGCAGCTGAAAAACACCCCTATTGCATGATGCTGCCACCACCATGTTTCACTGTTGGGATTGCATTGGACAGGTGATGAGCAGTGCCTGGTTTTCACCACATATGCCACTTAGAATTATCACCAAAAAGTTCTATCTTTGTCTCATCAGACCAGAGAATCTTATTTCTCATAGTCTGGAAGTCCTTCATGTGTTTTTTAGCAAACTCTATGCGGGCTTTCATATGTCTTGCACTGAGGAGAGGCTTCCGTCAGGCCACTCTGCCATAAGGGCCCAACTGTGGAGGGCTGCAGTGATAATTGACTTTGTGGAACTTTCTCCCATCTCCCTACTACATCTGTGGAGCTCAGCCACAGTGATCTTGGGGTTCATCTTTACCTCTCACCAAGGCTCTTCTCCCACAATTGCTCAGTTTGGCTGGACGGCCAGGTCTAGGAAGACTTCTGGTGGTCCCAAACTTCTTCCATTTAAGGATTATGGAGGCCACTGTGCTCTTAGGAACCTTGAGTACTGCAGAAATTATTTTGTAACCTTGGCCAGATCTGTGCCTTGCCACAATTCTGTATCTGAGCTCCTTGGTCAGTTCCTTTGACCTCATGATTCTCATTTGGTCTGACATGCACTGTGAGCTGTGAGGTCTTATATAGACAGGTGTGTGCCTTTACAAATCAAGTCATATCAGTTTAATTAAACACAGATGGACTCCAATGAAGGAGTAGAACCATCTCAAGGAGGATCACAAGGAAACAGACAGCATGTGACTTAAATATGAGTGTCTGAGCAAAGGGTCTGAAAACTTATGACCATGCGATAGTTCAGTTTTTCTTTTTTAATAGATTTGCAAAAATTTCTACATTTCTGTTTTTTTTCGGTCAAGATGGGGTGCAGAGTGTACATTAATGAGAAAAAAATAACTTTCTTGAATTTACCAAATGGCAAACAATGAAACACTGCTGGCGACACTCTGACCCAGCGGTCATAGTTTCAATTGTACTTACGTCTGTAAAATGCGAGTACAATTGATCCCTGGGAGCCGGTGCTCTGCAGCTTCTCTGTGCCGGCTGTCAGTTTGACAGCTGGCACAAAGAACAGCCGACTCCCAGTTCGGGGAGCAGCAGAATGCAGCCGCCGGAGGAGACACCGCAGACGGCCGCAATAGGTAGCCTGACTGCAGCCCCCTGCCGGCTGTGGCCGTGGCACATACACCGGCTGCTTTCCTTAGATACGCCTCTGGTTGGGTGGGCCACTAAGCACTCCATACCCTGTTGCAGCTGCGACCCCTGGGACCATATGGTAGTTACGTCCCTGACTATAATAATGTTCAAGATTATAACTACTATAATACTGCTCACTATGTACAAGAATATAACTACTATAATACTGTCCCTATGTACATGAATATAGCTACTATATTACTGCCCGCTATGTACAACAATATAACTACTATAATACTGCCCCTACAGTATGTACAGGAATATAGCTACTATAATACTGCCCGCTATGTACAAGAATATAACTACTATAATACTGCCCCTATGTACAAGAATATAACTATTATTATACTGCCCCTATGTACAAGAATATAACTACTATAATACTGCCCCCTATGTATAAGGATATAACTACTATAATACTGCTCCTATGTGCAAGAATATAACTACTATAATTCTGCCCCCTATGTACAAGAATATAACTACTATGATACTGCTTCTATGTACTAGGATATAACTACTATAATACTGCCCCTATGTACTAGAATATAACTGCTATAATACTGCCCCTATGTAAAAGAAATTAACTGCTATAATAATGCCCCATGAAAACGAATAAAACTACTATAATACTGCCCCCATGTACAAGAATATAACTACTATAATACTGCCCCTATGTGATATAATACTACTACTATAATTCTGCTCCTATGTATAAGAATATAGCTACTATAATATTTCTCCTATGTACTAGAATATAACTACTATAATACTGCTCCTATGTACAAGTATATAACTACTATAATACTGCCACCTATGTACAAGAATATAACTACTATAATACTGCTCTTATGTACAAGAATATGACTACTATAATACTGCGCCTCTGTACAAGAATATAACTATAATAATACTGCTCCTATGTACTAGAATATATCTACTACAATACTGGTCCTATGTACAAGAATATAACTTCTATAATACTGCTCCTATGTACTAGAATATAACTACTATAATACTGCTCCTATGTACAAGAATATGACTATTATAATACTGCTCCTATGTACAAGAATATGACTATTATAATACTGCGCCTCTGTACAAGAATATAACTACTACAATACTACCTCCTATTGACAAGACTATAACTACTATAAAACTGCTCCTATGTACATGAATATAACTACTATAATACTGCTCATATGTACATGAATATAACTACTATAATACTGCCTCTACGTGCAAGAACATAACTACTGTAATGCCGCTCCTATGTACAAGAATATAACTACTGTAATACTGCTCCTATGTACAAGAATATGACTACTATAATACTGCTCCTCTGTACAAGAATATAACTACTATAATACTGCCCCTAAGTAGAAGAATATAACTGCTATAATACTGCCCCTATGTACAAGAATATAACTACTATAATACTGCCCCTATGGACAAGAATATAACTACTATAATACTGCCCCTATGTACAAGAATATAACTACTATAATACTGCCCCTAAGTAGAAGAATATAACTACTATAATACTGCCCCCTATGTACAAGAATATAACTGCTAAAAAGTTGTAAAAAGATTTTTAGGTAAAATTTGAGCTGATCTGAAGCAATGAATTTCAGTATAAAGTTGTGATTTGAAAGGAACACTTGAAATACATTTGTAACAATGAATTATTCTCCACGTGTGTCCACAGAGATAGAATGAGAAATGCCCTAACTTTATTCTTAAGGCTCATACCTTGGAATCAAAGTGCCCCCCATAGTGACCCAGCCTTCCCATGCATGGCTGCCCATACATTATTCCTCATGTTGTGAATCTTTTATTACTTCTTCCTCTGTGTTCCCTCATCAATATTCAAACCATCTGCTGTAAAATGCCACCTGATTGGACTGCGGAGCAGCGGGGGATCAGGCCGGAGCAGAGCCATTGAAAGGATACATTTTTCTCAATAACCCTGCCAGTGCCAGCCTCCCGCCAGCTTCTCTGGATTCATTTCGGCCCCTGGGGACAATTCCTTTTACATCTTTTTGTTTAAGGCAATTTATAAGAGGTGGATACATCCTAACCAAGCAGAACGTAGAAAGAGACATATTTATATTCGGCTCCACTTTCTTTATGAAATGAAGGAGAATCCCATATTAAGTGATTCTTACGAAAAATGAAATGTGAAGCCTGGGGGGTGAGAAATCATTGACCGCTGTCTTTTCCCGTCCAGGAGTAATCGGACTTAAAGTGTATAAAAGTGAACCAACAAAATCATTGTGCCACATAAGGGTAAAATAACTGGTTACAAGTCTGAGAAAGGAGAAGGGGAAGATCATTTTCCTCTTTTACAGTGGGGAAAAAAAGTATTTAGTCAGTCAGCAATAGTGCAAGTTCCACCACTTAAAAAGATGAGAGGCATCTGTAATTTACATCATAGGTAGACCTCAACTATGGGAGACAAACTGAGAAAAAAAAATCCAGAAAATCACATTGTCTGTTTTTTTTCATTTTATTTGCATATTATGGTGGAAAATAAGTATTTGGTCAGAAACGAGCAATCAAGATTTCTGGCTCTCACAGACCTGTAACTTCTTCTTTAAGAGTCTCCTCTTTCCTCCACTCATTACCTGTAGTAATGGCACCTGTTTAAACTTGTTATCAGTATAAAAAGACACCTGTGCACACCCTCAAACAGTCTGACTCCAAACTCCACTATGGTGAAGACCAAAGAGCTGTCAAAGGACACCAGAAACAAAATTGTAGCCCTGCACCAGGCTGGGAAGACTGAATCTGCAATAGCCAACCAGCTTGGAGTGAAGAAATCAACTGTGGGAGCAATAATTAGAAAATGGAAGACATACAAGACCACTGATAATCTCCCTCGATCTGGTGCTCCACGCAAAATCCCACCCCGTGGGGTCAGAATGATGACAAGAACGGTGAGCAAAAATCCCAGAACCACGCGGGGGGACCTAGTGAATGAACTGCAGAGAGCTGGGACCAATGTAACAAGGCCTACCATAAGTAACACACTACGCCACCATGGACTCAGATCCTGCAGTGCCAGACGTGTCCCACTGCTTAAGCCTGTACATGTCCGGGCCCGTCTGAAGTTTGCTAGAGAGCATTTGGATGATCCAGAGGAGTTTTGGGAGAATGTCCTATGGTCTGATGAAACCAAACTGGAACTGTTTGATAGAAACACAACTTGTCGTGTTTGGAGGAAAAAGAATACTGAGTTGCATCCATCAAACACCATACCTACTGTAAAGCATGGTGGTGGAAACATCATGCTTTGGGGCTGTTTCTCTGCAACGGGGCCAGGACGACTGATCCGGGTACATGAAAGAATGAATGGGGCCATGTATCGTGAGATTTTGAGTGCAAACCTCCTTCCATCAGCAAGGGCATTGAAGATGAAACGTGGCTGGGTCTTTCAACATGACAATGATCCAAAGCACACCGCCAGGGCAATGAAGGAGTGGCTTCGTAAGAAGCATTTCAAGGTCCTGGAGTGGCCTAGCCAGTCTCCAGATCTCAACCCTATGGAAAACCTTTGGAGGGAGTTGAAAGTCCGTGTTGCCAAGCGAAAAGCCAAAAACATCACTGCTCTAGAGGAGATCTGCATGGAGGAATGGGCCAACATACCAACAACAGTGTGTGGCAACCTTGTGAAGACTTACAGAAAACGTTTGACCTCTGTCATTGCCAACAAAGGATATATCACAAAGTATTGAGATGAAATTTTGTTTCTGACCAAATACTTATTTTCCACCATAATATGCAAATAAAATGAAAAAAAAAACAGACAATGTGATTTTCTGGATTTTTTTTTCTCAGTTTGTCTCCCATAGTTGAGGTCTACCTATGATGTAAATTACAGACGCCTCTCATCTTTTTAAGTGGTGGAACTTGCACTATTGCTGACTGACTAAATACTTTTTTTCCCCACTGTATGTAATGGAAAATGGAGAAGCCCACTGGAGCTGGGATGTGACATGCAAGAAGAATCTCGCAATCTCCCCCATACATACCTCCATGGACTAAAACAGTTTACAATTCAAATCTCTCTACTAAAGGGTCACATTTTATTCTGTCATTGGCATACTGTATATATGTTTTTTCTCTTCTATTTTCATAAGATGCTTATTTCAAACTTTTCTATTTTAGCAGCTGCAGGTTCAGAGCTCAGTGGGTGTTCTCTCTTATTTTCCTCACTCTTACAAATAGTTTTAGGATCAGGATTATTAAAGGTATTCTTTGTAAGTCTCAAGCAGAAGCTTTAATCGCATTGCTCTGCATAGGACTTGCGTACACAAATCAGAAGAATGTTTAACCCCTTAGTGACAGAGCCAATTTGCAGCTTTAGGCTATGTTTACACGTTGCAGAATTGCCGAGGAGATTTCCGTGGGAATTCCGCAACTCCCTGCCCCGGGAAATACGCTAGAATTCCGCATGTGTAATTCCCGCTTATTTCCCGCGTTTTAACTAGCGTTTTGCAAGCGTAATTAGCTTGCAGAATGCTAGCATTTTCCAAGCGATCTGTAGCATCGCTTGTAGAACTGATTGACAGGTTGGTCACACTCCTCAAACATAGTGTTTGATTGTGTGACCAACTTTTTACTATTGATGCTGCTTTGCGGCATCAATAGTAAAAGATATAATGTTAAAAATAATTAAAAAAATAAAAAATGGTGTTTTTCTCACCTTCCGGCGTCCAGTGCAGCGTTCCCAGGCCTCAGCAATGCTCCCGCCAAGTAAAGTTCCCAGTGATGCCTTGCGACAATGACCTTTGATGACGTAGCGGTCTCGCGACACCACTACGCTAGGTCATTGTCGCAAGGCATCGCTGGGAATGGGAGTTGGCGGGAGCATCGCTGAGGCCTGGTGATGCAGGACGGTGAGAATATCACGATTTTTTATTTTAATTCTTTTTTTACAGGAATATGGTACCCAGGGCCTGGAGGAGAATCTCCTGTCCTCCAGACCCTGGGGACCAGCCACACATTTTCTGCTTACTTTGTGCATGGTGGCCATAGCCACATGCGGAAAGTAAGCAGAACAATGCTTTCCTATGTGTGCAGAATTCCCGTGATTCTGCACAAAGAATAAGCATGCTGCGTATTTTTCCGCAATGCGATTTTGCCGCGGAAAAATACGCAGCATTAGCACTGCATGTGCGGAATGCCATTGAATACAATTGCTTGCTTATTTCATGCGTTTTTGCAGGCTTTTCGCCTGCGGGAATTCCGGACGTATGAACACAGCCTTATGACCAGGCCAATATTTACAATTCTGATCACTGTCACTTTATGAGGCTATAACTCGAACGCGTTACGGGATCCTGCTGATTCTGAGATTGCTTTTTGTGACATATTGTACTTCATGTTAGTGGTAAAATTTCTTCGATTTGACTTGTGTTTATTTATGAAAAAAATGGAAATATGGCGAAAATGTTTCAAATTTTGCAATTTTCAAATTTTAAATTTTTATGCCCTTAAATTAGAGAGATATGTGTGGCGCCCTGAGTCTTTATCGCCACGAAAGGGTTAAATATGTACTGTTTTGTATGTGTTTTGTGAGCAATAGGAGTTATGCTTTCTCTGCTAGAGACCACAACATGCACACAATTTGCCTCACTCCCTCACTTGTCTGAATCTTAGAGCTTTGCAGACATACCCTAACTTTAAGGGGGAGAATCTGAGTTGTTGTTTCAGTGGAGAAGAACGAGTAAGAAGGCTCTTGGAAGCCATGTTAAGACATGTGCTTGATCCAGGAGTACATGCTTTCTGAGCAGGATGGTAAGCTGAGAGACTGTACTGTGTGGGATTATACAACCAGCAGAGAAGTGTTTTTCCCTCAGAAATAATGCAACAACCTAGGATCAGTGAAGGATAGTGCAAGTGGGAACTTGAGCTGCTTCACAAAGGATTCAAACTGCAAGTTGCTGAAGGTGAAATACACAGTGAGTAGAGGCAATACTTGGAAGTTCTAAACTCCAGGAAGCCTTGGTCACAGAAGGGATTAGAATAGCAGGAAGTTACACTGAATCACAGCATAGAGGATAACTCCCATTCTCCAGAGCAGACTGTAACCGGGTGAGAGTTGTAATATCTCCTCTGAACTGCACCTGAACTACAGTAAATGATAAAGTGACTTTCCTTGTCTCCTGCCTTATTACTCCGTGCCTTCCACTTGCATCACAATCTCTGGGGGTCTGCCCTGATGGAGAGGGTTTACCATCTGCACTGCCATCACCATCTACTCCCCCAGGGATCATCTGCAGTGCCGGCTATACCACAGTCGAACACTCCAACTGGCGTCACGAATCACTACATAAACTTTATCCCCATCCAATTCTACCCCTTTTACATGACCACCTGGGGCCACGGACTGGATCACTGCCACTGTGACATTTCCCATTGAAGTTATCGGGCCCGGTACTGAGTATCCCACGGCCTCTGGGACACATCATATGTCACACAAATTACTTAATAAATAACATTTCCCACATGTCTACTTTACATCAGCACAATTTTGGAAACAATTTTTTTTTTTGTTAGGAAGCCGACAAAAAGGAGCGGCACCTTTGATACGCTCGAGCTGCCTGCCATGTGGGCAACGGTTTGTTTCTGAAACAGAGAGAGACAGTTAGCTGTTAGGCAGTGAGGAAATAGGGAGTTCTGCCAACAAGAATCACCAGACTAAGCCTGGGATATTGTGAGAAGACCCACCTCATTGGAAAAGTCAATGGAAGAGGAAAAAGCATGAGAGGAAAATGGAAGGAAGTAGTCACAATCATAAAGACATCTGGAGAAGCTCATCATGAAGGCAATATGTCCTTGAGTATCCTTAGATATGGTTGCCAGTAGTTGAAGCCAACTTGATGGCAACTTATTAATTCCTGGTCACAGCATGCTGGGCACTGCTGCATGATATCCTCTATTAACCGAAATGCATCAGCAAATTTATACGACGCAGTGCAGTGAATGCAGGTGATGGATCCAGGCTATAAATATCTAAGACTTTAAGGATTTGATCCCCCCTCGTAATGATGAAGAGGCAGGAGGAATGGGACTATGAAGAAAAGTCAGGTGTAATAAATCAGAAATACTCCATGATCCCAGGGGACACGAGCAGGTGAGAGCTCTGCAGTAAGATAGTGGAACCCAGTTAATGGATCAGAGTGCTCCATACAGGACGTGTGAGCAATATAGCAGCACTTATCTGCATCAGCAGCACTTGGCTTCCACCAGGTTACCCTTGCATGACTGACCTAAGCTGCATCAAGCTTTGCAGAAGGAGCCACTAAAGAATCAAAACTGTCAGCAGTCGGAACAAGAACTCAAGTGACAGGAAGGAAAAAAGCTTTAAGTGTGCAACCTTGACGAAGAGGACAAAGTTGTTTGTTAGGCCTGGTTCACATAGCGTTTGACAGTCCATTTATCGGATTGCGTTACACCATGGCATTAACACGATGTAACGCATTAGTTAATGCTGCCATACACTCCCTTCACCGAGCGCATCGCTAACGCATGTCATAAGCGGCATGCGTTAGCATTGAGCCGTCATTCTGTGACAGACCCTCGGACGCGGTCTGTAGCGTTCGAGGGTCCGTCACTGCTAGCTAGCGCAATCGCTAAACGCGATCAGAATATGAGAGTAGTGTTAACGCAGTCCGTTTATCGCATGCGTTGAACGGACTGCATTAACGCTATGTGAACCTGGTCTTAGGAAGACTCTTCCCGAACCCTGCAGGCAGGAGAATTTGTAGAATTGATGCCTTGTTGCCTTCAGGAACCCAAATTCTATCGGGAAGAGAAAACTCCATGGTGAAGGTTGGAGAAGAAAGGTCTGATAGGCGAAGGTCCACGTGTTGGGAAACCCTTGAACGCTGAGGACAGGGGTGCATGGTCTCCAGGTTTTAGACGATGATTGACTACATGTTAAGGACATTCCTTCGGTATTTCTTACTACGATACGATATGCCAACCCCTTTCAAGTAAAGCAGTGAAGGGGGCCACAATGTTGAGTCAGCATAGTTGTCTCTTTTTCACAAGAGAATGAACCCCATAGATCATTAAGTGGTGTCATAATAACCTAACAATAGTTGGACCTTCACTGATCATAAAGTGGTGTCATATCCTTGCAATGGTTCGACACCATCAATCATAAAGTGTTGCCATATCATAGCAATAGTTGGACCCCACTAATCATAAAGTGGTGCCATATCCCAGCAATAGTTGGACCTAAACTGATTATAAAGTTGTGCTATATCCAAGCAATATTTGGACCCCACTAATCTTAAAGTGGTGCTATATCCCAGCAATTGATGGACCCCACTAATCATAAAGTAGTGCCATATCCCAGCAATAGTTGGACCCCACTAATCATAAAGTGGTGCTATAATCCAGCAACAGTTGGACCTCCACCGATCATAAAGTGGTGTCATATCCTTGCAATGGTTGGACCCCATCAATCATAAAGTGGTGCCATATCCCAGCAATAGATGGACCGCCACTGATCATAAAGTGACGCATATCCCAGCAATAGTTGGACCTCCACTGATCATAAAGTGGTGCCATATCCCAGAAATAGCTCGACCTCCACTGATCATAAAGTGACGCATATCCCAGCAATAGTTGGACCTCCACTGATCATAAAGTGGTGCCATATCCCAGAAATAGCTCGACCTCTACTAATCACAAAGTGGTGCTATATCCCAGAAATAGTTGGACCTTCACTAATCATTAAGTGGTACCATATCCTATCAATAATTGGACCTCCACTAATCATTAAGACCAGAACTGAATCTCCACCTTTATTTATTTTCAGTTGCCTGCCCTGATTCATTTTAAAGTACATCTGTATTGGGGCAGAGCTTCTTTTTCTGATGTTTTTCCCTTTTGTAGACATAGCTAAATAATGCATATAAACCGAAGAAGACCATCAAGGTCAAAAAGATCAAGGGCGAAAAAGATTCTTCAATAGTGAAAGAAAAAACATATATATATCGATAATTATCAATAAAGTCTCATAGGTTAAATGTCTTTCACCAATTCATAACCACAAATGTAAATATATTATGATATTACTCCTTGATATAATAGAGGCTCCATACATAATTAATTACAAACATGGAAAATTTTTATTAAGCATAGTACATAAATAGTGACAACATGAGAGCAAAAAAGACACGGGATAGTGAAAATTATGGATATAGAATGTCATATATAATCAAGGCGAGGTGAATAAACATGTCCTTCATACAAATAATGTAACCTGTCTGCCTAAAGCCACCACTAGGGGGAGCTGGGTGCATACAGTTACTTTAATGCATTAAATGCATTACAATTTTAGTAAGCTCTTGAGCTCCCTCTAGTGGTGGCCGGAGCATGACAAAAAACTAATATTTAGCAGAGGATTTGGAACTCTGTATCAGAAAAAGGGAACTTCGACCAATATAAAAATATATTATATTATAGCAAGAACTATTTAGACCTAATAAATGTCATAGGTGGACATTAAGAGTAAAACATAGGCTCAAGTGTGTATCGCATTATGACAAAGTCGCTAGCAAGCCACTTCAGGGAGCTGAATTATGGTCTTTAGCCAATGGCTGAGAGAAACCCTACAATTACGCTGCAGTTTGGATGATTGGGCTACTTTCTGCATTCATGAGCATTAGTCTGCTATAGACTTCACTTAAAGGGGAAATATCCTATAATACATGGAGAAAATTACATATGAAGATAGGGTTGGTGATCCAGGTTGGCAGTCACCTCCTGTGTCTACGAGACACATGGCCAGGGGTTGTCCTCATGAGAGCACCCAAATGTATGACTATTTGGATAAGGGCATGTCTCTGTAGACAGATATAAATGAATAATGCACTGATCCATTGGCTAATGTCCTCATTTTCATGAAGTAGTCACAATCTAAACCCATAGTTGGACCCGTAGAAGCGCTGGTTGCAGCGTGAAAAGGCCGTCGTCCTCTCCTCTCCATTCCCGCACACATGCCTCCAGTTATGCTCACTGGAATAAAAGTCAAACAGGCAATCCCTGCATGTGTTGTGGTTGTCGAACAGCCGCAGGGACTTGCACATATTTTTCGAACACACTGAAGACATTTGGTTAGCACTCAAGCATACTCAGATAATGCCTTATATGATCACGTTCGCCCATCACTAGTGGTGAGACCTTCAGGGATCATCAGGTTATCATCTATCCTGTTGACAACACCTTGAAGTGGTAGATAACCTGTGGGACTACTCAGCCACCTGAACCAGGTGTGAATGATCTCTTTATCTTCCTTTAGCTACATAGTTTTGATCACTTTCCATGACATTTGAAGGTGTAGTTGATGAAGACAAGCCTTGTCCATAAGAAGGGCAGTGGTTAGCACTGCAGCCTTGCAGCGCTGGGGTCCTGGGTTCAAATCCCACCAAGGACATCTGCAAGGAGTTTGCATGTTCTCCCTGTGTTTGTGTGGGTTTCCTCCCACATTCCAAAGACATACTGATAGGGAATTTAGATTGTGAGCCCCATTGGGGACAGTGATGATAATGTGTGCAAACTGTAAAGCGCTGTGGAATATGTTAGCGCTATATAAAAATAAAGATTATTATTATAAGAATAATAAGGTACTGCTTAGGAACCCCAAAAACATGAGAACTGATTCCTTACTCTTAAATGTCCCTATTTAATGTGTCCTTTTAGCAACTTGACAATGCTACAGTCTTTGACCATAACTGTATTATTCTGGAGCTAGCAAGACATGAGATTACAGACCACCTCAGACTCCAACAGACAATGCAGCTAAGCCTCAGCTTTATCATAATGGAGCTAGTGAGACATGAGATTACAGACCACCTCAGACTCCACTCCAAAAGAAAATGCAGCTAAGCCTGAGTACTTGACCGCAGCTGCATTGTGTTAGAGCAGCATCGGCACCCCTGCATGATTTTCCTGCCTCCTCGCAGCAGGGACGCTGTGGCATGTTCCTTCTCCTGTCCATGCTGCTTCGGTCCCAGCAGTGTCTATTTCCTCCCAGGGCCTGCGTGCGGCATTCAGGTCTCCTGTGAGCGTCATTAGGGCAAGTGCGCGCTCCCAGCCTCTTAGAGGGCATGCTTATGAAAATGTCTCCATCCAATGGCTGAGAAACATCATGTATTTAAGGCACACTCCCCTATTGGGAGGTGTCTTAGCAGCTTCAGCCTCTAGTGACCCTAGTTGTAGGTCCTTGCTCCCTGATCCTGTTTCAGTACATTCTGTCTGCATCTGTTCCTGCCGGTCCTTCCGATCCTGAATCTGTCTGAACCTGTTTCTAATTCTGTCATGCCTATACCACGTCCCAATCCCGATCCACCTTGTCCGCGCCTATGCCGCTACCCTTCCCCGTCCTGTCAGAACCTGTTCCTGTGATCCGGCACCTGCTCGTCCTGTGCTCCAGTACTGTTCTGTTTACCAACCATGCAGATTCTGCCCTGCAGCTATCCACTTCATGGCCATATTGACGCTCAGAGTCCATCCCTACTCTTCTATATCGTTTGCGGGTCAGCTGCAGCGGGTCCAGGGTCTGTCTTGGAGTAGTACCTTGCATCCACCTATGTTCAAGACTAACTACACCATCAGGAGCTCTAGTGAAAAACCATGTGGTCACTTATTTATGTCCCTCCAGGATCTTTCCAGACCGTGGCATAGTGGTTCCTCAGCCACGTACTTACCATATTGTAATAGAGTTCGTGAAACCGAAGGTGTATTCCAGATAACCTAAGACTCCAACAGACAATGCAGCTAAATGTGAGCTGTCTCAAAATGAAGCTAAAGAAATCAAAGATGTTTTCCAGACCTCCTCAAGCTCCCAACGACAATGGAGCTAGCCATGAGCTTAATCGCAATGGAGCTAGTGAAATAGGAGATGTTCTCCTGACTACTTTTGACTCCAACAGACAGTGCAGCTAAGCCTGATTCACTGACCACAGCTGTATGATAACGGATCTAGGGAAACAGGAGATTCCAGACCACCTCAGACTCCAACAGACAATGCAGCTGAGCCTGAGACACTCTTGATTGCTGTATCGTAATGTATCCAGTGATACAAGAGATATATTCCAGACCACCATAGATTCCAACAGCCAATGCTGCTAAGCTGGAGTCACCCTCTATAGCTGTATCATATTGTATCTAGTGATACAAGAGATATATTCCAGACACCATAGATTCCAACAGACAGTGCTGTTAAGTTGGAGTCACTAGAGATGTATAAAGGTACTGTCACACTTAGCGATGTACCAGCGATCCCGACAAGCGATATGACACGGTCAGGATTGCTGGTGCATCGCTAAGTGGTCGCTAGTGCGCTGCCACACAGCCAGATTTCACCAGCGACATTGCTGGGGACGGGGGTCGCTACTTACCTGTCACACCAGGCGATCCTGATGTCCTCCCGCCCGGCTCCACGCGTCGCTCATCCTCACAGCAGGAAGCGCCACAGGAAGCAGACGACGAGAAACAGTCCTGGACGTTCTCGCGCGATCAGCGATTACCAGCGGGGGAGCGGGTTGTAGGTAAGTATCAGACACAGAGATATCGCTAGCAATATCGCTATAACGTCACAAGTTATAGCGATATTGCTAGCGATATTGCTTAGTGTGACAGTACCTTAAGTACTAGTGATGACACTGATGAGCGAACGTGCTGGGATAAAGTGTTATCTGAGCATACTCGGCTGCTAACAGAGTATCTTCGGCATGCTCGAATAATAAAGTATGTTTGAGTCCCCGCAGCTGCATGACTTGTGGCTATTAGACAGCCGCAACACATGAAAGCATTGCCTAACAAACAGGCAATCTCTGCTGTTGAGACATGCAGCCGCGAGCACTTGAACATAGTTTTTGAGCATGAGAAAGACACTTGGTTAGCACATGAACATACGCGGAATGGCGGATAACACCTTATCCCAGCACGTTTGCTCATCATTAATGAGCAAAATCTGCACTAAAAGGTGGCCATCACTGCAGGAATGGTGCTACATACAAATATACAAGAGGTCATCTCGGAAATATTTTGGAGAGCCCTAGACTATTTGGATTTGTGTTTCTTTCAATAACAAATATCACCTGAGTATGATATCCGTCGGTCGTTAGTAGCGAGTCACTTTCTGTTCTTCTTTTGTGTTGTATTTATGAGGATTGGATGGTTTCCAGGTAGAGGAATCATTGTTGAGAAGTGTAAATGGGTGTGCGGTTTTATTTCAGGCTCGGAGTGACGGCTGAAGGTCACTTTCTAGTACATAATTCGGCACTTGAGCTCTGCACTGACATTTTGCCTAATTGGTCTCCGCAAATGGATTGGGAACATTAGCTGCCATTGATTGAGATCACGAGCTAAACGCTCAGTTTATATACAAAGCTTTGCCCCTTGTTAGATGTAAAAACAATACGAGGACCTGTACATATTTTATTTTGGGTTTTTTTGGTGTTTTGCGCTCCTATTATGTACTGCTGCTTCACTATTACATATATATTTATGGTATACATCAGAGCTCTGCGGCTTTCAGCCCATTTATAAGGATCTGATTAGTCTCCTCGAATCTGCAGTTCAAAAGCCCTATCCGCACACTCATCCTTTCTGCACCAAAGCGCCTGGCTATGTATCCTTGTCTTTGCTTATCCATGCACTATACAATACCCAAGTATCAGAAATATTCAATGGCCAAAAAGTTAAAAAAAATCAGTGCAATACAGGGCCGCAATGTATCATAGCTGGTCTAGATTGGATAATGAATTATCCAGCACCTTCTTTTGTACAATGTACACATAATAATACCATACAGTGCCTAGGTGCCACCATCTTGTAACCCCCAAATAACAGGTCTATTCAGTGCCCTAATAGGAAAAACAGTGCCAGAAGAAACCCAAAACATAGTGCCATACAGTGCTCAAATATCAGTGCTAACCGATGGCTCTGTGACATTGAATCATCTGTGCAGTTCCAAGGTACTTGTCCGCCATTTGAGTTCTCATGTTGCAAATTACTGCCTGCACACTTGGCTCTTCTACATCAAGATGCCTGTCTAGCATCTCAGCTGCCTGCACACTCGGCTCTGTTGCATCAAGGTGCCTCTATGTCTACTCAACTCTACTGTTTAAAAGTGCGGTCAGGACACTCGGCCCTTCCGTGCCTATGGGCTTGACCATAAACCCTTGGCTCTGCTTATCTACCTGCCATCCTACATATCCAGCTCTACCGATCCTCACTGTTCCACATGCCATCCGACTTATTGAACTTTCAGCCATAAAATTGAGAGATTAATGACCAATTGACAATCCCAGCTCTGATACATCAGCCTTTTCCTTCACTCTATGCCTTATATATCAGTGCTGGTGTCACATTTGTGATGTATCCATTTAGCATTGTTGAGCAGCTGCCATTTGTATATATTCACACTGCACAATGAATGACAAGTGCGTTCTACGCAAGGAATAACCTCCCATGCAGCCACCAGGGGGCACTGTGGTCACGTCCACACAAAGCTAACACCGTCTTCTGCAATCTAAGGGTTTTGCTCCAGTTTCCAGGCGAAGACCCCTCTGGCCTAAACCCCAGCAGCACATGACTGGAGCTTAAATCTATTTATTACCAAATGAGATAACTACAGAAAAAAAATAAAAAATAAACATTTTTTTCCCGATATCTCAATTTAAAGACTCTGCATAAAATTACTGTCTGCACATTCGCGAGCGAGCTCTGCAGAGTGCAAATAGGTCAGCGGTAATTGCACACAACTTCTAAATGTATTTCATTATTCACCACTTGTGTTTTCTTTTAAAGGATGGGAAATGTTAATAAGCGCACGCACGACCTTACATACGGGATGGGATGGAAAGCTTTGGTTGTAGGGTTAGATGTGAGGTCCCCAAACTTTGTAAGGTTCAACCAGATCTCTGATGTTAACCTCACTAATGCACATGGCATCGTACGCCCGTCTGACCCCAGCGAACGAACGATGGGAAGTCCACTTATGGCAACTTCGAACCTTCACTGGATCCCCAAGCTATGGACTTAGTTTAATCTATGTTACACTACATTGAGAAAAGTGCAGGTGCTTCCCACAAATTTAGAATATCAAAACATCAAAAAGTTAATTTATTTCAGTTCTTCAATACAAAAAGTGAAACTCATATATTAGATAGAGTCATTGCAAACAGAGTGATCTATTACATGTTTATTTCTGGTAATGCTGATGATTATGGCTTACAGCCAATGAAAACCCAAAAGTCATTATCTCAGTAAATTAGAATACTTTATAACACTAGATTGAAAAAAGATTTTAAATTCCGAAATGTTGGTCTACTGAAATGTATGTTCAGTAAATGCACTCAAAGCTTGGTCAGAGCTCCCTTTGCATCAATTACTGCACCAATACGGTGTGGCATGGAAGCGATCAGCCTGTGGCACTGCTGAGGGGTTATGGAAGCCCAGGTTGCTTTGATAGCAGCCTTCAGCTCGTCTGCATTGTTGGGTCTGATGTCTCTCACCTTCCTCTTGACAGTACCCCATAGATTTTCTATGGGGTTAAGGTCATGCGAGTTTGCTGGCCAATCAAGCACAATGATACTGCTGTTTTTACACCAGGTATTGGTACTTTTGGCAGTGTGAACAGGTGCCAAGTCCTGCTGGAGAATGAAATTTCCATCTCCAAAAAGCTTGTCGGCAGAGGGAAGCATGAAGTGCTCTAAAATTTCCTGGTAGAGGGCTGTGCTGACTTTAGTCTTGATAAAACACAGTGGACCTACACCAGCAGATGACATGTCTCACCAAACCATCACTGATAGTGGAAACTTCACACTAGACCTCAAGCAGCTTGGATTGTTCCTCTCCACTCTTCCTCCAGACTATGGGACCATGATTTCCAAATGAAATGCAAAAATTACGCTAATCTGAAAACAACACCTTGGTCCACTGAGCAACAGTCCAGTTCTTTTTCTCTTTGGTCCAGGTAAGACACTTCTGGCTTTGTCTATTGGTCATGAGTGGCTTGACACAAGGAATGCAACACTTGTAGCCCATGTCCTGGATACGTCTGTGTGTGGTGGCTCTTGAACAATGACTTCTGCAGCAGTCCACTCCTTGTGAATCTTTCCCAATTTTTTGAATGGACTTTTCTTAACAATCCTTTCAAGGCTGCAGTTGCTTGTGTACCTTTTTCTTCCACACGTTTCCCTTCCACTCAACTTTCCATTAATATGCTTGGATACAGCACTCTGTGAACAGCCAGCTTCTTTAGCGATGACCTTTTGGGGCTTACCTCCTTGTGGAGTGTGTCAATGACAGCCTCTTGGACAGCGGTCAAGTCAGCAGTCTTCCCCATGATTTCAGAGCTACTGAAACAGACTAAGGCTGGTTTCACACTTGCGTTTTTTTTGCGCTGTTTTTTAGCGCAAAAAAACGCATGCGGTTTTTTCCCTATACTTTAACATGGGTGCGCATAGGTGCGCATACACATGCGTTTGTATGCGCATGCGTTTTTTGTAGTGTGCGCTCGGGCGCACAAAATGCACCATGTTGCATTTTTTGTGCGTCTGACTTGCCCCAAAAAAACGCATGCGCACGCAATGCGTCTTTTTTACAGCAAAACACCCATTATAGTCTATGGGTGCGCATACGTGCGCATTGTAATGCACACGTATGCGCAAAAAAAGCATGCTTTTTTTTAAAAAACGCACCAAAACCTGCAAAAAAACGCACACAAATGCATGATGCGCTTTTTTCATGCGTTTGTGTGCGCAAAAAAACGCAAGTGTGAAAGTAGCCTAAGGGACATTTTTAAATGCTTAGGAAGCCTTTGCATGTGTTTTCGTTATTCCAATTTACTGAGATAATGACTTTTGTTTTTTCATTGACTGTAAGCCATAATCATCAACACTAACAGAAATATACACTTGAAATAGATCACTCTGTTGGCATTCACTTAACCCAGTCTACTCCATTAGACGAAGATAGAGAAGTGTGATCCTTCACTGCACAGAATACTTCTCCTCCAGAGTCCAGTGGTGGCAACTGGCAACTTAACAGCACACCATTTGACATTTGGCATTTTGCTTGGTGATGTATGGCTTCATGCAGCTGCTCGGCCATGAAGTTCGCGACGGGGGCCCTGGGTTTATGCTATAGCAGAGGAGGTCTGGACTCAGCAGTTATGGAGTCATCAGATCAGTGGTGACTTTTCTTCTCCTCCTTCGCCTCCTTCTTCTTCTCCTCCTTTATTTCTTCTCCTACTTCTCCTTCTTCTCCTACTTCTTCTCTTCCTCCTTCTCCTCCCCATCTCCTACCTCTTTTCTTCCTTTTTCTCCTACTTATTCTTCTCCTCCTACTTCTCCTACTTCTCCTCCCCTTCTACTACCTCTTTTCTTCCTTTTTCTCCTACTTCTTTTTCTCCTCCTACTTCTCCTTCCCTTCTCCTAAATCTTTTCTTCCTTTTTTCCTACTTCATCTCCTCCTCCTTCTCCTACTTCTTCCCCTCCTTCTTCTCTTACATCTTCTCTTCCTTCTTTTCCTCCTCTTTCTCCTACCCCTTCTACTGCCCCTTGTCCTCCTTCTTCTCCTACAACTTCTCCTCCTTCTCCTGCCCCTTCTGATCCTCCTTATCCTTATTCTCCTCCTCCTAGTTCTCCTCCTACTAAATCTCCTTCTCCTTCTTCTTCTAGTACTTCTTTTCCTGTTTCTTATCCTTCTCTTTCGTCTTCTTCTCCTCCTTCTTCGCCTCCTCATTCTCCTCCTAATTCTCCTGCTTCTCCTCCTCCTCATCCCTTTGGTCCCTTTTTACGCCATTAAAAGTAAAACTGAAAAATCTTCTTAGTGAGTCTCAGATCATCTCCTCCTCTTCCTCTATGTTGTCCTGTGTCAGGCTATAAGACAGCTGACTGCAGCAGGAGCCTCTCCCCTCCACTCTGTCTACAGTAGGACATAAATATTGTTACATCCCACCCACTTGTCTGTAAATATAACAGATCAGAAAGATATTAACCCTTGTGTTCTCTGCAGGGTCACTTCAGAACAAGTTCAGGATCACGAACAAAATGCTGCGGCTACAGTTTTTCTGTAATTTTAACATTAATTTCTAGATTTAGTGATGATTCTTTATTCCATTTGCTCATTTTTCTTGTTTTTCTCCTGTTTTTTTTTCTTTTTCATTCTTTTAATTTGCCCTTTTCTTAAAGTCGAGTTTATATATTTTGCTTTTTTAATTTTTTTCATTAGGATTTGGGGTTTCCATATGATTTTGTCTGATTCTTCAATTGCAACTTTTTAAAAAATTTCAACATTTTTCGCAGAATTTTGAAGAATTTGAAGCTAAAAGAAAGAAAAATAACTTTAAAAAATCTAAATGATAAATTGAGTAATATTAAAAATATGTGACTTCTTGCTAACCCATTACCTAATGGTTTGACCAATGAAGTATTGAATACAATCCTCTGATCGATTGCTGGTTCTAATGATTCACAGGAATGTCATCTACCCCTGGCGCTTTCCTTCAATACTGCAGGTTTCCAACAGTGATGCGGTGGTTTTCTATGACCCCATTGGAGCTCTTGATCTTACAGTATTGGCATCCCGTGCAAGAATGTATCATTGGTAATTCCTTCATCGCTTCACTGACTACATCTGTGAATTGATCTCCCTCAGCAGGATAATGACCAGTTCCACCAGATGAAGGTTGTCCTGGAATGGCTTCATGGACATGTCAATAAATTCTGCTCATCTGACCCCCCAATGGTGGACAACTATGGGATAAAGCGGAACAAGCCATTTGGGGGGGGGGGGGATAAGAGATTTCTTGCCAATCAATTAAATATACCTATGAGAATTATGAACTGTATTAAGGCCAAGATTCCTTGACTTTTCCATAGACTCTTATGTCAACTCTGCGACTTTTAAAAAGGGGTTGTCAGATTTTTGTTACTTAAGTGCATGTAATTGGAGCTAAAAGTCAGTTTTGCAATTGGGTTTCATTAAAAATGTTGCACCGTTTGCATTTTGTAGCTGTGTTTTGCTGGCTGCAGAATGAGTTAACTGAGAATCCATTAGTGTGCTCTTTCGATCACTCTGATGGAAGAGTTATCAACTATTTTATCACTTTTTTCACTTCTTTTGCCTCATTTATGAACAGAGATAACATCAAAGTTGAGTATGCAGGGAAACAAAAGACCTATACAAGTGTGTATTGCTGACTGCAGAATGAGTGAACTGAGGATCCATCAGACAGCTCATCCCGACACTCAGACAGAGGAGTTTTCAACTCTTTTACTGCTTTTTTAAACTCCTTTCACCTGATTTATGAGCACAGACCACATCAAAGTTGAATACGCAGGGAAACAAAAGGCATGTACAAGAGTGTATTGTTGGCTGCAGAATGAGTGAACTGGGGACCATTAGAGAGCTCATCCTAACGCTTTGACATCAGAGTTATCAACTCTTTTATCACTCCTTTTCTGAACGCCTCTCACCTGATTTATGAACAGAGACCATATCAAAACTTAAATACAATATTAACTGCTTGGTATGCCTCACTTTATTACAGTAAAGTCTGTGCACGGTGCCTGGAACATGTGCAGTGCAGCGAGGAGTATCGTGACTGACTTCAAAGCTGTGCTACGCATAATACAGAAATTTTTTTATCCACCACACAGTTCCTCAAATATGGGCCTTTTTATTTATATTTTTGATGATGTTTTCCAAGAAGGCGTGGCTTAATTATGCAAATAAGCCTAAAGGTACGCCCCAGAGGATCCTGTGAGCTTCATCACCTCGTAAAGACCATTTGAAACATATAATGTGCATGGGAACTCACCGATTGTATAGACATTGGGGCAAAGAAAGATCAGGCAGATGGATTTCAACATGACTGATCATTTTGTTTGCGCAGAAGAAAAGAGATGACAGTTGGGGAATATAAATGTTGGCCAAACATGCTTTTTGGTAAGTATCAATGACCCCCCCCCAACAGCTCCAACAATGGCTGCCATATCAATGTCTATAGGTGGTTGGACCGGATGGGGGTTAAGGAGTCCAAATATTCCTGTAAGGTTGATCACCTAACTCAAAATAATTAGCACATTAATCTCATGTGACGTGAGGTCCAACCCCCTTACCTTATATTTCTGAATTTTTGTGTACAGTTGGATTTTACTACCTGAGATTACAGTCAATCAGTGACAGCGGATGCTAATAAGAGAACAACACAATTTTACAACTTTCCATTGGCTAAGGCTGGTTTCACATTAACGTTTTTTTTGCGCAGCGCATCGTGCGCGTCCATGCGCATGCATCATGCGTACCTATGTTTAACATGGGGGGGGCGCATGGTCTTGCGTTTGCACGTGTTCGTATACGTTTTCGTGCGCATGCGTTTTTTCAAGGTGTGCGCCTAGGCGCGCCAGACGCAGCCTGTTGCATTTTTGGGTCCGCCAAAAGGCGTCAAAAAACGTATGCGCACGCTTGCACACGGACTGCGACAAAATAACGCATTACAGTCTATGGGAACGCAGGCGTGCGCATGGACATGCGTTTGTCTGCGTTTTCGTGCGCATGCGTTTTTGGCGTAAAAATGTGTAGACACTGGTTTTAACCCCTAGAGAACGAACGCACATAAAAAACGCAAACGCATGCAAAAATGCATGATGCATTTTTTTTTGCATGTGTTTCTATTGCGCACGATGTGCTGCGCAAAAAAATGCTAGTGTGAAAGTAGCCTAAAATCCCTTCTATTTGTGCATTTTGAAACTTTTTCCTGCAGTTTTGCCTTTAGCCCCTAGTGGTGATCATTGGTATTTCATGGATTATTCTTCGTTTCTTTTAGGTAATGTGTTTGACTCAGAAGGGCATTACACCCAACTGCGAAATGTATTTTGCAAGCAATCAGCTCTTCGTCCTCCCGGTATACATGGGCTAGTGTTTTATTGTCTCATTTTACCATCCCTTCCCCAGCACCCGTTAATTAGATTCCATTGGAGTGCATTAATTGGATGTAATATATCATGTCTCCCTGTTAGATGACAAAATAATAGAAATGTTTTCTATCCATACAGCGTCCGAAAAGACAGAGAGATAAATCCCGATGCAGTTTCATTAATAGTCCAATGAGTATTTTAGTTTTTTTTTTTTTTAAATCTTCTTAAAGGGGCCACACACAATTATTACAGAATATAAAGTAAAATATCAGGGTATCTCCATGTTTTATATATATAATATATATAAAAAGTTAGATGAGTTAATCACTAAATTCACATTTTTCGTTCCTCCCATTCTCCCATTGTATAACGTTCGGCACCTCACACCCCAGTGTATAACATCTGGCTCCTCGCCTCCCAGTGTATAACATCCAGCCCCTCGCTCCCGAAGTATAACATCCGGCCCCTCGCTCCCGGAGTGTAACATCCAGCACCTCGCTCCCGAAGTATAACAACCGGCCCCTCGCTCCCGAAGTATAACAACCAGTCCCTCACTCCCCGGTGTATAACATCCAGCTCCTCGCTCCCGAAGTATAACATCTTACCCCTCGCTCCTGGAGTATAACATCTGGCCCCTTGCCCCCTTGTGCATAACATTCGGCCCCTCGCCCCCTGGTGCAAAACATCCGGCCCCTCACCCCCAGTGAATAACACCCGGACCCTCGCCCCCCCGTGTATAACACCCGGACCCTCACCCCCAGTGTATTACTTCCAGCCCCTCACTCCCCGGTGTATAACATCCAGCTCCTCGCTCCCGAAGTATAACATCTAACCCCTCGCTCCCGGAGTATAACATCTGGCCCCTTGCCCCCTGTGCATAACATTCAGCCCCTCGCCCCCTGGTGCAAAACATCCGGCCCCTCACCCCCAGTGTATAACACCCGGACCCTCACCCCCCCAGTGTGTAACATCTGGCCCCTCGCTCTCAGTGTATAACATCCGTCCCCTTGTCCCCTAATGCATAATATCCGGCCCCTCACACCCTGCGGGTGAAAAACATCCCGACCCTCGCCCCCAGTGTATAACATCCGGCCCCTCGGCCCCAGTGTATTACATCTGGCCCCTCGTCCCCAGTAAATAACATCCAGCCCCTCGCCCCTGTTGTATAACATCTGGTCCCTCAGCCCTGTTGAATAACATCCGTCCCCTCACCCCTGTTGTATAACATCCAGCCCCTCACCCCCCAGTGTATAGCATCCAGTCCCCTTGCCTCCAATATATTGTCATGATCCAGGATGGGGTTTTGTCTTTGGCCCGTCCTGGTCAGACAGGGGTTAATTGTTTCTGCCTCTCTCTGGCAGAGGGCGGCTATTTAGTGGCCACTCGACCTAGGTCCGGAGTCAGTTATACTCCCGCCCTCGGCTGAGTTAGTTGACCTCTTGTGTACGTGTGCCTTGTGCCTGATAACTTGTTGCTTGCTTGTTTTTGATCCGGTTCTGTCCCTGTTACGAGTTCTGCCTGTCCCTCTTGTACTGCGCTATCTTCTCTGTGTACGACTCTCTGCCTGTGACTTGACTATTCTCTGCTCGTTCCTCTGGTACCGCACCGCCATCTCCGTTTATGATCTCTGCTTGTCTGACCTGCGTTTCCCTCTCCTCTACTACAGTATCTCTGCAGTTAGTATATTCCATCATCTGCAGCAGTAGGACGCTAAGCCCCGCCCCCTGCAGTCACATGATCGTAGGTCCTTGTACTCCTTAGTACTTTCAGTGTCGCATGTCCTGTCTGCTTGAACTTTCCCTGCAGTATTGGACCCCGGGCCCTCCCGTAGTGTGGGTAAGTCACCCTGCTCAGCCGTGGCAGTTTCTATGCTGACAGGATCCTGACATATATAACATCTGTCCCTTACAACAGGTGCATAACACCCAATCCCTCACCCCCAGTGTATAACATACAGCCCCTCTCCCTCGTGTATAACATTCGGCCCCTCAACCCAGGTGCATAACATCCGGCCCCTTGCCCCCTTGTTCAGAACATTCAGCCCCTCACCCCCAGTGTATAACACCCAGCCCCTCACCCCCAGTGTATAACATCTGGCCCCTTGCTCGTTGTGTATAACGTCAGGTCCCTCAACCCCCAGTGTATAACATCTGACCCCTTGCCCACAATGTATAACAGTCGGCACCTTGCCCCACGGTTTATACCATCCAGCACTTCACCCCCAGTGTATAACATACAGCCCCTTGCCCCCAGTGTATAACATCTGGCCCCTCAACCCCCAGTGTATAACATCCAGCCCCTCGCCCCAGTGTATAATATCTGGCCCCTCACCCCCTGGTGCATAACATTCGACCCCCTCACCTCCAGTGTATAACAACTGGCCCCTTGCACCCAGTGTATAACATCTGGCCCCTCACCTCCTGGTGTATAACATCTGGCTCCTCACCCCCCAGTGAATTTAATCCAGCCCCTTCCCCATGGTGTATAACATCTGACCCCTCGCACCGGGAGTATAACCTCCAGCCCCTCACTTCACCGGTGTATGTCCCTTGGTGCTATTCCATCTGCCGTGTTGAAGAGCAGAGGGCAGAAAGTCACCACCGCTCTGCTGACCACATAATTACAGAGTCCAGCCCTTCTCTGGTATCAGCGCAAAGACTGATCCCCACAAGGAGCTTCATGGCCGAGCAGCTGCATGCAGCCTTATGTGGTGCCCCTGAGGGTCCAGTCACCACAGAGGTACTGCACCTCATCCAGAGGTGTGGTATCCCACTCTCAGGTAAGGAGGGAGCACCACCCAGAACTCTAACACTCGCACCCAACACACACCTGTTCAGTCAGGGCATCTGGGTGTACCCTTAGGGAGGAAGGCCTGATCCCAGGCTGGCTAGGAAAGGGTGTTGGGGAATGAGTGGGAAAGGTATAGAAGGGGCGGAGCTTAAGGGAATGACAGTTGGTGGGAGGAGTTAGTGCTGAAGTAAGAAGATTCTTCTGGAAAGGGTCAGTCAGTCAGTCAGAGGGGAGTGAGAGAAGGAGTAGAGTCTGAGGAGAATTAGTGAGGAGACGGAGAAGGAGAAGGACTGCAGTAGGAAGAGCTAGAGAGAGAGTTGTGAGGGGAGCCTGAAGGAAGCTCCTGTGAGGACAGAATGGGTCCTTGGGGCACGGGAAGTGCGAGGCCACCCGTGGGGCCTGTATCCAGAAGTGGAGGGACCAGATCACAGTGGGGGAACCGGCCCCTAAGACTAGTGCAGGACTACAAGACTCAGCTAGCCAGCTGGAGGTTGAGGTAACTGTATGTACCTCTGCCGCAACCACATCCATTCACCAAAAGGCAGCCATATAGGAGCAAGGGGTCTCAGAGAACGTCGTCCGACAAGATCTGCGGCTGCTTATTTGGTGACACTGTTTGTGAAGTGGCTGGGCAGGAGTGGATACCAGTGCAGTGAGACGGCCTGGAGATAAATACATAGACGGGAGTCCTGGAAAGGTGTATCCCAATCTACCTGGGAGTTTACTGGACCCCTCACTTGGAGGACACGGCACTAAGCAGGCACCTGCGCACAAGAGAACTGAGTAAAACATTGGAAACTGCACCCTGCTGTGTCATCTGTTTCATTTAGATCTCACCTGCCCTGCACCGCACTCACCACAACAGCCACGATCTTTACTTATAAGATCCTAACTGCCCTGGGACACAGCTCTGCCCGTGGAGAGCTTAACCATCTTTGCTGCCCTAACACCATCCCAGAGGATCTGTATTGCAGCGTCGGCTATCCTTGATGAATACCACGGGTGGCGTCCTAACTAAATCCTCTATAAACTACCCCATCATCATCATCTTTTATTAATTTTACTGGATGCCCAGGGCCACGGACCGGGTCACTGCTGCCGTGACATCCCCCTTAAAGAACTGACCGGCCTGGTACCGAGTACACGATGGCCCTGTGGGGCGCTCCACTTACACAACCAAGCACAATACCGAGTGTCGGATGGAGTGGTGCAAAGATTCCATGACTGGATTCTCGAGGAGACGTGTTTTGTGCAGTGATAGATTACACTTCTCTATCTGCCTCTGATGGAGAAGTCTGGATTTGGTGATCCCAGGAGGACATTACCCCCTGACTGCATATGGGCATGTTATCGGGCGTGGTCTCGGACCTTCAGTTCCAGTGATAGGAAATCTTAATCATCAGCAAAAGACATTATGGACAATTGTAGATTCAGCTTTGTGGGAACAGTTTGGGGAGACCCTTATCTGCTTCCCATTACTGCGTCCAGTGCACAAATACATGGGGGGGAACATCCAGGACCAGATATTGTGATCCCGGCGTCCCCCCAACTTCAGGGTGTGACCCCACAAACGCTCTTCTGGATGAAGGGTCAAAAATCCCTCTGAAATCAGAGGAGCGACTCCATATTACTGTCTATAGGTGGGGGGGTCAGAGACGCTCCTGTCGGTGGGATGTGTGTGGCGACCCTGAGGCTCAGTCGCCACAGAGGTACTGCACCTCCTTCTGAGGTGTGGTATCCCACCATCCAGGTAAGGTGGAGACTCCTGACCACACTCCAACACCTGCACGCCACACCACAAAGTAGTGCAGCAAAGCACCTTCGGCGGCTCCCTGCTTGGAGAATAGCAAAGCACCCATTGGTGGCTCACTGCTTGGAACACGAAACGTGCTGGGAGGTGGGTGGAGTTAGTTTACATTACAAGGAGCGGGAAGAGTTTAGGATGAGAGGTCAGTTGGTTAGAGAGTTGGAGAGGAGAAGATCCCCGGAGAGAAGAATAGATGGATGGAAGTGCTGCAGCAGATCCCAGTGACCTGGGTCTGCTGGCACAGGAAAGGAAGAGAGAGAGCAACGTAGACTGAAAGCCTGATTCTCCATAGAAAGAAAGATTAGTACGGAACGTGAGGAGTAAAAGAGAACAGAGAACGTGGGTTAGAAGAGAACCCTTCCTAGAAGTTCTAAGCGCAAGGCCGGGGCCCGGTCCCCAAGGTTGTATGGATACTAATGGTCCTGCAGCAGACACCGGAGGAATAGAAGTAGTGACCACTTTATTCCCACACAAGACTTGGGGGCACAACAGCAACTGGATAGTGAACCGGGAATTAGTAGCAAGGAGTCCCCGAAGCAGGCTACAGCTGTCTGCCGTACAAGTAGAGTTCATAAGAACATCGGACAGGAGGCACTCGAGTGTAACTCAGTACTAGGAGTACTTCACTTAAAGTCGCTATAAGAGGAGACGTTCAGAAAGACACATGTTGGCGGAGTGTTGGAAAGGAATATTCCTTCTGGCCTGGAGGTTGACTGAGGCCCTGACCCGGAGGACACGGCACGGAGGCAGGCACCTGTTTGTACAACAGACTGTGAGTAAAGCTTTGGAACTACATGCCCTGGTGTCCTCCACTTATTCCTGCGCCAACCTGCCCAGCACTGCTACATCCCTTGCGCCAGACACTACACCATCTACGTGTCACTTAACTTACTCTGCCCTGGGACTACAGCCCTGCCTGTTGAGGGCTATAACATCATCATCATCTGTCCCAGAGGATCTGTCTGCAGCGTCGGTTTACATCTCTATTGCCGAGCACCACAGGTGGCGTCACGAATCACTTATAAACTTTCATTACCATAAGCACACTGAAACAACCCCCTTTTACAATGGGCACCCAGGGCCACGGGCCGGGTCACAGCTGCAGTGACATCTCCCATTGAAGCTCATCAGGCCCGGTACCAAGTAACCCACAGCCCTGGGTGTGAGGGCGTCCCATGTGCTGTTGTCCTGATACTTTTGTCCGTATAGAGAATGTAGCAGAGATGGTTTAACTAACCAATTGTGGTTTGATAAAGTAGGCTTATGCCAAATGACAACTCGGCTCAGCGGCTTCTGCATTTGTGGCTGTGTATATGGAAGGACAGGTGCACTGTGCCATTCTTTGGTGCATTGTGTCGGTTGTCAGCCCCCTCTGCACCTCGTACACTAATAAACACTGTTACTGTACTGCTCCGGGGCAAATTAGATTTGGAATCTCATCTTGTTTCGCTAATTTCACCCCGTCCATGGAAATGAGATCACGTGAAGGCGGCAGAGCACAGATTTACGAGTCCATTGATCTGTGACTAATTCAATTGATTCAAATTGTGAAGTGAATTTCATCAGATCACGGGTCTAGTGTGGAAAGCCGGCAGACGGGCGAGCCGACAGATTGCGGATTTCTATTAGAGGTGCAGCTAGAGACTCCGGGACCTGCCTAATTGTCTGACTCCTTCTCCGAGACTTTCTCAAGGTGAAAGCAAAATGAAGAGTGGAGAACGCTACTTTCACTTATTTGTCAGGATTCAAGAGACTTTTCCAACGGAAATTATAAAGACATCAGGAATTACGGGTCTAATAATTACCCTCGGATGTAACATTTGGGGAATCAGTGCTGAAACATGGGCAACACAAATATTGTTCTACTAATCTAATAATAATACCCCCATAAAACAAGTAATGCCCCCTAAATGCTTCTAGAAAGTATTAGTGTCCCCTGAAAGAGTAATGATCTTACCCTGCATGCCTCCCCCTTTCAAAAAGTCATAATGCCACCTTTGTTTCACCTTCGAAAAATCAAGTTTATGTTCCACTAATCTTACTGTTGGCAGTGGATTATTCATGATACTCTCCAAGCATGTGACAACAGAGCTTCTTTATTCAAGAACAAACAGGCACAATATATGATAAGCTTAATGGATCAGGAATAAATAATTTGTGTGTCTGTGGCTCCCCTGAGGGTTCAGTCTCCACAGAGGTACTGCACCTCCTCCTGAGGTGTAGTATCCCACTTCCCAGGTAAGATGGTAACATCTGACCAGACTCCAGCACCTACATCCAGCACAGACACCTTAGAACAGCAGAGCACCCTTTATGACAGCTGCTTTGGTTCGTGAAGGGTGGTGGGTGGAGCTTAGAAACACTAGAGGGGAAAACTGGCAGGAAGTTAGTCAGAGATTCCCCGGAGGGTGATGGAGAGAAGACGTGTTTACAGCAGCTCCCTGTGAGCTGGAGCTGTTGGCAAGGAAAGAGGAAGAAAGAACAATCAGTTGTTCAGAAGGAAGATAGATAAGAACGGAGCGTGAGGAGGAGAGAGACTGGGGACTAGGACTAGAGCAGAGCCCTTTCCTAAGTTTAATGCGCCAAGGCTGGGCGCCGGTATCCGAGGCTGTGTGTGATACTAATGACACTGCAGCAGAAACCGGAGGAATAGAAGTTGTGACCACTTTATTCCCACCTAAGACTTGAAGACGCAGCAGCAACGTGTGTGATCCGGGACATGATTGTATGGAGTCCCCGAAGCAGGCTACAGCTGACCGTCATACGAGTTTCAGAAAAGGCACACGGAAGAGAGTGCTGGAAGGGTGTATTCCATCTGCCTGAGAGTTGGCTGAGCCCCTGACCTGGAGGCTGCAGCACTGAAGCGGGCACCTGTCTGTGCCAGAAACGTGAGTAAAAGAATTGGAACTGCACTCAGTTGTGTCATTGCCTCCTTCCTGTGCCAACCTACTAAGCACTGCTACATCTCTGTGCCTAACACTACACCATCTACCTCAACACCTACTATCACTGCCTTGGTGCTACAGCTCTACCTGTGGAGAGCTATTCCATCCTTGCTGCCTTATATCATCTGTCCCAGAGGACCTGCTCCACAGCGTCGGCTTAACACCTTCATTGCCGAGTACTACAGGTGGTGTCACGAATTATCTACCTATAAACTTTATTCTGCTTCATTCCACCTATGTTACATGGACACCCAGGGCCACGGACCGGGTCACCTCCACCGTGACACATCCCTTTAATACACCGGCCCGGTACCGAGTAATCCCCACAGCCCTGGGGGGTGATCCATGTCTTTTTCTGTGTGGCATCTACAGCAGGCTGCTTCTCTCATACACAGACACAGGAAAACAAGAAATAAAGTCACATGCTCTCCCTGTGTGAGCTTCTGGGAGGTTTTTTGTTTTTTTTTTACTTTATAAACAATATACAAATCTAGCAATTAAACAATCATAGACAGAAATGGAGTAGTTGCACCAAACATATTCCAAAACCCCTACTCAACAACTACTGTTAGTCCCATTGCAGTTCTGAAGTCCACAAACTTGGCACTTGATCATGGCTTTGTCATACCATCAGCTATCAACTTGTCAGACTCACAATAAACAAACTCGGGTACAACACTTTCCACTAAGTCACGTAAGTGGTGATGTTTTACATCAATGTGCTTAGTCTTTCCACTAATCTCGCTGCTGGCAAGTTTAATGCATCCTTGATTGTCCTCACAGATAACTGTTGGTTGAGCTAATGGCTTGTTGAAATCTTCCAAAAGTTGTTTCAACCAAATTACTTCTTGACTTGCATAAGCAGCAGGCATATATTCTGCTTGTGTAGAAGATAATGCGACTGACACTTGTTTTCTGCAGGACCAAGAAACTGAATTTTCTATTAACTTGAACAAGTAACCACTTGTTGATTTCGATCACTTGAATCTCCAGCCCAATCTGCATCCACGTAACCTCTGAGAGTGAGATCTCCTGAAGCAGATATCTTAAGATTTAGCCTTTGAATTTCTTTAAGATATTGAAGAATTCCCTTAATTGCATTCCAGTCTCTTTGGCGTGGCTTGCATACACTTCAGCAGAGAATACCAACTGTGGCTGTGATATCGGACGAGTTGTGGTTGCTATGTACAGAAGTGCCCCCACTGCTTGTCTGTAACTCTCATTGTTGAGTAACAGATTCTTCTCCTTCCAACTTTAGGCCGGTTTCACATTAGCGTCTTTGTGCGCTGCGTTAGCGGCGCATCCATGTGCATGCATCATCCGTCCCTATTTTTAACATGGCGGGCGCATAGACATGCGTATGTATGTGTTCGCATGCGTTTTCAAACTCATGCGCCATCTGGGCGTGTGCGCCGGGGTGTGGCTAACGCTACAGGTTGCATTTTTCTGGTGCCGAAGTTCCGTCTAAAAAGGCATGAGCACGCTTGCGCACTGAATGCGTCAAAAGAACGCATTACAGTCTATGGGAACGCATATGTGCGCAAGCACATGCATTCGACTGCGTTCGCGTGCGCATGCGTTGTCTGAGTAAACAAATCCAGGAACTTGTTTAAAGCCACCCACCAAGAAAAGATATATAAAAATAGTGGGTGGGCATTGCTAGTTCACTTCTCTACAGACTATTGTGAGGCAAGCTGCAAGAGGAGACCAGGAGACTTCCGTTCTTCATCACAAGCAACAGCAAAAGCAAGAAACAAGCCGACATCCAAATCCAGATTGCGGTACAAACTGTCCATCCGAAGATCCATCTTGACGCAGGATACAGGAGCAAAATGGGAGGATTTCATCTCTGCAAGGGTATATATCCAGAAATTATCATGGAATTTCTTCTTGAATTTTTTTTTCCAATCGAACGCATGCACATAAAAATGCAAACGCATGCAAAAACGCGTGTAAATGCAACGTTTTTATGAGCATGCGTTAAGAGCATGCGTCTAAAAAAGTGTGCGTTTACATGTGTTTTTGCATGCGTTTTTAGGTGCGCACGAAACGCTGCGCACTTAGATGCCAATGTGAACCTAGCCTTAAGTAGGACGGATCCTTTGGTGTTGACGCACCTTTGACTTCTGAAATTCCAAACTGGTTTAGTATTGCGGAAATTTTCGAACTTTGGTTGAGAAGAAAACTCCCATCTTCCTCTCTCTGGATTTGGATTCCAAAATAATATGTTACATTTCCAAGGTCCTTAGTCTCAAAGTGCTGGTTGAGAATTTCACTACCTAGCTTTGCAATTTCCTTTTCATTGTGGTAACTCAGTAAGCTCTCATGTCTGGAGTTGGTGAAGGGACTCCATCTCCTCATTAGCGGCATTAACTACTTCTGCTTCTCGTGGACAGGTAGTTTTTGCATCTCTTGCCATGACTATGGCTCTGGTTTAGGAAGTGTTCTGACCATACAAGAAAGGCAACTAGCTGTTAAACCTTTGTTTAGCCTTTCTGATCTCCTGATTGGAAGTTGACTTGGTTCTTCTGTGTCTTCCTTGGTGGCTTCAGAGCTTATCCACACTTCAGTGTTTTCCTTTTTGGCATCTGGGTTTGGTGATTGAGATTCTTGTTCTTGCTTCTTAGGTTGAATAACTGGAGTAACATCATGGAATTTGAGCGATACAGAGTTTTCATCAATCAATACATCTCTGCTGATTGTTACTGTGTTGGTCTCTGGGTGCAGGATTCTGTATCCCTTTTGAGTTTCGCTATAGCCCACCAGGACTCGTTGCTTTGTGTGCGATTCCCACATAGAACGTTTTTCTTTGGGAACATACACAAATGTTTTGCTTCCAAATATCCTGAGGTGCTTCAGGTTAGGTTTCTCGCAGTTCCATAGCTCATATGGAGTTTTATTTGTTGCTTTACCTCGCACTCTGTTTTGAAGATAGCAAGCTGTCATGATGGCTTCTCCCCAATACAGTGTAGGTAGATTCGCATCAAACAACATACTTCTTCCACTTTCACAGAGAGTACGGTTCTTTCTCTCTGCAATGCCATTTTGTTCTTGGTTGTATGGAATGGTAGTTTGGAATACGATTCCATCCTTTTTCAAAATGGCTTGCACCTTACCACTCGTATATTTGGTTCTATTATCTGCACGCAGGGCTTTTGGCATTCTTCAAAATTTGCTAAAAACACCACAGCAAGATATTATTCACATTTCTGTGAAACTTCATCCTTACTGTGAAGCAGGTAGGCGACTGTATATCTGGAGTAGTCATCAATAAATGTGAGAAAATATCTCTTCTTGCTAGGAGTCTGAACACTTATTGGACTGCATACATCAGTATGTATCAGATCCAGAGGCTGTGCAGATCTAGTGTTACTTATTTTAGGAAAGGATTTTCTGGGCATTTTCCCTTTAAGACAGCTAGTGCATTTCATCATTTGACTACACTGGTTGATTTCAATACCATTTGCAAGTTGAGCTAGCTTCCTTAGTGCTTCTGTGTCTCTGTGCCCAAGACGTCTGTGCTATACATGGATACGGTTCTTTTATAGATCTTGCCTAGCACTGTACACTCTTTCTTTGCATTTTAGCTGATAAAGCTCATCTTGGATTTTTCCTTCTGCAAGAGTGTGACACTTTTTGAGATGATGCAGCTGTTATCTTTAAAAGTAACTACATTCCCCTTTTGCGTGAGCTTCTTTACTGACAAAAGATTGCTTTCAAGGCTGAGAACATGGAGAACATCCTTTACTGGGATCTTTCTGCTTTGTGCTGAGGAAACTGGACAGTGGAGGTAGCCGCCTCCTACTCTTTCTGGTCATATAGTTACCATTAGCCAAGATGACCTTTTCAGACTTGCTTTCATTTAGGTCAGTGAAGAAATCCTTGTTACTTGTCATATGACTGCTTGCACCAGAATTTATACACCATATATGCTTCGCAGATGGGCCTGTACTGGCATTAAATGCAGTTTCAACACATGCAGAATCTTCCTTTACAACTGTTTTAAACCTTTGATGACTGTTCTGCTTTTTAAGCTGACTCATTCTTGCTTTCCAAATTCTGCAGTCTGCTTTAAGGTGGCCGGGCTTTTTACAGACAAAACATTCACGAGTTTCTCTTAGATTGCTCTTATATTTAGGGAAATCCTGTGTCTTTATTGGTGTTCTGCTATCTGCTCTGGATTCATTACTGCTGCTTACATGCTTCATTTTTCTCTTGAATTCATCCACAAGTTTGCCTTTAACATACTCTAGTGTCAGCTCATCTGGCCGTGCATCTAGTGCAGTCACAAGTGTGTCGTAACTCTCTGGAAGACCACTTAATAGAAGTGCAGCAGCATGAAAATCTTTAATTTCTTCTCCAATACCCCTGAGACACTCCACAATCTCTAGGGTGTTTCTTATATAGTCCTGCATATTATGTCCATCACTTAGCTTAGATTGATACAGCTTTCTCATGGGATAAAGCTTATTGCTGAGATTTGATCTTTCATGCACTTTCTGTAACTCATCCCACATCTCCTTTGCAGTTGCACACTTGTATGTAAGCACAATCTGATGATGATCTACACTAGGGAGATAGTGCTTTGTGCTTTCTGATCCTTCTCTAGCCATTCATCTGGTAATGGGTGAGGCACTTGTTCCAGAGTATATTTCCACGTACCTTTTCTTATGAGCCGCATCTTCACCTTGAATTTCCAGGACTAGTAGTTCTGGTTAGTGAGGCTTGGCACTGAGAACTTGACAGGATTGCTGCTAGTGGACATCTTTTCTGTTGCTCTGTGCTGCTTTTGCCTTGGGTTTCTGTTTCTGTATTACTCTGGGGCTCTGTGTCACTCTGGGTGCATAACCTATTGGCAGCAGATTATTGAGGATACTCTCCAAGAGTGTGACAACATAGCTTCTTTATTCAGAAACAAACAGGAACATTATATGATAAGCTTAATAGATCAGGAATAAATCATTTGTGTGTCTCTATCTGAGCAGCATCTACAGCAGGCTGCTTCTCTCATATGTAGGTAACAGCAGGTACACAGGAGGCAGTGACGAGACGCGAGACTGAGCTGAACTTTGGAAAGAAGGGCTATGCTAAGCAACCAAAACACAATAACAGCTATTGTCCTCGCAGGGACTCTGCACAAACAAACACTTTCAAAGAGAACACGACTAACTCGGCAAAGGCCGGTTGCTATAGGGCCGCGATATGGCCGACTGCGGGTCCTTATTTCCTATAGTGTCACTTATCCGTCCTGACGTCCCTCAGCGTCTCTGATGAGGCTTCTTTGCTGTCGCAGCCGCTGGGCCCAGCTGCTGAAGATCTGTTGTAGTCTTCGGGCGCCCCAGCGCCCAGGAGGAGTTGGGGCACAACAGGCCCTGAGGGAGTCCTTTGATGAGGTGACCCCCTATAGAAATAGCGGGGTTCGGCTCATAAGCAAGTTCAATGAGACTCCAGTCCCCAAGCAGGGTTGTGTCGCAGTTACCAGGAGTGGCGGTTGGCAGGCCACGTGCATGACCTGGGCCTAGGCAAAGAGTTTCTCTGTAGGCGAGGAGTAGGCCCCAACTGCCGACTGCAGCGGGGTGACGTCAACTGCGGGTGATGATGAACAGGCCGCATCTGCGGGTTGAAGCGGGGCGGTAGCAGGCAGGCTGCAGCCGCGGGCTGGAGTGAAGCGGCAGCAGCTGCGAGAGGCGGCGGACATGCCGCAACAGGCTGGAGCACAGCGGTAACAGCTGCGGACGACCTTGGACAGGTAGTGACCCCGGATTGGAGTGAAGCGGCAGTATCTTGTTGGTAAGTTCGGCGCTTACTCTCCGCAGGCCACTGTAAGTCTCCCCTCTGCCGCTGGTCTCCTCTCTGGTCACCGTCTGTCCCACAGTCTCTTGCTTCGTGTCTGCCGTTCCGCCAACTGACCCCCCTGCGCGCTCCCTGTCCCTTTTATACTCACCCCTCCCCTTGCTGTTCTGTCACTCCCAGCAATCCACTCTTCTTCTCCGTTCCCCGGCTACAGTTCCCTTAGAAACCTAGATGGCGGTCGCCTTGGTTCCGGCCCGGACACTCTACGGGGGCCCTCCTCCCTACACATACACAGACACAGAAAAACAGGAAATACAGTCACATGCTCTCCCTTTGTGAGCCTCTGGGAGTTTTCTTATTTTAACTTTATAAACAGCATACAAATCTAGCAACTGAACACTCATAGACAGGAATGGAGTTGTTGCACCAAACATATTCCAACACTGACCGATGTCATCTTTTGACGTGCACACAGATCAGGTCATGTGGCACAATGAAAAGGAGTGATGTGGAGCATCCTTCCACTCCAGCTATAGGAGGATGCCATGCTGCGTCGGAGCGGGAAGGGGAGCAGAATCGGTTATTTTTTATATGCATTAAAGAACAGCGGCAGAACGGAGGATAAACAGTATGAACCAAGGATGGGGGACATATATACCACGATGGGGAACATATGTACCAGGATGGACCCAGGATGGGAAACTTATATGTCAGGAGGGGGGACATATATACTGGGATTGGATACATATATACCAGGATGGGGAACATATATACCAGGATGGATCCAGGATGGGCGACATACAGTATAGACTAGGATGGACCTAAGATAGGGGACATCTATACCAGTATTGACCCTGTATGGATCCAGAATGGGTGACATACAGTATAGACCAAGATGGACTCAGGATGGGGGACATATATTCCAGAATGAACCAAGGATGGGGGACATATAAACCAGGATGGGCCCAGGGAGGGGGATGGGATGACATGCAGTATATACCAGGATGGATCCAGAATGGTAGACTTATACTGTATATTAAGATGGGGGGCATACATACCAAGACAGATCCAGGATGAGAGACAATTTTACCAGGATTCAGGACATATATACCAGGAAGGTGCTCTGGATAGGGAACATTATTACTTGATGGGGGACATTGCTACATAATGCCAGGGGAGGGGCAAGACGTGAGTCCATGAGGGATTTAGATTACTACAAGAGCCCATACATCTGACCAACATGCAGTGGGGGGAGTAGGTCCAAATATTGCACCGGGCCCACTGGACTCTAGATTCGCCTCTGACTGCAAGCTCTACACCTGCTCTAGTTGCAACCCTCATGATTGCTAAGGGTGCTGCTCCCAGATTCCCCAGCAAACTAATAATTATAGTGAAAGTTAGGGATGTATCTATGGGATTAACTGGAGCATATACCCATGTACTTTTTTGCAAAAAAATTATATTCTGCCTTTGGTAAAGTTTCAGGCCAGTGCAACAAACTGAGACAAACTGAGCCATTGCCTCCAATCTAAGACTTTAATAAAAGATCTTAAAGTGATACATTGCAACAAACGTCTGTAGAATATTTGTAATGTGATGGCATTATATCACTAAGGAAAATAAACAATTTGCAGATGCCCATGCAGTGCTTGGTGTGCGGGTCTTAGCCACTAGTGAATTTAGAGAATGGTCTCATTCCCTGACAGCAAGCAGTGATCTTTAAAGTGAAGCGAAGTCCAAAGAAAAAGTATATTAGAAAGTCACAAGAATTTTCAATAATCTAATGATGAAGCTTTAGTTACAGAGATTTGGACAAAAATCCACAAATGCGCTCTGAGCTTTACTTTAATGGTGCCTGCGCTTCCATAAAACTGTCACATAATTTTATAATCATCATAAAAATATCATAAAATTAGATTATATTATAAACAAATATAAAAAAAAAAACAGCCGGATCCCCGCCAAAGACAGAGACACAATATCTTAAGTGTTTTTCTTTGTATATACAGTGGGTGCGGAGTGGAAAAAGACCCATGACCATCAAGGTCTGATCCCAGATAATCGGGGCAGCCAAAAAAATTCCCAAATGAGTAGAAAACTTCATTCCTGACCCTTAATGGCCAGAAAGTTCCTTGGATCAGATGCCCCTAAAAAACACCGCATAAATCCATAGTTCAACTACCAGTAGTAGTCAGCATCCTGCCTACTTGCCTGTGGTCTCCTGAATGTCTCCCACCTGCCAGTAGTTTCCTCCTGCTTTCCTGTAGTCCCATGAACGTCTCCTGCCTGCCTGTCGTCTCCTGGATGTTTTCTGCCTGTCATGGGTTTCTAGCATCTCCTCTGCTTGCCTTTGGTCTTTTGGAGGTCTCCGGTAGCAGAGGTCCTTGAGATCGCAGACAGATAGCAGAGGCAATGGAGACAGCGGGTAGGCATCAGAGGTCCCGAACATCGTAGACAAGTAACAGGGCCTGGAGACCGCAGACAGGTAGCAAAGGTCCTGGAGATGAGAGGCAGGTAGCAGAGGTCCTGGACACCACAGACCAGTAGCAGAGGGCCTTGCCACTGCAGACAGGTAGAAGAGGTCCTGGAGATCGCAGACAGATAGCAGATGTCCTGGACACCACAGACAGGTAGCAAAAGTCCTGGAGATTGCAGACAGGTAGCAGAGATCTTGAGACTGCAGACAGGCAGCAAAGGTCCTGGAGATCACAGACAGGTAGCAGAGGTCCTGGAGCCCGCAAGCAGGTAGCAGAGGTCCTGGACACCACAGAAAGGTAGCAGAGGTCCTGGAGACCGCAGACAGGTAGCAGAGGTCCTGGAGACTGCAGACATACAGCAGAGGTCCTGGCGACTGTATACAAGTAGCAGAGGTCCTGGAGACTGCAGACATTCAGCAGAGGTCCTGGAGACTGCCTACAGGTAGCAGAGGTCCTGGAAATCACAGACAGGTAGCAAAGGTCCTGGAGACTGCAGACAGGCAGTGGAGGTCCTGGAGAGCACAGACAGGTAGCAGAGGTCCTGGAGATCACAAACAGGTAGCAGAGGTCCTGGAGATCACAAACAGGTAGCAGAGGTCCTAGAGAGCACAGACAGGTAGCAGAGCTCCTGGAGATGACAAACAGGTGGCAGAGGTCCTGGACACCACAGACAGGTAGCAAAAGTCCTGGAGATTGCAGACAGGTAGCAGAGATCTTGAGACTGCAGACAGGCAGCAAAGGTCCTGGAGATCACAGAAAGGTAGCAGAGGTCCTGGAGCCTGCAAGCAGGTAGCAGAGGTCCTGGACACCACAGAAAGGTAGCAGAGGTCCTGGAGACCGCAGACAGGTAGCAGAGGTCCTGGAGACTGCAGACATACAGCAGAGGTCCTGGCGACTGTATACAAGTAGCAGAGGTCCTGGAGACTGCAGACATTCAGCAGAGGTCCTGGAGACTGCCTACAGGTAGCAGAGGTCCTGGAAATCACAGACAGGTAGCAAAGGTCCTGGAGACTGCAGACAGGCAGTGGAGGTCCTGGAGAGCACAGACAGGTATCAGAGCTCCTGGAGATGACAAACAGGTAGCAGAGGTCCTGGACACCACAGACAGGTAGCAAAAGTCCTGGAGATTGCAGACAGGTAGCAGAGATCTTGAGACTGCAGACAGGCAGCAAAGGTCCTGGAGATCACAGACAGGTAGCAGAGGTCCTGGAGCCCGCAACCAGGAAGCAGAGGTCCTGGAGACCGCAGATAGGAGACTGCAGGCAGTTACTGAGCAGGTCTTGGTGCACAGGAAACTAATAGTATTAATACCAAGAACAAGGTGTGTGCCTTGTTGAGCCTTATATAGGCCTAGGTAGATGATCACATGGGACCACACTGAGCTATGTGCAAAGCCTGACATGAGCACAAGAAAGTTTTGTAGACCGGATTGAAAGGAGTAGAATCCGGACAGGTGTGTAGCATTAATGTATTTACAGATGTCATCAGTGCTGTATACTCTATAGGCCTTTACCTTTTCAGTTTAACCCCTTCACCCCCAAGGGTGGTTTGCACATTCATGACCGGGCCAATTTTTACAATTCTGACCACTGTACCTTTATGAGGTCATAACTCTGGAACGCTTCCATGGATCCAGGTGATTCTGACATTGTTTTCTCGTGACATATTGTACTTCATGTTAGTGGTAAAATTTCATTCAAATAACTTGCGTTTATTTGTGAGAAAAACGGAAATTTGGCGAAAATTTTGAAAATTTCGCGATTTTCCAACTTTGAATTTTTATGCCCTTAAATCACAGAGATACGGCACACAAAAAACTTGATAACTAACATTTCCCACATGTTTACTTTACATCAGCACAATTTTGGAACCAAAATTTTTTTTTGTTAGGAAGTTATAAGGGTTAAAAGTTGACCAGCGATTTCTCATTTTTACAACACCATTTTATTTTTAGGACCACATCACATTTGAAGCCACTTTGAGGTGTCTATATGATAGAAAATACCCAAAAGTGACACCATTCTAAAAACTGCACCGCTTAAGGTGCTCAAAACCACATTCAAGAAGTTTATTAACCCTTTAGGTGCATCACAGGAATTTTTTTGAATATTTTAAAAAAAATGAACATCTAACTTTTTTTCATAAAAAAAATACTTCAGGTTCAATTTTTTTTATTTTACCAAGGGTAGTTATTGTGCAATTTGTCCTGAGTACGCAGATACCTGATATGTGGGGGGGAACGACTGTTTCGGCGCATGGCAGAGGTCAGAAGGGAAGGAGCGCCGTTTGACTTTTTCAATGCAAAATTGGCTGGAATTCAGATTGGACGCCATGTCACGTTTGGAGAGTCCCTGATGTACCTAAACAGTGGAAACCCCCTACAAGTGACCCCATTTTGGAAACTAGACCCCCCAAGGAACTTATCTAGATATGTGGTGAGAACTTTGAACCCACAAGGGCTTTACAGAAGTTTATAACGTATAGCAGTACAATTAAAAAATCATATTTTTTCCACAAAAATGATCTTTTCACCCCAATTTTTATTTTCCCAAGGGTAACAGGACCCTAAAAGTTATTGTGCAATTTGTCCTGAGTACGCTGATACCCCACATGTGGGGGTAAACCACTATTTGGGCGCATGGCAGAGCTCGGAAGGGAAGCAGCGCCATTTGACGTTTTTGGCTGGAATTGAGATCGGACACGATGTCGCGTTTGGAAAACCCCTGATGTACCAAAACAGTGGAAACCCCCCACAAATGACACCATTTTGGAAACTAGACCCCCTAAAGAACTTATCTAGATGTGTGGTGAGAACTTTGAACCCCCATGGGCTTCACAGAAGTTTATAACATAAAGCCATACAATTAAAAAATCATATTTTTTCCACAAAAATGATCTTTTCACCCTCAATTCTTATTTTTCCAAGGGTAACAGGACCCTAAAAGTTATTGTGCAATTTGTCCTGAGTACGCTGATACCTCACATGTGGGGGTAAACCACTATTTGGGCGCATGGCAGAGCTCGGAAGGGAAGCAGCGCCATTTGACGTTTTGGGCTGGAATTGAGATCGGACACCATGTCGCGTTTGGAAAACTCCTGATGTACCAAAACAGTGGAACCCCCCCACAAATGACACCATTTTGGAAACTAGACCCCCTAAGGAACTTATCTAGATGTGTGGTGAGCACTTTGACCCCCCCAGTGCTTCACAGAAGTTTATAACACCCGGGCGTGAAAATAAAAAATTCGTATTTTTTCCACAAACATGATCTTTTAATCACCATTTTTTTATTTTCCCAAGGGTACCAGGAGAAATTGGACCCCAAAAGTTGTTGTCCAATTTGTCCTGAGTATGCTGATACCCCATATGTGGGAGAAAACTACTGTATGGGCACACGTCGGGGCTCGGAAGGGAAGTAGTGACATTTTGGAATGCAGACTTTGATGGAATGGTCTGCGGGTGTCATGTTGCCTTTGGAGAGCCCCTAATGTACCTAAACAGTGGAAACCCCCCACAAATGACACCATTTTGTATACTAGACCCCCCAAGGAACTTATCTAGATGTGTGGTGAGCACTTTGAACCCCCCAGTGCTTCACAGAAGTTTACAATGCCCGGGCGTGAAAATAAAAAAATTCGTATTTTTTCCACAAACATGATCTTTTAGTCACCATATTTATATTTTCCCAAGGGTACCAGGAGAAATTGGACCCCAAAAGTTGTTGTCCAATTTGTCCTGAGTATGCTGATACCCCATATGTGGGAGAAAACTACTGTATGGGCACACGTCGGGGCTCGGAAGGGAAGTAGTGACATTTTGGAATGCAGACTTTGATGGAATGGTCTGCGGGTGTCATGTTGCCTTTGGAGAGCCCCTAATGTACCTAAACAGTGGAAACCCCCCACAAATGACCCCATTTTGAAAACTAGACCCACTAAGGAACGTATCTAGATGTGAGGTGAGCACTTTGAACCCCCAAGGGCTTCACAGAAGTTTATAATGCCAGGGCATGAAAATAAAAAAATCGTATTTTTTCCACAAACATGATCAATTAGTCCCCAATTTTTTCATTTTCCCAAGGGTAACAGGAGAAATTGGACCCCAAAAGTTGTTGTCCAATTTGTCCTGAGTACGCTGACACCCCATATGTGGGAGAAAACTACTGTATGGACACACGTCGGGGCTCGGAAGGGAAGCAGTGACGTTTTGGAATGCAGACTTTGATGGAATGGTCTGCGGGTGTCATGTGCGTTTGGAGAGCCCCTGATGTACCTAAACTATTGAAACTCCCCACAAGTGACCCCATTTTGGACACTAGACCCCCCACGGAACTTAACTAGATGTGTGGTGAGCACTTTGAACCCCCAAGTGCTTCACAGAAGTTTATAACACTCGGACGTGAAAATAAAAAAATCATTTTTTTCCACAAAAATGATATTTTTGCCCCCAATTTTTTATTTTCCTAAGGGTAACAGGAGAAATTGGACCCCAAAAATTGTTTTGCAATTTGTCCTGAGTAGGCTGATACCCTACATGTGGGGGTAAAACACTGTTTGGGCGCATAGCAGAGCTTGGAAGGGAAGGAGCACCATTTGACTTTTTCAACTCAGAATTGGCTGGAATTGAGATCAGACTCCATGTTGCATTTGGAGAGCCCCTGATGTGCCCAAACAGTGGAAACCCCCAATTCTAACTCCAACCCGAACCCCAACACGCCCCTAACCCTAACCCTAGCCCTAACCCTAGCCCTAACCCTAACCCTAGCCCTAACCCTAACCCTAGCCCTAGCCCTAACCCTAACCCTACCCCAACACACCCCTAGCCCTAACCCTAATGGAAAAATGGAAATAAATACATTTTTTTAATTTTATTATTTTTCCCTAACTAAGGGGGTGATAACGGGGGGTTTGATTTACTATTTAAGGCGGTTTTTATGTTTGGCGGCTGTCGCACGCTAAAAGACGCTTTTTATTGTAAAAATAGTTTTTGCATCACCACATATTGAGAGCTATAATTTTTCCGTATTTTGACCCACCGAGTCATGTGAGGTCTTATTTTTTGCGGGACAAGTTGACGTCTTTATTGTTACCATATTCGGGCACGTGAAATTTTTTGATCGCTTTTTATTCCGATTTTTGGGACGCAGAATGAACAAAAACCAGCGTTTCATGAATTTCTTTTGGGGGGGGTGCGTTTACACCGTTCCGCGTGCGGTAAAATTGATAAAGCGGTTTTATTCTTCGGGTCAGTACGGTTACAGCGATACCTCATTTAGGTCGTTTTTTATGTTTTTGTCGGTTTTATGCAATGAAAACTACTTTATATAAAAAATAATTATTTTTGCATCGCTTTATTCAGCGAGCTATAACTTTTTTATTTTTTCGCTGATTATGCTGTGTGGCGGCTCGTTTTTTGCGGGACAAGATGACGTTTTCAGCGGTACCATGGCTATTTATATGCATCTTTTTGATCGCGCGTTATTACACTTTTTGTTTGGCGGTATGATAATAAATCATTATTTTTTGCTTCGTTTTTTATTTTTATTTTTTAAGGGGTTCGCTAAAGGGGTTAACTAATGGGACAGTTTTATAGGGCGGGTCGTTACGGACGCGGCGATACCTAATATGTGTACTTTTATTGGTTTTTTTTTTATTATTTCCAAAAAATGGATTTATTGGGGGAATATTTTTTTTTTTTTCTAATTTATTTAGCGATTTTTTTTTAATTATTTTTACACTTTTTTTTATTTTTTTTTTTACTTTATTAAATAGTCCCAGGTGGGACATCACTGTCCTGTGACAGATCGCTGATCTGTCACATCACAGATCACTGTGACAGATCAGCGATCTGACACAGGCACTGCAGAAGGCTTCCTCATGCCTGCTCTTTGCAGGCACTGAGGAAGCCAGCTTCCGCAGGCCCCCGAAGGCCCCCGTCGCCATCTTGGATTCGGGGGCCTGGAGGAAGGGAGTCCCCCGCAGCAGCGCTGCACATTGCGCTGCCGTGGGGGGCTCAGGGAAGCACGGAGGGAGCCCCCTCCCTGCCGATGCTTCCCTTTAACCCCCGGTACACCGCGATCGTGTTTGATCACGGTGTGCAAGGGGTTAACGTGTCGGGGGCGGTCCGTGACCGCCCCTGACACATTGTGCCGGGTGTCAGCTGTGATAATCAGCTGACACCCGGCCGCGATCAGCGGCGCTCACCACGTGGGCGCCGCTGATCGCGCCGACGTACTATCCCGTCCCCGGTCATACGGGCCCGGGTACCGTGGACGGGATAGTACGTCGGATGGCAGGAAGGGGTTAATATGCAGCAGATTGGCATTGAGTGCTACCATTCAGTTTAATACCATTAATTTCACCTTTTTACACTCAAAAATTAAACTTTCATTCCTCTATCATTTGCTTGCCTAGTTAGCCAATCTATTTAATTTATTTTGTTAGCTAAGAATTTTTTTTTAATAATAATAATAATAATATTTGATTCTTTATTTAAAATCTTCTTTTTTTTTTGTTCTTCCCCCATCGTCCGCCTGCTCGGGGTATTTTCTGTATTGTTAGACTTGTATCAGCAGACAATTTTTGACATATTTTTATTGCATTAGCCTCAGGTAAATCTATGGAGACGCGCCGCTCAATGCATCAACTGTACTATCGATCAGAAAATAGTTTTCGTTGCCGTTCCCCGGGGTCCTGTATCCTGGAGTTTGTACATAGCTGCGGTGAGCTTCCCCTCCTCCATCATGTATGATTGGATTTTAAACATCATTTATAAGGTATTTGTAAATAGAGATCGCTGTTCCGGGTGGATTGTGCTCAGAGGGGCGCAGAGGGCTGAAAATCCCTTTTTCCCGTATCCACCCTCTAAGGTGACCTTACTCCGGTACATTATACATGGGAGGTGTAAGTGCCTTGTTACCTTAGCTGATACCTTTATGTCATAAGCTCTATTTCCCCTAAGGTTGTCATTATTGAGCTGCGCTATTGATCTTAGCGCAGTGCCGCAGATATGTGCATTATTTTACACGCATTATCATTCCACAATACTTAACGCTTCTATTTGTAACTCTTGTAACATCACATATTAACCTTTTAGTGCAGGAAAAATTCTCTGGTGTGATCATTTCTCTTCCTGACGTAAATTATAAGACTTCTAAAAGTCAGGAGGAGAGTGCATGCGCACAGGAAAGCATACGAATGTGCTTACTGTATATACAGGTTTATAGGGTAATGCGTCATCCATGGACCTTTGCCCAGGGACATAATGACCGCGGTCACCGAAGTCGTGACCGCAACCGGGCCCATGCGGGAAATGTGCCTGCCGAAGCCAGCGCAAACTTCAACTGGATGTGCATCATCAGATGCACATCCAGTTGAAATGTATTGTGACACAGAAAATGGCCAGTTCCATGAGCAGCACTGTACGCTACTGGCCAATCAGAGGCCAGCAGCTGACGTTGGTGTGCACATGACCGGGTGCACACGGCAGTGACGTCATACACTCCCATCGCTTGCAGGTCATCTGTCGGCTTCAAAAGAATATGCTGAGTGAAGTGGGAACGGAGGGAAGGTGAGCATAATAGTTTCTTTTCTCTTTGCATAAAAGAACAGCCGCAGAATGGGGGACATATATCAGGGATATGTATACCTGGATGGGGGATAAATATTCCAGGATGGGGCCCAGGATATGTTATATATATATATATATATATATATATATACCAGGATAGAGGACATATATACCAGGGTGGGATATATATATACCAGGATATGGTATATATATACCAGGATGGGGGATATATATATACCAGTATAGGATATATGTATATATATATACAGTACAGACCAAAAGTTTGGACACATTCATTCAAAGAGTTTTCTTTATTTTCATGACTATGAAAATTGTAGATTCACTCTGAAGGCATCAAAACTATGAATGAACACATGTGGAATTATATAATTAACAAAAAAGTGTGAAACAACTGAAAATATGTCTTATATTCTAGGTTCTTCAAAGTAGTCACCTTTGGCTTTGATTACTGCTTTGCACACTCTTGGCATTCTCTTGATGAGCTTCAAGAGGTAGTCACCATAAATGGTTTTCACTTCACAGGTGTGCCCTGTCAGGTTTAATAAGTGGGATTTCTTGCCTTATAAATGGGGTTAGGACCATCAGTTGTGTTGTGCAGAAGTCTGGTGGATGCACAGCTGATAGCCCTACTGAATAGACTTTTAGAATTTGTATTATGGCAAGAAAAAGCAGCTAAGTAAAGAAAAATGAGTGGCCATCATTACTTTAAGAAATTAAGGTCAGTCAGTCCGAAAAATTGGGAAAACTTTGAAAGTGTCTCCTAGTACTATGGCAAAAACCATCAAGTGCTACAAAGAAATTGGGTCACATGAGGACCGCCCCAGGAAAGAAAGACCAAAAGACACCTCTGCTGCGGAGGATTAGTTCATCCGAGTCACCAGCCTCAGAAATCACAGGTTAACAGCAGCTCAGATTAGAGACCAGGTCAATGCCACACAGAGTTCTAGCAGCAGACACATCTCTACAACAACTGCTAAGAGGAGACTTTGTGCAGCAGGCCTTCATGGTAAAATAGCTCCTAGGAAACCACTGCTAAGGACAGGCAACAAGCAGAAGAGACTTGTTTGGGCTAAAGAACACAAGGAATGGACATTAGACCAGCGGAAATCTGTGCTTTGGTCTGATGAGTCCAAATTTGAGATTTGAGAACCACCGTGTCTTTGTGCGACGCACAAAAGGTGAACGGATGGAATCTACATGCCTGGTTCCCACTGTGAAGCATGGAGGAGGTGGTGTGATGGTGTGGGGGTGCTTTGCTGGTGACACTGTTGGGGATTTATTCAAAATTGAAGGCATACTGAACCAGCATGGCTACCACAGCATCTTGCATGCTATTCCATCCGGTTTGCGTTTAGTTGGACCATCATTTATTTTTCAACAGGACAATGACCCCTAACTCACCACCAGGCTGTGTAAGGGCTATTTGACCAAGAAGGAGAGTGATGGAGTGCTACGCCAGATGACCTGGCCTCCACAGTCATCAGACCTGAACCCAATCGAGATGGTTTGGGGTGAGCTGGACCGCAGAGTGAAGGCAAAAGGGCCAACAAGTGCTAAGCATCTCTGGGAACTCCTTCAAGACTGTTGGAAGACCATTTCCGGTGACTACCTTTTGAAGCTCATCAAGAGAATGCCAAGAGTGTGCAAAGCAGTAATGAAAGCAAAAGGTGACTACTTTGAAGAACCTAGAATATAAGACACATTTTTCAGTTGATTCACACTTTTTTATAAATTATATAATTCAACATGTGTTAATTCATAGTTTTGATGCCTTCAGAGTGAATCTACAATTTTCATAGTCATGAAAATAAAGAAAACTTTGAATGAGAAGGTGTGTCCAAACTTTTGGTCTATTCAGGATATGACAGGATGACATATTTACCAGGATGGTGGATATATATACCAGGATGGGGCCTAGGATAAGGGACATATATACCAGAATGGGGGTATATACCAGGATGTATACTAGGATGAGGCCAAGGATAAGGCATATATATACTCCAGGATGGGGCCAAGGATAAGGGACTTATATACCAGGATTGGTGACATACATACCAGGATGGTGGATATATATACCAGGATGGACCCAGAATGAAGGACATATACTGTATAGCAGGGTGAGGGACATATATATCAGGATGAAGAGCGTATATAAATACCAGGATGGAGAAAGAATAGGGGGGGTCGGTTCAAATCTTGCAAATCTTGCAGCAGGGCCCATGGGACTGTAAGGAGGTGGCAGGTCCCCTCAGTTGTACCTTCTCCTCTTTCCATGTGACTCCCCGTGCACATTATATAAATATGTTTTTATTGTATTTTCTAAGTGCTGTACTTGTGATGCCTTGTATTGTGGATGTTCCTTTTAATTACCTTTGCAACTGTGATTTCAATTTGCTGACTGTAGTTATGTAGGCACAGCTAATGGTTAACTGTGGGGGCTGAACTTGCAGCCTCAGGGGAGATGGAAGCTACTAGCCCAGAGCAGATGTGCTCAATAGATGGGGCACTGCCAGACTTCCAGAGGGGAGAGATGTGTTGCCCTGGACTTAGGACTAAGAACTGCAATACGGGCCCCAGGACTCTGGAAGGGCCCCCGCTTAAGGGGTTTTAAGCACCCAGATTCCAGTGCGTGGACTACTGCAGATCTTCAGCTGCTGCAGCTGCTGTAGGTGCTGTAGGTGCGGCTGTGGAGAGTGGAGGGAGAGATCAGAAAATCCAGTGTTGTACTCTTTTCATTCTATTCCATCCCTGTTCATTAAATGTTATTTCTCTGTTGGACAACAGTTGCCAACTCTTGCAGAGTTTAAAATCTAATTTTTTGTTCCTAATACTGTGCTCCTACCACACTATCTGAGCAACATGACTGGGAGAAAACGAGGCTGTGGTGGAAGGGGAATTAGACTTGGTGTTCAAGATGTATGTGGGGTAGGTGGTAATGTTTGTGAAAGCACGAGTGAACTAACGTCACGTTCTATGCAAAGGCAGCTGACAACTTCTGTTACTGAACGGGCTACTCCACTACTTTTCTTTGGCAGATGCACAGTGGTACGCATTGTAGATGATGCCCAGAAAGAGCATGTGCTTGAGTGGATAACAAGTACAGCTTCAAGTGGCCCTAATCGTCTTCCACCACCTCAACATCACACCCAGTACAGTCCACAGAGGTGGCACCTAAATTCCCCTTGCTTCCCCCCTCTTCCAAACTCTACAACAATACAACTGACAGTACGGAACCACAGATAGGGGAGTCTCAAGAGCTGTTCACACATTCTATGCCTTGTTCATCCGAAGTGTACTCAAAAACTTCACAAAATCAAAAGGACTAAATCTGCACGGATGCCCAAAATTTTTTTGGCTTGGATCTGGGGCAGGACGAAGTAGAGTCCGAACAGCATCTTGACCTTCATTATCAGATGCTAACCCCTGGGGGAAAGGTGATCCTGATGAGACTCATATATCTGAGGCTTACTCGGACTGTACTGTGCTGTATTTGGAGGAAGAGGAGGAGGGTGATTCCAAGGGCGAGGAATGTGATAACACAAAGGATGATGATGATGAGGTGTTAGATCCCAGTTGGTGTGAACATAGAGGCACACAGCTGATTAGGTCATTTATGGAGGAAGACGAGGAGGTTACATTGCACCATACGTCGCAGACACGTAGTGATGCAGCCACGATGAGCAATGCATTCTCTGCCACAACTGTGCCTGTGACCAGCAGCATCTGCGGGTCTGCATCTCTCATGAGTGGCAACTGTTGTCTAGCTTGGGAATTTTTTGATACCGCATATGATGACCCAACTCATGTAATTTGCCAACTTTGCAAAAAAAAAAAAAACTGAGTGCAATATTTGATTACTACATGTATGAACTTTCACATTCGCAATCAACATTGGAATCACACTACTCAAAAATGCGGACAAGCGGACCTCAACAACCATAAGCCGCCTCATCAATCGCATCTGCTGCTTCTTCCTCCTCCTCTGTTACCATGTCAATGCAGGTCTTCAACCGCAGAACCTCAGGTTCTTTACCCGCTCCATCAGCTGTAACGGAAGCGGACATGCCTGCTGTTTTTCATCGATCTCAGAGAACGAGCACACTACAAGTTTCTCAATCCACAGTAACATTTCTGCCTGCATCTCTCTCATGGTTCAGCAGTTTGTCCGGGTCACCGTTCTTCGCCCTATCTCAGCACTGCAGCCAGCCCATGGTTCCACAGTTGTGTTCACGTAAAATATTGTTTCCTCCTATGCATGACAAAGCTTAGAGGTTGAACTCCACCATCTCCAGTTTGTTGGCAACGGAAATGCAGCCTTTCCGCGTGGTAGATACAGACGGTTCACGAAAGTTGATGGTCATTGCAGTCCCCCAGTACCAATTGCCCAGTCGCCATTACTTTTCTAAGAAAGCTATGCCTGCGCTACACCAGCAAGTCGCAGACAACATCACCCATTCCTCAACTAAACCTCTGTCTGCCAGGGTGCATTTCACCACAGACACTTGGACGAGTAAGCATGGCCATGGGCGTTACATCTCACTGACAGGGCAGGCACTGGGTGACACTGGTGGCTGTGGGGACTGGCGCTGCTCCACAAGTCTTAGAATCCCCAAGGCTTGCAGGACAAACCTATACATTTAACACTTCCTCCACTGCTTCTGCCTCCTCCTCTATCTCCTCTAGGACCTCCACCTACTCCCTCAACCTCTGCCTTAACGAGACTCGCGTTCCAACAGTGCGGAGAAAATTCCCACTACCTTCGTACTGCGCAGCCAGGTCTGAACCTGCATCCAGGAATGGCCGTGTCCGAGCTGCTCCAGAAAGTACATAAACTGTGTGCTTATTTCCACCATTCGCACCCCTCTGGTCATCGACTTGCATCAATACAGAGGTCTTTGTCCATGCCAGTTAATAGGTTGATATGCGATGCACCAATACAGTGAAATTCCACTCTGCACATGTTGCTGCGGCTATGGCAGCAGCAACTAGACCCGACGCAGTATGTAATATAGCCTGTGCCAACGCAGTACAGATGTGACACATATCACGTTTACAGAGTGGGCACAGATTAAGGGTATGTGCACACAGAGTTTTTTGGTGGTGCGGATTTTGTAGTAAAATCCGCAGATAAATCTGCAGGACTAAAGTCCTGAGGTTTATCTGCGGATTTGCCTGCGGTTGCCCTGCGGTTTCACACCTCATAATGGATGAGGTGTGAAACGGCAGCATTTCTGCACAAAAGATTTGACATGCTGTGGATTGTAAACCGCAGCAAAGCCGCGCGGAAATATCCGCAGCATGTGCACAGCGTTTTCCAGTTTACCATTTAAAACAATGGTACTGTACAACGCACCTAAATCTGCTGCGGACCCGCAGCTGCAGAAACGCTGCGGATCTGCAGCAGAATCCGCACCGTGTGCACATAGCCTAAGGACCTCTGCACCCTTCTGCACAGTTTTGAAATGGCTACTAAGATGGTTAGCAGCTGAAAGGAGAATATCGGTAAACCAGGGGAAGAGTCCTGAGGAGAGAATTTGCATATACCCAGTGCCTGGGATAAGTGAAGAGTCTCTGTGAGCTCAAAGAACACTGGTTTTTGGCCATTGCAGCTGAAAGGAGGAAATCGGTAAATTTTGGAATTTTGGCACATTTTTCACCACTTTGATATCTCTTTTACAATAAGAACATGGAAGAGGCCAGGAGCCATTTGGTGAGCTGCATTTCTTGCTACATATTCACAGACTTACCAGGGGAAAAGACAAACTTCACTTGCCAGAAATCCAAGAGTTCTTAGACAGAGCATGTTACAGAAAGAGAAGAAATTCGAAGTGCACTTGAAGAAACAGAAGAATGGAAGCATGTGACCCAGAGAAGCAGTCAGAACCCATACTGCTCAGGAACCAGTACCAGGCTCTTACACAGGAGAATGATGAAGAAATACATCAGGATACAGTTTGCCCACAAAGAACAACCTTGTACGCCCTCAGAGTCCTCCTGGATGGAAAAAGAAAAATGTTGTGAGGAAGAAACTGAGAATTGTCGTCATGGAGGATTCCCTGTTGAGAGGAACAGAGGCCGCTATCTGCAGACCGGATATAACCTCATAAGAAATGTGCTGTCTTCCAGGTGCAAAAATTAAAGATGTGACTGACAGGATATCAGGACTATTCAGACCTACAGATGACTACCCATTCCTGCTAATACATGTGGGGACAAATGACACAGCAAGAAACGACCTGGAAACCATCTGCAGTGACTTTGAAAACTTAGGTAAGAAAGTGAAAGAACTGGGAGCGCAGGTGGTCTTCTCTTCCATCCTCCCAGTGGATGGCCATGGAACAAGGAGGTGGAATAAGATTCTGCAGGTGAACAACTGGCTACGTCGATGGTGCCATCAGCAAGGATTTGGATTTGTGGATCACTGAGTGAATTACCTTTACGATGGACTACTTGCTAGAGATGGGGTGCACCTTACGAAGACTGGAAAACATATATTTGGAAGTCACCTTGCTACACTCATCAGGAGAGCTTTAAACTAGAACAACATGGGAAGGGAAGCAAAAGACCAGAAAAAGCCATACACCTGACAAATGCTATTGAGAATTCTGCTATTAGAAGTGGAAGGGAAGAACAAAGACCAAAAAATTTAAATAAAAATATTGAAGAAAGAGAAACTATTCACAAACTAAAATGTTTCTATACAAATGCACAAAGCATGGGCAACAAACAAGGAGAATAGGAACTACTAACGCAGGAAAAGAAATATGATGTTATTGGAATCAGTGAAACTTGGTGGGACAATACACATGATTGGAATACAAGGCTAGAAGGATACAACTCATTTGCAAGAAACAGACTTGATAAACGAGGAGGTGTCGCATTGTATGTTAGAAAAACATATCTGCAGATTGAAGCTTCAGAGACTGGGAGTTCTGTGGAAACTGTTTGGGTAAGAATACAAGGACAGAACAATGGAAAGGACACCATTGTCGGCATTTACTACAGGCCACCTGTGCAAGCTGAAGATATGGATGACCTCTTTATGCATCAAATGGCCAAAACTTATTCAAAAAATATGACATAGTTGTCATGGGAGAGTTCAATTATCCAGACATTTGTTGGGAATCTCTCTCAGGCAAAACTAACAGGTCAAGGAAATTCTTATCCTCTCTTGCTGACAACTTTATCTTCCAAAAGGTACGGGAGAAAACAATGGGATCTGCTACCTTCGATCTAATGCTTATAAGCAGGGAGGAAATGGTGGAGGAAGTAAGAATGGCTGGGACCCTAGGAGGTAGCGACCATGCTATTTTAGAATTTTGGATAATTAGAGTAGGAAGACCTGTGAAGACTCAGACATCAAGGTTAGATTTCAAAAAGGCAGATTTTAAGGGACTCAGAAAGAGAATTGGAGTTATCCAATGGCTGGATATCATTAGGGACAAAAATGACCAGGAAGGATGGGAAATCTGGAAGAGTGAGATTCTCAAAGCACAATCGTTAACAAGTCCAAAAAGAGGGAAGAATAGGAAGCATTTAAGGAAACCAGGATGGATGAACACAGAACTTAAACACAAGCTAAAAAGGAAGAAATAAATATTTATTACATGGAAAGAGCGAGGAATATCTAAAGAAGAATATAATGCTGTCTGCAGAACCTGCAGGGCACGAATCAGATTATCTAAGCTGACAATGAATTAAGGCTTGCAAGAGATATCAAAAGCATTAAAAAGGGAATTTGGGGATGTGTGAAAAGTAAAAGAAATGTCATAGTTGCTATAGGATTTTTACAGGATGAAAATGATGAAATGGTAAGACAGGATGTTGAGAAGGCTGAAATTTTAAATTCCTATTTTGCATCTGTTTTCTCTTAGAAAAGAAATGTAACATCAACTGATCTTCACTGTCCTATTAAGGGAATAGAAGAATCCACGATATCTGTAAGCAGAAAGATAGTGAGGAAAAACTTAGCTAACCTAAATGAATTCAAGTCTCCAGGTCCAGATGAATTGCACCCCAGGTCCAGATGAATTGCACCCCAGAGTACTGAAGGAGATAGCAGAAGAAATTTTTGAACCACTCTCCATAATCTTCAAAAATTCTTGGATTCTTGGAGAACAGGAGAAGTCCCAGAAGACTTGAGAAGAGCAAATGTTGTTCCTTATCATCAAAAAAGGGAAGAAGGTGGATCCAGGGACCTATAGGCCGGTGAGTCTGATATCTATACCAGGAAAGATCATTGAACAAATTATTAAACAACATTTATGTAAGTACCTGGATAAGAATTAAGTGATTAATCAGAGTCAGCATGTGTTTGACACTAATAATTCATGTCAGACTAACTTAATTTCCTTCTATGACAGAATCACCGACTGGATGGATCAGGGAAATGCTGTAGATATAGTATATCTTGACTTCAGCAAAGCATTTGACAAAGTATCTCACACAATCCTTATTGAAAAATGTACTAAGTATGGAATGGACAAAGCAACTGTTAGGTGGATTCATAACTGGCTTAGTGATCGGACCCAAAGAGTGATCGTAAATGGCTGTACATCCAGTTGGAAGAACATCTCAAGTGGAGTACCACAGGGCTCTGTCCTGGGCCCTCTATTGTTCAACATCTTTATCAATGATTTAGATCCGACCTGGGCAAGGGGTGGCTCCCAGGCCGCATCCGACCCACCCACTGCCTGTGACCGGCCCGCAGAGGGGTCCGGGACTTCTCCAATTCCTGCTTTCCTCATGTATCATTCATGAGGAAAGCAGAAAGCAGACGAGTCCCAGCAGACGTGGCGGTGAGAGGAGCAGACCCCGACCTCCTGAGAGCGGCACAGAAACATTGCCTCCAGTGCACCGCCCACACACCAGACCTGCGGCGCTGACTGGTCGAGGCTGGAGGGGGGCGTGGTCTGAGAGAGGGCTGCGTAGATGCCATTGGTGGCGTCTGCTTGCAGCAGTATACATCACACCACGCCTCCAACTCTGTGCTAAAACGTGCGGGTGTGGAGGTGTGGTGTGATCTATACTGCTGAAAGCAGACCAGTGACACTGTGGTGCAACATAAGGCTAGCATCAATTACTTTAGACTGGGTCTGGACTGGGTGTTTGGGTCTGGACTGGGTGTTTACGTCAGGCCAGGGTCTGGGACTCTGGGTAGAGTGGTCAGCACATAATAAAGCCCCTGTGAGCAGTACAGGAGTGGTACACAGATACCACTTGCTTCCTCCCCTGTCCCCTGCAGCAGCCACGTTCTTCTGAAACTTGGGCAGAGACTCCCATTGGAAGAATTAGGCAAGGTTAGCTGTTATAGCCTTTAAATATGTCGGCTAAAAAAAGAAAGATTGATGCAGAATGCAGAGTTTTTAACAAGGAATGGACTTCTAAATATTTATTTGCTGAAGCCAAAGGTAAAGCTGTGTGCTTAGTTTGTGGAGAGCACATAGCTGTGTTTAAAGATTACAATTTGAGTCGCCATTATGAGACTATTTTCATTGTATTGTAAATCTTTGCATTGTTTAACATACTGTTTGTTTATGAAAAGATAGCATATGTATACTATATATTATATACATATATAGTATTGGGTACAACTGAGTTAATTATATTAGTCCGGCCCTCTGACACTATCCCAATTTCTAATGCGGCACCATGGCAAAATTAATTGCCCACCCCTGATTTAGATGAAGGAATTGAGGGTAAACTGATTAAGTTTGCTGATGACACAAAGCTAGGAGGGATAGCTAATACTAGAGAAGAGAGAGAGGATTCAAAAGATATAAATAAACTGGAGAAGTGGGCAGCAACTAACAGAATGGGTTTTAACAGGGAAAAATGCAAAGTACTACATCTGGGCAATAAAAATGAAATAAAGCATATACAGAAAGGGAGAAATAGGGCTAAGCAGCACATGTGAAAAAGACTTGGGTATACTAATAGATCTTCAACTAAACATGAGTCAACAGTGTGATGCAGCAGCAAAAAAGGCAAATACAATTCTAGGATGTATTAACAGAAGCATACAGTCTAGATCACGTGAAGTCATTATTTCCCTCTACTCCTCTTTGTTCAGACCTCATCTGGAACACTGTGTCCAGTTTTGGGCACCACATTTTAAAAAAGACATCAACAAACTGGAGCAAGTTCAGAAAAGAGCGACCAGAATGGTGACCGGTCTGCAAACCCTGTCTTATGAGGAATGGTTGCAGGATATGGAAATATTTAGCTTGCAAAAGAGAAGACTGAGAGGAGACGTAATAACTGTCTACAGATGTCTCAAGGGCTGTCACATTGTAGAAGGATCATCTTTATTCTCATTTGCACAAGGAAAGACTAGAAGCAATGCAATGAAACTGAATGGGAGGAGACACAAATTAGATAGTAGAAATAACTTCTTGACAGCTAGGGTGATCAATGAGTGGAACAGGCTGCCACGAGAGGTGGTGAGTTCTCCTTCAATAGAAGTCTTCAAACAGAGGCTGGACAGACATCTGACTGGGATGATTTAGTGAATCCTGCTTTGAGCAGGGGATTGGACCAGATGGCCCAAAAGGTCCCTTCCAACTCTACCATTCTATGATTTTATGACTATTCTGGTCATTTATATGCTGGAGCAGACTTTGAATAGCCTGCAGGAGGAGATGGTGATCCCAGAAGAAGAGCAGGAAGCATAGGAAGATGTGGAAGGGATAACATTGTCTCTAAGTTCAAGACTGTCATCACACAGGCGGGTGCCAAGGGAGAATGGATTACTGCGATCGAGGGGGGCTGATGATAACAAACAAACTGTTATCGAAGGTGTAAGATCTGAGGAACAAATGGAGGAGGAAGAGGTGATGGGCGAGCAACTGTCAGATGAAGAGGACAATCCTCCCCTTTCTGTTGTTCATGGTTGGCAGGAGGGGATGGAGGAAATGAGCCTCATTGTTACGCAGTCACCAACATAGCATAGGCTTGGACCTAATGGTAGAGCCAGACATATTTTGCCAGATGATTCCCATGCTGGAAAGGGACCTGCGAATGCTGGAGTATCGAAACATGCTTTTACACAAACTTAAGAGACCTTTTACCCAAGACATCAGTGAAGCACACAGTTTGCCTTGCACCTGTAGACCTGTAGACTTCCAACCTCCAGCATGTCAATTTGTCAACGCCAAAACATTAGCAGCAGCAACAGTGGTGGAAGTGGAAGAAGCAATTTCTGCGAGTCCTTTGACACTTTTTTAGACCAACTCGTGCACCAGCACAGCAGAGTCCAAGTCTTACATGAGGTGAGCAAATGGAGAGGATGGTGCAGTATCTAGAATTGAATATCAATACCATCAGGGAGGGTTTAGACCCTTTCATATTTTGGTCTTCTAAAATGGATGAGAGGCCTGAGCTCGCCTCACACACCTTTGCTCAGAACTAGTGATGAGTGATTATACTCGTTACTCGGGTTTCCCCGAGCATGCTCGGGTGATCTCCGAGTATTTTGGGGCTGTCAGAGATTTAGTTTTCATCGTCGAAGCTGCATGATTTTCAGCTGCTAGACTGGCTGAATATGTGAGGGGATTGCCTAACAAACAGGCATTCCTCACATGTATTCAGGCTGTTCAGCAGCCGCAAATCATGCAGTTGAGGCGACGAAAGCTAGATCTCCGAGTCTAAGCACTACAAAATGCTCGGAGGACAATCGAGCAACGAGTATACTCACTCATCACTACTCAGAACATGTCTTCAGTGCTGTTGGTGGTGAACAAGTCATGGATCTCCATGAACTTTTGCTCCCCAATCGCAGACTGTACAGACTAGGTGATATTGAATTTTTTAGTGTGATGCATTTGTTCTGCCCATTCTGTGCAGCAAGACATTTCTTAAGTGCTCTTCCAGCTATGGCCTTTAGATGTCATATTTGCCCTTCTCTTTGCTATTCATGTGTTGAGAATCCTCTGTCCCTTTAATGGTTATTCTGTTCAGAACCGCCCCTTCTTCCTTCCCGGGTTAGCAACATGTAGCCATTTCTGCCGGATCTCTGAGGTGCCCACATGTGCTCAACTCCCTGCAAGATCAATGGGGTCACATGATCAGGGCCCTCCGTGTCTATGTGGCTGGGCTGTTTGTGTTCTGTGTGCACAGGACTTGTGAGAGGGGAGGAGTCAGGGGTCACATGATCAGGGGCTGTGTCTGCCTCCATGTCTGCCTGCACTCTGCAGGAGTCTGGTCTGCTGTGCTGGTTGTCATTCTGGATGAGGTAAAGTTTCTGTGTGGGGTCAGGAGAGGTTTGCAGTGTGGATGTAGCAGAGCCGTGTGTGTACGAGGTGTAAGGAGCAGAGCCACATGTGTATGAGGTGTACGGAGCAGAGCTGTGTGCGTGTACGAGGAGTATGGAGCAGAGCCAAATGTGTACGAGGTGTACGGAGCGGAGCCGCACGTGTACGAGGTGTTTACGGAGCGGAGCCGCGCGTGTACTTGGTGTACGGAGCAGAGCCACGCATGTACGAGGTGTACGGAGCAGAGCTGCGTGTGTACGAGGTGTATGGAGCGGAGCCACGCATGTATTAGGTGTACGGAGCGGAGCCGCATGTGTACGAGGTGTATGGAGCGGAGCCCCGTGTGAATGAGGAGTACAGAGCGGAGCTGCATGTGTACAAGGTGTACAGAGCCACGTGTGTACAAGGTGTGGGGAGTGGTGCCGCATGTGTACGAGGTGTACGGAGCGGAGCCGCATGTGTACGGAGCAGAGCCACATGTGTAAGAGGTGTATAGAACGGAGCCGCATGTGTACGAGGTGTACAGAGCGGAACAGCACGTGTATGGGGCGTAGGAAGCGGAGTCGTGTGTACGGGGCATACAGAGCAGAGTCGCGTGTGTATGGAGCGGAGCCACGCGTGTACGAGGTGTATGGAGCGGAGCCACGTGTGTATGAGGTGTATGGAGCGGAGTCGTGTGTGTACTTGGTGTACGGAGAAGAGGCGCGTGTGTACTTGGTGTACGGAGCAGAGCCGCGTGTGTATGGAGTATGAGGAGCCGTGTGTGTGCAGAGTGGAGCCATATGTGTACTGGATGTACGGAGCGGAGCCAAATGTGTATGAGGCATACAAAGTGGGCGTTTCCCACAGACACAGGAGTACAAGGCGGAGCCCCAAGGAGCACTTTAAAACTTGTACATGACGTTCCACCGGAAGTGATGTGCTGGAAGCTGAGCGGAAATGAGGTAAATTCATGAGATTGTGACGGAACCAGGAATACTTCAGATCCATCACCGTGTCCTCTGACAGCGCGGACAGCAGGATCACCTTGGAATCAGGGATGCTGGCCATGTGAGCGGATCATGATATGTCCTGCACCGGGAGGCTCAGGTGGGCACTTCAATGGGAGTCGGGCTGCTATAGTATCTTTATAGAATCTTTCTTTCTCTCTCTCTGTTTATTTCTCTGTTCTTTCTTTCTCTCTGTTTCTTTTTCATTCTCTGTTCTGTCTTTGCCTCTTTTTCTTTCGCTCTCTGTTCTTTCTTTTTCTTTCTCTAATCTTTCTTTTTTTTTCTTTCTCTCTCTGTTCTCTCTTTCCCCTCTTTCTTTCTTTCTTTCTTTCTTTCTGTCTTTCCTCTCTTTCTTTCTTTCTCTGTACTTTCTTTCTTTAGTTCTTTCTTTCTCTCCCACTGTTCTTTCTCAGTCTCTCTCTGTGTTCTTTCTTTCCCCTATTTCTTTCTCTCTATCTTTCTCTTCTATCTTTCTTTCCCCTCTTTCTTTCTTTCTTTCTTTCTTTCTCTATGTTCTTTCTTTCATTTTTTTCTCTTTCTTTCTTTCTCTTTCTTTCTCTCTCTGTTCTTTCTTCCCCTCTTTCTTCCCCTCTATTGCTCTGTTCTTTCCTTCCCCCTCTTTCTTTCTTTTTCTCTCTGCTCTTTCTTTCTTTCTTTTTTTTCTTTCTTTTTCTTTCTCTCTCTCTCTCTATTCTTTCTTTCCCCTTTCTTTCTTTCACTCTCCCTCTGTTCTATTTTTCTGTCCCCTCTTTCTTTCTCTCTCTGTTCTTTCTTTCCCCTCTTTCTTTCTAGCTGTTCTCTCTCTGTTCTTTCTTTTTTCTTTCCCCTCTTTCTTTCTCTCTGTTCTTTCTTTCTCTCTCTCTGTTCTTTTTTTCTGTCCCCGCTTTTTTTCTCTCTGTGTTCTTTCTTTCTCTCTCTTTTTCTCTGTTCTTTATTTCCCCTCTTTATTTTTCTCTGTTCTTTCTTTCGTTCTCCTTTCTTTCTCTCTCTCTGTTCTTTCTTTCGCTCTCTGTTCTTTCTTTTTCTTTCTCTAATCTTTTTTTTTTTTCTTTCTCTCTCTGTTCTCTCTTTCCCCTCTTTCTTTCTTTCTTTCTTTCTGTCTTTCCTCTTTCTTTCTTTCTCTCTGTACTTTCTTTCTTTAGTTCTTTCTTTCTCTCCCTCTGTTCTTTCTCAGTCTCTCTCTGTGTTCTTTCTTTCCCCTATTTCTTTCTCTCTATCTTTCTCTCCTATCTTTCTTTCCCCTCTTTCTTTCTTTCTTTCTTTCTTTCTTTCTTTCTCTATGTTCTTTCTTTCATTTTTTTCTCTTTCTTTCTTTCTCTTTCTTTCTCTCTCTGTTCTTTCTTCCCCTTTCTTTCTCTCTATCGCTCTGTTCTTTCCTTCCCCCTCTTTCTTTCTTTTTCTCTCTGCTCTTTCTTTCTTTCTTTTTTTTCTTTCTTTCTTTTTCTTTCTCTCTCTCTCTCTATTCTTTCTTTCTTTCCCCTTTCTTTCTTTCACTCTCCCTCTGTTCTTTTTTCTGTCCCCTCTTTCTTTCTCTCTCTGTTCTTTCTTTCCCCTCTTTCTAGCTGTTCTCTCTCTCTGTTCTTTCTTTTTTCTTTCCCCTCTTTCTTTCTCTCTGTTCTTTCTTTCTCTCTCTCTGTTCTTTTTTTCTGTCCCCGCTTTTTTTCTCTCTGTGTTCTTTCTTTCTCTCTCTTTTTCTCTGTTCTTTATTTCCCCTCTTTATTTTTCTCTGTTCTTTCTTTCGTTCTCCTTTCTTTCTCTCTCTCTGTTCTTTCTTTCGCTCTCTGTTCTTTCTTTCACTCTGTTTTTTCTTTTGCTCTCTGTTCTTTCTTCTTTCTCTCTCTGTTCTTCTCTCTGTTCTTTCTCTCACTGTTCTTTCTTTCTCGATCTACTTTCTTTCTTTCTTTCTTTCTCTCTCTGTTTTCTTTCTTTCTTTTCCTTAGTGCTAGTCAGTGTGCCCACAGTACCAGACACTGTGCCCTTAATGCCAGCCACTATGCGATCAGCAGTGCTAAATGGGTGTGACTGGGCGTGGACATGGGTGTGGCTAGTCATGAAATGGGTGTGGCTTGGCGTGGCCTAACATTTGAGCCGGCGCGCTGCAACCTTTGTCCCTCTTTCCCTTCTTCAAAAGTTGGGAGGTATGGTGTTGCATTTGGTATCAGCGTTCCCAACAAAGGAGGCCTACACCGATCCCTCACCCACCTCATCTTACCATGATGTTCATTGGAAAACTGAAAATGATGTCCCAGATCCCAATACCTCATGTCTGGCTGATTGCTGCAGTGCCATGCTAAAATTAGTACTGTAGGTGAATTGAGGCCACTTTCTTGATGTCTGTCCCTAATTTTATGTGTTTTGGCAGCGTTATAAGGTGTTGTGCATGCGTTGAGATGAATGGCGTTCAGCAAATATTCGACAAATTAATCAGCGAATGTTGCAAATTCACGGATCGTAATCAGAAACGAACATTAAAATATTCGCTTATCTCTAGTTACAATGGTAACACTGCACACACATCCGATGTCAGCCAATAAGGCCTTATTCAGGTAGTTTGGCGTATATGCCACTTCTATTATGGACTTCTTGTGCCTCCTGACATACCCAGCTCTTCTACTACTGCTGGGCTCTACTATATTCCACCTCTGTGCTTCTGAGGTGCCATCAGATATATTAATTGCAGCTATACTGATTGATAGCCACAAGAATGTATCCTGACAAAAAAACAGCTCTGCTACATCACAGGGCTCTGTTACATTGCAACTCTTTTCTACTGATGTGCATCCTAACATACCCCACTCTGCCACATTGTAAGAATCTACTAAATAACTACTAGTGTTCCTCCTTGTATAGCCAGATTTTTAATTTCACTCGATCACCATAAGCGTGTCTCCTAACAAATACAGTTCTGCTACTTCGCAGGTCTCTGCTATGTTTCTGAGCTTCTGCCTTCCTTGTAGTCCACTTCAGCCTCTGTTGCTCCTGTTGCCAACCAGTTTCTTTAGCCTCCCTTGCTCTGGATGGTTCTTGGTGCTGCATTACCAACATCTGTCTGCGCTCATCCGGACAAAGGTTTAGAGGATCCACCTCTGCTGGTGAAACATAACAGACCAACAACAATTTGCTATCAACTGTGGGGTAACCTAGCATCAAGTGTTTGTTTTTAACTGCAGTGCCACCACTGGTAAATTAAGTATTATAGATATAGATGATAGATAGATAGATAGATAGATAGATAGATAGATGATACTGTACTGTTCCGTGTAAGTTATGCTTCTATGGTTTATATAGATTGTATTACCTCCATGCTGTGTATAATGGTCTTGCATTTGCTCTGCTGCCACCTGCTGATCTTTTTTCTATATAGCAGCCTGCAGCTAATTAATCCTCATGCATGCCTTCCACTTCCGGTTCAAAGTTCAGGTCTCCTCTTCCTCCTTCCAGTCATTGTTAGTTTCACTTTCTCCTGGGAGAGGCATGCTTGTACTGAGCTGTGAAAAGCATCAGTCTTTTGACAACACTTCGTTGCGCACACCTTGTTGTTAACACTCTGCATTTCTGGAGAACTTATTGTATTACCAATCATACGCTGTATGTTCTGGACTGTACATTCCCTGGTGTGCATCATATCTCCAGACGCTGAGCAACATATGGTCCTGTCTGCCCTGCATTGAGGAAACGAAGGTAGGACCTCTCCCAGCCCCTATTCATCAGCCACATCTTCATTCACCTCATGTGGGGACAGAACAGATGCATAGATAATAGATAGATAGATAGATAGATGGATAGATAATGGATAGATAGATAGATAGATAGATAGATAGATAGATAGATAAGACAGATATCAGCACTAACTTTAACAGATTTCGGGTGCAATATTTCCTGAGTAATGCGGTTGTCCAATGCAAAATATAAATGGAAAAAAATCAGGCAGCACTCCAGTTCAAGGAAAAATTGTGGCCTTTAATCCAGCACCAAGTGGTGCAACGTTTCGACCTCACAACACGGTCTTTGTGCTGTGAGATCAAAACGCTGCACCACTTGGTGCTGGATTAAAGCCCACAATTTTTCCTTGAACTGGAGTGCTGCCTGAATTTTTCCATTTAGATAGGTAGATACATAGATAGACAGATAGATAGATAGATAGATAACGGATAGATAGATAGATAGATAATAGATAGAAAATAGATAGGTAGATAGATAATAGATAGAAAATTTATAGATAATAGTTAGATTGTTAGGGGCTGGTGGAACACACCAAATAATATAGGAGGTATTTAGGTGTGTTTGCAGCCCTGGGTCCAACGTGCAGAGATGGTAACTGCTGCTCGGTAATGGCGGACGCTATATGGTGGTATAATAAATGAACACACGCGGGTTAACGTCACCCGTTGTGTAAGGGGCAGACTCTGTTGCTTCACAGAGCCACACTACCACTCACTATAAATGCCGAAGCCTGTTAAGCTCACAGAGCTTGGCGAAGTGAGCGCTAGTGTAAAGTCACAGGACTCTGCCCCAAGACACAGGGTCAGAGTCCCTCTTCACTCACCAGCACTCGGCGCCGCAGCTGTGGTGCCAGGGAGGACTAAGTAAGAAAAAACGGTACTAAAGTGCAAGCAGTGCCGCACTGGCGGACGCCACTAACCAGCCTAGAGTTAGGACTGGAAAGTGCACTTTAATACTACAGAAGTGCGCACGGCGCCACTCTGACAGGCGCTGCAGTAGATGCGGTACTAATGTGCCTTGTGCTGGATGGCACAATATGGTACTAAATGAGGCGCTGACCTGGAAGCACTGTGACGCAAGGCAATGCCACTGGTAGGCACTGACTCTAACTACAGTTCCCTATTACATGCGTATCCAAGGGAGGGGAGTCATAACGAGTCATTCACAAGTCTCGTGCATCCATCATCACTCACACACATAGTAACAAGAGTCTATACTAGCGGCCATGCGACTCTTATAGCGGCGTCCTTCCGGGACCTTCCCAGTGGACTAATCTGAGCAGGAACGGGACATGCGCATGTGACCTCCGACTTCCAATGAGAGGTCGTCCCACGGGCATGCTCAGTAACCAAAAGACAGGACTTAAACCCTGGAGCATCTGCTTGCTGCTGACTCAAGCATGGTGTTAAAGCAGAACCAGAAGGAGCAACCAGATGCCTAGCATCAGCCTGGGCAAGACACCAGGACTGATGTCTCTGCTGAGCAGGAATCTCTGTGGCCACAAAGGAATGGGAGACCACAGAGGACATGGCTTGAGACTCCCCCTGTGCAGTGGGGGAAACTCACTGCCTAACATAGATAGATATGAAGCGCCCCGCAGGGCATTAGCGTACTGGGCGGGTCATTCTCTCAAAAGGGGATGTCACGGTGGCAGTGACCCAGTCCGTGGCCCTGGGCGTCCAGTAATTAGAGGATAGTTACGTGGTGTTTAATTGTGGTGCCACCCATGGTGTTCGGCAATGGGTAGCTAATGCTGCGGTTTTGGTCCTCTGGGGCTGATGGTGACGCAGCAAAGATGGTACAGCTCCCCACGGGTAGAGCGGGGCCCCAGGGCAAATATATTTGACTGTTCAGATGGTGGTGAATGTTGGGGTGCAGAGAATAAGTGAAGGACACAGAGAGGTGCAGTTTTTTTTACCCTTTACTTGAAAGTAGTTGCAATCTGGGGTGCCACATATGAGGGATTGAGTCCGGCTCGCCTGGAGGCATTCAGGGGATCCACCCTGCCAGGTGGAGTTGGGGACCTTCCTTCTGCACTCTGTTTTCGGGTCCCTGCTGCTTGTAGCTAAGCTGCGGCCCTCTCCTGCGTGATGATCTCTAACCTGTATGACTGACAGTGTGAGCCTATATCACGGGTAGTGTCCTTTTCACTGTCAGCCCCGGGATCTTGGTCTGCTGCCGTGCCTTCAGGTATTCAGTGTGTCCAAGGAACTTGCAGTCCCCTGTACTCCAGATTCGGCTGTCAGGGTGTACAGCTCCTGCCCAGCCAAGGACTCTGGCGTCCCTTTTTATATCAACGCTTCACTCTGGGGTCAGCTATACGCAATTTTAGTTCCCCCAGAGCCTCTTGTCTCTGCTCCTGTCCCTTTCCTCTTCACAGACCAACTTTTACTGTCTCTGTCTTGTCATTTTGGTGGGCCTGGGTATCTTACTCCAGAGGGATGGCCCTTTGCCCCAGGGGTTGCTTGTTTAAATAACAGAATCTTGCTATGTGTACCGCCTTGTTGCAGTGGCGACAGATGGGCTGTCCGTCCTCGTTGTAACGATCGCTATCTCTCCCTCTGGTCGGTGGGATTCTCTTGCTATCGCCACGGGACATCATCTGAACTGGAGGCCAGCTGGATCTTTTTCTTTAGAGCCACTTGTAGGGACTGCACAGATACATCTACAGTAAGTCTTGAACACTGAAATGTGTTGGCCCTAACCTCTGTGATTTGATCAGTCACAATTTATTAACGCAATCCTGTAAAAGTGCAGTTTTCTACCTTTTCATTGCTGGAGCATTCCTATTTTCTTATATTTTTTTAGTTGGCTTTTTGAATACGTTTTTGTATAGGATAGGATAGGATTAATTACAGCAATTGGGTTTCATTCATAAAATGTTCCCCCACTTGCCTCTTTTAATCCCTGTGTTGCATTGTCTATACAACTAGCTGGAGAATGAGTTAACTGAGAATCCATTAGTGATCTCAGTCAGACAGGAGAATTTATCACTCTTATCTTCCTTCTGAGCTCCTCTCAGCAGAAACTTCTGCTTAACTTTCACGTGGTCGTGAATCAGCTGAGTGGACCCCAGCAGAACGTAGGCGAGAAGATGCACAAAGTGACCCCGTCTGCCTCGTTATACGTATTGGCTCGTCCTAAAACGTCTTTCAGGAATGCAATGCAAAAATTATGCAAACTACCTCTCCAAAAACGGAAGAGAAGTGATTCTCCAGTGCCACCTATGGGAGAAAATAAAACCTGTGATTGACTCTTGTGACTAACCACCCATCTGTAGGCAACTGTTTAGGTTGTTTTTAGTGAGTCTCTGACTTTTGGGTGCAGTTAGATGCGGCCATGATATACAGCACTTGCAAACATTAAGAGACCACTTCCAAATGTTCAGTTTGTCTGATTTTTCTCTTTATAGGTATATTTTTGAGTAAAATGTAAATTGTTCTTTTAGTCTATAAACAACATGTCTACGAATTTCCAAGCAAGAAATTTTGTATTTTTTTTCTGACAAATTAAAATGGTCAAAATTAAAAAAACCAGTGCTTTCAGACCTCAAATAATGCTTAGAAAACAAGTTCATAATCATTTAGAAACAAGAATACTGATGTTTTAACTCAGGAAGAGTTCAGAAATCAATATTTTGTGGAATAACCATGATTTTGAAAAACAGCTTTCATGCATCTTGGCATGCTTACCACCAGTCTTTCACACTGCTTCTGGTGAAAAAAATTAAGCAGTTCTTTGTTTGATGACTTGTGACTATCCATCATCCTCTTGATTACATTCCAGAGGTTTTCAAAGGGGTTTAGGTCTGGAGAAGGCGCTGCCAATGACAGGTTTTTGATGTGGTGGTCTCTTAATTTTTTCTAGAGCTGTATATTCTTCTGTGCAGAATATGCAGATTCTCTTCCTCGGCATCCTTGCTTGCACAGAAATATCCTGTATCAGTCATGCATTTAATAAGACGTTGGGAGGAAATGTCCCCCCTGTGGGAAGGAGAGTGTTAATAATTTTGGGGAAGGCTATAGATCCCCTTTAACCTCTGAGCTTTTAATGCTTCTCCTCTGTCCATAAATAAACACCGTAGCCTAAAATAATGCTTTCAGCACACGCCACAAAGAGCTGCGATCAATGCCCTAGCCATACATCACTCCGGCCTGACTTATCGGCAGCTGAGCCTGCGTGACTCACCTCTGCTCATAATCCATTTCAAGCCTGGAAAGAAAAGAGACCAAATCCAAAGCCAAGCATCCGACCCTTAATGAGAGCAACCGATACATCAAAGAGGAAAAATGGCCACATATCAGTTTAATAGTTAAAAAAAATAAAATATTCGTTGTACGTGGGTCGAGATTTTAATTTTTGATGAGACAGCGGTATTACAAAGTTTTCACTTTTATTAAGAAGATCGACACTGGTTTATTTAAAAATTACCTCAAAATTAGTCAGTTCTACTGATGAGCGAACGTGCACAGATAAGGTGTTATCCGTGCTCGTGTGTTAACCGAATGCCTTCGGCCCTGTCAAAAAATATGCTTGAGTCTCCGCGGCTTTTCGACAGGCGCAACACATGCAGGGATTGTTTATTTGTTAGGCAATCCCTGCATGTTTTGCAGGTGTTGAACAGCCGTAGGGACTCGAACATATTTTTCGAGCACACCAAAACGGATAACATCTTATTTAAGCACATTCACCCTTCGCTAGTCGGTTACCTTTTTTTTTTTAACATTTATTGGCCTTCAGTTTCCAATTTCAGTGTTTTGGTTCCTCGGTATCAAGTCAGATGGTGGCCACCCTAAAGACCGTGTGGCACCATCTCACCTGATCTTGTAAATCAGTCAAGATCAAATAGAATTCATATCTGCCCCGGGAAAAGTTGGCACGTCTTTTCTAAAGGCCAAGGTCACAATGAATTCCGAATCCCAACAGCTGCTCTCAACGAAAAGTTTTGAAAAAAATGCAAAGACGTTTAGTTCTCTACCTAAAGTTACATTTGAAAGGAAAAATTGGTACCATATTTATGCGTGGGTGAAGGGTCAGCATCAGGACTGGAACCTTTTCATGGAGACCTGCCTTCCTACAGGCTGTGTGGCTCCCAAGAGATTTGCCAACTCTTCTGGGAGTCTGGAAGGTTTCTTCTTTTTTTTTCAAGAAAAATAGGAATCATTTATGTAAAGTATCAGTTTCGCCTATAATGTTCAGTCAAGGAGTTTGTCTGCTCTTTTCAAATTTTTGTTGAAATACATCCCCTGAGGATAAACTGATAAGCTCCAGACCTTCAGTGTTCACCTGTAACAAACTGCACTCGGGGACAAAGATGTCCTGAACGGTGCCAATTACTTTAAGTTAGGACTTGAGAGGGCGAAACATAGGAATTTTGGGGGAGACATTCCTTGTCTTGCTCCACCCTTCAGCTCCTGTGCTAAGCATAACCATATTTTCTTAAATATTCTTATGGCTGTCTCTGGAGTTGAAGCTGGCAACATTTTACGCCCCTATAAACTTACCAACCTGTTTAAAGATGTCACACCCCTATCATATATCCATTTCTCGCCCCTTAAGTGTGATTTTGGGTGCAGGAAACCATTCAGGGAGTCTTGCTTTCCTAGAGGCTTTAAGATAAAGAGCTGGAAGGACAATAAATGCAAGATCTTATCCAGATAAAAATTACTAGAATGTGGGCAATCGTGCTCACCTGGTAGGGTTGTGTGATCACAGACGCTAAAAAGGCTTAGGCTGCTGAAGACTCACAGTTATGAGAACATCAGAAATTGGAGTGAAATGGGTTAAATCTGCATTGCCGGAGGAGGAGTGATGAGAAGGAGTCAGGAATCCAGCAATGTGGTTTATTAGTCAAAGCGTTTCGCAGTGTCATACTTCTTCATAAGGGCAAATCATATACATGTGGTTTGTCCTGATGAAGAAGTGTGACACTTGGAAACATGTTGAGTAATAAACCACATTTCTGGTTTCCTGACTTCTTCTCATCACTCATCCTCCGGCAGCAAAGATTTAACCCATTTCACTCCAATTCTTGATGTTCCTAAAGGCTTTGTATGTCTCAAAAAATGTGCCATCCATTCTAAGAATCTGGAAGGTTTTTTATTTTTACAGAAGAGTTTGTAATTATTCTTACTTGTAATTATTCTTACAATGTATCAGTTTCACCTGAGAAGTTCTTTCAAAGGGTTTTTTTCTTACAATTTGTCAGTTTCACCTGAGACGTTCCTCCAAAGGGTTTGTCTGCTCTTCGAAGGGTTTGTCTGCTCTTAAAATTTTTGGTTAAAAGACATCCCCTGAGGAAAAGCTGATGACCGCCAAACCTTCAGTGATCACCTTTACCAACTGAACCCGTGGACAAAGATTTCCTGAAAAATGACTATGCCTTTAACGTATGACTTGAGAGGGCGAAACATAATAATTTTGTGAGGGGGCGGTGGCATTCTTTGTCATGCTCCACCCCTCAACTCCTCCTCCAAACATAAACATATTTTTTAAACTGTGTTATGGAAGTCTTTGGAGTGAAGACTGTCAACATTCTCCCCCTGTAACAGTACAAACCTTTTTATAGGTCACACTCCTTCAAGCACCCATTTCTTGGCCCTTGAATGAGTGTTTTGGCAGAAGACACATTTCAAGGAGCCCTGCTTTCCTAGAAAACTTTGTGGTTACCAAAACATTGCCATCTCTTCTGAAAGTCCAGAAGGTCTCTTCTTTTCACGAGAGTTTGGAATTAATGTATCAGTGTTGCCTATTGTAACAACCCTGCTGGCATCACTGCATGGCCTCCCATCCCCCGCACACCAACTAACTTTCTGCTTTAAGCCATGCTGTGAATTCTGTCTGTTGCCAGTCCTGAGCTCCGTGCTTCTGCTCTCCTGTATGCTTCCAAGCTATGTGTGTATAGGGACGCGGCTCCAGAACTCTCTGGTTCTTATGCAATCAGGGTGCACCTGTGTAATATGTCCCTGACCAATCATCTAGAGCCCTTGACTATTTAGTTCCGCCACTCCCACTAACCTTTGCCTGTGCAATGTCTAATCTCAGTTTACTCCTTGCTGCTGAGCTAGCCAGGCCCTGTCCTATGTCTTGCCTTCTCTGAAGGCTCTTATTGCGTATTCCTGTGTCTTGGTACCTTGCCTAGTACTTTTCTGTCTGCCTGCCAGGAGGCTGAATATCCTGGTCCTTGTGTCTTTGTCCCTGTGTCTCTGTCTGAACTCAGTCTTGCCTCTGTCTGTCAGTCTCCTTGTCTTTGACTTCCTTCTCTGCTGTGTCTTTCCTTGTGTCCTCCCTGTCTGAGACTCTGCACCCTTGCAGCTCTGCCTGCTCTGCTCTCTTGCAGTTCTGCTTGCTCTGCTCTCTTGCAGCTCTGCCTGCTCGGCTCCCTTGCCGCTCTGCCTGCTCGGCTCCCTAGCCGCTTTGCCTGCTCGGCTCCCTAGCCGCTCTGCCTGCTCGGCTCCCTAGCTGCTCTGCCTGCTCGGCTCCCTAGCCGCTCTGCCTGCTCGGCTCCCTTGCCGCTCTGCCTGCTCGGCTCCCTTGCCACCCAGCCTATTCCCCACTCCTGTGGCTCCACCTACTCCGCACTCCTGTGGCTCTGCCTACTACGCACTCCTGTGGCTCCGCCTACTTTGCACTCCTGCGGCTCAGTTCCTAACCTGTTCCAACATACTCCACTTCTTCCTGCCTAAACCTATACCTGCCCCTGCTGTGTGAACAGGCCCCTACCTGTTCCTTTCCGAGTCGTGCCCGCCTGTCCTGTGTCTCCGAGCCGTGCCCGCTTGCCCAGAGTCTCCAAGCCGTGCCTGCTTGTCCTGTGTCTCCAAGCTGTGCCTGTTTGCCCTGTGTCTCCAAGCCGTGCCTGCTTGCCCTGTGTCTCCTAGCCGTGCCTGCCTGCCAGTGTACCAAGCCGTGCCTGCTTTCCCTGTGTCTCCAAGCCGTGCCTGCGTGCAAGTGTACCAAGCTGTGCCTGCTTTCCCCGTGTCTCCAAGCCGTGCCTGCGTGCCAGTGTACCAAGCTGTGCCTGCTTGCCCTGTGTCTCATCCATGCCTGCTTGCCCAGTGTCTCAGCTTGCCTGTTAGTCACACCTGTCCAAGTGACTTGTCCCCGAGTGGGATCAGCAGCCACAGCCAGACACCACCCTGGAGTGGCACCCGACAGCTACCTGCCGAACAAGCCTGACCTCACCATCAGAGGCTCCAGTGAAGACCGTGGTAGCTGTCGTAGTCACGCCCCTTCCAGGATAGTCTGGTTTGTGGCACAGTGGGGCCACAACCCCCCGACTCGCGCCATTCAGCCAAGGCACGAGCGTGACACCTATAATGTTCCTTTGATGGGTTTGTCTGCTTTTTACAATTTTTTGCTAACCTACATACCCTGAGGATGAGCTGATGACTTTCAGACCTCCAGTGGTCAATTATGATCTGCAGGAATTGATCAAGGAGTAGAGTTGAGCGACTTTTGGTTTTTTAGGGTCGCGTTTCGTGAAACCCGACTTTTCCAAAAGTCGGGTCGAGCAAGATCGTCCGATTATAGGGAAAAGTCGGGGTCGTCCCGAAACACGAAACCCAATGTAAGTCAATGGGGAATAAAAGTCGGCAGTGAGAGGAGGACAGGAAACACACCTACAGTGCCCATTTGAATGCCAAAAGCATCAATTCTTCTTTTTTAAGCTTGTCAACCTTAATTAACTTCATAATACAAGTTACGCACTGAAAAATGGGGGTTATTTGGCTACAAACTGTGGGGGGGGAGGGCTGGCTCCAGGTTTTCATGTGCCCTGGGCGAAAGAGCGCCCCTTTAACACATACCACAACTCATCATGCTCCGATACGGCAGAGAAATAGCGGTATAGTACAATGAAAAATACCTCACTTTTTACATCTCATGACGAGGCCCATCTATTTCTCCATACAGAATCATTGGTCCCATATAATGTTTGAAACAGTATATGATGAGCTCCACATAATGCTACAGTATATGTTGGTCCCCATGGATGAAGCTCCACTGTCTTATGGGCCCAAATAATGCTCCAAACATAATGGGCCCCATTTCTAATGCTCTAGTGTATAATGGGCCCTGTAAATGCTGCTCCAGTGTCTGATGTCCACCTTTGGAATGTTCCAGTGTATGGTGGGCCCCATCTATCATTCTCCAGAGTATAGTGCTCCCCAAAAATTGCTGTCCCAACATTGAAAACAATCAAATAAGTCTCCTCGCTAGGGAATCCCTGTACTTGTCTGGACAGGTGCTGTAGCTTGCTTAACAGCTCGCCAGCCGTTCTGACGCCCAGTATGGATTACACGTGATTGCACAAAGGTGAGAAAGGGTACCGTATCCCCAGATAACATGTATGGATAGCGTACACATTCAAAATATATGTCTCAGGAGGCAGGCTCAGACGGTGTTAGGCCCAGTATGGATTGCACGTGATTGCACAAAGGTTAGAAAGGGTACCGTATCCCCGGATAACATGTATGGATAGCGTACACATTCAAAATATATGTCTATACAGCATGAGGCAGGCTCAGACGGTGTTAGGCCCAGTATGGATTGCACGTGATTGCACAAAGGTTAGAAAGGGTACCGTATCCCTGGATAACATGTATGGATAGCGTACACATTCAAAATATATGTCTATACAGCATGAGGCAGGCTCAGACGGTGTTAGGCCCAGTATGGATTGCACGTGATTGCACAAAGGTTAGAAAGGGTACCGTATCCCTGGATAACATGTATGGATAGCGTACACATTCAAAATATATGTCTATACAGCATGAGGCAGGCTCAGACGGTGTTAGGCCCAGTATGGATTGCACGTGATTGCACAAAGGTTAGAAAGGGTACCGTATCCCTGGATAACATGTATGGATAGCGTACACATTCAAAATATATGTCTCAGGAGGCAGGATCATACGGTGTTAGGCCCAGTATGGATTGCACGTGATTGCACAAAGGTTAGAAAGGGTACCGTATCCCTGGATAACATGTATGGATAGCGTACACATTCAAAATATATGTCTCAGGAGGCAGGCTCAGACGGTGTTAGGCCCAGTATGGATTGCACGTGATTGCACAAAGGTTAGAAAGGGTACCGTATCCCCGGATAACATGTATGGATAGCATACACATTCAAAATATATGTCTATACAGCATGAGGCAGGCTCAGACGGTGTTAGGCCCAGTATGGATTGCACGTGATTGCACAAAGGTTAGAAAGGGTACCGTATCCCTGGATAACATGTATGGATAGCGTACACATTCAAAATATATGTCTATACAGCATGAGGCAGGCTCAGACGGTGTTAGGCCCAGTATGGATTGCACGTGATTGCACAAAGGTTAGAAAGGGTACCGTATCCCTGGATAACATGTATGGATAGCGTACACATTCAAAATATATGTCTATACAGCATGAGGCAGGCTCAGACGGTGTTAGGCCCAGTATGGATTGCACGTGATTGCACAAAGGTTAGAAAGGGTACCGTATCCCCGGATAACATGTATGGATAGCGTACACATTCAAAATATATGTCTATACAGCATGAGGCAGGCTCAGACGGTGTTAGGCCCAGTATGGATTGCACGTGATTGCACAAAGGTTAGAAAGGGTACCGTATCCCTGGATAACATGTATGGATAGCGTACACATTCAAAATATATGTCTCAGGAGGCAGGCTCAGACGGTGTTAGGCCCAGTATGGATTGCACGTGATTGCACAAAGGTTAGAAAGGGTACCATATCCCTGGATAACATGTATGGATAGCGTACACATTCAAAATATATGTCTCAGGAGGCAGGCTCAGACGGTGTTAGGCCCAGTATGGATTGCACGTGATTGCACAAAGGTTAGAAAGGGTACCGTATCCCCGGATAACATGTATGGATAGCGTACACATTCAAAATATATGTCTATACAGCATGAGGCAGGCTCAGACGGTGTTAGGCCCAGTATGGATTGCACGTGATTGCACAAAGGTTAGAAAGGGTACCGTATCCCTGGATAACATGTATGGATAGCGTACACATTCAAAATATATGTCTCAGGAGGCAGGCTCAGACGGTGTTAGGCCCAGTATGGATTGCACGTGATTGCACAAAGGTTAGAAAGGGTACCGTATCCCCGGATAACATGTATGGATAGCGTACACATTCAAAATATATGTCTATACAGCATGAGGCAGGCTCAGACGGTGTTAGGCCCAGTATGGATTGCACGTGATTGCACAAAGGTTAGAAAGGGTACCGTATCCCTGAATAACATGTATGGATAGCGTACACATTCAAAATATATGTCGATACAGCATGAGGCAGGCTCAGATGGTGTTAGGCCCAGTATGGATTGCACGTGATTGCACAAAGGTTAGAAAGGGTACCGTATCCCTGGATAACATGTATGGATAGCGTACACATTCAAAATATATGTCTCAGGAGGCAGGCTCAGACGGTGTTAGGCCCAGTATGGATTGCACGTGATTGCACAAAGGTTAGAAAGGGTACCGTATCCCTGGATAACATGTATGGATAGAGTACACATTCAAAATATTTGTCTCAGGAGGCAGGCTCAGACGGTGTTAGGCCCAGTATGGATTGCACGTGATTGCACAAAGGTTAGAAAGGGTACCGTATCCCTGGATAACATGTATGGATAGCGTACACATTCAAAATATATGTCTCAGGAGGCAGGCTCAGACGGTGTTAGGCCCAGTATGGATTGCACATGATTGCACAAAGGTTAGAAAGGGTACCGTATCCCCGGATAACATGTATGGATAGCGTACACATTCAAAATATATGTCTATACAGCCTGAGGCAGGCTCAGACGGTGTTAGGCCCAGTATGGATTGCACGTGATTGCACAAAGGTTAGAAAGGGTACCGTATCCCTGGATAACATGTATGGATAGCGTACACATTCAAAATATATGTCTCAGGAGGCAGGCTCAGACGGTGTTAGGCCCAGTATGAATTGCACGTGATTGCACAAAGGTTAGAAAGGGTACCGTATCCCCGGATAACATGTATGGATAGCGTACACATTCAAAATATATGTCTATACAGCATGAGGCAGGCTCAGACGGTGTTAGGCCCAGTATGGATTGCACGTGATTGCACAAAGGTTAGAAAGGGTACCGTATCCCTGGATAACATGTATGGATAGCGTACACATTCAAAATATATGTCTATACAGCATGAGGCAGGCTCAGACGGTGTTAGGCCCAGTATGGATTGCACGTGATTGCACAAAGGTTAGAAAGGGTACCGTATCCCTGGATAACATGTATGGATAGCGTACACATTCAAAATATATGTCTCAGGAGGCAGGCTCAGATGGTGTTAGGCCCAGTATGGATTGCACGTGATTGCACAAAGGTTAGAAAGGGTACCGTATCCCTGGATAACATGTATGGATAGCGTACACATTCAAAATATATGTCTCAGGAGGCAGGCTCAGACGGTGTTAGGCCCAGTATGGATTGCACGTGATTGCACAAAGGTTAGAAAGGGTACCGTATCCCCGGATAACATGTATGGATAGCGTACACATTCAAAATATATGTCTATACAGCATGAGGCAGGCTCAGACGGTGTTAGGCCCAGTATGGATTGCACGTGATTGCACAAAGGTTAGAAAGGGTACCGTATCCCTGGATAACATGTATGGATAGCGTACACATTCAAAATATATGTCTATACAGCATGAGGCAGGCTCAGACGGTGTTAGGCCCAGTATGGATTGCACGTGATTGCACAAAGGTTAGAAAGGGTACCGTATCCCTGGATAACATGTATGGATAGCGTACACATTCAAAATATATGTCTATACAGCATGAGGCAGGCTCAGACGGTGTTAGGCCCAGTATGGATTGCACGTGATTGCACAAAGGTTAGAAAGGGTACCGTATCCGTGGATAACATGTATGGATAGCATACACATTCAAAATATTTGTCTCAGGAGGCAGGCTCAGACGGTGTAAGCCCAGTATGGATTGCACGTGATTGCACAAAGGTTAGAAAGGGTACCGTATCCCTGGATAACATGTATGGATAGCGTACACATTCAAAATATATGTCTCAGGAGGCAGGCTCAGACGGTGTTAGGCTCAGTATGGATTGCACGTGATTGCACAAAGGTTAGAAAGGGTACCGTATCCCCGGATAACATGTATGGATAGCGTACACATTCAAAATATATGTCTATACAGCATGAGGCAGGCTCAGACGGTGTTAGGCCCAGTATGGATTGCACGTGATTGCACAAAGGTTAGAAAGGGTACCGTATCCCTGGATAACATGTATGGATAGCGTACACATTCAAAATATATGTCTCAGGAGGCAGGCTCAGATGGTGTTAGGCCCAGTATGGATTGCACGTGATTGCACAAAGGTTAGAAAGGGTACCGTATCCCTGGATAACATGTATGGATAGCGTACACATTCAAAATATATGTCTCAGGAGGCAGGCTCAGACGGTGTTAGGCCCAGTATGGATTGCACGTGATTGCACAAAGGTTAGAAAGGGTACCGTATCCCCGGATAACATGTATGGATAGCGTACACATTCAAAATATATGTCTATACAGCATGAGGCAGGCTCAGACGATGTTAGGCCCAGTATGGATTGCACGTGATTGCACAAAGGTTAGAAAGGGTACCGTATCCCTGGATAACATGTATGGATAGCGTACACATTCAAAATATATGTCTATACAGCATGAGGCAGGCTCAGACGGTGTTAGGCCCAGTATGGATTGCACGTGATTGCACAAAGGTTAGAAAGGGTACCGTATCCCTGGATAACATGTATGGATAGCGTACACATTCAAAATATATGTCTATACAGCATGAGGCAGGCTCAGACGGTGTTAGGCCCAGTATGGATTGCACGTGATTGCACAAAGGTTAGAAAGGGTACCGTATCCCTGGATAACATGTATGGATAGCGTACACATTCAAAATATATGTCTCAGGAGGCAGGCTCAGACGGTGTTAGGCCCAGTATGGATTGCACGTGATTGCACAAAGGTTAGAAAGGGTACCGTATCCCTGGATAACATGTATGGATAGCGTACACATTCAAAATATATGTCTATACAGCATGAGGCAGGCTCAGACGGTGTTAGGCCCAGTATGGATTGCACGTGATTGCACAAAGGTTAGAAAGGGTACCGTATCCGTGGATAACATGTATGGATAGCATACACATTCAAAATATTTGTCTCAGGAGGCAGGCTCAGACGGTGTAAGCCCAGTATGGATTGCACGTGATTGCACAAAGGTTAGAAAGGGTACCGTATCCCTGGATAACATGTATGGATAGCGTACACATTCAAAATATATGTCTCAGGAGGCAGGCTCAGACGGTGTTAGGCTCAGTATGGATTGCACGTGATTGCACAAAGGTTAGAAAGGGTACCGTATCCCCGGATAACATGTATGGATAGCGTACACATTCAAAATATATGTCTATACAGCATGAGGCAGGCTCAGACGATGTTAGGCCCAGTATGGATTGCACGTGATTGCACAAAGGTTAGAAAGGGTACCGTATCCCTGGATAACATGTATGGATAGCGTACACATTCAAAATATATGTCTATACAGCATGAGGCAGGCTCAGACGGTGTTAGGCCCAGTATGGATTGCACGTGATTGCACAAAGGTTAGAAAGGGTACCGTATCCCTGGATAACATGTATGGATAGCGTACACATTCAAAATATATGTCTCAGGAGGCAGGCTCAGATGGTGTTAGGCCCAGTATGGATTGCACGTGATTGCACAAAGTTTAGAAAGGGTACCGTATCCCTGGATAACATGTATGGATAGCGTACACATTCAAAATATATGTCGATACAGCATGAGGCAGGCTCAGATGGTGTTAGGCCCAGTATGGATTGCACGTGATTGCACAAAGGTTAGAAAGGGTACCGTATCCCTGGATAACATGTATGGATAGCGTACACATTCAAAATATATGTCTCAGGAGGCAGGCTCAGACGGTGTTAGGCCCAGTATGGATTGCACGTGATTGCACAAAGGTTAGAAAGGGTACCGTATCCCTGGATAACATGTATGGATAGAGTACACATTCAAAATATTTGTCTCAGGAGGCAGGCTCAGACGGTGTTAGGCCCAGTATGGATTGCACGTGATTGCACAAAGGTTAGAAAGGGTACCGTATCCCTGGATAACATGTATGGATAGCGTACACATTCAAAATATATGTCTCAGGAGGCAGGCTCAGACGGTGTTAGGCCCAGTATGGATTGCACATGATTGCACAAAGGTTAGAAAGGGTACCGTATCCCCGGATAACATGTATGGATAGCGTACACATTCAAAATATATGTCTATACAGCCTGAGGCAGGCTCAGACGGTGTTAGGCCCAGTATGGATTGCACGTGATTGCACAAAGGTTAGAAAGGGTACCGTATCCCTGGATAACATGTATGGATAGCGTACACATTCAAAATATATGTCTATACAGCATGAGGCAGGCTCAGACGGTGTTAGGCCCAGTATGGATTGCACGTGATTGCACAAAGGTTAGAAAGGGTACCGTATCCCTGGATAACATGTATGGATAGCGTACACATTCAAAATATATGTCTCAGGAGGCAGGCTCAGACGGTGTTAGGCCCAGTATGGATTGCACGTGATTGCACAAAGGTTAGAAAGGGTACCGTATCCCTGGATAACATGTATGGATAGAGTACACATTCAAAATATTTGTCTCAGGAGGCAGGCTCAGACGGTGTTAGGCCCAGTATGGATTGCACGTGATTGCACAAAGGTTAGAAAGGGTACCGTATCCCTGGATAACATGTATGGATAGCGTACACATTCAAAATATATGTCTCAGGAGGCAGGCTCAGACGGTGTTAGGCCCAGTATGGATTGCACATGATTGCACAAAGGTTAGAAAGGGTACCGTATCCCCGGATAACATGTATGGATAGCGTACACATTCAAAATATATGTCTATACAGCCTGAGGCAGGCTCAGACGGTGTTAGGCCCAGTATGGATTGCACGTGATTGCACAAAGGTTAGAAAGGGTACCGTATCCCTGGATAACATGTATGGATAGCGTACACATTCAAAATATATGTCTCAGGAGGCAGGCTCAGACGGTGTTAGGCCCAGTATGAATTGCACGTGATTGCACAAAGGTTAGAAAGGGTACCGTATCCCCGGATAACATGTATGGATAGCGTACACATTCAAAATATATGTCTATACAGCATGAGGCAGGCTCAGACGGTGTTAGGCCCAGTATGGATTGCACGTGATTGCACAAAGGTTAGAAAGGGTACCGTATCCCTGGATAACATGTATGGATAGCGTACACATTCAAAATATATGTCTATACAGCATGAGGCAGGCTCAGACGGTGTTAGGCCCAGTATGGATTGCACGTGATTGCACAAAGGTTAGAAAGGGTACCGTATCCCTGGATAACATGTATGGATAGCGTACACATTCAAAATATATGTCTCAGGAGGCAGGCTCAGATGGTGTTAGGCCCAGTATGGATTGCACGTGATTGCACAAAGGTTAGAAAGGGTACCGTATCCCTGGATAACATGTATGGATAGCGTACACATTCAAAATATATGTCTCAGGAGGCAGGCTCAGACGGTGTTAGGCCCAGTATGGATTGCACGTGATTGCACAAAGGTTAGAAAGGGTACCGTATCCCCGGATAACATGTATGGATAGCGTACACATTCAAAATATATGTCTATACAGCATGAGGCAGGCTCAGACGGTGTTAGGCCCAGTATGGATTGCACGTGATTGCACAAAGGTTAGAAAGGGTACCGTATCCCTGGATAACATGTATGGATAGCGTACACATTCAAAATATATGTCTATACAGCATGAGGCAGGCTCAGACGGTGTTAGGCCCAGTATGGATTGCACGTGATTGCACAAAGGTTAGAAAGGGTACCGTATCCCTGGATAACATGTATGGATAGCGTACACATTCAAAATATATGTCTATACAGCATGAGGCAGGCTCAGACGGTGTTAGGCCCAGTATGGATTGCACGTGATTGCACAAAGGTTAGAAAGGGTACCGTATCCGTGGATAACATGTATGGATAGCATACACATTCAAAATATTTGTCTCAGGAGGCAGGCTCAGACGGTGTAAGCCCAGTATGGATTGCACGTGATTGCACAAAGGTTAGAAAGGGTACCGTATCCCTGGATAACATGTATGGATAGCGTACACATTCAAAATATATGTCTCAGGAGGCAGGCTCAGACGGTGTTAGGCTCAGTATGGATTGCACGTGATTGCACAAAGGTTAGAAAGGGTACCGTATCCCCGGATAACATGTATGGATAGCGTACACATTCAAAATATATGTCTATACAGCATGAGGCAGGCTCAGACGATGTTAGGCCCAGTATGGATTGCACGTGATTGCACAAAGGTTAGAAAGGGTACCGTATCCCTGGATAACATGTATGGATAGCGTACACATTCAAAATATATGTCTATACAGCATGAGGCAGGCTCAGACGGTGTTAGGCCCAGTATGGATTGCACGTGATTGCACAAAGGTTAGAAAGGGTACCGTATCCCTGGATAACATGTATGGATAGCGTACACATTCAAAATATATGTCTATACAGCATGAGGCAGGCTCAGACGGTGTTAGGCCCAGTATGGATTGCACGTGATTGCACAAAGGTTAGAAAGGGTACCGTATCCCTGGATAACATGTATGGATAGCGTACACATTCAAAATATATGTCTCAGGAGGCAGGCTCAGACGGTGTTAGGCCCAGTATGGATTGCACGTGATTGCACAAAGGTTAGAAAGGGTACCGTATCCCTGGATAACATGTATGGATAGCGTACACATTCAAAATATATGTCTATACAGCATGAGGCAGGCTCAGACGGTGTTAGGCCCAGTATGGATTGCACGTGATTGCACAAAGGTTAGAAAGGGTACCGTATCCGTGGATAACATGTATGGATAGCATACACATTCAAAATATTTGTCTCAGGAGGCAGGCTCAGACGGTGTAAGCCCAGTATGGATTGCACGTGATTGCACAAAGGTTAGAAAGGGTACCGTATCCCTGGATAACATGTATGGATAGCGTACACATTCAAAATATATGTCTCAGGAGGCAGGCTCAGACGGTGTTAGGCTCAGTATGGATTGCACGTGATTGCACAAAGGTTAGAAAGGGTACCGTATCCCCGGATAACATGTATGGATAGCGTACACATTCAAAATATATGTCTATACAGCATGAGGCAGGCTCAGACGATGTTAGGCCCAGTATGGATTGCACGTGATTGCACAAAGGTTAGAAAGGGTACCGTATCCCTGGATAACATGTATGGATAGCGTACACATTCAAAATATATGTCTATACAGCATGAGGCAGGCTCAGACGGTGTTAGGCCCAGTATGGATTGCACGTGATTGCACAAAGGTTAGAAAGGGTACCGTATCCCTGGATAACATGTATGGATAGCGTACACATTCAAAATATATGTCTCAGGAGGCAGGCTCAGATGGTGTTAGGCCCAGTATGGATTGCACGTGATTGCACAAAGTTTAGAAAGGGTACCGTATCCCTGGATAACATGTATGGATAGCGTACACATTCAAAATATATGTCTCAGGAGGCAGGCTCAGACGGTGTTAGGCCCAGTATGGATTGCACGTGATTGCACAAAGGTTAGAAAGGGTACCGTATCCCCGGATAACATGTATGGATAGCGTACACATTCAAAATATATGTCTATACAGCATGAGGCAGGCTCAGACGGTGTTAGGCCCAGTATGGATTGCACGTGATTGCACAAAGGTTAGAAAGGGTACCGTATCCCTGGATAACATGTATGGATAGCGTACACATTCAAAATATATGTCTATACAGCATGAGGCAGGCTCAGACGGTGTTAGGCCCAGTATGGATTGCACGTGATTGCACAAAGGTTAGAAAGGGTACCGTATCCCTGGATAACATGTATGGATAGCGTACACATTCAAAATATATGTCTCAGGAGGCAGGCTCAGACGGTGTTAGGCTCAGTATGGATTGCACGTGATTGCACAAAGGTTAGAAAGGGTACCGTATCCCTGGATAACATGTATGGATAGCGTACACATTCAAAATATATGTCTATACAGCATGAGGCAGGCTCAGACGGTGTTAGGCCCAGTATGGATTGCACGTGATTGCACAAAGGTTAGAAAGGGTACCGTATCCCCGGATAACATGTATGGATAGCGTACACATTCAAAATATATGTCTATACAGCATGAGGCAGGCTCAGACGGTGTTAGGCCCAGTATGGATTGTACGTGATTGCACAAAGGTTAGAAAGGGTACCGTATCCCTGGATAACATGTATGGATAGCGTACACATTCAAAATATATGTCTCAGGAGGCAGGCTCAGACGGTGTTAGGCCCAGTATGGATTGCACGTGATTGCACAAAGGTTAGAAAGGGTACCATATCCCTGGATAACATGTATGGATAGCGTACACATTCAAAATATATGTCTCAGGAGGCAGGCTCAGACGGTGTTAGGCCCAGTATGGATTGCACGTGATTGCACAAAGGTTAGAAAGGGTACCGTATCCCCGGATAACATGTATGGATAGCGTACACATTCAAAATATATGTCTATACAGCATGAGGCAGGCTCAGACGGTGTTAGGCCCAGTATGGATTGCACGTGATTGCACAAAGGTTAGAAAGGGTACCGTATCCCTGGATAACATGTATGGATAGCGTACACATTCAAAATATATGTCTCAGGAGGCAGGCTCAGACGGTGTTAGGCCCAGTATGGATTGCACGTGATTGCACAAAGGTTAGAAAGGGTACCGTATCCCCGGATAACATGTATGGATAGCGTACACATTCAAAATATATGTCTATACAGCATGAGGCAGGCTCAGACGGTGTTAGGCCCAGTATGGATTGCACGTGATTGCACAAAGGTTAGAAAGGGTACCGTATCCCTGAATAACATGTATGGATAGCGTACACATTCAAAATATATGTCGATACAGCATGAGGCAGGCTCAGATGGTGTTAGGCCCAGTATGGATTGCACGTGATTGCACAAAGGTTAGAAAGGGTACCGTATCCCTGGATAACATGTATGGATAGCGTACACATTAAAAATATATGTCTCAGGAGGCAGGCTCAGACGGTGTTAGGCCCAGTATGGATTGCACGTGATTGCACAAAGGTTAGAAAGGGTACCGTATCCCTGGATAACATGTATGGATAGAGTACACATTCAAAATATTTGTCTCAGGAGGCAGGCTCAGACGGTGTTAGGCCCAGTATGGATTGCACGTGATTGCACAAAGGTTAGAAAGGGTACCGTATCCCTGGATAACATGTATGGATAGCGTACACATTCAAAATATATGTCTCAGGAGGCAGGCTCAGATGGTGTTAGGCCCAGTATGGATTGCACGTGATTGCACAAAGGTTAGAAAGGGTACCGTATCCCCGGATAACATGTATGGATAGCGTACACATTCAAAATATATGTCTATACAGCCTGAGGCAGGCTCAGACGGTGTTAGGCCCAGTATGGATTGCACGTGATTGCACAAAGGTTAGAAAGGGTACCGTATCCCTGGATAACATGTATGGATAGCGTACACATTCAAAATATATGTCTCAGGAGGCAGGCTCAGACGGTGTTAGGCCCAGTATGAATTGCACGTGGTTGCACAAAGGTTAGAAAGGGTACCGTATCCCCGGATAACATGTATGGATAGCGAACACATTCAAAATATATGTCTATACAGCATGAGGCAGGCTCAGACGGTGTTAGGCCCAGTATGGATTGCACGTGATTGCACAAAGGTTAGAAAGGGTACCGTATCCCTGGATAACATGTATGGATAGCGTACACATTCAAAATATATGTCTATACAGCATGAGGCAGGCTCAGACGGTGTTAGGCCCAGTATGGATTGCACGTGATTGCACAAAGGTTAGAAAGGGTACCGTATCCCTGGATAACATGTATGGATAGCGTACACATTCAAAATATATGTCTCAGGAGGCAGGCTCAGATGGTGTTAGGCCCAGTATGGATTGCACGTGATTGCACAAAGGTTAGAAAGGGTACCGTATCCCTGGATAACATGTATGGATAGCGTACACATTCAAAATATATGTCTCAGGAGGCAGGCTCAGACGGTGATAGGCCCAGTATGGATTGCACGTGATTGCACAAAGGTTAGAAAGGGTACCGTATCCCCGGATAACATGTATGGATAGCGTACACATTCAAAATATATGTCTATACAGCATGAGGCAGGCTCAGACGGTGTTAGGCCCAGTATGGATTGCACGTGATTGCACAAAGGTTAGAAAGGGTACCGTATCCCTGGATAACATGTATGGATAGCGTACACATTCAAAATATATGTCTATACAGCATGAGGCAGGCTCAGACGGTGTTAGGCCCAGTATGGATTGCACGTGATTGCACAAAGGTTAGAAAGGGTACCGTATCCCTGGATAACATGTATGGATAGCGTACACATTCAAAATATATGTCTATACAGCATGAGGCAGGCTCAGACGGTGTTAGGCCCAGTATGGATTGCACGTGATTGCACAAAGGTTAGAAAGGGTACCGTATCCGTGGATAACATGTATGGATAGCATACACATTCAAAATATTTGTCTCAGGAGGCAGGCTCAGACGGTGTAAGCCCAGTATGGATTGCACGTGATTGCACAAAGGTTAGAAAGGGTACCGTATCCCTGGATAACATGTATGGATAGCGTACACATTCAAAATATATGTCTCAGGAGGCAGGCTCAGACGGTGTTAGGCTCAGTATGGATTGCACGTGATTGCACAAAGGTTAGAAAGGGTACCGTATCCCCGGATAACATGTATGGATAGCGTACACATTCAAAATATATGTCTATACAGCATGAGGCAGGCTCAGACGATGTTAGGCCCAGTATGGATTGCACGTGATTGCACAAAGGTTAGAAAGGGTACCGTATCCCTGGATAACATGTATGGATAGCGTACACATTCAAAATATATGTCTATACAGCATGAGGCAGGCTCAGACGGTGTTAGGCCCAGTATGGCTTGCAGGTGATTGCACAAAGGTTAGAAAGGGTACCGTATCCCTGGATAACATGTATGGATAGCGTACACATTCAAAATATATGTCTATACAGCATGAGGCAGGCTCAGACGGTGTTAGGCCCAGTATGGATTGCACGTGATTGCACAAAGGTTAGAAAGGGTACCGTATCCCTGGATAACATGTATGGATAGCGTACACATTCAAAATATATGTCTCAGGAGGCAGGCTCAGACGGTGTTAGGCCCAGTATGGATTGCACGTGATTGCACAAAGGTTAGAAAGGGTACCGTATCCCTGGATAACATGTATGGATAGCGTACACATTCAAAATATATGTCTATACAGCATGAGGCAGGCTCAGACGGTGTTAGGCCCAGTATGGATTGCACGTGATTGCACAAAGGTTAGAAAGGGTACCGTATCCGTGGATAACATGTATGGATAGCATACACATTCAAAATATTTGTCTCAGGAGGCAGGCTCAGACGGTGTAAGCCCAGTATGGATTGCACGTGATTGCACAAAGGTTAGAAAGGGTACCGTATCCCTGGATAACATGTATGGATAGCGTACACATTCAAAATATATGTCTCAGGAGGCAGGCTCAGACGGTGTTAGGCTCAGTATGGATTGCACGTGATTGCACAAAGGTTAGAAAGGGTACCGTATCCCCGGATAACATGTATGGATAGCGTACACATTCAAAATATATGTCTATACAGCATGAGGCAGGCTCAGACGATGTTAGGCCCAGTATGGATTGCACGTGATTGCACAAAGGTTAGAAAGGGTACCGTATCCCTGGATAACATGTATGGATAGCGTACACATTCAAAATATATGTCTATACAGCATGAGGCAGGCTCAGACGGTGTTAGGCCCAGTATGGATTGCACGTGATTGCACAAAGGTTAGAAAGGGTACCGTATCCCTGGATAACATGTATGGATAGCGTACACATTCAAAATATATGTCTCAGGAGGCAGGCTCAGATGGTGTTAGGCCCAGTATGGATTGCACGTGATTGCACAAAGTTTAGAAAGGGTACCGTATCCCTGGATAACATGTATGGATAGCGTACACATTCAAAATATATGTCGATACAGCATGAGGCAGGCTCAGATGGTGTTAGGCCCAGTATGGATTGCACGTGATTGCACAAAGGTTAGAAAGGGTACCGTATCCCTGGATAACATGTATGGATAGCGTACACATTCAAAATATATGTCTCAGGAGGCAGGCTCAGACGGTGTTAGGCCCAGTATGGATTGCACGTGATTGCACAAAGGTTAGAAAGGGTACCGTATCCCTGGATAACATGTATGGATAGAGTACACATTCAAAATATTTGTCTCAGGAGGCAGGCTCAGACGGTGTTAGGCCCAGTATGGATTGCACGTGATTGCACAAAGGTTAGAAAGGGTACCGTATCCCTGGATAACATGTATGGATAGCGTACACATTCAAAATATATGTCTCAGGAGGCAGGCTCAGACGGTGTTAGGCCCAGTATGGATTGCACATGATTGCACAAAGGTTAGAAAGGGTACCGTATCCCCGGATAACATGTATGGATAGCGTACACATTCAAAATATATGTCTATACAGCCTGAGGCAGGCTCAGACGGTGTTAGGCCCAGTATGGATTGCACGTGATTGCACAAAGGTTAGAAAGGGTACCGTATCCCTGGATAACATGTATGGATAGCGTACACATTCAAAATATATGTCTATACAGCATGAGGCAGGCTCAGACGGTGTTAGGCCCAGTATGGATTGCACGTGATTGCACAAAGGTTAGAAAGGGTACCGTATCCCTGGATAACATGTATGGATAGCGTACACATTCAAAATATATGTCTCAGGAGGCAGGCTCAGACGGTGTTAGGCCCAGTATGGATTGCACGTGATTGCACAAAGGTTAGAAAGGGTACCGTATCCCTGGATAACATGTATGGATAGAGTACACATTCAAAATATTTGTCTCAGGAGGCAGGCTCAGACGGTGTTAGGCCCAGTATGGATTGCACGTGATTGCACAAAGGTTAGAAAGGGTACCGTATCCCTGGATAACATGTATGGATAGCGTACACATTCAAAATATATGTCTCAGGAGGCAGGCTCAGACGGTGTTAGGCCCAGTATGGATTGCACATGATTGCACAAAGGTTAGAAAGGGTACCGTATCCCCGGATAACATGTATGGATAGCGTACACATTCAAAATATATGTCTATACAGCCTGAGGCAGGCTCAGACGGTGTTAGGCCCAGTATGGATTGCACGTGATTGCACAAAGGTTAGAAAGGGTACCGTATCCCTGGATAACATGTATGGATAGCGTACACATTCAAAATATATGTCTCAGGAGGCAGGCTCAGACGGTGTTAGGCCCAGTATGAATTGCACGTGATTGCACAAAGGTTAGAAAGGGTACCGTATCCCCGGATAACATGTATGGATAGCGTACACATTCAAAATATATGTCTATACAGCATGAGGCAGGCTCAGACGGTGTTAGGCCCAGTATGGATTGCACGTGATTGCACAAAGGTTAGAAAGGGTACCGTATCCCTGGATAACATGTATGGATAGCGTACACATTCAAAATATATGTCTATACAGCATGAGGCAGGCTCAGACGGTGTTAGGCCCAGTATGGATTGCACGTGATTGCACAAAGGTTAGAAAGGGTACCGTATCCCTGGATAACATGTATGGATAGCGTACACATTCAAAATATATGTCTCAGGAGGCAGGCTCAGATGGTGTTAGGCCCAGTATGGATTGCACGTGATTGCACAAAGGTTAGAAAGGGTACCGTATCCCTGGATAACATGTATGGATAGCGTACACATTCAAAATATATGTCTCAGGAGGCAGGCTCAGACGGTGTTAGGCCCAGTATGGATTGCACGTGATTGCACAAAGGTTAGAAAGGGTACCGTATCCCCGGATAACATGTATGGATAGCGTACACATTCAAAATATATGTCTATACAGCATGAGGCAGGCTCAGACGGTGTTAGGCCCAGTATGGATTGCACGTGATTGCACAAAGGTTAGAAAGGGTACCGTATCCCTGGATAACATGTATGGATAGCGTACACATTCAAAATATATGTCTATACAGCATGAGGCAGGCTCAGACGGTGTTAGGCCCAGTATGGATTGCACGTGATTGCACAAAGGTTAGAAAGGGTACCGTATCCCTGGATAACATGTATGGATAGCGTACACATTCAAAATATATGTCTATACAGCATGAGGCAGGCTCAGACGGTGTTAGGCCCAGTATGGATTGCACGTGATTGCACAAAGGTTAGAAAGGGTACCGTATCCGTGGATAACATGTATGGATAGCATACACATTCAAAATATTTGTCTCAGGAGGCAGGCTCAGACGGTGTAAGCCCAGTATGGATTGCACGTGATTGCACAAAGGTTAGAAAGGGTACCGTATCCCTGGATAACATGTATGGATAGCGTACACATTCAAAATATATGTCTCAGGAGGCAGGCTCAGACGGTGTTAGGCTCAGTATGGATTGCACGTGATTGCACAAAGGTTAGAAAGGGTACCGTATCCCCGGATAACATGTATGGATAGCGTACACATTCAAAATATATGTCTATACAGCATGAGGCAGGCTCAGACGATGTTAGGCCCAGTATGGATTGCACGTGATTGCACAAAGGTTAGAAAGGGTACCGTATCCCTGGATAACATGTATGGATAGCGTACACATTCAAAATATATGTCTATACAGCATGAGGCAGGCTCAGACGGTGTTAGGCCCAGTATGGATTGCACGTGATTGCACAAAGGTTAGAAAGGGTACCGTATCCCTGGATAACATGTATGGATAGCGTACACATTCAAAATATATGTCTATACAGCATGAGGCAGGCTCAGACGGTGTTAGGCCCAGTATGGATTGCACGTGATTGCACAAAGGTTAGAAAGGGTACCGTATCCCTGGATAACATGTATGGATAGCGTACACATTCAAAATATATGTCTCAGGAGGCAGGCTCAGACGGTGTTAGGCCAAGTATGGATTGCACGTGATTGCACAAAGGTTAGAAAGGGTACCGTATCCCTGGATAACATGTATGGATAGCGTACACATTCAAAATATATGTCTATACAGCATGAGGCAGGCTCAGACGGTGTTAGGCCCAGTATGGATTGCACGTGATTGCACAAAGGTTAGAAAGGGTACCGTATCCGTGGATAACATGTATGGATAGCATACACATTCAAAATATTTGTCTCAGGAGGCAGGCTCAGACGGTGTAAGCCCAGTATGGATTGCACGTGATTGCACAAAGGTTAGAAAGGGTACCGTATCCCTGGATAACATGTATGGATAGCGTACACATTCAAAATATATGTCTCAGGAGGCAGGCTCAGACGGTGTTAGGCTCAGTATGGATTGCACGTGATTGCACAAAGGTTAGAAAGGGTACCGTATCCCCGGATAACATGTATGGATAGCGTACACATTCAAAATATATGTCTATACAGCATGAGGCAGGCTCAGACGATGTTAGGCCCAGTATGGATTGCACGTGATTGCACAAAGGTTAGAAAGGGTACCGTATCCCTGGATAACATGTATGGATAGCGTACACATTCAAAATATATGTCTATACAGCATGAGGCAGGCTCAGACGGTGTTAGGCCCAGTATGGATTGCACGTGATTGCACAAAGGTTAGAAAGGGTACCGTATCCCTGGATAACATGTATGGATAGCGTACACATTCAAAATATATGTCTCAGGAGGCAGGCTCAGATGGTGTTAGGCCCAGTATGGATTGCACGTGATTGCACAAAGTTTAGAAAGGGTACCGTATCCCTGGATAACATGTATGGATAGCGTACACATTCAAAATATATGTCTCAGGAGGCAGGCTCAGACGGTGTTAGGCCCAGTATGGATTGCACGTGATTGCACAAAGGTTAGAAAGGGTACCGTATCCCCGGATAACATGTATGGATAGCGTACACATTCAAAATATATGTCTATACAGCATGAGGCAGGCTCAGACGGTGTTAGGCCCAGTATGGATTGCACGTGATTGCACAAAGGTTAGAAAGGGTACCGTATCCCTGGATAACATGTATGGATAGCGTACACATTCAAAATATATGTCTATACAGCATGAGGCAGGCTCAGACGGTGTTAGGCCTAGTATGGATTGCACGTGATTGCACAAAGGTTAGAAAGGGTACCGTATCCCTGGATAACATGTATGGATAGCGTACACATTCAAAATATATGTCTCAGGAGGCAGGCTCAGACGGTGTTAGGCTCAGTATGGATTGCACGTGATTGCACAAAGGTTAGAAAGGGTACCGTATCCCTGGATAACATGTATGGATAGCGTACACATTCAAAATATATGTCTATACAGCATGAGGCAGGCTCAGACGGTGTTAGGCCCAGTATGGATTGCACGTGATTGCACAAAGGTTAGAAAGGGTACCGTATCCCCGGATAACATGTATGGATAGCGTACACATTCAAAATATATGTCTATACAGCATGAGGCAGGCTCAGACGGTGTTAGGCCCAGTATGGATTGCACGTGATTGCACAAAGGTTAGAAAGGGTACCGTATCCCTGGATAACATGTATGGATAGCGTACACATTCAAAATATATGTCTCAGGAGGCAGGCTCAGACGGTGTTAGGCCCAGTATGGATTGCACGTGATTGCACAAAGGTTAGAAAGGGTACCATATCCCTGGATAACATGTATGGATAGCGTACACATTCAAAATATATGTCTCAGGAGGCAGGCTCAGACGGTGTTAGGCCCAGTATGGATTGCACGTGATTGCACAAAGGTTAGAAAGGGTACCGTATCCCCGGATAACATGTATGGATAGCGTACACATTCAAAATATATGTCTATACAGCATGAGGCAGGCTCAGACGGTGTTAGGCCCAGTATGGATTGCACGTGATTGCACAAAGGTTAGAAAGGGTACCGTATCCCTGGATAACATGTATGGATAGCGTACACATTCAAAATATATGTCTCAGGAGGCAGGCTCAGACGGTGTTAGGCCCAGTATGGATTGCACGTGATTGCACAAAGGTTAGAAAGGGTACCGTATCCCCGGATAACATGTATGGATAGCGTACACATTCAAAATATATGTCTATACAGCATGAGGCAGGCTCAGACGGTGTTAGGCCCAGTATGGATTGCACGTCATTGCACAAAGGTTAGAAAGGGTACCGTATCCCTGAATAACATGTATGGATAGCGTACACATTCAAAATATATGTCGATACAGCATGAGGCAGGCTCAGATGGTGTTAGGCCCAGTATGGATTGCACGTGATTGCACAAAGGTTAGAAAGGGTACCGTATCCCTGGATAACATGTATGGATAGCGTACACATTAAAAATATATGTCTCAGGAGGCAGGCTCAGACGGTGTTAGGCCCAGTATGGATTGCACGTGATTGCACAAAGGTTAGAAAGGGTACCGTATCCCTGGATAACATGTATGGATAGAGTACACATTCAAAATATTTGTCTCAGGAGGCAGGCTCAGACGGTGTTAGGCCCAGTATGGATTGCACGTGATTGCACAAAGGTTAGAAAGGGTACCGTATCCCTGGATAACATGTATGGATAGCGTACACATTCAAAATATATGTCTCAGGAGGCAGGCTCAGATGGTGTTAGGCCCAGTATGGATTGCACATGATTGCACAAAGGTTAGAAAGGGTACCGTATCCCCGGATAACATGTATGGATAGCGTACACATTCAAAATATATGTCTATACAGCCTGAGGCAGGCTCAGACGGTGTTAGGCCCAGTATGGATTGCACGTGATTGCACAAAGGTTAGAAAGGGTACCGTATCCCTGGATAACATGTATGGATAGCGTACACATTCAAAATATATGTCTCAGGAGGCAGGCTCAGACGGTGTTAGGCCCAGTATGAATTGCACGTGATTGCACAAAGGTTAGAAAGGGTACCGTATCCCCGGATAACATGTATGGATAGCGTACACATTCAAAATATATGTCTATACAGCATGAGGCAGGCTCAGACGGTGTTAGGCCCAGTATGGATTGCACGTGATTGCACAAAGGTTAGAAAGGGTACCGTATCCCTGGATAACATGTATGGATAGCGTACACATTCAAAATATATGTCTATACAGCATGAGGCAGGCTCAGACGGTGTTAGGCCCAGTATGGCTTGCAGGTGATTGCACAAAGGTTAGAAAGGGTACCGTATCCCTGGATAACATGTATGGATAGCGTACACATTCAAAATATATGTCTATACAGCATGAGGCAGGCTCAGACGGTGTTAGGCCCAGTATGGATTGCACGTGATTGCACAAAGGTTAGAAAGGGTACCGTATCCCTGGATAACATGTATGGATAGCGTACACATTCAAAATATATGTCTCAGGAGGCAGGCTCAGACGGTGTTAGGCCCAGTATGGATTGCACGTGATTGCACAAAGGTTAGAAAGGGTACCGTATCCCTGGATAACATGTATGGATAGCGTACACATTCAAAATATATGTCTATACAGCATGAGGCAGGCTCAGACGGTGTTAGGCCCAGTATGGATTGCACGTGATTGCACAAAGGTTAGAAAGGGTACCGTATCCGTGGATAACATGTATGGATAGCATACACATTCAAAATATTTGTCTCAGGAGGCAGGCTCAGACGGTGTAAGCCCAGTATGGATTGCACGTGATTGCACAAAGGTTAGAAAGGGTACCGTATCCCTGGATAACATGTATGGATAGCGTACACATTCAAAATATATGTCTCAGGAGGCAGGCTCAGACGGTGTTAGGCTCAGTATGGATTGCACGTGATTGCACAAAGGTTAGAAAGGGTACCGTATCCCCGGATAACATGTATGGATAGCGTACACATTCAAAATATATGTCTATACAGCATGAGGCAGGCTCAGACGATGTTAGGCCCAGTATGGATTGCACATGATTGCACAAAGGTTAGAAAGGGTACCGTATCCCTGGATAACATGTATGGATAGCGTACACATTCAAAATATATGTCTATACAGCATGAGGCAGGCTCAGACGGTGTTAGGCCCAGTATGGATTGCACGTGATTGCACAAAGGTTAGAAAGGGTACCGTATCCCTGGATAACATGTATGGATAGCGTACACATTCAAAATATATGTCTCAGGAGGCAGGCTCAGATGGTGTTAGGCCCAGTATGGATTGCACGTGATTGCACAAAGTTTAGAAAGGGTACCGTATCCCTGGATAACATGTATGGATAGCGTACACATTCAAAATATATGTCTCAGGAGGCAGGCTCAGACGGTGTTAGGCCCAGTATGGATTGCACGTGATTGCACAAAGGTTAGAAAGGGTACCGTATCCCCGGATAACATGTATGGATAGCGTACACATTCAAAATATATGTCTATACAGCATGAGGCAGGCTCAGACGGTGTTAGGCCCAGTATGGATTGCACGTGATTGCACAAAGGTTAGAAAGGGTACCGTATCCCTGGATAACATGTATGGATAGCGTACACATTCAAAATATATGTCTATACAGCATGAGGCAGGCTCAGACGGTGTTAGGCCCAGTATGGATTGCACGTGATTGCACAAAGGTTAGAAAGGGTACCGTATCCCTGGATAACATGTATGGATAGCGTACACATTCAAAATATATGTCTCAGGAGGCAGGCTCAGACGGTGTTAGGCTCAGTATGGATTGCACGTGATTGCACAAAGGTTAGAAAGGGTACCGTATCCCCGGATAACATGTATGGATAGCGTACACATTCAAAATATATGTCTATACAGCATGAGGCAGGCTCAGACGATGTTAGGCCCAGTATGGATTGCACGTGATTGCACAAAGGTTAGAAAGGGTACCGTATCCCTGGATAACATGTATGGATAGCGTACACATTCAAAATATATGTCTATACAGCATGAGGCAGGCTCAGACGGTGTTAGGCCCAGTATGGATTGCACGTGATTGCACAAAGGTTAGAAAGGGTACCGTATCCCTGGATAACATGTATGGATAGCGTACACATTCAAAATATATGTCTATACAGCATGAGGCAGGCTCAGACGGTGTTAGGCCCAGTATGGATTGCACGTGATTGCACAAAGGTTAGAAAGGGTACCGTATCCCTGGATAACATGTATGGATAGCGTACACATTCAAAATATATGTCTCAGGAGGCAGGCTCAGACGGTGTTAGGCCCAGTATGGATTGCACGTGATTGCACAAAGGTTAGAAAGGGTACCGTATCCCTGGATAACATGTATGGATAGCGTACACATTCAAAATATATGTCTATACAGCATGAGGCAGGCTCAGACGGTGTTAGGCCCAGTATGGATTGCACGTGATTGCACAAAGGTTAGAAAGGGTACCGTATCCGTGGATAACATGTATGGATAGCATACACATTCAAAATATTTGTCTCAGGAGGCAGGCTCAGACGGTGTAAGCCCAGTATGGATTGCACGTGATTGCACAAAGGTTAGAAAGGGTACCGTATCCCTGGATAACATGTATGGATAGCGTACACATTCAAAATATATGTCTCAGGAGGCAGGCTCAGACGGTGTTAGGCTCAGTATGGATTGCACGTGATTGCACAAAGGTTAGAAAGGGTACCGTATCCCCGGATAACATGTATGGATAGCGTACACATTCAAAATATATGTCTATACAGCATGAGGCAGGCTCAGACGATGTTAGGCCCAGTATGGATTGCAAGTGATTGCACAAAGGTTAGAAAGGGTACCGTATCCCTGGATAACATGTATGGATAGCGTACACATTCAAAATATATGTCTATACAGCATGAGGCAGGCTCAGACGGTGTTAGGCCCAGTATGGATTGCACGTGATTGCACAAAGGTTAGAAAGGGTACCGTATCCCTGGATAACATGTATGGATAGCGTACACATTCAAAATATATGTCTATACAGCATGAGGCAGGCTCAGACGGTGTTAGGCCCAGTATGGATTGCACGTGATTGCACAAAGGTTAGAAAGGGTACCGTATCCCTGTATAACATGTATGGATAGCGTACACATTCAAAATATATGTCTCAGGAGGCAGGCTCAGACGGTGTTAGGCCCAGTATGGATTGCACGTGATTGCACAAAGGTTAGAAAGTGTACCGTATCCCTGGATAACATGTATGGATAGCGTACACATTCAAAATATATGTCTCAGGAGGCAGGCTCAGACGGTGTCAGGCACAGTATGGATTTGACGGCCCAGATTACACAGCGGAGGAGCAGGGAGAGGTAAAGATTGCAAATGCTGGGGCCCTGCCCAAGCAAGGGGGGCCCACTCGTGGGCGTCGGTACTGGCACTGGGCCCCTCATAGTACAGCGGTGTGTCTGACGGCGGGTGTGCACCACCACCGTCAGAGACACTTGATTGCACTATGAGGGACCCTGTGCCAGTGCCCGCGCCCAAGAGTCGGCCTACCCACCTGTCCAGGGCAACGGCACTCGCACGGTGTCGTGCGGTAGGTGGTGACCCCGGCCATGGGGGGGGAGGCAGCACAGTTAGGGAGTTTTAGAAAGTGGCATATGTTGATGTTGGACATTCAGCTGATGCAAAAGGCGAAATAGGTGAAGTAAGCCATTTTTCTGTCACCCTATGTGTCATCAGGGGAAGGTGGGACAAAATCCTTGGAAACCCATGCGTGGTTCATTTTAATGAAGGTTAGATCATCCACATTTTGGGTTGACAGACGGGTCCTTTTTTCTGTCAGGATTGATCCAGCTGCACTGAAGACTCTTTCCGATAGCACACTTGCAGCTGGGCAAGCGAGCTCCTGTAAGGCATATTGGGCCAATTCAGGCCAGGTGTCCAGTTTAGCGGCCCAATAGTCAAAGGGGAATGACCTGTGTGGGAGAACATCGATATGGGAGGAAAAGTAGTTTGTTACCATAGTTGACAACTGCTGTCTCCTGTCACTTTCCATCGATGCAGTATTACCAGTTGTGTGAGCGGTATTTGAAAAATCAGTCCACAACATTGTCATGAAACCCCTGTCTCCAACGCCACTTCTGCTGTGTGCACCACGAACACCTCTGCCAAGCTGCCCCCGGCCCGTACGGCTCGTGTGAGTACCATCACCGCTGCTGTGTGCTGGGAATGCCTCAAGCAACCGATTTACCAGAGTTGCTTGTTTATTAGCCAATATTAGGTAAAGGTTCTCCTGTGGCATGATGTTTTGTAATTTGCTTTTATAGCGTGGATCCAGGATGCTGGCCAACCAGTAGTCGTCATCGTTCATCATTTTGGCAATGCGGGGGTCCCTTTTTAGGATCCGCAAGGCATAATCTGACATGTGGGCCAATGTTCCCGGTGTCAATGATGCACTGCGAGTGCTGGGTGGAGGAGCACTTTCTGGCAAATCCACATCCCTCGAGTCACGCACAAACCCTGTACCAGACCTTGCCACGCCAACATTTTCACTTGCCCCACGAGATGCATCCTCCTCCCCTAAGTAATCATCCCCATCATCCTCCTCCTCCTCCTCCTCTTCTTCCTCCACCTCATCCAGGAGAGGTCCCTGAGCAGACAATGGCTGAATGTCATCAAGGATTCCCTCCTCCTCTTCCTCCTCATCAACATTGGCTGCAGACGCCTGCTCCTTAAGGTGCGTCAAAGTTTGCATGAGCAGACGCATAAGTGGGATGCTCATGCTTAGGATGGTGTCGTCTGCGCTTACCAGCCGTGTGCATTCCTCAAAACACTGAAGGACTTTACAGAGGTCTTTCAGCTTCGACCACTGCACACCTGTCAACTCCATGTCTGCTCTCAAAGTACCTGGCCGTGTATCCTCCCACAAATGCATTATGGCCTGCCTCTGCTCGCACAGCCGCTCCACCATGTGCAGGGTGGAGTTCCACCTTGTTGCAATGTCGATAATGAGGCGGTGGTTGGGAAGGTGGAGCAATCGCTGCAGCTTCTGCATACGAACGGAGTGTACAGGCGACCGGCAGATGTGCGCGCACAGTCTTCGCACCTTCTGGAGCAGGGCTGTTAACTCCGGATAATTTTTGAGGAAGCACTGCACCACCAGGTTCAAGGTGTGAGCCAAGCAAGGTATGTGGCTGAGTTTTGAAAGGGCTATGGCTGCCACAAAATTACGGCCGTTATCACTAACTACCTTGCCTGCCTCAAGATGTACACTGCCCAGCCATGACTCAGTTTGTCGCTTCAAGTACTCGGCCAGCACCTCGGCGGTGTGTCTGTCGCCCAAACACATCATCTGCAACACAGCCTGCTGACGCTTTCCACTAGCTGCTCGATAGGGGGACACATCGTGTGCAACAGTGGCAGCTGCAGATGGAGTGCTCGTACGACTGCGCTCTGTGGACGAGCTTTCGCTTCTGGAGGAGGTGGAGGAGGAGGAGGGTCAAACGCCTACAGCCAACTGTTTCCTATACCGTGGGCTAGGCAGCACTGTCCCACCACCGCTGTCCCCTGTGGACCCTGCATCCACCACATTAACCCAGTGCACAGTGATGGACACGTAACGGCCCTGGCCATGCCGACTGGACCATGCGTCAGTTGTGAGGTGCACCTTTCCGCTCACTGACTGCTTGAGTGCATGGACAATGCGGTCTTTCACATGATGGTGGAGGGCTGGGATGGCTTTGCGAGAGAAGTGGCGACTGGGTAGGTCATAGCGTGGTACTGCATAGGCCATGAGTTCGCGGAAAGCTGTGCTTTCCACCAACCGAAAGGGCATCATCTCAAACGAGATTAGTTTGGCAATGTGGGCGTTCAAACCCAGTGTACGCGGATGAGAGACTGAGTACTTTCTTGACCTACTCATAGTGTCTGGGAGGGTGAGCTGGACTTGAGAGCTGCATATGGTGGAAGTAGCGGTGGACAGGGCGGACTGAGAGAGGGTTGATGATGGTGATGGAGTTGGTGTTCTTTCTGATGGCCTAGAATCAGTATTTCGTTGATATAACAGTGGGATTCCCTGACTGCTGTGGTCTTGCAACGACACCTCAACATTTGCTGCTGTGCTAACCGGTGGGCTTACAGTGGGGGAAACAATGTAGCGTTGCTGACTACCTTCGTTGTGATCAGTTGCACATGTGGCACTTGAGGTTTGGTGTTGTGTCCACGCTTGCAAGTGCATGCTGGTTAAATGTCTAAGCATGCAACTGGTATTCAAATTTTTCAGATTTTTCCCTCGGCTAAAGGTCTTTGCGCACTTCTTACAGATAACCTTGGCCTGATCATGAGGATTTTGTTCAAAAAAGTGCCACACTGCACTCTTCCTACTTTGGCAGACATTTTGCAGCCTAGCACGCTGTGATCTTTTGACCCTCTGGACAAGCTGTCCAGCAACTCTTTTGATGTTTGGAACCTGTCTTTGGAGTGCTCCGGGCCTGCCAGATAACAGCTGTTGCGATGTCGATGTCTGCTGTGGATGCTCCTCATCTGAGCTATTGGAAGCAGCACCCTCTTCCCCCAATGGATGCCAATCTGGGTCAACAACTGGGTCATCCATCACCTCCTCTTCTATGTCATGTGCACCTTCCTCTGTGTCACCGTGTATGGTGGTATAGTGTGCGGGAAGGGGCACCTGAGTCTCATCAGGGTCAGAATCTGGCTCTGTACACTGCGAGGACAATGTAGTGCTCTGAGTGAATGTACCAGCAGAATCATCCATCAGCGGCTGTGCATCAGTGCACTCCATGTCAGATTCATCTTGGCCTGGGTAATTCACCATTTCACTTGATAATCCAGGCATGGTATGTGAAAACAGCTCCATGGAGTAATCAGTAGTATGGCCTGCGTCATCCTTCAATCTTGGTTGGGGTGAAGGACACAAGGAAAGGTGTGGTTCATGAACATGAGCCTCCAATGACGACTCAGTGCTTTTACTTTTTACAACTGAAGAAGAGGAGGCGATAGAGCTGGAGGCTGAGTCAGCAATGTGAGACAAAACTTTTTCCTGATGCTCTGGCTTTAAAAGCGGTTTGCCAACTCCTAGAAAACTAAGCGTTCGAGGCCTTATGTAGCCAGACGATGACGCAGGGTCAGCACCTCCTGCATTCGGTCCTATTTTGCTCTTGCCACTACCATCAGATCCACCACCAACACCATCATTACCAGCTGCCAACCCCCGCCCAATTCCACGGCCTCTTCCACCAGCCTTCCTCATTTTTGGTAGAAATGTAGACAAAATCCAACAAACTATATAGTAATGTAAAACAAGGTACAAGGTGTCTATAGGGCAGGGGAGATTTTGAATTTCTGCACACACTTGTGGACAGTGGACACTTTTGGATTGTGTGAGGCCCACTGATATCTGTGCGCTATGTGACACGCTCGATGGCACAGCTGTGACAAAAGTGACTAGAGGATAAGGGAGATTTTGAATATCTGCACACACTTTTGGACACTGGACACTTTTGGATTGTGTGAGGCCCACTGATATCTGAGCGCTATGTGACAGGCTCGATGGCACTGCTATGACAAAAGTGACTAGAGGATAAGGGAGATTTTGAATATCTGCACACACTTTTGGACACTGGACACTTTTGGATTGTGTGAGGCCCACTGATATCTGAGCGCTATGTGACAGGCTCGATGGCACTGCTGTGACAAAAGTGACTAGAGGATAAGGGAGATTTTGAATATCTGCACACACTTTTGGACACTGGACACTTTTGGATTGAGTGAGGCCCACTGATATCTGAGCGCTATGTGACAGGCTCGATGGCACTGCTGTGACAAAAGTGACTAGAGGATAAGGGAGATTTTGAATATCTGCACACACTTTTGGACACTGGACACTTTTGGATTGTGTGAGGCCCACTGATATCTGAGCGCTATGTGACAGGCTCGATGGCACAGCTGTGACAAAAGTGACTAGAGGATAAGGGAGATTTTGAATTTCTGCACACACTTGTGGACACTGGACACTTTTGGATTGTGTGAGGCCCACTGATATCTGAGCGCTATGTGACAGGCTCGATGGCACTGCTGTGACAAAAGTGACTAGAGGATAAGGGAGATTTTGAATATCTGCACACACTTTTGGACACTGGACACTTTTGGATTGTGTGAGGCCCACTGATATCTGAGCGCTATGTGACAGGCTCGATGGCACAGCTTTGACAAAAGTGACTAGAGGATAAGGGAGATTTTGAATTTCTGCACACACTTGTGGACAGTGGACACTTTTGGATTGTGTGAGGCCCACTGATATCTGAGCGCTATGTGACAGGCTCGATGGCACTGCTGTGACAAAAGTGACTAGAGGATAAGGGAGATTTTGAATATCTGCACATACTTTTGGACACTCACTGGACACTTTTGGATTGTGTGAGGCCCACTGATATCTGAGCGCTATGTGACAGGCTCGATGGCACTGCTGTGACAAAAGTGACTAGAGGATAAGGGAGATTTTTGAATATCTGCACACACTTTTGGACACTGGACACTTTTTGATTGTGTGAGGCCCACTGATATCTGAGCGCTATGTGACAGGCTCGATGGCACTGCTGTGACAAAAGTGACTAGAGGATAAGGGAGATTTTGAATCTCTGCACACACTTTTGGACACTGGACACTTTTGGATTGTGTGAGGCCCAATGAATATCTGAGCGCTATGTGACAGGCTCGATGGCACAGCTGTGACAAAAGTGACTAGAGGATAAGGGAGATTGGATTGCTTTTAAAAAAGCAGTTTGCGGAGCAGTAGGTAAACAGCAATGCCAGCCTGTCAGGAAGCTTTAGAAGGCAGCCCAACAACCAACACCACTGATATACCACTATATAGCCTCCCCTTGCACTGCACACACAGTGACTGGTGTGTTGTGCAGGCCAAATTGCTAGCAGCAGAAGCAGTTTTTTTTTCTTCTCAGCAGGACAAAAAAAAAATTGGGATTGCTTTTAAAAAAGCAGTTTGCGGAGCAGTGGGTAAACAGCAATGCCAGCCTGTCAGGAAGCCTTAAAAGGCAGCCCAACAACCAACACCACTGATACACCACTATATAGCCTCCCCTTGCACTGCACACACAGTGACTGGTGTGTTGTGCAGGCCAAATTGCTAGCAGCAGAAGCAGTTTTTTTGTCTTCTTCCCTGCCTAACGCTCTCCCTACAGAATCAGCAGCAACCTCTCCCTATACTAAGATCGGCAGAAGTAAGATGGCGGTCGGCGTGCACGCCCTTTTATACCCCCTGTGACGCCCACCAAAGCAAGCCAATCACTTGCATGCCCTTCTGAAAGATGGTGGTGACCCGTGCCTATGTCATCACGTTGCCCACAGTGTCCGTGGATCCTGATTGGCTGAAAAAGAGCGCAAAACAAACTTTTGAAATGCGACTTTGGTGCGTAAGTCGCCGACCTCGTGGCCGACCTCATCCTAGGGTCGGGTTTCGTTTCATGAATTTTTTCGACCCGTTTCGCTCAACTCTATCAAGGAGGAATGAATCAATAGAAAATGCCCTTTTAAATCATTTATCTACCACCATACAACATGAGGAAATAATAGGTCCTCCACAGAAAAAAAAAAAAAAAAAGATCATTGTAGCTGTTCGCTTCCTCAGTTAATTAATGAGGTTCCTAAATTGAGGAATCCCTTTTATAATTCACAATTTCCTAAAGCGGTATTTGAAAATGAGTTTTCTCAGCTAAACATCTCCTTTTAAAATTTTAAAAAAAATGGTGCCACTTGTCAGATTACTGTGTTACCAGGGCCATATGGGACAAGTATGTGTTTACCTCTCTGCTTTCAAACCCCTTTAACCCCTTCACTCCCAAGGGTGGTTTGCACGTTCATGACCGGGCCAATTTTTACAATTCTGACCACTGTACATTTATGAGGTCATAACTCTGGAACGCTTCCATGGATCCCGGTGATTCTGACATTGTTTTCTCGTGACATATTGTACTTCATGTTAGTGGTAAAATTTCAATCAAATAACTTGCGTTTATTTGTGAGAAAAACGGAAATTTGGCGAAAATTTTGAAAATTTCGCGATTTTCCAACTTTGAATTTTTATGCCCTTAAATCACAGAGATACGGCACACAAAAAACTTGATAACTAACATTTCCCACATGTTTACTTTACATCAGCACAATTTTGGAACCCAAATTTTTTTTTGTTAGGAAGTTATAAGGGTTAAAAGTTGACCAGCGATTTCTCATTTTTACAACACCATTTTATTTTTAGGACCACATCACATTTGAAGCCACTTTGAGGGGTCTATATGATAGAAAATACCCAAAAGTGACACCATTCTAAAAACTGCACCCCTTAAGGTGCTCAAAACCACATTCAAGAAGTTTATTAACCCTTTAGGTGCGTCACAGGAATTTTTTTGAATATTTAAAAAAAAATGAACATCTAACTTTTTTTCATAAAAAAAATACTTCAGGTTCAATTTTTTTTATTTTACCAAGGGTAACAGGAGAAATTGAACTGCAAAAGTTATTGTGCAATTTGTCCTGAGTACGCAGATACCTGACATGTGGGGGGGAACGACTGTTTCGGTGCATGGCAGAGCTCAGAATGGAAGGAGCGCCGTTTGACTTTTTCAATGCAAAATTGGCTGGAATTCAGATTGGACGCCATGTCACGTTTGGAGAGTCCCTGATGTACCTAAACAGTGGAAACCCCCTACAAGTGACCCCATTTTGGAAACTAGACCCCCCAAGGAACTTATCTAGATATGTGGTGATAACTTTGAACCCACAAGGGCTTTACAGAAGTTTATAACGTACAGCGGTACAATTAAAAAATCATATTTTTTCCACAAAAATGATCTTTTCACCCCAATTTTTATTTTCCCAAGGGTAACAGGACCCTAAAAGTTATTGTGCAATTTGTCCTGAGTACGCTGATACCCCACATGTGGGGGTAAACCACTATTTGGGCGCATGGCAGAGCTCGGAAGGGAAGCAGCGCCATTTGACGTTTTTGGCTGGAATTGAGATCGGACACGATGTCGCGTTTGGAAAACCCCTGATGTACCAAAACAGTGGAAACCCCCCACAAATGACACCATTTTGGAAACTAGACCCCCTAAGGAACTTATCTAGATGTGTGGTGAGAACTTTGAACCCCCATGGACTTCACAGAAGTTTATAACATAAAGCCATACAATTAAAAAATCATATTTTTTCCACAAAAATGATCTTTTCACCCTCAATTCTTATTTTTCCAAGGGTAACAGGACCCTAAAAGTTATTGTGCAATTTGTCCTGAGTACGCTGATACCCCACATGTGGGGGTAAACCACTATTTGGGTGCATGGCAGAGCTCGGAAGGGAAGCAGCGCCATTTGACGTTTTGGGCTGGAATTGAGATCGGACACCATGTCGCGTTTGGAAAACTCCTGATGTACCAAAACAGTGGAACCCCCCCACAAATGACACCATTTTGGAAACTAGACCCCCTAAGGAACTTATCTAGATGTGTGGTGAGCACTTTGACCCCCCCAGTGCTTCACAGAAGTTTATAACACCCGGGTGTGAAAATAAAAAATTCGTATTTTTTCCACAAACATGATCTTTTAATCACCATTTTTTTATTTTCCCAAGGATACCAGGAGAAATTGGACCTCAAAAGTTGTTGTCCAATTTGTCCTGAGTATGCTGATACCCCATATGTGGGAGAAAACTACTGTATGGGCACACGTCGGGGCTCGGAAGGGAAGTAGTGACGTTTTGGAATGCAGACTTTGATGGAATGGTCTGCGGGTGTCATGTTGCCTTTGGAGAGCCCCTAATGTACCTAAACAGTGGAAACCCCCCACAAATGACACCATTTTGTATACTAGACCCCCCAAGGAACTTATCTAGATGTGTGGTGAGCACTTTGAACCCCCCAGTGCTTCACAGAAGTTTACAACGCCCGGGCGTGAAAATAAAAAAATTTGTATTTTTTCCACAAACATGATTTTTAGTCACCATTTTTTTATTTTCCCAAGGGTACCAGGAGAAATTGGACCCCAAAAGTTGTTGTCCAATTTGTCCTGAGTATGCTGATACCCCATATGTGGGAGAAAACTACTGTATGGGCACACGTTGGGGCTCGGAAGGGAAGTAGTGACGTTTTGGAATGCAGACTTTGATGGAATGGTCTGCGGGTGTCATGTTGCCTTTGGAGAGCCCCTAATGTACCTAAACAGTGGAAACCCCCCACAAATGACCCCATTTTGAAAACTAGACCCACTAAGGAACGTATCTAGATGTGAGGTGAGCACTTTGAACCCCCAAGGGCTTCACAGAAGTTTATAATGCCAGGGCATGAAAATAAAAAAATCGTATTTTTTCCACAAACATGATCAATTAGTCCCCAATTTTTTCATATTCCCAAGGGTAACAGGAGAAATTGGACCCCAAAAGTTGTTGTCCAATTTGTCCTGAGTACGCTGACACCCCATATGTGGGAGAAAACTACTGTATGGACACACGTCGGGGCTCGGAAGGGAAGCAGTGACGTTTTGGAATGCAGACTTTGATGGAATGGTCTGCGGGTGTCATGTGCGTTTGGAGAGCCCCTGATGTACCTAAACTATTGAAACTCCCCACAAGTGACCCCATTTTGGACACTAGACCCCCCACGGAACTTATCTAGATGTGTGGTGAGCACTTTGAACCCCCAAGTGCTTCACAGAAGTTTATAACACTCGGACGTGAAAATAAAAAAATCATTTTTTTCCACAAAAATGATATTTTTGCCCCCAATTTTTTATTTTCCTAAGGGTAACAGGAGAAATTGGACCCCAAAAATTGTTTTGCAATTTGTCCTGAGTAGGCTGATACCCTACATGTGGGGGTAAAACACTGTTTGGGCGCATAGCAGAGTTTGGAAGGGAAGGAGCACCATTTGACTTTTTCAACTCAGAATTGGCTGGAATTGAGATCAGACGCCATGTTGCATTTGGAGAGCCCCTGATGTGCCCAAACAGTGGAAACCCCCAATTCTAACTCCAACCCGAACCCCAACACGCCCCTAACCCTAACCCTAGCCCTAACCCTAGCCCTAACCCTAGCCCTAACCCTAACCCTAGCCCTAGCCCTAACCCTAACCCTACCCTAACCCTAACCCTAACCCTACCCCAACACACCCCTAGCCCTAACCCTAGCCCTAACCCTAATGGAAAAATGGAAATAAATACATTTTTTTATTTTATTATTTTTCCCTAACTAAGGGGGTGATAACGGGGGTTTGATTTACTATTTATGGCGGTTTTTATGTTTGGCGGCTGTCGCACGCTAAAAGACGCTTTTTATTGTAAAAATAGTTTTTGCATCACCACATATTGAGAGCTATAATTTTTCCGTATTTTGACCCACTGAGTCATGTGAGGTCTTATTTTTTGCGGGACAAGTTGACGTTTTTATTGGTACCATTTTCGGGCACGTGAAATTTTTTGATCGCTTTTTATTCCGATTTTTGGGACGCAGAATGAACAAAAACCAGCGTTTCATGAATTTCTTTTGGGGGGGGGTGCGTTTACACCGTTCCGCGTGCGGTAAAATTGATAAAGCGGTTTTATTCTTCGGGTCAGTACGGTTACAGCGATACCTCATTTAGGTCGTTTTTTATGTTTTTGTCGGTTTTATGCAATGAAAACTATTTTATATAAAAAATAATTATTTTTGCATCGCTTTATTCAGCGAGCTATAACTTTTTTATTTTTTCGCTGATGATGCTGTGTCGTGGCTCGTTTTTTGCGGGACAAGATGACGTTTTCAGCGGTACCATGGCTATTTATATGCGTCTTTTTGATCGCGCGTTATTACACTTTTTGTTTGGCAGTATGATAATAAATCATTATTTTTTGCTTCGTTTTTTATTTTTATTTTTTAAGGGGTTCGCTAAAGGGGTTAACTAATGGGACAGTTTTATAGGGCGGGTCGTTACGGACGTGGCGATACCTAATATGTGTACTTTTATTGTTTTTTTTTTTATTATTTCCATAACATCCATAACATCACTGTCCTGTGACAGATCGCTGATCTGTCACATCACAGATCACTGTGACAGATCAGCGATCTGACACAGGCACTGCAGAAGGCTTCCTCATGCCTGCGCTTTGCAGGCACTGAGGAAGCCAGCTTCCGCAGGCCCCCGAAGGCCCCCGTCGCCATCTTGGATTCGGGGGCCTGGAGGAAGGGAGTCCCCCGCAGCAGCGCTGCACATTGCGCTGCCGTGGGGGCTCAGGGAAGCACGGAGGGAGCCCCCTCCCTGCCGATGCTTCCCTTTAACCCCCGGTACACCGCGATCGTGTTTGATCGCGGTGTGCAAGGGGTTAACGTGTCGGGGGCGGTCCGTGACCGCCCCTGACACATTGTGCCGGGTACCAGCTGTGATAATCAGCTGACACCCGGCCGCGATCAGCGGCGCTCACCACGTGGGCGCCGCTGATCGCGCCGACGTACTATCCCGTCCCCGGTCATACGGGCCCGGGTACCGTGGACGGGATAGTACGTCGGATGGCAGGAAGGGGTTAAAGAGCTGTTGTCCTCTAGACCATTTACTAGTTTTTCAATATATGTGCAATGGCAGAACCATATAGAAACTAACTCCGCCCATGAGGAACAGGGAGGAAACAACTTTAGAAGAATGATGCTCTGGAATCTAGGAATTTGGTGTGGCTACCCCTATGGAAGCAGGACTAGTTTACTGATCAGCTAGCTTCCTTGAAACAGATATAATGTAATATATCACTTTAAAATACATACAAGGAGTATATCTAGGTAAGCTCCTCATTTTAGTTTATCTTTTCATCCAGCCATATAATAATATTAATCATTTATTAGCTCTGTCTCGCTGTCAGGATGTGTTTATTTTATGAAAAGTCTCCTCTTTCTACCGCTTTGCGTCTTTGATAATATACATTCATTTGAATATCGTCCTATTTTATGTACAGAACGCCGGGCCATGAGAATAGCAGAAAGCTCTGTTCTTGTAGAATGGAAAACGCGTGAGGTTTTCAAAGCTCAATGTGCACATAAATCAGACCTTTGAGGCTGCCAACGCGCTTCACATTATAATTACGTCTCGCTAGAACTCTCCTAGTGGTCTATTAACGCTAGATGTACCTATAATAGCAATTTGTAGATAACATCCCCTCCAACTTTCAACTCTATTCATTTCAGGGGAACGTCGGCGGAAAAGGAATTCAGCTTCAAAACGATGTGAAAAAGAAAAAAAACAAATTGGATTTTTTCTTTCTTTCCAGATTGGCATATGATAGACTGGTTGCATTTTCTGCCCGGGATACTCAATGCTGGGGGATCACGAAGCAGAGGGGGTGTTTACTTAAATTGTGTCAGTGTGCAGTTATTTAAAGCTGTCATGTAGGAATGATCAACCATTTTTTGCAAACTGAACGATAAAACAAATTTAAAGGTGTCAATCCAGACACTCCAACTCATGGGTGATCTGGGCTCAAGGGAACCTTGGTCTGGGTCTACTGAAGAACACATGCAGTTGGGTTGGGGCAACTTGTTCTATTGGTCTAACTATAGTTCGGCGTAAAGGAGGAGTGTGTTTTTTCGTTGGTGAAAATGGTCATTTTGCGGGTGCTTGTCTTTCCCAACCACACTGTGAACAATCCTAAGAAAACTAAGGAGCCTGGGTTGGAGGTTAGCAAGATGGTTATTTCTGCCTTTATGGACAGAGGAGTAGGGTTTAATTTGATCAACGCTAGGTTTGTCCAGGGGCTCAAACCACATACACTGTCCAGAGCTTTACCCATAATCACCATCGACCTTGCTTGAGTCTGGGGTATTTATGCAGGTCTTCCAAGGGATACATCTACATGTAGGAGCAATGCACTCATTTTTGACTGTTATATCTGCCCTCTACTGTGGTTCTTGGACATCTTTAGGTCACTCTGCACAACCCTAAGGTTGATTGGCAGATCGGGAGGTGGTAAAGTGGAGTGAGTATTGTAAGGGACACAGTTTGGGCACCTGAACTTGCTAGGGTGGATACCCAGTCTGTTACTAAATACCTGTCTGACTTTGGGGATGTGTTTTTGGAACAGCAGTGTCAAGAACTTCCTCCCATCGGTTACCACCCACCTTTAGGATTTATATTGTGTCTCGACTCAAAAAATAAGTTGCGTCCCCTGTACCATCACCACTACCTCCATCTCTGGTCATTGTTGATAGGAATTTGGAATTTCAGGTTGCTAAGATCGTTGATTCTCGCATGGTTCATCGTTCACTTCAGTATCTGGTACACTGGAAGGGTTACGGTCCCGAAGAGAAGATGTGAGAACCAACATCTGACGTCCATGCAGTCGGTTTGATCTAGCCTTTTCAAGCAGCAAACCATGATATACCTGTCCCTGAGGTCCCTTAGGGTACTGCTACACTTAGCGATGCACCAGCGATCCCGACAACGATACAACCTGGTGTAGGTAACAGCAGGTTCGCAGGATGCAGTGACGAGACGCGAGACTGGTTGAACGTTGAAAAGCAAACTTTTTATAATTTAAAGCCACTAGGGCTATACTAACCAACCAAAAGGGGATAACAACAGTTGTCCTCGCAGGGACTTAGTACAACCAAACACTATTTGGGAAAGAGCACGACTAACCCGGCCGAGGCCGGTTACTATGGGGCCACGGTATGGCCGTCTACGGGTCCTTATACTCTATAATGTCACTTATCAGTCCTGACGTCCCTCGGCGTCTCTGTGGAAGCTGCGTTGCTGATGAAGCTGCTTTGGCGTATTTGATAAGGCTGCTTTGGTGTCTTTGATGAGGCTGCTGTGGCGTCTTTCATGAGGCTGCTGTGGCGTCTTTGATGAGGCTGCTGTGGCGTCTTTAATGAGGCTGCCTTGGCGTCGCAGCCGCTGGGCCCAGCTGCTGAAGATTTGGAGTAGTCTTCGGGCGCCCCAGCGCCCAGGAGGAGTTGGGGCACAACAGGCCCTGATGGAGTCCTGAGATGAAGTAACCCCCTGTTGTAACAGCGGGGTTGGGCTTGTTAACGAATTCAATGGGACTCCTGTCCCCAAGCAGGGTTGTGTCGCAGTGCATAAGAGTGGCGGTTTACTGGCCGCTCGCACAGCCTGGGGCTGTGTGCAGAGTGTCTCTGTTGATGAGTAACAGGCCCCAACTGCCGAATGCAGCGGGGTGAAGGTGGCTGTGAGCGGTGATCGACAGGCAGCAACCACGGGCTGACGTGAACCTGCAGCGGGCAGGCTGCAATCGCGGGCTGAAGGGGGATGGCAGCAGCCGGGAAAGGGAGCGGATAGGCCGCAGAGGGTTCGAGCTCAGCGGTAATGGCTGAGCATGACCGGGGGCAGATAATAACCCGGGATTGGGGTGAAGAGACAGTCCCCTATCGGTAAGCTCGGCGCCTCTTTCCTGAGGGCCACTGTTGTGAGTTCATTTTTCCCTTCACCAGTGAGGTCTGATGAACTCCCTCTTCTGGCGAAGGAAGGTAGTGAGGCTGAATACCAAACAGCTGGGCAGGTAGATGATGACTGCGTCACAGGAACTGATGACTGGATATAAGGCAGCCGACGCCCTGCTGCCTTGCCGGTGATTTTCCTGCTGGATTCTTGGAGACCAGTCTGATTTCTGCCTCTCAAAGCTAAGGTTTGCTCTGCCTTTTGTACACTTTAGTTCTGGTTTTGTTTGCCTTGTTTTTTTTGGAGTTCAGCCATCCCCGGCCGGGGGTGAGCTGAATTCCATTTTTGTCTCTGATCTGTTGATCTCTGGCTTTGTCTTCAGAATATACCTGAGTGCTGATATATTCTTTTGAAGCCTAGCGACTTCAGGGCCTGTTTCTCCTATCAGTCTGTTGGTACATTTTTGGATAGGGTTTTTGCGGATTGCAGACAGCAGCTTTTCTATCCTGTCCTAGTTAGTTAGCTTGGGCCCCATCATTTGCTCAACCTATCTTTCTATCTGTGTTAGTGTTTTTCATCTTGCTTCACAGTCATTATATGTTGGGGGCTGTCTATTGCTTTGGGGTCTGCTCTGGGGCAGTTTAAATTTCCCCTTTCTGTCTTTAGGCTAATTTAGTTCTCCGGCTGTGATCGAGGGGTCAAGGGCACCGTAGGAACCCCTCACGGCTACTGCTAGTTGTTGTGGATAGGTTCAGGGGTCTGCAATCCGATAGCTGTCAACTTCTCTGGTTTTCTGGACTTAGCTATTATTTTTGTTTTTTCCTCCTTCGGTGACTCATCCATACCGCAGATCCTAGGGTACTCAATAGCAGGAAAGAATTGTAAGAAAAAAAAAAAAGGTGTCAGAATTTCTTGTGTATATTTTTTCCTCTATATCTCTAAGGCCGTAGGGGGAATTTTTTTTCTCTCAATGGAGATGAAGCAATTGTCTGATCGTGTGGAGCAGCTCGCTGCGGAAGTGCGGGGAATTTCCACCTATCTTACTCATTCACATGCTGCTGAACCAAAGATCCCTACTCCTGATGTGTTTTTTGGGGATTGGTCTAAATTTTTGAATTTCAAGAATAATTGTAAATTATTTTTTGCCTTGAAGCCTAACTCGTCGGGGAACTCCGCGCAGCGGGTTAAAATTGTCATCTCTTTGCTGCGCGGCGATCCCCAGGATTGGGCGTTTTCTTTGAAACCTGATGATCCTATTCTAAATAATGTGGATGCATTTTTTCAAGCCTTGGGGTTGTTGTATGATGAACCTAATGCTATTGATCAGGCTGAAAAGGCCCTGTTGGCATTGAGCCAAGGTCGGGATTCTGCAGAGTTGTAGTGTCAAAAGTTCAGAAAGTGGGTGGTCCTTACTACCTGGAATGATGATGCCTTGGCAGCTCTCTTTCGGAAAGGTTTGTCAGAAACCGTAAAATATACTATGGTGGGATTTCCTGTTCCCTCTGGTCTTGACGATTCTATGTCATTAGCCATTCAGGTTGATCAGCGTTTGCGTGAACGCAAGACCGCATGAGAGGTGTTGCCACCTGTTGAACAAATGTCTGAACCTATGCAATGTGATAGAGTTTTGTCGAGGGCGCAACATCAGGAGTTCAGAAGGCATAATAAGCTGTGTTTTTTTTTGTGGAGATGCCTCGCATATTATTTCTGTCTGCCCTAAACGAGAGAAACGTTGTGCTCACACGTTTTCTGTGGGTGGTGCTCAACCTAAGTTTCTTCTGGCAATTACTCTGATCTGCTCCCTGTCCACATTTTCCGCCAAGGCTTTTGTGGATTCGGGAGCAGCTCTGAACCTGATGGACTTGGATTTTGCTAAACGTTGTGGATTTCCTATGACGCCTTTGCGGACGCCTATCCCTTTGAGGAGTATTGATGCGACTCCTTTGGCGAAAAATAAACCTCAGTTTTGGACCCCGGTGGTAATGTGGGTCGCCCCAGACCATCAAGAAAATTGCAGATTTTTGGTGTTGCATAATTTGCATGATACCATTGTTCTGGGGTTTCCCTGCTTGCAAATCCATAATCCAGTTTTGGATTGGAAATCTGTGTCTGTGGTGAGTTGGGGTTGTCGGTGTGCCCTTAGTGATGCTCCTGTTTTCTCCACCTCTCCCCAGTCGCATGATGTTCCTGACTATTTGGCTGACTTTTAAGATGTATTTAGTAAGAATGAGTCTGCGTCTTTGCCTCCTCATAGGAGTTATGACTGTGCAATTGAGCTGAGCCCGGTGTGTAAATTTCCCAAGGGTCGGCTTTTCAATTTATCTGTACCCGAGCACGAGGCTATGCGATCCTATATTAAGGAGTCGTTGGAGAAGGGTCATATTAGACCATCCTCTTCACCCTTAGGTGCTGGGGTTTTTTTCGTGGCTAAAAAAGATGGTTCATTAAGGCCTTGTATTGACTATCGTGCCCTCAACAAAATTATTGTTAAATATCAGTATCCGTTACCCCTGATTTCGGATCTATTGTCCAGAGGTAAAGGTGCTTGCTGGTTTACCAAGCTTGACTTCAGCGGGGTGTATAATCTTATTCACATTAAGCATGGGGATGAATGGAAGACTCCAGAGGGACATTTTGAGTACCTGGTGATGCCTTTTGGGCTCACTAATGCCCCTTCTGTCTTCCAATCGTTCATGAACGATATTTTCCGACACTTTGTGGATAAATTTTTGATTATCTATTTGGATGATATTTTGATCTTTTCCAAGGATTGGGACTCCCATGTGGAACATGTTCGGACTGTGTTCTGGATTTTGAGGGAGAATTCCCTGTATGTCAAGGGATCGAAATGCCTTTTTGGGGTACAGAGGATTTCATTTTTGGGATTCATTTTGTCTCCGTCAACTATTGAAATGGACCCGGCCAAGGTACAGGCCATTTATGATTGGGTTCAGCCCACTTCTTTGAAGGCCCTCCAGAAGTTTTTGGGTTTTGCTAATTTTTATCGGAAATTTATAGCTAATTTTTCTAGTATTGCCAAGCCATTGACTGATTTGACTAAGAAGGGTGCTGATGTGCTGAATTGGTCTCCGGAGGCTGTTTCTTCCTTTCAGGAGCTGAAGCGAAGATTCACTTCTGCTCCGGTTCTGCGGCAACCTAATGTCTCACTCCCGTTTCAGGTAGAGGTCGACGCCTCTGAGATTGGTGCAGGAGCTGTTTTGTCCCAAAAAGATCCTGTGACATCTAAAATGAAACCCTGTGCGTTCTTTTCCCGAAAGTTCTCCCCATCCGAACGTAACTATGATGTGGGGAATCGGGAACTGTTGGCCATGAAATGGGCATTTGAGGAGTGGAGACATTGGTTGGAGGGAGCTAAACACCAGGTCGTGGTCCTTACTGACCACAAGAATTTGATTTACCTGGAGTCGGCCAAACGCTTGAATCCTAGACAGGCTAGGTGGGCCTTGTTTTTCACACGTTTTGATTTTGTGGTCTCTTTTCTTCCTGGCACTAAGAATGTCAAGGCAGACGCCCTCTCTAGGAGTTTCTTTGCTGATTCTCCTGTTGTGACCAAGCCTGCTACCATCTTAGGTGAGGGGGTAGTTCTTTCTGCCATCTCGCCCGATTTGAGACGTGCTCTGGAAGAGTTTCAGGAGGACAAACCTGGGCATTGTCCCAGTGGAAAGTTGTATGTTCCTGACCAGTGGAGGAAGAGAGTGATGTCTGAAGTTTATTGCTCTGCATTGGCTGGTCATCCAGGTATATTTGGTACTAGAGATCTGGTGAGTCGGTCTTTTTGGTGGCCCGCCTTGTCTTGTGATGTCATGAATTTTGTGCAGTCCTGTGGGACTTGCTCCCGGTCTAAACCTTGTTCTCGCTCTAGTGGGTTGTTGATGCCTTTGCCGGTGCCCAGGAGGCCATGGACCCATATTTCAATGTATTTTATCTCTGATATGCCTGTCTCTCAGAGAATGACCGTTATTTGGGTGATTTGTGATAGATTCTCTAAGATGGTCCATCTTGTACCACTCCCTAAGTTGCCATCTTCCTCTGAGTTGGTGCCCTTGTTTTTGCAACATGTAGTTCGCTTGCACGAGATTCCTGAGAACATTGTGTCTGACAGAGGAGTTCAGTTTGTGTCTAGATTTTGGAGGACTTTCTGTTCCAAGCTGGGAATTCAGTTGTCCTTCTCCTCTGCATTTCACCCTCAGACCAACGGGCAGATGGAGAGAACAAACCAGACTTTGGAGTCGTGTTATGAATGAGTCACCGTAGGAGGCAAAAACAGAAATACTAGCCAAGTTCAGAAAACCAGAGAAGTTGGCAGCTATCGGATTGCAGACCCCTGAACCTATCAACAACAACTAGCAGTAGCCGTGGGGGGTTCCTACGGTGCCCTAGACCCCTCGATCACAGCCGGAGAACTACATAGCCTAAAGACAGAAAGGGAAATCTAAACTGCCCCAGAGGAGACCCCAAAGCAATAGGCAGCCCCCAACATATAATGACGGTGAAGCAAGATGAAAAAACACTCACACAGATAGAAAGATAGGCTGAGCAAATGATGGGGCCCAAGCTAACTAGATAGGACAGGATAGAAAAGCTGCTGTCAGTAATCCGCCAAAACCCTATCAAAACAAGAGCCAACAGCTGATAGGGAAAAAATCCCTGAAGACGCTAGGCTTCAAAAAGACTATATCAGCACTCAGGTATTTTCTGAAGACAGAGCAAAAAGGAATTCAGCTCACCCCAGCAGGGAATGGCAGAAATCAAGGAAAACAATGCAAAACAAAACCAAAACACAAATGCAAAAGGTAGAGCAGAAAACTTAGCTTTTGAGGAGCAGGAATCAGACTGGTCTCCTAGAATCCCTCAGAGAGATCACCAACAAGGCAGAAGGGCGTCGGCTGCCTTATATCCAGTCAATAATTCCCGTCACCCAGTCATCATCATCCTGCCCAGGTGCTTGGTAATCAGCCTCACTACCTTCCTTCACCAGAAAAGGGAGTTCATCAGACCTGAATGGTGAAGGGGAAAATGAACTCACAACAGAGTCGTATTTGAGATGTTTTATTTCAGCTGATCAGGATGATTGGGTTTCATTTTTGCCCTTGGCCGAATTTGCTTTAAATAATAGAGCTAGTTCTGCCACTTTGATGTCATCTTTTTTTTGTAACTTTGGGTTTCATCCTCGATTTTCTTCAGGGCAGGTGGAGCCTTCTGCCTGCCCAGGTGTTGACACTGTAGTGGAGAGAATGCACCAGATCTGGGACCAAGTGGTGGATAAGTTGTCTCTCTCCCAGGAAAAGGCCCAGCGGTTTTCCAACCGGCATAGGACCATTGGTCCCCAGTTTAAGGTGGGTGATATGGTTTGGTTGTCATCAAAAAATATCGCTATGAAGGTGGTTTCTCCTAAGTTTAAGCCTAGATTTATTGGACCTTACAAGATTTTGGAGATTATTAATCCGGTCTCTTTTCGGTTGGCTCTTCCTGTCACGTTTAAGATTCATAATGTGTTCCATAAGTCCTTGTTGAAGAGGTTTTTTGAACCAGTAGTTCCTGGGGTGGCACCTCCTGACCCTGTATTGGTTGAAGGTAACATGGAGCATGAGATAGAGAAGATACTGGATTCCCGTCTGGCTAGACGGAGACTCCAGAATTTGGTTAAGTGGAAGGGTTATGGTCAGGAGGATAATTCCTGTCTCTGCCTCTGATATTCATGCCGAAACATTGGTGCGTGCCTTTCATCGGGCACACCCTGATCGCCCTGGTGGCATGGATGAGGGTTCGGTGACCCCTCCTCAAGGGGGAGGTACTGTTGTGAGTTCATTTTTCCCTTCACCAGTGAGGTCTGATGAACTCCCTCTTCTGGCGAAGGAAGGTAGTGAGGCTGATTACCAAACAGCTGGGCAGGTAGATGATGACTGGGTCACAGGAACTGATGACTGGATATAAGGCAGCCGACGCCCTGCTGCCTTGCCGGTGATTTTCCTGCTGGATTCTTGGAGACCAGTCTGATATCTGCTTCTCAAAGCTAAGTTTTGCTCTGCCTTTTGTACACTTTAGTTCTGATTTTGTTTGCCTTGTTTTTTTTGGAGTTCAGCCATCCCCGGCCAGGGGTGAGCTGAATTCCATTTTTGTCTCTGATCTGTTGATCTCTGGCTTTGTCTTCAGAATATACCTGAGTGCTGATATAGTCTTTTGAAGCCTAGCGACTTCAGGGCCTGTTTCTCCTATCAGTCTGTTGGTACATTTTTGGATAGGGTTTTTGCGGATTGCAGACAGCAGCTTTTCTATCCTGTCCTATTTAGTTAGCTTGGGCCCCATCATTTGCTCAACCTATCTTTCTATCTGTGTTAGTGTTTTTCATCTTGCTTCACAGTCATTATATGTTGGGGGCTGCCTATTGCTTTGGGGTCTGCTCTGGGGCAGTTTAGATTTCCCCTTTCTGTCTTTAGGCTAATTTAGTTCTCCGGCTGTGATCGAGGGGTCTAGGGCACCATAGGGACCCCCCACGGCTACTGCTAGTTGTTGTGGATAGGTTCAGGGGTCTGCAATCCGATAGCTGCCAACTTCTCTGGTTTTCTGGACCTAGCTATTATTTTTGTTTTTTCCTCCTTCGGTGACTCATCCATAACAGGCCACTGCGTATCTACCCTCTGCTGCTGGTCTCTTCTCTGAACTGTCAGTGTCTTTCCCGCTCTCTCACGCCCCCTCCGTCTCCTGCTCCATGTCTGACGTATAACCAACTGACTCCTCTGCGTGCTCCCTGCCCCTTTAATACTCGCCCCTCCACTTGCTGTCCTGTCACTCTCAACAGTCCACTCTCCTCCTCTGTTCCCCGGTGTCACGTGGACCCGTCCTGTGTGACACGACCCATAAGTCGGTAACTAAAACAACAAGACAAGGCACGTGTAACTGTCCTGTGTAACACAACCCGCAGGCCGGTAACTGAAACAGCAAGACACGGGGAAAGGGGCAACAGTTACAACGGTGGGCCCCGTGATAGGGAACGGGGACATGGAGACCTCCTGCACTTCCCTGAGTCAGTGTCCCTCCAGTCCTAACGATCCCTAGGCTGGTTCCGCACCGGGCGCCGATCAGGATACCTGTCATCCTAGCACACTCTACACCTATCCCTTGCTAGGGAGCTGGGTGGTGCAGGCACTGGCCCCACCACAGTACTAATACACACCAGGGAAAAATACAAACAGGGGAAACACAAAAAGACTTATCTTGCTATGCTGCAGCACCAGGCAGCAGAGTGCATCACCGGATTAACTTTTCGCAGTGGCTCGACACCTCAGAGCCAGCTGCCACCTTCACCATCTCACTCTGCTGCGGACACCGGGCAGCCAGAGTTCAACACCAGTTTCAGCAGTGGATCCAACCTTCAAGCCAGCTGCTAACTTCACCAGGTTTCTGCAGTGGCTTCACACCTCAGCCAGCTGCTCCCTTCACCGTGGTTGGAATCCCGAAAAGACGCTATCACCAACACCTGCTCATAGACCATGTGACCCTATATAGGAAAAGGGAATGGTCAAATGATCAGGGGCTAAAGGCTGCTATAATCCCAGTGACCACCGGGGGCAAAAGGCAAAGCAAAGAAAGCATCAAGTGCAATGACCACTGGGGGCAAATCTAGAACTGAAACCACTACAGTGCAAGGAAAAAAAAATGCACTAGTAACCTTTATCTGTCATGATCCAGCATGGATCATGACAGTACCCTCCCCTTAATGAGGGGCCTCTGGACCCTCAAGACCGCTCCTCATCAGGGAACCACCTATAGCGGGGACGCCCAGGTCCAGAGTTCACCCCAGCAATTACCTGCACTTCAGGTTTATGACAAACGAGCACCGCTGGTATTGGCAATGTATGTTCCGGAGGCACCACCCATCTCCAAAGCGTCAATCTGGGGAACGAGAGGTGTTTGGGCAAGTATGTGGGTAACTCCAACTGGTAAGTGTCCGGGCCCAGGATAGCCGATACCAGATACGGCCCGATCACCTGAGAATTCCAGACCCCCGCAACACACTTGCACTGGATGTTTTTGGTGGCCACCCATACATGCTCATTCACACACAGGTCCGGACCTGAACATTTATTGCCACACATTAGTTTGTCACAACACTGTGAACTCTCTCTGGAACTGACAACAGAGGCGTCCCCCTGTGTCACCACACTCACACCCCTGCAATTCACCAAGGGAAACACCACCCTCCAACCCCTTCTACTACGAGGTCTGTGCCTCTCAGGGTTGGCTAATGGCGAGGGTTGAGCCTTGCCCCTTCTCTCCTGCAGCACCTCAGCTGCTACCACTGGAGAGGAAGGGGATGTTTGTAGAGAAACGGCAGAGACAGTAGCCCCTAGGCAGCAGCCCTCACACGACTGCTCCCAGCTGTCTACTTCCCTAGTCCGCCAATCTAAGACCGGGTTGTGTTTTTTAGACCGAGTGGGGCCCACAACGATAGGTGCTGGATTTCCCTCCAAGACGTAGTATGGCTGGGACACATTCTGATGTCCACTATACAGCACAATGTCTTCTACGACTTGGTTTAAACCCCCCTGGCTCAGTGGGACAGAGTTAATGGCCTGGACGCTTATGGGTTTGTCCGGCGTCTCGACACTCAGACCATGAGTCTGGACAAACTGAGCATCCACCAGAGTAACTTCTGCTCCACTGTTAACAAGCACCGGTATGCCCTCAGGTACCTCGCCAACCATCACCTCTGCTGACATAGTACCTTCTGAGGGTGAGGAGGAAATATACATTCCCAGGTCATCTTCCTCCACATGACCTGGGGGACACGGCTTCTCTGACAGTACAGAAGTTTCGGCGTCAGTGCCAAGGACTAAAACATTAGTCTGCTCACTACAGGGACGTACCCCTTCACCTTGGGGAACACCTGGCTGCACCATGGGGACACCGACTCCACCCACCTGCCTGGGTACGTCCGCCTGTATAAGCAAGTCCTGCTCCCCAGCAGGGACTCCACGGCACATCCTCGCCAAAGCCGTATATGGCCCCTCTAGTTGAGTAGTTGAGGCAGAGGACAGGCCTCAGACCCATAATTCCGCTGTAGGTGATGCTGAAACACATCATTCAGCTCCTCACTAACCTCAGTGAGGCCCAGCAGTAACTGCTCACTGGTCTGAACTTGGCCCATGGCTCACCAGAGAAAAATGTATGGTTGGTGATAATGTCATGTGGACCAGTCCTGTGTGACACGACCCGTAGGTCGGTAACTAAAGCAACAAGACAATGCACGTGTAACTGTCCTGTGTAACACGACCCACAGGCCAGTAACTGAAACAGCAAGACACGGGGAAAGGGGCAACAGTTACAACGGTTGGCCCTGCGATAGGGAACGGGGACGTGGAGACCTTCTGCACTCTCCTGAGTCAGTGTCCCTCCACTCATAACGATCCCTAGGCCGGTTCCGCACCGGGCGCCGATCAGGATACCTGTCTCCCTAGCACACCCTACACCTATCCCTTGCTAGGGAGCTGGGTGGTGCAGGCACTGGCCCCAGTGCTGTACTAATACACACCAGGGAAAAATACAAACAGGGGAAACACAAAAAGACTTATCTTGCTCTGCTGCAGCACCAGGCAGCAGAGTGCATCACCGGATTAACTTTTCGCAGTGGCTCAACACCTCAGAGCCAGCGGCCACCTTCACCTTCTCACTCTGCTGCGGACACCGGGCAGCCAGAGTTCAACACTAGTTTCAGTAGTGGCTCCAACCTTCAAGCCAGCTGCTAACTTCACCAGGTTTCTGCAGTGGCTTCAACCTTCAGCCAGCTGCTCCCTTCACCGTGGTTGGAATCCCGAAAAGACGCTATCACCAACACCTGCTCATAGACCATGTGACCCTATATAGGAAAAGGCAATGGTCAAATGATCAGGGGCTAATGGCTGCTATAATCCCAGTGACCACCGGAGGCAAAAGGCAAAGCAAAGAAAACATCAAGTGCAATGACCCTAACGGCCACCGGGGGCAAAACTAGAACTGAAACCACCACAGTGCAAGGAAAAAAAAAAGGTTACTAGTGCATTTTATCTGTCATGATCCAGCATGGATCATGACACCCGGGTACTGTTTCCTTAGGAACTCAGATGGCGGTCCCCTTGGTTCCGGCCCAGAAACTCTGTGGGGGGTCCTCCTCCCTACACTGGTAAGGATCGCTGGTGCGTCGTTAGTAAGCTGTCAAACAGTCAGATTTACCCAACGACGCAGCAACGATCCAGCGATCCGTATATCGACCTCGACGGACCTTGTCACACAGCAGCGATTCTGACGACTCCCGCCTGCGTCGATGATTTCTGAGTCGCTATCGAGGTCGTTCGTCGGTGTCAAACACAGCTATGTGCGTTGGCCAGCAGGACACCAGCGATCAAAAAATGGCCCAAGACATTCGAGCACAATCAGCAACATCGCAGCGGGGCCTGGTCGCTGCTAAGTGTCACACCTAACGAGATCGCTGGCGAGGTCGCTGTTGCAGCACAAAATCGGTGGCGCTTCAGCGATCTCGCTAGTGATCTTGCTATGTGTGACAGGGCCTTTAAAGAAGGAGGGGGTACTGTCATGGGTTTGCAGAGACAGAGAGGAGCCAGAATATAGCAGCATCTGATTTCTCATACTCCAGCACTGATTAGAAGCACTTCACCTTTATATTAAACAGTGCAGGTATCTGCTAGCAGTGCAATGGTTAATCTATTCTCCTAAGAGCTCCTGAAGTCTTTTCTGCTTTTATGCTCCGAGCTGTTAGGATTGCCACTCCCCTCTGCTATATATACTTGCATCTGGCAAGCAAGCATTGCCAGAGTTAGTTCTATACTGCCTGGTTCGGGAGCAGGAGGTGTTGGTTGTTTGAGGAGATGTTTTGGACTGTTTTTCAGGAGTCTGTTGTGTGGTGATTGTACAACCTATATGGATTTTCCTCCGTTTACTTCCCGATGTTCTACTCTGCTGTTTGTGAGTGCATATTTGTATGATTGGTGTTTTCATTTATCCCTGTACGTCTTCCCTTGTTAGTTTTGTTTTGTGTATTCATATACACAACTCCCCACTTCCCTGGGTGGGAGAGCAGACAGATAAGGGCCGATTCAGGAGATCAGTAAGGCACGTGGCCCTGGCGTCTTCACTATCAGAAGTAATCCAGGGAGCAGGGATAGCTATGGCTACCCTTGCTTTTGGGATAGGGATGGAGCCCCTAACCTCGGGATATCTTGCTACTGTGCTGTGACAGTATGTACATAGTAACTGCACCATCAGAATAGCGAGAGCAGCTCTAGGAAATAATGCAAAAGGTAACTCAGGATCAATACAGGATCAGTAGTGTATGTACACAATCACTGCACCAGCAGAATAGTGAGTGCAGCTCTGGGGTATAATACAGGATGTAACCCAGGATCAGTAATGTAATGTATGTACATAGTGACTGCACCAGCAGAATAGTGAGTGCAGCTCTGGGGTATAACACAGGATGTAACTCAGGATCAGTACAGGATCAGTAATGTAATGTATGTACACAGTGACTGCACCAGCAGAATAGTGAGTGCAGCTCTGGGGTATAATACAGGATATAACTCAGGATCAGTAATGTAATGTATGTACACAGTGAGTGCACCAGCAGAATAGTGAGTGCAGCTCTGGAGTATAATACAGGATGTAACTCAGGATCAGTACAGGTTATAATGTAATGTATGTACACAGTGACTGCACCAACAGAATAGTGAGTGCAGCTCTGAGGTATAATACAGGAAGTAACTAAGGATCGGTACAGGATCAGTAATGTATGTACACAGTGACTGCACCAGCAGAATAGTGAGTGCAGCTCTGGGGTATAATACAGGATATAACTCAGGATCAGTAATGTAATGTATGTACACAGTGAGTGCACCAACAGAATAGTGAGTGCAGCTCTGGACTATAATACAGGATGTAACTCAGGATCAGTACAGGATATAATGTAATGTATGTAGACAGTGACTGCACCAACAGAATAGTGAGTGCAGCTCTGAGGTATAATACAGGAAGTAACTAAGGATCGGTACAGGATCAGTAATGTAATGTATGTACACAGTGGCGGCACAAGCAGAATAGTGAGTGCAGCTCTGGGGTATAATACAGGATGTAACTCAGGATCAGTAATGTAATGTATGTACACAGTGATTGCACCAGCAGAATAGTGAGTGAAGCTCTGGAGTATAATACAGGATGTAACTCAGGATCAGTACAGGATACAGTTGTGGCCAAAAGTATTGACACCCCTGCAATTCTGTCAGATAATACTCAGTTTCTTCCTGAAAATGATTGCAAACACAAATTCTTTGTTATTATTATCTTCATTTAATTTGTCTCAAATGAAAAACACAAAAAGAATTGTCCTAAAGCCAAATTGGATATAATTCCACACCAAACATAAAAAAGAGGGTGGACAAAAGTATTGGCACTGTTCGAAAAATCATGTGATGCTTCTCTAATTTGTGTAATCAACAGCACCTGTAACTTACCTGTGGCACCTAACAGGTGTTGGCAATAACTAAATCACACTTGCAGCCAGTTGACATGGATTAAAGTTGACTCAACCTCTGTCCTGTGTCCTTGTGTGTACCACATTGAGCATGGAGAAAAGAAAGAAGACCAAAGAACTGTCTGAGGACTTGAGAAACCAAATTGTGAGGAAGCATGAGCAATCTCAAGGCTACAAGTCCATCTCCAAAGACCTGAATGTTCCTCTGTCTACCATGCGCAGTGTCATCAAGAAGTTTAAAGCCTATGGCACTGTGGCTAACCTCCCTAGATGTGGACGGAAAAGAAAAATTGACAAGAGATTTCAACGCAAGATTGTGCCGATGTTGTATAAAGAACCTTGACTAACATCCAAACAAGTTCAAGCTGCCCTGCTGTCCGAGCACGCCCGGATTGGTAATATAGCCAACCGGGCATTTTCCTGCTGGGCCGCTGTCATGTGGGTCGCGGGCGGCAGCGCCCGATCATCTGGCCGCTTGCCAGCTGATGCGGCCACTGGCCTGGCTGATGCTCCTGCTGCCGGCCCTCTGCGGGCACGGCGATTACAGTTTCCAACCCTCCCGCACTGCAGGGAGATAAGCCACCATGCCCCCCATCCTCGCTGTAGCATGACACCTCCCCCACAGCCACTCACAGCGTCGCTTGTCTGCTCTCTTCTCTGTTCACAGAACCTGTGATGAGGTCACAGGAGGGGAGGAGACAGGGGTCACATGATCAGGAGCCTTTGTCCAGACCCCTGATCATCTGACCCCCTGACTCCGCCCCTCCTGTGACCTCATCACAGGTCCTGTGCGCTCAGCCTTGCCTCTTGGTGTCTGCAAGACTCTGCTGTGCTGGTTGTCATGGTGCTGGATGAGGTAAGTATGTGTGGGGTCAGGAGGGGTTTACAGGGTAGATGTAGCAGAGCTGTGTGTGTATGAGGTGTAAGGAGTGGAGCCGTGTGTGTACGATGTGTACGGAGCGGAGCCGTGTGTGTACGAGGTGTACGGAGCAGAGCCGTGTGTACGAGGTGCACGGAGCGGAGCCGTGTGTGTACAAGGTGTATGGAGCGGAGCCGTGTGTGTACGAAGTGTATGGAGAGGAGCCATGTGTGTATGAGGTGTACGGAGCGGAGCCGTGTGTACGAGGTGTACGGAGCGAAGCCACGCGTGTACTTGGTGTACGGAGCGGAGCCGCGTGTGTATGGGGTATACGGAGCGGAGCCGTGTGTGCACGGAGTGGAGCCATATGTGTACGGGATGTATGGAGCGGAGCCAAGTGTGTACGAAGCATACAAAGCGGGCTTTTCCCACGGACACAGGAGTATACGGTGGAGCCCCGAGGAGCATTTTAAAACACACACATGATGTTCCACCTGAAGTGATGTGCTGGAAGCTGACCGGAAATGAGATAATTTCTTGAGGAGATTGTGACAGAACCAGGAATGCTTCAGATCCATCACCGTGTCCTCCTCCGACAGCGCAGACAGCAGGATCGCCTTGGAGTCGGGGATGCCGGCCATGTGAGCGGATCATGATATGTCCTGCATCGGGAGGCTCAGGTGGGCACTACAATGGGAGCCGGGCTGCTATAGCATCTTTATAGAATCTTTCTTTATTTCTTTCTCTCTGTTTCTTTCTTTCTCTGTTCTTTTTTTCTCATTCTCTGTTCTGTCTTTCCCTCATTTTCTTTCTCTCTCTCTCTATTCTTTCTTTCTCTCTCTAATCTTTCTTTTTTCTTTCTCTCTCTCTGTTCTTTCTTTCCCCTCTTTCTTTCTTTTTCTTTCCTCTCTTTCTCTCTGTTCTTTCTTTCTTTTCTTTACTTCTTTCTTTCTCTTTCTGTTCTTTCTCTGTCTCTCTCTGTCCTTTCTTTCTTTCCCCTCTTTCTTTCTCTCTCTGTTCTTTCTTCTTTCTCTCTGTTCTTTCTTTCTTCTTTTTTCTCGCTCTCTCTGTTTTCTTTCTTCCTTAGTGCCAGTCAGTGTGCCCATAATGCCAGCCACTGTGCCCTCAGTACAAGTCAGTGTGATCAGCAGTGCTAAATGGGTGCGATTAGGCGTGGACATGGGTGTACAAAGAGAGAGGAGAAGAAATCAGTGCATAGATGTCCAAAATATGGTGTTAAATCACAAATATTTTTATTAAACAACACAGGTTAAAATTGGCACAAATGGCAGACAAAAGGGTGACACAATACAAAAAAAACGAGCTGCAAGGTATACAGTGTCTAAAGGGCCCCCATACCCATAATCACGTATTATAAAAGATGGATAAGTTATTATCTATTTGCCTAGTATCAGATAAAAAATGGTCTCCCAGCCACCACCAAGAAGAGCTAGCAGGCCAGTATAAGATATAGTAAGGGTATAATCCCCAATTGGACAGCCATATTCCAAGGGGTAAAGTTGCATAGACCGGGAATTTTACAGACACATACGAGGGAGGTGGACACTGGACACCAGGCTCAGCTAACCCCAACGTATGTTTCGGATTGATCTTTCCTTGTATATTTAATTGCAGTGTGTCCTGCACTGATTTATTATGGGCTGACACAGATGTGTTTCTTTACTGTCATCTTATTCATATATGATATATGATGTTACTCTGTTCTAACCCTGTGGTCTGTCATCTGTTATGATTGAGTCACCGTAGGAGGCAAAAACAGAAATGCTAGCTAAGTCCTGAAAACCAGAGAAGTTGGCAACTATCAGATTGCAGACCCCTGAACCTATCAACACAACTAGCAGTAGCCGTGGGGGGTTCCTACGATGACCTAGACCCCTCGATCACAGCCGGAGAGATACATAGGCCTAAAGAAGGAAAGGGGAAATCTAACTGCCCCAGAGCAGACCCCAAAGCAATAGGCAGCCCCCCACATATAATGACGGTGAAGCAAGATGAAAACACTTACACAGACAGAAAGACAGGCTGAGCAAAGACGGGGCCCAAAAACTACCTAGATAGGAACGGATAGGAAGGCTGCTGTCTGCAATCTGCCAAAACCCTATCAGAGACAAAAGCCAACAAGCTGATATAAAAATGGCCCTGAAGCAACTAAGCTTCAAAAACTAAATCAGCACTCAGGAACATTCAGAAGACAGAGCTCACGGAACACTGCACACTCCAGCAGGGAGTGGCAGAATCCAAAAAGCAAGAAAAACAAAAACAAATCTTAGATGCAAAAAGGCAAAACAGAAAACTTAGCTTTAGGAGAGCAGGAATCAGACTGGTGTCCAAGAGTCCACAGAGAAATCACCCGCAGGGCAGAAAGGGCGTAGGCTGCCTTAAATCCAGTCAGTGACTCCACACAGCCAATTGTCTTCATTAGTCCCAGGTGCCTGATAATCAGGCTCACTACCTTCCTTCACTAGAATAGGGAGTTCAACAGGCCTCAGTGACGGAGGGGAAAATGAACTCACAACAGTCATCGTTACTTATTGTGGACATGGATGTGACTAGTTGCGAAATGGGTATGGCCGGGCATGGCCTAAAATTTGCAGTGCCGCGCTGCGCGCGCCACAGTCTTTATCCCTCTTTCCCTTCTTCAAAAGTTGGGAGGTATGATAAGGGCAGCTATGACCAGGGGGTCTGGTTGCCCAATGGATAGCAGTTCTGCCAGGATTTCTGTCACCATGCGTACAAAAGGGGACAGAGCTTTGGGAAGAGTACTGTGCCTAAAAGCAATAAATAGGACTGAGCTGAAATACTTGGCACAGCTCTGACTACATGTTATATAGTCGTGTTAATCTCCTCTCACTTCTTGTAACCTACAACTGTACAAAAATATTATATAGTCACACATGTGACTAGTGGCCTGTGTAACTTCAAATGCCAGGGCTGAATTTTAGTCCCAGTCCGGCCCTGAGTCCGAGGGTACAACAGTGTCAACCCTTACTATCCCTCGGCGTCTGAATGAAAAGGGACTGTATGGTAGGAGACCCAGGAAGACCCCACTTCTTACCCTGAGACATAAAAAAGCCAGGCTGGAGTTTGCCAAAACTTACCTGAAAAAGCCTAAGACGTTTTGGAAGAATGTTCTCTGGTCAGATGAGACAAAAGTAGAGCTTATGGGCAAAGGCATCAACATAGAGTTTACAGGAGAAAAAAGAGGCATTCAAAGAAAAGAACACGGTCCCTACAGTCAAACATGGCAGAGGTTCCCTGATGTTTTGGGGTTGCTTTGCTGCCTCTGGCACTGGACTGCTTGACCGTGTGCATGGCATTATGAAGTCTGAAAACTAACAACAAATTTTGCAGCATAATGTAGGGCCCAGTGTGAGAAAGCTGGGTCTCCCTCAGAGGTCATGGGTCTTCCAGCAGGACAATGACCCAAAACACACTTCAAAAAGCACTAGAAAATGGTTGGTGAGAAAGCACTGGAGACTTCTAAGGTGGCCAGCAATGAGTCCAGACCTGAATCCCATAGAACACCTGTGGAGAGATCTAAAAATGGCAGTTTGGAGAAGGCACGCTTCAAATATCAGGGACCTGGAGCAGTTTGCCAAAGAAGAATGGTCTAAAATTCCAGCAGAGCATTGTAAGAAACTCATTGATGGTTACCGGAAGCGGTTGGTCGCAGTTATTTTGGCTAAAGGTTGTGCAACCAAGTATTAGGCTATTCCAATACTTTTGTCTGGCCCATTTTTGGAGTTTTGTGTGAAATGATCAATGTTTTGCTTTTTGCTTCATTCTCTTTTGTGTTTTTTCATTTAAGACAAATTAAATGAAGATAATAATACCAAAGAATTTGTGTTTGCAATCATTTTCAGGAAGAAACTGAGTATTATCTGACAGAATTGCAGGGGTGTCAATACTTTTGGAGGCCACAACTGTATAATATAATGTATGTACACAGTGACTGCACCAACAGAATATTGAGTGCAGCTCTGGAGTATAATACAGGATGTAACTCAGGATCGGTACAGGATCAGTAATGTAATGTATGTACACAGTGACTGCACCAGCAGAATAGTGAGTGCAGCTCTGGGGTATAATACAGGATGTAACACAGTGAGTGCTGCTCAGAGAGCTGCCTTTTATAATAAATTAGCAAGTTGTCTGATTTGATGTTTTTTAATATTTATATAATAGTTAAAGGTATGAGACAGCTTTATTCATGAAGTAAGAAGACTGAATCATCCTCTTCTTCTTTATGCGTTATACGTGTCCCTAAAAAACAATCGGTCTGATTACCACGGTGCTGCCATTAAATCTTTATTACCCATCTTTCCCAGACTCCTTAATGGTAAACCATTCTAGTTGGCATCCACATTTGCCTTGCAGAAGAGAAACAATGGAGTAGCCTAGGACTATATGATATTTTGCCTTTAATGTATGCATGAGAAATCTATGAAACAAACAGTAAACAGGCGAATTCATCCTCATCCCAAATAATCAAAAGCAATGAGAACATAAAACCCAATAAAGTTAATGGTTCTTTAAGTGAAATGTTGCTCACTTTCTGTTTATGGCGAATATAAGTGTTGTGTAGCCCAGCTGGAGTCCATTCACAATGGAGGCATTAAATGTTATTATTATTAAAAACAAAACAGAAATGTATCCGTAGCTTTAAGAAAAAATTGGACTATAACATTTACCGGTGTGTACAATATGTGCACGCAGGAGGCGGGAGAACGACTCTGCCCTGATGACTTTACAAGTGGAAATTAAGGCATTTCCAGGAGTTTTATATATGACCCTCTCAATAGTCATAAAACATAATGGTGGCTTGGGTTTCGCCGGCACACGCAGTTGGTGATATTCCCCTTTAAAAAAAATATTAAAAAGTCATAGAAATGAGCAATAAGACACTGGGGAAAATTTCTTTCATGCAAGAGAATACTCTCTTGTCTATGAAAAAGCCTTACTGGTGATTTTCCTCCCTGAGTACAAGCAGTTACTGATTAGACTCTCTGATACAATGCACCTGAAGGGTATAATTTTTCTTACAATCTTTGGCAAGGTTGCAATTCTTTTGTTGATTGCAAAAGGCCAAAAATGGCCAAGAAAAGTTATGCCCTGACAATCCTTGCAAGGAAGAAGAGCAAAGTAAAAAAAAGGGACACAAGCCATAGTCGAAAAGTGGCCTCGAAGACGTCTCAATATTTTTCCTTCTGTAGACTGGAGACCTCATTATGGTCTTCGAATACTTGATGATGACATAAGGACACTCAGAGTATTTTTATCCCTTTAAATGTTTGAGGCGTTCAATAATTAAGAACCCAAATTTCTCCCCTATATTGTAGAACTAGACACATCAAAAAATCTCAGATAGGCAACTCAACGGAGTTGTCTTCTTCCTCTCACCAAAGACTGAGTCGGATACAGAACAGAGCTCTCCTGGTTTCTGCGGTTTGTCAAGTGAGGAGCCTTGAAACAGTAAGCAGTCTGTAACCTCCTTCAGGGGTTTTTAACCCAATTCTTTTTATTACCAATGAATAACTAATCTGTATGTAAATGAGGACAGTGTGCGTGCAAATGCATTTGTTAATTTGTAAACTCCATGGGTTGAGTGGCCTTAAAGACTGCTGTTCGGGTTACATACCAAGACTCGAAAGACTATCATATTTCATTGCTTTATCTCCAAAGCTGAATTCACAAAAACCTGTAGCTCTACGATGTTAGAAGATGTTGTTTCAAACATAATCTCGAGTTTAACATGTTGGAGATCATTGTTCATTCTTGGTTTAGAAGACCACCTGAAGCCTGGATGACGAAGATTGTGCAGTGGTCGAAATTGTTGACATTCACCTCTGAACGTTATCCAGGATCTAAAAAAAATGTTTTATACCAAAAACAGTGCCACGCCTGCCCACAAGTTGTAACTCAGTCCCATTCACTTCAGTTCCATGCTGCTTTGTTGCCTTACTTGTGAGAACCCATTGGGCAGATGAGGCGCTGTCTTGGATCGAAACATGCCATGTTTTCTAATCCTAGACCACTACTTAAAGCATTACTCCAGTGGATATTTTTATTGCAGCACTGGAGTGGTGCTACTAATCTAAGTCCCCAGTCCCTAGGATTACACTTATCAAATGCCATCTTCTTCTGTTATCGGCACCGCTTGTTCTTCTTCAGGTTGTGACCTGGAGAATCACTCCAGTGTTTGTTGGGTAATCCAGAAGTCACAACTCGATGTAAGTCTATGTGAGCTAGAATGAGGCCAGTATGGCACCATCTTCATCTTTTATTGGCACCACTCCAGTCGGTCTCAAACAGGTTATGCTCTCCAGTGTTTGCAGGACGATCTGGAAGTTACAACTCGATGTAAGTCTATGAGAGCCAGAACGAGGTCAGAATGGTGCCATCTTCATCTTTTATTGGTACCTCTCCGGTCGATCACCAGGTTATGCTCTCCTGTTAATGCATCAACTGTGCAGTAGCTACTCTGTGGGCACAACCAAGGGGCTGAGAATGATCATCTCAGTACACCATTTCTGTTAACACATTCACTGAGCTACTAATAGCCTTTCCTTAGACTTTCTTTTTCACAATCAAGAGGCTAGAATCAACCCCGTTAGTAGACTACGCCTGTTAATGCATCCGCTGATCAGTAGCTACTCTGTGGACACAACGAAGAGGCTGGAATCGATCCCATGAGTAGACTACTCCTGTTAATGCATCCAATGTGCAGTAGCCACTCTGTGGACACAACCAAGGGGCCTTTGCAGCAAAGATCACATCAATGTATAGGGCTGAAAGTGCAAAGTGTTAAGAGACCTAAGCATTCCCTAGTCCTTGCTAAGAAGGGTAGCTAGTGCCAAGCATGTCTATGGGGGTCCTTTTAAAAGTTGCAGATAAAGTAAGTTGTTTGAAAATGGAGCCTTAAAATGAATACAAAAAAATATTTAGCATCACTGATAGTGAGTGAATAGACCACTCAATGAGCATGTGGAAATATATTGATGGACCCCCAGTAAGCCCCCTTGGAAAGTCTAGGAGCACAGCATGTTGTATACATTTCCATATGCCAAGAAACAGTGGAAGCATTTACTTTTTGGCTTTCAAAACTAATGGAAAATTGACCACAAAGAGTTGATCTCCACAGGAGAGACGGAGTATTACACATTTCCTAATTCAATTGATAGACTGTCTGTTAGGGACGGCGGAACGCACTAAATAAATAAATAATAATAAGTGTGTTCGCCGCCCGGGGTCCACCGTGCAGTAGGTGTTACACCGCTGCTAGCTAATGGCAGACGCACTATATGGCGGTATAACGCACGCGGGTTGAATGTCACTCATTGTGCGCGGAGTGAACTCTGTTGAATCACAGAGACGCTTTAAACATAGAAATGAACACCGAGCCTGTTGACCTCACAGGACTCGGCGATGTGCACTGTAATCTGTCACAGGGCTAGGCCCTAGACTCTGGGTCAAAGTCTGTCTTGACCTACCGTGCGTGCTGCATTGCTACCGCGAATGCCCCAACAGCTGCTGACTGCAGGGCGGCGACTAAACTAGCCGCAATACGACAATGCCCGGACAGGCGCACCGTCGGACGCTAGCACTGTGAATATGGAGACCGTGGCCTGTAGCGTGCCACTGATTGGCACTGACTCTAGCACTAGATCCCTGTCCACATACGTAATATCAGAGGGAGGGGACTCATAATGAGTTATTTGCAAGTCCATACATCATCATCATACACACAGTTAGCATCTAGTGTCTATAATAGCACATGGCCGAGCAGCCATGCGGACCTTTTATAGCCGTGCGCTTCCGGGACCTTCCAGACCTCTGAGATGGACCAATCAGATCAGGAGAAGGACCTGAGCACGTGACTCCCGATCTCCACTGGGAGATTGTCTCGTGAGCATGCCAATAGCGCGACGAGGGAACTTAGCCTCTGGAGTGGCTTGCTGCAGAGCAGGCTGCGCTACTATTGCCGGTCCAGAGGTGGCAGCAACAACCAGACCCAGAGAACTGGTCTGAGCAGGGGGTCTGGATCGCTGAGATTGCTGTGCAGGTCCCTGAGAGGTCAGAGGGGAATGGGAGACCGCTGGCTGCATGGCTCTGGATTCCTACTGTGCAGCTGCAGGAACCCAATGCCTAACATTACCCCCCTCCTAGGGCCCCCCCTCTGAGCCTCGCCACACTTAAAGGCTGCGATCAGGAGCAGAGCGTGGATGTTCTCCTCTGGCTCCCAGGTCCGGGCCTCTGGACCATGACCCTTCCAGTCCACCAAATAAAATTTTTTGCCGCGCTCAATCCTGTGTCCCACAATGGCGTTAACCTCAAACTCATCCGAAGACAAGTCTGATGAGCCAGCAGATAGCTCGGAGAACCGGGCCATGTCAACAGGTTTGAGAAGGGACACGTGGAAGACGTCAGAGATGGCCAAATATGGTGGAAGAGCCAGGCGGTAGACCACCGAGCTGATTCACTCGAGAACCTTAAAAATGTCAGATGTATCACGATGCGAACTTGGTAGACTCAGCCCGCAGCTTGATATTTCGAGTAGAGAGCTACACCAAGTCGCCGGGGGAAAAGTTTGGAGCAGGACGCCGATTTGTGTCGGCGGACGCCTTCTTTCTTTAGAGGCTCGAATAGTATCCTGGGTGCGATCCCAAATGTTGCGAGCCTCCACTGCCCAGTCTGCCACCCTGGAATCAGTGGAGGACACTGGCATCGGGACAGGAACGCATGGATGCTGGCCGTAATTAAGAAGGAGCGGCGTCTGATCAGTGGAATCAGCCACTGCATTATTCAGGGCTAATTCAGCCCATGGTCTTGCCCGGCAGCACTGACTCGAGAGCAACTGGAGCCACGGTCCTAAAACTCTCAGTAGGGAAAATTAGCTGAGGCTCAGCCTCCTCTTCCTCCGCTGAAACCACCGAGCACGAGAGAGCATCCGCACGGACGTTCTTCTCTCCAGAGAGATAATGCAAGGTGAAGCGAAAGTGGGAGAAGAAGAGCGACCACCTAGCTTGACGAGAGTTCAAGCTCTGGGCCATTTGTAAATAGACCAGATTTTTATGGTCCGTATACACCTGGAAGGGAATCCGGGCTCCCTCCAGGAGATGTCTCCACTCGGAAAAGGCCATCTTCATTGGCAGCAGCTCCCTGTCCCCGATGGAGTAGTTCTTCTCCACCAGTGAGAAGGTCTTAGAGAAGAAGCAGGGATGCTTCCGACCTTGAGTATCCTTCTGGAAAAGGACTGCTCACTCACCGACGGAAGAAGCATCTACCTCTAGGATAAAAGGTTTATCCACATCGGGACGGTGTAAGATGGGAGCGCCAGCAAAATAGGATTTTAGAGACGAGATGGCCTTGGAGACTTGTTCAGACCAAGCCTTAGGATTAGCTCCTTTCTTTGTGAGAGAAACCAGAGGAGCTACCAGTGTGGAGAAGTGAGGGATGAACTGGCGATAATAGTTGACGAACCCCAAAAAGCGCTGCACAGCTTTGAGTGAATGCGGTTCCTGCCAGTTCATTACCACTTGCAGTTTGGCCGGATCCATAACCAATCCCTGGGTCGAGATGATGTAGCTCAGGAACGGTAAGGACTCCTGCTAAAACTGGCACTTCTCCAGCTTGGCGAAAGAGAGTTCGCCCGCAGACGGTTGAAGACCCTGCAGACGTCTCTCCGGTGGGAGGTCAAATCTGGTGAAAAGATGAGGATGTCATCCAGATAGACCACCACCAAGGTAGTGAGCATGTCGCGGAAGACATCATTAACAAAATCCTGGAAGACAGCAGGTGCATTACAGAGGCCGAAGGGCATGACCAGATATTCCCTGGTGTTAAATGCTGTCTTCCACTCGTCTCATTCGCGAATGCGGATCAGGTTGTATGCCCCCCCGTAGATTTAATTTTGTAAAGATCCGGGCCCCTCGCAACCTGTCAAATAACTCAGAGATCAATGGAAGAGGGTACTTATTTTTAACCATTATGGCGTTGAGACCTCTGTAATCAATGCAGGGACGTAACTCTCCGCTCTTCTTCTACACGAAGAAGAACCCTGCACCAGCCGGCGACACTGACTTTCTGATAAAACCTCTTGCCAGGTACTCCCGGATATATTGAGACATACCCTCCGTCTCGGGGAGTGATAGCGGATACACGCAGCCTCTAGGAGGTTCCGTACCTGGCAATAGATCTATTGGACAATCGTAAGGGCGGTGTGGAGGAAGCGTCTCCGCAGATTTTTTAGAGAAGATGTCCATGTACTGATGGTACAGTTTGGGAAGCGCGGAGAGATCCACGGGTACTTCAGTGGAAGCTACCTGAACACTGCCCCTCAGTCACCTTCCCTCACAGTCCTTGCTCCAACCCAGTATATTCCCCAAAGCCCAATCAATATGAGGGGAATGGCAACGGAGCCAGGGAACTCCGAGAAGCACCTGGTCGATGTCATCAGGCAAAATCAACAAGGACAAAATCTCACGGTGGGATGGTGAGATTGAGAGACCGAGTGGTGCTGTCTGGTGGGTCACCTGAGGTGGTAAAGGGGTTGGGGCAGTAACACCAGAGGAATAGCATGCTTTAGGGCGAAGGTCGAGGACATAAAATTACCTTCTGCCCCAGAATCCACCGTGACTAGAGTTGAGCGAAACTGGTCGAAAAATTTCAAAAGTCGCCGACTTTTGGTAAAGTCGGGTTTCATGAAACGAAACCCGACCCTAGGGTGAGGTCGGCCACGAGCTCGGCGACTTTAGCGCCAAAGTCGCGTTTCAAAAGTTTGTTTTCCGCCCTTTTTCAGCTAATCAGGATCCACGGACACTGTGGGCAATGTGATGACATAAACAGGGGTCACCACCATCTTTGAGAAGGGCATGCAAGTGATTGGCTTGCTTTGGGAGGCGTCACAGGGGGTATAAAAGGGCGTGCACGCCAACCGCCATGCTACTCATGCTGATCTCAGAATAGGGAGAGCTGCTGCTGCTGCTGATACTGTAGGGAGAGCGTTAGGCAGGGAAGAAGACACCAAAAACTGCTTCTGCTGCTAGCGATTTTGCCTGTACAACACACCAGTCATTGTGTGTGCAGTGCAAGTGGAGGCTATATTTTGCTGGATCAGCTGTGTTGGTTGTTAGGCTGCCTTATAAGGCTTCCTGATAGCTGCATTGCTGTTTTCCCACTGCTCTGCAAACTGCTTTTTTAAAAGCAATCCAAATTTTTTTTTGTCCTGGTGAGGTACTGAGCGTGCATTTTTTCACAAAATACAGCGGTGTACGCTCCTCACACAGTACCGTGTAATGGCTGTTATCACAGCCACAGTGAAGCTATCTGTGTGTGACTCTGTAAGGATAAGTCGAGGACATGTTCCGTTCTTACAGACCTCCACCTTCTAGTTTTGTCTGGTTTTCAAACAGTTAAGTATATTTGCTGTTTGATCACATTCAAAACTATAGAGAGACAGCGTGTGTCAGTCCGTATACTTAAAAAACACGGAGCTTGACAATTTTACGGACACCGGACAGAGGTGTACGTGCACGCTCCTCTCTCAGTACCGTGTAACGGCTGTTATCACGGCCACAGTGAAGCTATCTGTGTGTGACTCTGTAAGGTTAAGTCGAGGACCTGTTCCGTTCTTACAGACCTCCACCTTCTAGTTTTGTCTGGTTTTCAAACAGTTAAGTATATTTGCTGTTTGATCACATTCAAAACTATAGAGAGACAGCGTGTGTCAGTCCGTATACTTAAAAAACATCGAGCTTGACAATTTTACGGACACCGGACAGCGGTGTATGTGCACGCTCCTCTCTCAGTACCGTGTAACGGCTGTTATCATGGCCACAGTGAAGCTATCTGTGTGTGACTCTGTAAGGATAAGTCGAGGACATGTTCCGTTCTTACAGACCTCCACCTTCTAGTTTTGTCTGGTTTTCAAACAGTTAAGTATATTTGCTGTTTGATCACATTCAAAACTATAGAGAGACAGCGTGTGTCAGTCCGTATACTTAAAAAACACGGAGCTTGACAATTTTACGGACACCGGACAGCGGTGTACGTGCACGCTCCTCTCTCAGTACTGTGTAACGGCTGTTATCACGGCCACAGTGAAGCTATCTGTGTGTGACTCTAAGGATAAGTCGAGGACTTGTTCCTTTCTTACAGACCTACACTCTAGGGAGATTTCTATTCTGCCCAATTCTATATACACCTTGTAGTTTGTCATACACTAGCCAATTTCTGCCTGTGACATAGCGATGTGATATTCACTGGGCCTCACACAATCCAACAGTGTGCACAAGTGTGTTCAGAAATTCTATATCTCCCCTGTCCTACAGTGACATTTTTCACACCTATGACATTGAGCCTGTGACATAGCGTTGTGATATTCACTGGGCCTCACACAATCCAACAGTGTCCACAAGTGTGTTCAGAAATTCTACATCTCCCCTGTCCTACAGTGACATTTTTCACACCTATGACATTGAGCCTGTGACATAGCGGTGTGATATTCACTGGGCCTAACACAATCCAACAGTGTCCACAAGTGTGTTCACAAATTCTACATCTCCCCTGTCCTATAGTGACATTTTTCACACCTGCGACATTGAGCCTGTGACATAGCGTTGTGATGTTCACTGGGCCTCACACAATCCAACAGTGTCCACAAGTGTGTTCAGAAATTCTACATCTCCCTTGTCTTATAGTGACATTTTTCACACCTGCGACATTGAGCCTGTGACATAGCGTTGTGATATTCACTGGGCCTCACACAATCCAACAGTGTCCACAAGTGTGTTCAGAAATTCTACATCTCCCCTGTGCTATATAAACCTTGTACCTTGTTTTACATTACTATACAGTTTGTGGGATTTTGTGTACATTTTTACCAAAAATGAGGAAGGCTGGTGGAAGAGACCGTGGAATTGGGCAGGGGTTGCCAGCTTGTAATGATGGTGTTGGTGGTGGATCTGATGGTAGTGGCAAAAGCAAAATAGAACCGAATGCAGGAGGTGTTGAGCCTGCGTCATCGTCTGGCTCCACAAGGCCTCGAAGGCTTAGTTTTCTAGGAGTTGGCAAACCGCTTTTAAAGCCAGAGCTTCAGGAAAAAGTTTTGGCTTACATTGCTGACTCAGCCTCCAGCTCTATCGCCTCCTCTTCTGAAGTTGTAAAAAATAAAAGCACTGAGTCGTCATTGGAGGCTCATGTTCATGAGCCACACCTTTTCTTGTGTCCTTCACCCCAACCAAGATTGAAGGATGACGCAGGCCATACAACTGATTACTCCATGGAGCTGTTTTCACATACCATGCCTGGGTTATCAAGTGAAATGGTGAATTACCCAGGCCAAGATGAATCTGACATGGAGTGCACTGATGCACAGCCACTGATAGATGATTCTGCTGGTACATTCACTCAGAGCACTACATTGTCCTCGCAGTGTAATGAGCCAGATTCTGACCCTGATGAGACTCAGGTGCCCCTTCCCGCATACTATACCACCATACACGGTGACACAGAGGAAGGTGCACATGACATTGAAGAGGAGGTGATGGATGACCCAGTTGTTGACCCAGATTGGCATCCATTGGGGGAAGAGGGTGCTGCTTCCAATAGCTCAGATGAGGAGGAGGAGCATCCACAGCATACATCGACATCGCAACAGCTGTTATCTGGCAGGCCCGGAGCACTCCAAAGACAGGTTCCAAAAATCAAAAGGGTTGCTGGACAGCTTGTCCAGACGGTCAAAATAGCACAGCGTGCTAGGCCGCAAAATGTCTTCCAAAGTAGGAAGAGTGCAATGTGGCACTTTTTTGAACAAAATCCTCATGATCAGGCCAAGGTTATCTGTAAGAAGTAGGCAAAGACCTTTAGCCAAGGGAAAAATCTGAAAAATTTGAATATCAGTTGCATGCTTAGACATTTAACCAGCATGCACTTGCAAGCGTGGACACAACACCAAACCTCAAGTACCACATGTGCAACTGATCACAAAGAAGGTAGTCAGCAATGCTACATTGTTTCCCCCACTGTAAGCCCACCGGTTAGCACAGCAGCAAATGTTGAGGTGTCGTTGCAAGGCCAAAGCAGTCAGGGAATCCCACTGTTATATCAACGAAAGACTGAATCTAGGCCATCAGAAAGAACACCATCTCCATCACCATCATCAACCCTCTCTCAGTCCGCCCTGTCCACTGCTAGTTCCACCATATGCAGCTCTCAAGTCCAGCTCACCCTCCTATGAGTAGGTCAAGAAAGTACTCAGTCTCTCATCCGCGTACACTGGGTTTGAACGCCCACATTGCCAAACTAATCTCGTTAGAGATGATGCCCTATCGGTTGGTGGAAAGTGCAGCTTTCCGCGAACTCATGGCCTATGCAGTACCACGCTATGACCTACCCAGTCGCCACTTCTTCTCTCGCAAAGCCATCCCAGCCCTCCACCATCATGTGAAAGACCGCATTGTCCATGCACCAATGTAGTCAGTGAGTGGAAAGGTGCACCTCACAACAGATGCATGGTCCAGTCGGCATGGCCAGGGCCGTTACGTGTCCATCATTGCGCACTGGGTTAATGTGGTGGATGCAGGGTCCACAGGGGACAGCGGTGGTGGGACAGTGCTGCCTAGCCCACGGTATAGGAAACAGTTGGCTGTAGGCGTTCAACCCTCCTCCTCCTCCTCCAGAAGCGAAAGCTCGTCCACAGAGCGCAGTCGTACGAGCACTCCATCTGCAGCTGCCACTGATGCACACGAGGTGTCCCCCTATCGAGCAGCTAGTGGAAAGCGTCAGCAGGCTGTGTTGCAGATGATGTGTTTGGGCGACAGACACACAGCGGAGATGCTGGCCGAGTACTTTCAGCGACAAACTGAGTCATGGCTGGGAAGTATACATCTTGAGGCAGTCAAGGTAGTTAGTGATAACGGCCGTAATTTTGTGGCAGCCATAGCCCTTTCAAAACTCAGCCACATACCTTGCTTGGCTCACACCTTGAACCTGGTGGTGCAGTGCTTCCTCAACAATTATCCGGAGTTAACAGCCCTGCTCCAGAAGGTGCGAAGACTGTGCGCGCACATCCGCTGGTCGCCTGTACACTCCATTCGTATGCAGAAGCTGCAGCGATTGCTCCACCTTCCCAACCACCGCCTCATTATCGACATTGCAACAAGGTGAAACTCCACCCTGCACATGGTTGAGCGGCTGTGCGAACAGAGGCAGGCCATAATGCATTTGTGGGAGGATACACGGCCAGGCACTTTGAGAGCAGACATGGAGTTGACAGGTGTGCAGGGTTCGAAGCTGAAAGACCTCTGTAAAGTCCTTCAATGTTTTGAGGAATGCACACGGCTGGTAAGCGCAGACGACGCCATCCAAAGCATGAGCATCCCGCTTATGCATCTGCTCATGCAAAATTTGACGCACCATAAGGAGCAGGCGTCTGCAGCCAATGTTGACGAGGAGGAAGAGGAGGAGGGAATCCTTGATGACATTCAGCCATTGTCTGCTCAGGGACCTCTCCTGGACGAGGTGGAGGAAGAAGAGGAGGACGAGGATGATGATGGGGATGATTACTTAGTGGAGGAGGATGCATCTTGTGGGGCAAGTGAAAATGTTGGCATGGCAAGGTCTGGTACAGGGTTTGTGCGTGACTGGAGGGATGTGGATTTGCCAGAAAGTGCTCCTCCAACCAGCACTCGCAGTGCATCATTGACACCGGGAACATTGGCCCACATGTCAGATTATGCCTTGCAGATCCTAAAAAGGGACCCCCGCATTGCCAAAATGATGAACGATGACGACTACTGGTTGGCCAGCATCCTGGATCCACGCTATAAAGGCAAATTACAAAACATCATGCCACACGAGAACCTTGACCTAATATTGGCTAATAAACAAGCAACTCTGGTAAACCGGTTGGTTGAGGCATTCCCAGCACACAGCAGCAGTGATGGTTCTCACACGAGCCGTACGGGCCGGGGGCAGCTTGGCAGAGGTGTTCGTGTTGCACACAGCAGAAGTGGCGTTGGAGACAGGGGTTTCATGACAATGTTGTGGACTGATTTTTCAAGTACCACTCACACAACTGGTAATACTGCATCGATGGAAAGTGACAGGAGACAGCAGTTGTCAACTATGGTTACAAACTACTTTTCCACCCATATCGATGTTCTCCCGCACAGGTCATTCCCCTTTGACTATTGGGCCGCTAAACTGGACACCTGGCCTGAATTGGCACAATATGCCTTACAGGAGCTAGCTTGCCCAGCTGCAAGTGTGCTATCGGAAAGAGTCTTCAGTGCAGCTGGATCAATCCTGACAGAAAAAAGGACCCGTCTGTCAACCCAAAATGTGGATGATCTAACCTTCATTAAAATGAACCATGCATGGGTTTCCAAGGATTTTGTCCCACCTTCCCTTGATGACACATAGGTTGCCAGAAAAATGGCTTGCTTTGGTCCTCATATTCCGCGAACTTGACCTATTTCGCCTTTTGCAGCAGCTGAATGTCCCACATCAACATATGCCGCTTTGTAAAACGCCCTAACTGGGCTGCCCCCCCCCATGGCCGGGGTCACCACCTAGCGCACGAAACCGTGCGAGTGCCGTTGCCCTGGACAGGTTGGTAGGCCGACTCTTGGGCGCAGGCACTGGCACAGGGTCCCTCATAGTGCAATCAAGTGTCTCTGACGGTGGTGGTGCACACCCGCCGTCAGACACACCGCCATACTATGAGGGGCCCAGTGCCTGTACCGACGCCCACGAGTGTGCCCCCCTTGCTTGGGCAGGGCCCCAGCATTTGCAATGTTTACCTCTCCCTGCTCCTCCGCTGTGTAGTCTGGGCTGTCAAATCCTTCACTGGGAGTGCCACTACAAATTGATTGAACTGAAAGATGATGGTTAAGATGTAGCTATGCCCTGTCCTGCTGGCCGGGCTCTAGCTCCAGATGATCAATGGCTTCCATTTCTTATGGACGTCGACTCACAATGACATGCAGTGGTGGTTTATCATCAGCTTTCACAGTTTTCCTACTCACAAACGTGTGACATTCTGGCACACATTTTAAAATATGCCCTCTCATGCCAATCAAATAGAATCGCCTACGGCCTGTGGCTTCTGTCTTTTGCACTCCAAAGTTACGTGACAGATCATGATAGCCAGTGAGCACCATGTTTACATCGCTCCCTGTGATAAAAATTTGATTGAGATGAGTAACAGTGATGGAATCAACGGAAGTGTGATACAGCAAGACTTTATTCACAAAAAAATGTTTTCACTGTCTCAACACACAAATTAATTGAGGGTCACCATCGCCTATGAGAATTGTGACGGAAGTTTTTCCCGTGAATAGTAATTCCTAGATTTCTGCAATCACTAGCCTTTATGTCAATAATTGTATGCATCTCATTTCCTATTGCGGAGAGGCTGGACTGTATTACTGAGACAGAAATATATATGAAGATTTAAAAATAACACCAAAAGTATATAGTTGTGTACGCCTCAAATGCATTTCCTTTTTTCCACTTTTTAGATTGCTGTGTAATCCATATTGAGAACAGGAGATTTTACATGTTTAAACTATGCTATATATACCTGCTATCCAGTGATAAAGTACCCTTTCTCAACTTTGTACAATCTGGTCAAATCCATACTGGGCCTGAGAACATCTGAGTCTGCCTCCTGATCTATAGACATATATTTTTAATGTGTAAACTAGGCTACATATATACGTGTTATCCGGTGAAACTGTACCCTTTATCAACTTTCTACAATGTTGTTGAATCCATACTGGCCCTGAGAACGGCTGCCGAGCTGTTAAGCAAGCTACAGCACCTGTGGTTTGGACACGTAATTTTTTCAGGAATGACGGTTAGGCCTAACTCCGGAATTGCGGTTGACCTGAACTTACTGGGAAATCATCGTTCGCGGGGAATAATCTGAATCCCAGATCCCCATCACTAACGGAGTTCAGCAGGTTATCTGCACCTGTAAGCGACAAAAGCTGGTCCTTTCAGTATAGCGTGCAGGCAGCCCTGGACATGTACGGGAATGCTAGACCTGTTATTGCTCGATCTCACATGCCAGAGCCTCGCTTATCCCTCTAGTAAGCTTGACGCGTACTGCGGGGGCATGCCGGAGTCTCGGTTGTTAACGGAATAAAGCTGAGAAATCGCTAGCACAACTACAAACACACATACCACACCACACACAGAATCGACAAAGCTTTCAAAGTGTGCATCTTTTCTTTAGGTGGCATGGTTGTGGTTTCCCGGGTGGAGTCCAATTAAGCCACAGGCTCCACTCCTGGTGGTGCCCTTTTGGACATTCCTTTAAGGTTCAGCTTTGCAATCATACTGCACCCGGAAACCAAAAACTTTGCCTTCATGGACGCTGTTTGGAGGTTCGTGGGAATAACGGCGCCCGATCAGCAGTCGGCATATGGGTCGCCTTCCCAGGGCTGTGGGGTACTCGGTACCGGGCCGGTGTCAGTGGGATGTGTCACAGCAGCGGTGACCCGGACGGTGGCCCTGGGCGCCCATGTAAATGGCGTGGTATAATGGTAAAGAGTTTATATAGATAGTTTGACGTCACCTGTGGTGTTCGGCAACATTGATGTTAGGCCGACGCTCCATGCGGATCCTCTGGGACTGATGGTGTTGTGCAGCAAAGATGGTGAAGCTCCCCAAAGGTGGAGCTGGAGTCCCAGGGAAGTGTAGATGTAGTGATGGGGGAAAGGCACAGGCGGTGTAGGTGCTGGTACCCAGATGTAGCGGTGCTGGAATAACTGTAGGACACCAGAGCGTGCAGTTCCAAAGCTTTACTCACAGTCTGCAGGTTACACAGATGCCTGCCTCCGTGCTGTGTCCTCTGGGTCAGGACCTCAGCCAACCTCCGGGAGCAAAATGGAAAGCTCCCTTCCAACACTCCGCCAACATGTACCGTCCTGAATGTCTCCTTTCTAGCCCTTGTGGGGGAAGCACTCACAGGACCGTGGTTCACTGAAGCGCCTCCTGTCTAACAGATGTTCCTCAGACTTTACTTGTATGGCAGACAGCTGTAGCCTTTTCCTTCTGGCTCCCACACGTCGATGCTGGGGCCTCCGAGCCTTAGTTGGGTACAGAGCATTTATAGCTGCTACTTCCCCCGGTTTCTGCTGCAGGAACGTCAGTGTCCCTACAAACTCAGAGACCGGAATCGGGACCATGCGCTCCAGCTAGGAGTGAGCCTTAACTCTGCTCATCTTCCAGCTCCCCTTCTCACGTTCACACACTTCCTTTTCCCTGCACAGAGTGCCCTAACTTACCTCCTCCCGACCACAGAGAGCAGCTCCTCAGCTGTCAGGTTCAGAGGTCTCCCTGCTAGCCTGGAGTGGGAAATGTGTTGTGTGTTGGTGTCACTGCTAGAGAGATCCTTCGTTGCTCCCAAGCTTGACAACACACTCCCTAGGAGGAATGTAATGCCACAGTGGCGACCGTACTCTTGGGGACGCCACAAGTGCACTGAGGCCTAGCCACTGCTAGATGATGCTGCTGGTACATTGACCCAGACCACTACATTCCCCTCGCACTCTACACTGTCAGAATCTGACCCAGAGGAAACTCAGGTTCCCCTTCCCACATACTATACCACCTTACATGGTGACAAAGAGGAAGGTGCAGATGAAAGTGCAGGTTCCTTGAGCAGGTGGGGGGGGCATACTCATGGGCGATGGCACTGGCACAGGGCACAGCATAGTACGCAAAAGTGTCTCTGCCGGTGGGAGGGCCTAAACAGCCAAATGCAGTGAGATGGAAGATGGGGGCGACAAGGAGTTCAGGGTAGTGCAGGGATTCCCTAGCAAGGAGACTTATGTAATTGTTTTCAATGTTGGGACAGCAATTTTTGGGGAGCACTATACTCTGGTGAATGATATATGGGGCCCACCATACACTGGAGCATTCCAAAGGTGGACATCAGACACTGGAGCAGCATTTACAGGGCCCATTATACACTAGAGCAGTAGAAATGGGGCCCATTATATATGGAGCATTATTTGGGCCCATAAGACAGTGGAGCTTCATCCATTGGGACCAACATATACTATATAGCATTATGTGGAGCTCATCATATACGGTTTGAAACATTATATGGGATCAATGATTCCATATGGAGAAATATATGGGCCTCATTACTCTGGCGCTGGCCATAATACTGTATGGAGTTATATACTGTCCGTTTTTGGAGGTATTGGAGAATTTAAAATGGATATCAGTCATGAGATGTAAGAAGTGAAGTATTTTTCATTGTACTATACTGCTATTTCTCTGCCGTATCGGAGCATCATGAGTTGTGGTATGTGTTAAAGGGGCGCTCTTTAGCCCTGGGCCCACGAAAACCTGGACCCAGCCCTACCCCCCCACAACTGTAGCCAAATAACCCCCATTTTTCAGTGCGTAACTAGTATTATGAAGTAAATTAAGGTTGACAAGCTTAAGTAATAAGAATTGATGCTTTTGGCATTCAAATGGGCACTGTAGGTGTGTTTCCTGTCCTCCTCTCACTGCCTACTTTAATTCCCCATTGACTTACATTGGGTTTCGTGTTTCGGTCGGACCCCCGACTTTTCCCTATAGTCGGCCGATTTTGCTCCACCCGACTTTTGGAAAAGTCGGGTTTCATGAAACGAAACTTGACCCTAAAAACCCAAAAGTCGCTCAACTCTAACCGTGACCTCTACCTCCCAGATGGAAGCCCCGCTATCTAAGGTCCCTCGTAATACTGGTTTGGGAGAAAAGGGTTTCATATTAGTTAGCCCACCACCTACGACCACTGGATGTGATCGTTTTTTCGACCGCAGAGGACACGTGCTAGCCGAGTGACCAAACTGCCGGCACTGGTAACAACGTGCGGAGCTTCGCACCGGACATGGCTTGGGGCCAGCGCGAGACACATCCATAGGTTCAGAAGGTGTAAGCTCCTGAGCGGGAAATCTTAGCAGCTCAGAGAAGGTGAGAGCCAAGTTAACCCTTCATCTGGATTGCGCACGTTCCAGCCCACGCTACGTAAACCGGAGATCAATGTGGGTGGAGATGGCAATCAATTCCTCCAAACTTGTGGGGATCTCTCTGATTGCTAGAGCATCTTTGACATGCTCCGCTAACCCTCTCCAAAACACAGGGACAAGTGCTTTACCAGGCCACTCCAGTTAGGAAGCCAATGTCCGGCATAATGGCTGACAGAGAGAGACCCCTGTGTTAGGGCCAATAATTGGAGAGAGGTGTCGTGCGTGATCCGTGGTCCCAAAAAGACCTGCTTCAGGGCCGTGAGGAACTGAGCAGCACCCTGAACCACGGGGTCATCACGCTCCCACAATGGCGTAGCCCACTCTAACGCCCTGCCTGATAGGAGAGAAACAATAAACCCCACCTTAGGCCGCTCTGTAGGAAATCGCGTGGTCAGTAACTCAAGCTGGATAGAGCACTGACTCACGAAACCCCTGCAGGTGGTGCTGTCACCGGAAAACTTATCAGGCAACGGGAGGGGGGTTATTGTCGGCATAGGCGTGGGTGTGGACACGCGTGAGACAGCCTCTGCGACTGCCTGAGCAGCGGCCACTGTAGCATTCACAGCTGAGGTGGCGCTCTCAATAGCCGCCAACCTGCTCTCCAGCTGCCAAATGTACCGCTGTAGCTGCTGCAGGTCCGCCATTACTAGCCAGACCCTGGCGCTAGTACAATGTTAGGGACGGCGGAACGCACTAAATAAATAATAATAAGTGTGTTCGCCGCCCGGGGTCCACAGTGCAGTAGGTGTTACACCGCTGCTAGCTAATGGCAGAAGTGCTATATGGCGGTATAACGCACACGGGTTGAACGTCACCTGTTGTGCGCAGAGCGTACTCTGTTGAATTACAGAGATGCTTTAAACATAGAAATGAACACCAAGCCTGTTGACCTCACAGGACTCGGCGATGTGCACACACGGTAATCGGTCACAGGGCTAGGCCCAAGACTCTGGGTCAAAGTCCATCTTGACCTACCGTGCGTGTGGCATCGCTACCGCGAACGCCCCAACTGCTGCTGACTGCAGCACGGTGACTAAACTAGCCGCAATACGACAATGCCCGGACAGGCGCACTGTCGGACGCTAGCACTGTGAAGATGGAGACCGTGGCCTGTAACGTGCCACTGACTGGCGCTGACTCTAACACTAGTTCCCTGTCCACATACGTAATATCAGAGGGAGGGGAATCATAATGAGTCATTTGGAAGTCCATACATCCATCATCATACACACAGTTAACATCTAGTGTCTATACTAGCGCATGGCCGAGCGGCCATTAGGGCCTTTTATAGCCTTGCGCTTCCGGGACCTTCCAGATCTCTGAGATGGACCAATCAGATCAGGAGAAGAACCTGAGCACGTGACTCCCGATCTCCACTGGGAGATCGTCTCGTGAGCATGCCCAGTAGCGCGGCAAGGGGACTTAGCCTCTAGAGTGGCTTGCTGCAGAGCAGGCTGCTCTACTATTGCCGGTCCAGAGGTGGCAGCAACAACCAGACCCAGAGAACTGGTCTGAGCAGGGCGTCTGGATTGCCGAGATTGCTGTGCAGGTCCCTGAGAGGTCGGAGGGGAATGTGAGATCGCTGGCTGCATGGCTCTCGATTCCTGCTGTGCAGCTGCAGGAACCCAATGCCTAACACTGTCAGTGTCCTCCTTAGTGATAGACGCTCTTGTAACCATTCTCCAGCTACATATCCTAGAGTCCCAATTTTCAAAAAGGTATTTGAACATGACTTTTCTGAACCAAACAACCCCTTTAACATAAACTTTTTTTACGGCTCTTATTATTTTCCAACATATTTTCTTCGAAGAATTCTACATTAATTATCTTCAGGAAAGCGTCTGCTGTGTCAGTGTTCTCCTTTATGTTAATAAATAGATTTCTACTCAACCTAATTAAACAGATTTATTACAGTTGTTACCAGCCATTTTTCCTATTATGGGCTTTATTTCCCTTATACAAGACAATGGCTGTAAAATAGGGATGTGAACAGACTTTCCTGACTTCGGCTATAGAGACATTGGCAGGAAGGGTCAAACTCTGTACATCTCTCTTTATCCTACCATATCGCCATAATAACACAATGAGAAATGTTCAGGTCCATTGAGCACGGAGCGGAGACTGGAGTGGATACAGTTACTTATTGTGTTTTCGCATTGTACTTACCATGTGCTAAGTGCACAAAGTGTTCTACTTAATATTCATTTCTTTTTCATGATACCTTAATGCAAGAAAAAGAGCTGCATTTTATCGATCCGATCATTCACTTACTGCACTTCCTTTATTTTTTTCATTGTCTTCCTTTTCCTTCTAAATTCTTTCCTACCTAACATGGGGTGCAAAAGAGAAACGTTTCTCCTTTGTTAGGAGACTTATAGGCCATGCAATGATCCTCTGGGAATTTAAATATACAAATAGCCTGTTTGACGAGAAAAAGGACTTAAACTCTAGCAACACCTATTGGGGTATCATCCTAAAAGTCATATTGGACCCTTTAACAAGTCTTGCCACATGACTAAGTATATGATACAAAACCAGAAAGTGCATTTACAGACATGTGTTTTAGGGGTGTTTGTCCCTCATCAATGCAAAGCTGATTTGGCTGGATGAGAGTCATCCGAAAGGGGCCCAAGAAGAATGTTTCTCCTTATGGAGAGTGGCAAGCTTATGCAAGGAGACTAAAAGGCCATGTAATGGTAATGAAATTCACATCTTCTATTGCTATTGCTATTCCTCTAGGCTACATAACAAAAAGTTTTCCTGTTTTGCACTAATGAGGGTCAAAATCCCTGAAACAAATGTCTACAAATAAAGCATCTGGTTTTGCTTCCTATCCCAAGGCATGTTGCAAAGGCTGCTTAAAGGGAATCTGTCACCCCTTTTTTCGAATATGAGCTGCCGGCACCAACATCAGGGGCTTATCTATAGCATTCTGTAATGCTGTAGATAAGCCCCCGATGTAACCTGAAAGAGAAGAAAAAAGAGTTAGATTTTACTCACCCCGGCATTCGGTCCGGTCTGATGGGTGTCACCGTCTGGTCCGGCACCTCCCACCTTCATACAATGCCATCCTCCTCTTTCCTTCCTGTCGTGGCTCCTGTGCAGGCGCAGTGCTCTGCCCTGTTGAGGGCAGAGCAGAGTCCTGTAGTGCTCAGGCTCCGGGAGAGGTCTGGTAGAGCAGTGCGCCTGCGCCGGAGCCACGAGAGAAAGGAAAGAAGAGGACATCATCGTATGAAGATGGGAGGCGCCGGACCACAACACCCATTGGACCAAGACCGGACCGCCCCCCGGTGAGTATAATCTAACTCCTTTTTTTTATCTTTCAGGTTACATCGGGGGCTTATCTACAGCATTACAGAATGCTGTAGATAACCCCCTGATGGAGGTTCCGGCAGCTCATATTCGAAAAAAGGTGTGACAGATTCTCTTTATAGGGTCAATATTACAATAGGTGGCACTAGAGTCCCTGCCCCTTTAGAGGGGATGTTTGCAAATTTTAATTCCCAGGGGAGTATTTCATGGCTCTTAAAAATAACTAGCCAACTGGGCACCCCAACATAAGAAAACTGACTTCCTGATGTTATTTTAAATAAATGTTCTTTCTCCAACACATGCTTAAAGTGGTTCAATGTCTACAGCATGTCTTCTTATTTACTATATAACTACTATAATACTGCCTCTATGTACAAGATTATAACTACTATAATACTGTCGCTATGTACAAGAATATAACTAACATAATACCGCCACTATGTACAGGAATATAACTACTATAATACTGCATCCATGTAGAAGAATATAACTACTATAATACTGCCCATTAGTACAAGAATATAACTACTATAATACTGCTCCCTGCGTACAATATTATAACTATTATAATACTGCTCCTATGTACAAAAATGTAATTACTATATTAATGCTCCTATGTACAAGAATATAACTACTATAATACTAATACTATTTGCAAGAATATAACTACTATAATACTGCCCCATATGTACAAGAATATAACTACTATAATACTGCTCCTATGTACAAGAATATAACTACTATAATACTGCCCCTATGTACAAGAATATAACTACTATAATACTGCTCCTATGTACAAGAATATAAAAACGATAATATTGTCCCTATGTACAAGAATATACCGTAACTACTATAATACTGCTCCTATGCACAAGAATATAACTACTATAAAACTGCTCCCTATGAAAAAGAATATAATTACTATAATACTGGCCATTTATACAAGAATATAATGACTATAATACTGCCTCCTATGTACAAGAATATAACTACTACTAGATGTGTCCCCGATGCGATAGCATCGGGAGGGCAGTAACATCACGATGGGGGCAGCTTTGTGGCGCTGGGGGTGGCAGCCCACCCACTTCCGTGCAGTCGCAACTGGCAGGAAAGACGGTGTTTTGCGGTCTGTGCTGGAGATGGTGTGCGCACCATCAGAAGGTAGCCGCACCCAATCTCCAGCACAGGCCTCAAGCCGCGGTCTTTTCTGCCAGCTGTGACTGCACGGAGGTGGGTGGGCAGGCAGCAGCAGGATCCGGCGCGTGTAATCAGGCTGTGGGTCCTGGCGGGGGTCCAGCGGCGGCATCCCTCTCATTACTCCCCCCTCATTACACCCTCACATTATATCCCCTTCATTACACCCCTTTCACAGCCTCAGGATCGCAGAGGCAGCCTGGATCCGAGCGGTGGCTGGGATCCAAGCTGCAGCCAAGCAGCAGCTGGGATCCAAGCAGTGGCCAGGATCCCAGCGGTGGTCGGGATCACAGCGGCAGCCTGGATCCGAGCTGCAGCTGTGATCCCAATGGTGGCCTGGATCCGAGCGGCAGGTGTGATCCCAGGGGTGGCCTGGATCCGAGCGGCAGCTGGGATCCCAGCCGCAGTCGGTATCGCAGGGACGTTCGGGATCACAGCTGCGTCCTGGATCCAAGCGGCATCACTCGGGTGTTCCAAAATGGTGGTCTGCGTACTTCCGGTGCAGCGCGGTGGATTGTGGGATTCGGGGACATCCTGACAGAAGTGGAAGACGGACAATTTAAGGTAATTATGTATATAGATAATACTGCCCCTATGTATAAGAATATAACTACTATAATACTGCTACTATGTACAAGAATATAACTACTATAATACTGCCCCTATGTACAAGAATATAACTACTACAATACTGCTACTATGTACAAGAATATTACTATAATACTGCCCCTATGTACAAAAATATAACTACTATAATACTGCTCCCTGTGTACAAGAATATAACTACTATAATACTGCTCCTATGTTCAAGAATATAACTACTATAATACTGCCACCTATGTACAAGAATGTAACTATTATAATACTGCCCCTTTGTACAAGAATATAACTACCATAATACTGCTGCTTTGTGCAAGAATGTAACTATTATAATACTGCCCCTATGAACAAGAATATAACTACCATAATACTGCTGCTATGTGCAAGAATGTAAGTATTATAATACTGCCCCTATGTATAAGAATATAACTACTATAATACTGCCCCCATGTACAAGAATATAATTACTATAATGCTGCCCCTTTCTACAAGAATATAACTACTATATTAGTAACTCCTATGTACAAGAATATAACTACTATAATACTGCCCCCTATGTACAAGAATGTAACTATTATAATACTGCCCCTATGTACAAGAATATAACTACTATAATACTACCCCCTATGTACAAAAATGTAATTACTATAATACTGCTACAAGAATATGACTACAATAATACTGCCCCTATATACAAGATTATAAGTACTATAATGCTGCCCTATGTACAATAATATAACTACAATAATAATGAATCCTATGTACAAGAACAAAACTACTATTATACTGCCCTTGTGTACAAGAATATAACTATTATAATACTGCTCCTTTGTACAATAATATAACTACTATAATGGAAGGGAAACCACCTCCAACAGCCACCTATGTACAAAAATATAGCTCCAATAATAGTGCCCCTATGCATAAGATTATATTATTTATAATTATTATGTACAGTATAATACCATTAGTCTCACTGTATAAATTCTGTATAATACGTCCGTGTAATTTGCTGGCATTTACTGTATGATCCTTATTTGAGCCCAGTAATGAATTGCTATTAAATCTTCTAATTTGTATCCATTTCTTAAGATTTCTATAATTCGGGTACTTGTCCTGCAGTAGTTTCTGGACGATATAATGATTAGTAATTTTGAATCCTTCAGAATATTAGCTCACATAAATACTTGGATACAGTTGCATCATAGCTAAATCAATAATTAGTAGACTGAGACGTCCTTATTTCTGGTCCAGCAATGTTATTTCATAAAATGAGATTAATTCTACTTGAAGGAATGGTGTTTTTGTTTTTTACATCTTAGGTCGGATTGATGTGTTGCGAGAAATTAACATCGACTGCTGTGAGGTTGAATGTTGCAGGGGACCTGCTGAGATTGGGCAGGTGGGTGGGAGCTCTTTCCGAGTAAATATTTAGAAACGCTAATTTGCAAGGAATGTGTCAGAGAGAACGTAAATGACCACACAAAGGTCATGTGAGCCAAATAAATGTGACTGGCGGGTAAATAAACAGATTCAATGATAAAGTGATTCTCTGCTTTTTATAAATGTTTTTATTAGAATAAAGATTGCCCTGTTAGGACATACATTATCTGTGATTTGTATTCTTATTAATGGATTTACTCTTTAAGGACTCAGGTTTGACTGCCAGCTCTAAAGGCCCCGTCACACTAAGCTATATCGCTAGCAATATCGCTGTAACGTCACTGGTTTTGTGACGCTGTAGGGAGGCGCACTCCCGTAAAGTGTCTGGGTCGGAACCAAGGGGGCCGCCATCTGGGTTCCGGAAGGAACGGGACCCCGTGGACAATGAAGGAGAGTGGGCGACAGAAGGGGACAGATCAGCAGGGGGCAGGGCAAGGATAAAAGGAGGAGGGAGCGCGCTGAGAGGGCAGTTGGCAGAAAGGCTGACAGGAGACAGGAAGCCGTGGAAGGTAGAGAGGGCTGGTTTGACAGACGTTGATCCGCAGGAAGACCGTCAGGGGTCTGTGGAGGGTAAGCGACAAACACACCGGCAAAAGACTCGCGCTTTACCTCAATCCAGGGCCGCTCTCCGCCTGCGGTCAGCCGCAGCCATTACCACTGCTTCTCGTGCTGGTGCGGCTAGCCCGCGAACCCGAGTCTCCGCTGTGACGATACACCAGCCCTCGGCGGCGTCCTGTACACTGCCTCCCTGCCTCAGCCTGCGGCTGCAACCTTTTCATCACCGACAACAGTGGACGTCATCTTGCCACAGTCGTCAATCGAGGCCTAGTCCCCGCCTACCGAGGGACCCTGAGTGTAGGTCTGCCAACCGTCACTTCTGCAACTGTGACGCATTTCCGCTTTGGAGATGGGAGTCGGTTGAGACTTTCTGAGAGTCCGTCCCCGCTGAGTCTACAGGGGGTCATTTCCCAGAGGATTACCTCAGGGCCTGTTGTGCCCCAACAGCCAAGATCCTTTAGGGCCTGCTGTGCCCCAACAGCCAAGATCCTCCAGGGCCTGCTGTGCCCCATCGGCCAAGATCATTTAGGGCCTGCTGTGCCCCAACAGCCAAGATCCTCCAGGGCCTGCTGTGCCCCATCAGCCAAGATTCTTTAGGGCCTGTTGTGCCCCAACAGCCAAGATCCTTCAGGGCCTGTTGTGCCCCAACAGCCAAGATCCTTCAGTGCCTGTTGTGCCCAACTTCTCCTTGGTGTTGAAACGCCCAGAAGTCACGGCCGTTCTTCAGCAACTGGACTCAGCGGTTGCGATGTCAAAACAGCCACACCCGTGGCGTCGAAACAGGCACCTCAGCGTCTTCAAAGAAGACACATCAGTGACGTCGAAGGACGTCTGGAAGGATAAGTTGACTTTAGGAGATAAGGACCCATAGTTGGCTGTTTCGAGGCCCATAATAGCTGGCTTTGCCGGGTTAGTCGCATTCTCGATAAGCAAAGTACTGTTATTGTTTTTGAGTCCTTGCGTGTACAATTGGTGTAATCCCTTTTTGGGTTGCTCAGCACAGCCCTACTGGTTCCAGTTCATAAAAGTTGCTTTACAAAACCACACCCAGTCTCGTGTCTCGTCACTACATCCTGAGATCCTGCTGGTACCTACATTTGGCGTAGTCGGCAGGATGCAGTCTCCGAGCACGGACAATGATGCCCCAGATCAGGGCAGGGCTGTGAACTCTACAAATAATGAGGGCCCCCATTCCAGAATTTCATTGGGGGCTATGCTGACTAACCTGCCTAGATTTTCTGGCTCCAATACTATGCTGTGGAGCTGGACAGAGCAGATGTGGGGATGTTTTCGGATGCACCCAATGACTCCTGACCTGGAAGTCGAAGTAGCCCTCATGGCATTAGATGGGGCGGTACGGAGGTCAGTGATGTTGAGACCCCCGGGACACCGTAACACTTTCGATAAGGTTTTACAGATAGTAGAACAGACCAATGGGGACCCAACTAATGTGGGAGAATTGAGGACCCGATTATTTAGTTGAATGCAGGGAGAGGGGGAGACGATCACTCAGTATATGAATGTCCTCCAAGAATTGCATACGGCTATTGAAAGAAAGGACGGAGTAGGGGTAGGACCTATTGACATTACCCTACGCGACCTACTGGTGACTGGAATGCGAGATCCATTAATAAAACAGGCATTGCGGGAGCAGATCAGAATGAGTCCCCGTATAGGCTTTTCAGAGGTGGGAAGCCAAGCACGGGTTCGAGAGCAGGAGCAAGGGATGGCGGTCCCAGTGGGGAAGGTCCGGGGTGTGGAGGCTTCCGTGAACGCAGTCGAGGAGCCTCAGTGGGTGGAAGAGATGAAGCAAGAGTTGAAGAACATTAAGGTTGAGTTGGCCGAAGTGAAGAGAAGGACTGAGATTGGGACTGAATGACCTAGTTTTAACCCCGGCCCCTGGGGGTCACGCTCCCCGTGGGGCGGTCGGTCTGCACAGGCCCGGTGTTATGAGTGCGGAGAGCCAGGTCACTTCGCCCGAGAGTGTCCGCGGGCTTCGGGCTGGGGGGACGCCGCTCAGAGCCGAAAACAACGATTAGGGGTAGTGGAAGTCCCAAAGATTTGGTCGCAAAATGTCCGGTGGTTTGGGCAGAAGTGGAGGGCCGGGCCGCCCGGTGCCTGGTGGACACGGGGTCACAAGTAACCACTATGCCCGCAACCTATTTTCGACAAAATTTCCTGGAGGCAGCAAGACCTCAGTGGGGGCCCATGATCCGACTAGTAGCCGCCAATCAACTACCGGTCCCGGTTGCCGGGGTGTTGTGGGTGCAGGTGACGTTGTGCAGTAAATCCCTTGGTCGCAGAGGGGTGGTACTGACTCAAGGGGAAACTGATAAGCAGCATCCTGTCACCCTGGGCATGAACATACTACAGGAGTTCGGTAACCTACTTCTCAATGATCCTACACATAAGGTCCTGAAGCAGTGGGGTTCTCGCATGGCTCAGGGACAGGTATTCCAGCAGCTGGTGCGGTAAGCGTGGGTACATCAGGACTGCCAGGAAGGAGAGGCTCTGGGCAAAGTCATCGCGCCAACGGCTCCCCTGCTTGTGCTGCCTCCGGGGCAGACTGTGGTGGCCCTGCCAATTCGAGCCTCGATACCCTTGGATGGCGTGGAGATGCAGGTGGAGCCGTGCCACTCGGAGCGCTTACCTCCTGGTATATTGGTGGCCCATTCCCTGGCTACAGTGCAAAAAGGAACCGTCCTGGTGCGCTGCGTCAACCTCGAAGACCGAGACATCATTCTAAAAGCGTGGACCGAACTGGCCAAGCTAGTAAGGCCTTTAGAGGAAGTGCTGCCGGCTCCTGCGGTTCAATTGAGAGTACAATCTGAGGATCCTTGGGAAGTAACGATTCGAACTCTACAGGCCACCAAAGTCACGGCTCAGGAGAAGGGTCAAAAGATCCTGGAGCAGATGTGGGCCGAGCTCCACGGTTTAACTTCAGCCCAGCTCTCACAAATAAAAACAATACTCGGGCAGTACCATGAAGTATTTGCTAGTCATGAGGAAGATTTTGGGTGTACCACCGCTATCACTCATGAAATTCCCACAGCAGGAGCGGCCCCCATCCGGTAACGATATCGACAGATTCCTCCACAACTCTACCAAGAGGTGAAAACTTTGTTGGCCCAGATGTTGCGGAAAGGGGTGATACGGGAAAGCCAAAGCCCCTGGGCGGCCCCTATTGTGTTGGTCCGGAAAAAAGATGGTACATTACGATTCTGTGTGGATTATAGGAAGCTGAATGCTTGCACTATTAAAGACTCATACCCACTGCCCCCCACATAGAAGAATCCTTGTCTGTCTTGGGAAAGGCGACGTATTTTTCGACTCTGGACTTGGCCAGTGGGTACTGGCAGGAGCCCATGTCAGAAGAAGATAGAGCCAAGACGGCGTTCAAATTGCCTATGGGACTATTTGAGTTCAATCGAATGCCGTTTGGACTGGCCAATGCCCCGGGGACCTTTCAGCGGTTGATAGAACGGTGTCTGGGAGATCTCAGTTTTGAGGCCACGTTGATCTACCTGTATGAAATCATCGTCTATGCTGCCACATTCGAGGACCACCTAAAGCGGTTGGGGCAGGTGCTTGGCCAGTTGCAAAAGTACAGGTTGAAGGTAAAACCTCAGAAATGCCATCTATTCTGCTCCCAGATCGAGTATCTGGTTCATGTCGTCTCGGCAGAGGGTGTGAGGCCATCCCGGGAAAAGGTTGCTGCTATTCAGGGGTGGCCTGCCCCCAAGACGGTAAAAGACTTGCAAGCTTTTCTGGGGCTGGCTGGATATTACCGTCGTTTCGTAAAAAATTTTGCACGTCGAGCTCGAGCCTTGCATGACCTGCTAAAGGGGCTCCCGCTGGGGCAAATGGACGAAGAATCCAGTGGCAACAACCTCAGGAAGAGGCCTTCCGAGAATCAAGGCTGCGCTCTCGGATGCCCCGGTGTTGGCTAATGCAGATTTCTCACAACCATTCATCCTGCACACTGACGGGAGTCTTCACGGGCTGGGGGCTGTGTTGTCACAAGCTCAAGATGGCCGCAAGAGAGTGATCACATATGGAAGTCGCTCACTCCATAACTCCGAGCGCAACCCTGACAATTACAGCTCCTTCAAGCTTGAGCTCCTCGCTGTGGTGTGGCCCATAACGGAGAGGTTCGCAGAGTACCTAGCGGGCTCCGAGGTAGTGGTGCGGACCAACAACAACCCGCCGGCTCATTTGGAAAACGCCAAATTGGGGGCTCTGGAAGAACGATGGGTGGCCTGGATGGCGAAGTTCAACTATAAAATTATCTACAAAAGAGGGGCCGAGAATGTCCATGCTGACGCCCTCTCCAGGATTCGAAATACAACTCCCAGAAAGCATCGAGACGAAGAATTAGAAGGGGAGGAGATACCGTTCGCCCTCACCGCTGCCGTGCTCACAACTGCCAATCAAGAAGTATCTTCCCCGGAAACCCAAAGGGGCATAATGGAACAATCTCGAGATAAGTGGATACAACAGCAACAAGAAGACGAAGAAGTTGGACTCCTCCGGACATGGGTTGCCGCTGGCCACTTTCCCAATGATTCCCAACAACAAACTTTGACTCAAGACATGTCGCTGATATTGCGACAATGGGAGAGGCTGGTTATTCGAAAGGGACTATTGTACCGTAAAATAACCCCGCAGACAACCTTATCGACGGTGTGGCAGGTGATTGCGCCCAGAGCCCAACTCCACGAATTGGCTCGAGAGGCTCACGAAAAAGGGGCTCACTTCGGAGATAAAAAGACCTTGCAGTGGTTGCAACAAAAAGCTTACCACCCACGCTTGCCAGCTGTTGTGGACGAAATTTGCCGGACCTGCCGCTCATGCGAGTTAGCCAAACCGCCCGCTCAATGAGCCTCAATACAGACAATTGTGACTTCAGCACCACTTGAGCTCCTGACGATAGATTATCTGACTATTGGTCCTGCATTCCAGGGATATGAACACTGCCTCGTCATGGTGGACCATTTCACCAAGTTTGCTGTGGTTACCCCCACTCGAGACCAGACTGCGGAGTTGGCCACCTCCGCAATTTGCAGAAACTTCATATACGTGTACGGCTGCCCCCAACGAATACATTCTGATCAGGGAGCATGTTTTTTGGGAAAAGTTATGGAGGAACTACACCTTGAGCTCCTGACGATAGATAATCTGACTATTGGTCCTGCATTCCAGGGATATGAACACTGCCTCGTCATGGTGGACCATTTCACCAAGTTCGCTGTGGTTACCCCCACTCGAGACCAGACTGCGGAGTCGGCCACCTCCGCAATTTGCAGAAACTTCATATAAGTGTACGGCTGCCCCCAACGAATACATTCTGATCAGGGAGCATGTTTTTTGGGAAAAGTTATGGAGGAACTACACCTTGAGCTCCTGACGATAGATTATCTGACTATTGGTCCTGCATTCCAGGGATATGAACACTGCCTCGTCATGGTGGACCATTTCACCAAGTTCGCTGTGGTTACCCCCACTCGAGACCAGACTGCGGAGTCGGCCACCTCCGCAATTTGCAAAAACTTCATATAAGTGTACGGCTGCCCCTAACGAATACATTCTGATCAGGGAGCATGTTTTTTGGGAAAAGTTATGGAGGAACTACACCACCTCTAAGGGATTGATAAATCCCGGACCACACCATATCACCCACAAGGAAACGGGGCCTGTGAACGATATTAATCGGACATTAATTCAAATGTTGCTTACTCTGGAGAGTGACAAGAAGGCCCGTTGGCCAGAATTTGTCCCTGAATTAGTATGGGTCTACAACAACCGGGTGCACTGAGTTACTGGCTATACCCCCTACTCTCTGTTGTTTGGACGAGAGGGTAAAGGGATCACGGAGGTGGAGTTGGACCCCGAAGAGCCTCAGCCCTGGACCGGAGTGTCGTCTTGGGTCTGAAATCATCATCACCGGCTGCAAACTCTGCATCGAATCATACATACCAAACTCCGAGACTTGAAACACCCAGGGAAGACTACTACACCACCTCCTCACCTTCAAAGTGGGCACAGTGTACTTGTACTAGATCAACGGCCCCAGAGCAAACTGGGGCCGCGCTGGGAAGAGAGTCCCTATCGGGTCCTACGCCGTATCAACCCTGAAGGACCTGTGTACGAAATACGACCTGAGGAAGATGAAACACTGCCTACCCGTATTGTGCATTGTAATATGCTATGCCCGTGTATTTCCACTGACCCAAAACAAACGGAACCTGCCCCTTCGACCTCTGAACCGCCACCCGTGTTTTGGGACCTGGACGACGACTAAGATTTTCCTCCAATATCCATAGGCCCTCCACTCAATAATGAGCCGACTGACACAATTAGCCCGCCCGGACCAATTAATCCACCACCGGCCACCACCCCGGAAAATCTCACCCCAGGCGAACTAAGATGCTCCGAGCGGTCAACAGCCGGCAAACCCCCCGAATGATACGAACAAGATCAGTTCATATGGCAGCAAAAAGTGATACCCCTACAGACCAATCCCAATAGACTGAGACCCTCGCCCGAGGACTGGCGAGCTTACAGGGTGGAGGAGTCTAGGGAGGAGGACTCCCGTAAGGTGTCTGGGCCAGAACCAAGGGGGCTGCCATCTGGGTTCCGGAAGGAACGGGACCCGGGGGACAATGAAGGAGAGCGGGCGACAGAAGGGGACAGAGCAGCAGGGGGTGGGGCAAGGATAAAAGGAGGAGGGAGCGCGCTGAGAGGGCAGTTGGCAGAAAAGCTGACAGGAGACAGGAAGCCGTGGAAGGTAGAGAGGGCTGGTTTGACAGACGTTGATCCGCGGGAAGACCGTCAGGGGTCTGTGGAGGGTAAGCGACAAACACACCGGCAAAAGACTAACGCTTTACCTTAATCCGGGGCCGCTCTCCGCCTGCGGACCCGAGTCTCCGCTGTGACGATACACCAGCCCTCGGCGGCGTCCTGTACACTGCCTCCCTGCCTCAGCCTGCGGCTGCAACCTTTTCATCACCGACTACAGTGGACGTCATCTCACCACAGTTGTCAATCGAGGCCTACCGAGGGACCCTGAGTGTAGGCCTGCTATTCGTCACTTCTGCAACTGTGACACATTCCCGCTTTGGAGACGGGAGTCGGTTGAGACTTTCTGAGAGTCCGTCCCTGCTGAGTCTACAGGTGGTCATTTCCCAGGATAACCTCAGGGCCTGTTGTCCCCCAACAGCCAAGATCCTTTAGGGCCTGCTGTGCCCCAACATCCAAGATCCTCCAGGGCCTGCTGTGCCCCATCGGCCAAGATGCTTTAGGGCCTGCTGTGCCCCAACAGCCAAGATCCTCCAGGGCCTGCTGTGCTCCATCAGCCAAGATCCTTTAGGGCCTGTTGTGCCCCAACAGCCAAGATCCCTCAGGGCCTGTTGTGCCCCAACAGCTGAGATCCTTCAGTGCCTGTTGTGCCCAACTTCTCCTGGGTGTTGAAACACCCAGAAGCGCGGCCGTTCTTCAGTAGCTGGACTCAGTGGTTGCGACGTCAAAGCAGCCACACCCGTGGCGTCGAAACAGGCACCTCAGCGTCTTCAAAGCAGACACACCAGCGACGCCGAAGGACGTCTGGAAGGATAAGTTGACTTTAGGAGATAAGGACCCATAGTTAGCCGTTTCGAGGCCCATAATAGCCGGCTTTGCCGGGTTAGTCGCATTCTCGATAAGCAAAGTACTGTTATTGTTTTTGCGTCCCTGCGTGGACAATTGGTGTTATCCCTTTTTGGGTTGCTCAGCACAACCCTACTGGTTCCAGTTCATAAAAGTTGCTTTACAAAACCACACCCAGTCTCGTGTCTCGTCACTGCATCCTGAAAACCTGCTGGTACCTACAACGCAGCAGCGATATTGCTAGCGATATCGCTATGTGTGATATTTACCTCCGACCGGCTCCCCCGCTGTCTGTCGTTGATCGCGCGAGAACGGCCTGGGCCGTTTCTCATCGGGCACTTCCTGCTGGGCTTCCTGTGGTGCCGACGAGCGACACGTGGATGTGGGCGGGAGGACGTCAGGATTGCCTCGTCTGACAGGTAAGTAGTGACCCCCGACCGCTGCTATGTCGCTTGTTAGATCTGCCTGTGTGGCAGCTCACTAGCAACCACTTAGGGATGCACCAGCGATCCATATTTTTGTCGGCATCGCTGGTGCATCGCTAAGTGTGACAGTACCTTTAGAGCCATAAGATCATTTTGCAATCGTCCCTGCGCCATTGGTTTTCCAATGATTACCTCTGTGACAGTTCAACTCACTCAGCGGTACAGGGAGGTAGAAAACAAAAACACTGTCTCTTTAAATTTTTAGCTGATTTATTATATGGCAGCATAAACCAACAAGAAGGGGAAAGTAAAACACAGGCCTTCCAGGAAACCAACAAAGAAAGCAAAAATGCTGCACACAGTAGCAGCTCGCTCTGCAACACCACAGATTCAGTCTTTCCTCCTTAGGACACAAACCACTGGAGATCCTTTCTCCAGTCCTGCTGAACCAAGACTGTCTGTGGAGTCAAGCTATTTAAGCCCTAGACCACACCGTGGGGTAAAGATAAGGTGGACATCCTCGCACCCGCTCTGTGGATGTACACATAAAGCCAGCCCATTATATAAATCAGCTTAATCCTTCATGGCACTTAGTGTGCTGGAGGATAAAACTTTGGGTTTTATATCACTGATGCCGTTAAGCATAGGGGCACATATCTCCCTTCAGCACCTTACCAGTGATTTTGTCATACTTCCTTATTTTCCTTGCTATTCTCGACTCCCACACAACTTGCTTTCTCAAAATTATATATATGGTAATATTACTGGCATCTGTCTGGGCAAGGTGATTCTGATCCCACAACGGAAATCAGTAGTAAACCGGGAGCCCAGGCAAGAGCAGAAATAGGGTCCATGTTGTTTCACTTGTGGAACTTATTGGGCTCTTAAACTTGCAGCACGACTCTTCATTAGCATTTTTTTGTGCCACTATTCTTATTTTGTCTTATGGTATCCTTTCCTTTTTTTCCACCAAATTTTTCAAAATGGTACACGTAGTTCTTGATTTTATAAAAAATAGACAAAGAAACAGGAGCAAATGCTATAAAAAATCAGGCCATGATGCATTTCACTATTGTGAGAGTGCGCAACCTCCAGTTTAGCCACAAGACAAGTGTTCAGCCAGACAACAGGCCAGCTATCGACAAATCTGACCGTTGAAATCATTGGGCTCTCAATAGAAGACATGGATCTTCTGTCATGGATCTTCTGTTGTTACTCACCTCTATTGATTCCTGTTGTTCCTGTGTGGAAGTTGTAGATGCTCCTCCTTATTGGTATGTCCAGTTACAAGGTACTTGGACACTACTCTTCTTTCTCCCATGTTTGGGCTTTCAGGAACTTCTGCTCCTTCTACATAAGGTTGTCCACTTGAAAGGTTAAGATAACCAGAGGCCTAGTTTTAAGGGCTTCCACCTGACACCTTTTGATTGTTTATCAAGGTTCTTCCTTCCTGGCTCCATGTTCCTTGTATGCCACATCTGGTACTTTTGTTAGTTATTCCATCAATGACTTTCCTGCCTTGTCCTTTAGACACTAAGCCTGAATTCCTTGGTATTAGTCGTGGTTGTCTACAGACATTGTTCCTGACTCATCCCTAGGACTGTCGCATTCTAACTGCTCTCCTCTTGACATCCCTTGGCTTTGCACCTAACTATGCCTCACTCTGATGGTGACACTGTTACTGATCCTTTTATAATCTTGAGGGCATCAACCTGGGATTTCTACAGCAGCAATATTGCACCTTTACTTGGTGGAGATGAGCCAATCAATCCATAATTAATCAAATTCAATACAAATTTCCCAGAAGTTAACAATGATTCTTCCTAGGGTTGTAAAGGGGGTAAAATAATGAAATACATAATTTTCTTCTATTATAAACCCAGTGTCTGACTGGCCCACCGGAGAACCGGAGGATTCTCCGGTGGGCCCTGGCATCTGGTGGGCCCTGGCACCCGCTGGCATACAGGGCCAGGAACCCTCCTGCTTTACGCAGCCTGCAAGTCCTCAGTCCTTCACTCTGATCCTTGGTTCTTCTGTAGCTTTCCCTTAAAGACAGTGATTGAGCTTTTGTGGTCAAGTCAGGAGGTGGTGACACACATTATGACGTGCCTTGTTCTCTTCCCTCATGACCACGTAAGGCCAATTACTGGCCTCAGTGTCAGAAAGAACTGGGAATATTCATCAAGTATGGGAAAACTGCCATGGAGGAGATGGCCCAAGACCAGTTTATTCTCTTCCATTTATTGGTTGATTCAGACTATTTTTTTCGAACCTGATCAAATCTGTCAGACGATTCAAATGAATTTCAGGATGTACAATAATAAATTATATTGTGGTACCGTGTTAGCCAGAAAAATCGATGTGAATACTTTTCCACCCAATGATGACAAAAGTATTCTCAGTGTGATACCTTTATTGGCTAACCAGAAAATAATATGTTTGCAAGCTTTCAGAGCGAGTGGCTCCTTCTTCAGGCAGGATAATAATTTTGTTATCCTGCCTGAAGAAGGAGCCACTGTGCTCTGAAAGCTTGCAAACATATTATTTTCTGCTTAGCCAATAAAGGTATCACCCTGAGAATACTTTTGTCATCATTGGGCAGAAAAGTATTCACATCAAAATGAATTTCAGAAAATTTGCCCAAACCTATTCGTGGGAGTTAAGAGACAACCCTGTATCATCAAATAGAACACACCTTGGAGAGTACACATTTCAGGACATGCTTACAACAGTTGGGTCCTTCAGAGACACATTTTGTAGCCTCTCTCTTTTTTGGATACCTAATGAAGTGATTCTCTGCAACTTGCTCCAAATATTCAAAATATTACACTCGTCTCTTCAGCAGGCTGGGACGTTTCACATACTCCTGTCTTAATGGCTGTCCTAATGTTCCCAATTACTGTCCTTCTCGAGAAGAGCGAGGTGAGGAGAGATAATAGACTAAGTAAAGTTTCTACTCTCTGTGGTGTGAGATGACAATGAATCTATGAATTCGTCCTTTCTGTCAGATAGAATTATTGTGACAGAAATAAAGAACTGACCTATTATCAGTCCAGATTGTGCAATCCACTGTGGCGTGATTTAGCTGTAGAAGGAAAAATGAAGGAAGAGACTGCAGCTCCATCGACCACGACAATTAACATCATAAAACGACAACAGAGACCTCTGCCTCGACACATATGTCCGACAACAACGGCTTGACAACATTAATTGCCCATAATGCCAATTAATTTAGTCTATGGCTCCTTAATTATGTTTCTAGCAGTAGAATTACCCAGGAGCCAAATTGGATGTGACGACTTCCACGCTTAGAGGTTGGTATATGGAAAACGACGGTACATATTGATGCATATATGTGGAATTATCTCTTGCCGAACCATAGACATGGCCAATGTAGTGGAGCTATTGCTCATCAAGAAAGGTGACAATGATGGAACCACCTCACTTCTCGATGGTCCATGCCAAAGCTTTCAGTATTAGCAAATACAAAGGAAAACCTACCCAATGCCAACTATGTCTACATCAATACATCAAAAAGAAGTTGGACCCTCTCAAAAAGGTAGAAGACAATGTGGTTAAATGAAGTACCACCAGAAATATGGCTCCATTTTGCTATCTTTTCCCCTTTCTTTAGTTTGGTCCCTTTCCTTGCCGAAGGCTGAGACAAGATGGAAACATTGGCTTGCACACAGGACATTTGCATCGCAGCGTAATTCGGGGGAATGGAGACCAGCAGTATACCACAAAAAATTCCAACTGGGTTTCAATTTTTTGTGGTTTGTTTATCTTGTTACCCTAGGAATCACAATGCAATACATCCACCTGCATTATGCTACAATCTTTAGTCGGAGCCAAAGTTGGTTTCTAACTCCTCCCTTACGGTCGCTTCTTCAAATATTACTAACACCTGGAGTACCGACTAGTTCCAGAAAGGCATCGTGCACAAGACCAATATTCTCGTTGAGTGCTATCCGTGGTTTTCATGGATGTTCTATGGAGTACATGTCCTATTTTTTCTTCAGACTGAGTGGTGCAAGGAAAAAAAATGGAGAAATATTCAATTTTGATCATAAGGGTTGGGTCAAAATTATTAATGCAAGTCTATGGGTCAGTGGAAGAAATTGAACAGATAACGAGTGTGGTACGATTTTCCTGGAGTGACAGAAAGGGGAAGGTGGAGAACCTATTTTTATTTTTTATCACCACGTACAAAAAAACTGATGCCTCTCTGGTCAAAGTCTGATCAGAAAAATGTGTCAGTTTTTTCATGTATGTGGAAAAAACAGTTATACTAATTATGCAAATTGTCTCTTCAGAGAGGAAGAGGACTAGAACTCTAGTGCCACCTATTGGAAGTAGCAATCCTAAAAGTCAATGTTGACCCTTTAACGAGCCTTGGTACATGACTTAGGATAAAAGCAAAGCCAGAATCTCAATTTGCAGACACTGTGTTTTGGGGTACTGCCCCTCGTTAGTGCAAAGTGTGAGATCTGGTTTGGCTGTGAGAGGCGTCTGACCGATATCCAAGAAGTATCATTTCTCCTTGCGGAGAATGACATGCTAAGCATGTCGAGGTGGCACTAGAGTTCTAGTCCTCTTCCTCACTGAAGAGACAATTTGCACAATTAGCATATTTCCCAGAGGAGCATTACGGCTTTAAGTCTCCTCATCTCGACATGCTTAGCATGTCATTCTCCGCAAGGAGAAATGATACTTCTTGAAAAACTGTTATGTAACCCTACCCTAATTCTGTGAAGAAAAAAACAATCGGTGCTTACACCAAGTGGAAACATTACCTAAGACAAAGAATTATTCTAGTTAGGGTGCTGTCAGACGGCCATGTAAATCGGACCAAGATCGAGCCGCGAAGCACGGACTGGCCATCCGCTCTCCCCACCTGAGCGTGACAGCTGAATAGAAATATATGAAGCTGTCACGTTCAGGCCAGTAGAGCCGCTGACCAGTCCATGCATTGTGAACCAATCTCGGTCCACGCTTTTAAAGTTCCTATCATATATGTCTATGTCTTCATAGTAGTAACATACAGGAACCCTTCTAGATAAAGCCGCAGATTGCAGATCGGAGACAGTTTGCATCCGTGGCTAATTTCTAATATTATTGCCTAGTGATTCTTACAAATAGTCATTTCAAAATCCTCACAAATCTTTTTTAAGTGCAGTAAAAAAAAGAATTAATGGCACCAAAGTGCCTGGAATTTTCATCTCCCCATTTACACAGCAATATAAGTCTGTGGCATATGTCACCAATTAATTATGTGGACTATGTCGGCTCCGTCCTCTGTACCGACGCTTGACAACCTTTCTAGATAAATTACTTGTGAGTTTTGAATTTTAACCTCATTTCCCCTTTCCCTTAATGATCAGAGCTGAGCAAATAAGTCTGCCGATTGTTTGATTTTGCTGAATTGCAAGCTCATAGAATATAAATGGAGAATTGTTTTGCCACATTATTAGTCTAACTAAGTGCAAAATACAGACGCAGCAAATCAATACGTAAAATGTATGCAACCCAACGTCCGGAAATCAGAAATGGGAACCATCACCCTTACCATGCACAAAGTGCACCTGTCAACAGTCTTCATACACCCCGATGTCTATATCCAAGTAAAGACAGACATTGTGCTGTCTGAGCCTTATAAGTTTCAGCCGCCGTCCTCATTAAGCTCCTTACAATGATGGCTGGTGTCTTGGCCATTGTGGTGGAGTCACCTATTCAACTTCAGAAGGAAATTGGTCTGAATTTTGCAAACCAATTGCATGGAAAAATGTCACATTGATATGAATCCAGATCAAGCTCAAGGCTGCCCCAGTCCCTTCAAAAGACTTCTGTTTCATATTGACTTAATTGGTAAGTCACCCACACATTGCACAAAGTCTCATGCTGGTGCAGTAAAACCAGAGACCAGCAGAGTGAAGTTTTGTAATGCGCTGGCGCCGGCTTACTTCTACATCACCAGCTCCATGGCAGTTAAGTAGGGCAGAGTGAGGTTCGATTGTGCAGGTCTCTAATTTCAGAGCGCTGGTTCGAAACTTCGAGCACCGTGTGGATGACAGGGAGAAGATGTCATCCATTTCCATCTGGACAGAATAGGGACTGGCTCGACACTAAGCACGATCCAGTCTGCACAATTTGCATCCAGCATCGAACAAGAATAAAACACTTTTTTAGGGGTAACCTGAGGCACCTATGAGGGTATTACAGGATTGTGAGAACCCCATTGACATGACTTTAAAGGTAATGTGCATGGTTTGACGAAAAAGCATTTAATCTTAATTATCCAGTCGTCTATTTTCATTAAGCCAGGAAGCAAAGATTATTATCTATATGTTAACTTTTGAAATTATGTGTTTCTTCTTTGGTTGGTCAAGAAAACACAGACTTTTGTTTATGCTTGTAATATTGACTTTTAAGTTGACATTTGTTTTCACATATTGTGTTGTTATCTTGGATTACAGAGATGCAGGGTAATTGAACAATAGTTGTTTGGTAATATGTTGATTATACATTGTCCAGGCCAGTTTGTTGACTTGCAAAACAGAGAATGACAAAATATGCAAATTTATTAAATACTCAAACAATGCAAGTAAATTTCATCACACCTTCCTCTTGACCTCTGGATGACAGCTTGAAGGACATCAGATGTGAACTATATAAGTGGGATATGCCTCTGTAACAGGCTATCCAAATAATCTAGAGGTGCAAACAACCAGAAACTCTTTACACAACCAAACCAGGAACACTCTACTGGATAGCTGCAAGATTATGGCTCTATAAAGAGGGACACAAATTTGACATTCTACATGATGCCAGCTTAGGGGGACCTTGGCCCCGGCTGAAAGAATACAGATCTGCTCCATTGACCATCACTGAACCCATGAATACATTTGGAGAGGTCAGGATGTGGACCCACCAGTCACCTGAGCCCCATAGATACTTTTGGGAAAGCTAGGATTGGAACCGACCTTTCACGTTGCTCCATGGAGATTTTTGAAAAGCCAGGTTGTGACCCTCTGATCACCTGGCCTTGTATCTCAATGGACTGTCATCTTCCTAAGCTTGTCATGATCCCCTCTCTGTGTGTGTGCCACTGGTGGGAGTAGTTGGCCTTGGAAGCTCTGAAGTCACAGCTGCTTTATCCCTGTGAGTCAGCGGAAAGGTGAGACTCCGTAATTTTGCACTATCTTGGGTATTTTGCTTGGACTGGTCTATGTTATTTGCCTGTTTTGTGGTTCAATAAACTATTGCCATGCTGTTTTACCCTCACCCTGTGTTGTCTGATTAGTATTATGCCTTTAGTAAAAGGAGACTGTGCGTTCAGTTGGATGATAATTGGTCCATGCGGTGTCAAGCCAGCAGACTAGAGTGCTTACTGACCAAGGTGTCTCCACACATGGTTTGTAAGGTATAAAACTAGGGTTCCTTTTACATCTGTCGCATGTCAATTTATTATGCGGATTTTCACTTTATGTAACTCAAGATAATAGAGTGAATTCCGCTATAAATATGCAACATTTATTTTTTTTACAATTGAAACTGCAACTAAATCCAGATTTACATGCCTCTTACAATTTCCACAGCGGTTGTCTGCTGTATATTTGGTGGCAAAATCAGCACAAATTAAATGCAGGTATTCAACATATTGTATTGAAAGGATCAAGTCTGCCATCAACTCCGTAAAGGATTTTCATGCTGCAAATTTGAAAATTTTCATTGCAGGTCAATTTACACTTTTTCCCATTTTTATATCTTTAGCTGGATGGATTTCAAAAGACTCAGTGAGCGCCATCATCTTTACGCTTGGCGCGGTTCTGTCAGATCTGGTCGCGGAAATTACCGTCTCAGAAAACCGCAATTTGCAAGATCTATAGCAACTATTTTGGTCAACTCTTGATACATCTAAATGGCGGGTGGATTAGGCATTTGTGAGATTCAAATCAAGCGCATCTATGGATATTATTGGTTTGGCAAGGCGATACGAGAACATCACGGAGGGTATCGCTCTCCTTTTTCAGCATTCCAGTCTCCTGGAGATAATACCTCTGAGACGGAGTAAACATAAAGCTATTCTTGCCATCACGCGGCTTCTTTCAGCAGAATGTCATCCTATTCAGGTAGTGAAGATCTACCTTGAACGATACTATTTCTCTGCGAGCGGTTCTGTTCCCCCGCAGGTCTATTGCCAGATGTAAGCAATGGAGTCATGCGCTATAGAAGCTTAGCAGTTAAGCGTCAAATGAAGCAACATGCTGCAGTCTCGAGCAATGAAAAATTAATTAAGCAATGCTCTGTTGGGCTGTATCCGGCTTCCGAATGGGCTGTAAGTAGACAATGTCCTACAGGTTGGCAGCGCTAAGGGGGGCCAACGTTACACAAGACTCGGCAGGCATTAAGTGATGAGCTATTTAATGCTCTGCAGGGTGGCAGAACACCTGCAGGTTGCTTGCAGCGCTTGCGTAATGAGCAGTGATACACTGCATACCTGCAGCAGGCGACAATACAGCGAATCTTCAAGGATTAATGGAGACGGATATCAAAGGTCTGGTGGATGGGTGCAATTAGGAAGCTTTCTCTGAAATGCAAGACCTGGATGTACCAATGCAGCAAAGCTTCATTTGTTATATTGTACATGCATGCAGAAGCATAACGAAAGCAAAGATAAATATTTTCATTTACCCCAAATTATATCTGTAAATTCATTGTACATTGTGATTTATGTAGCAAGTTTGTTGTTAGATGCATATTCGCTGCAAAGTACAGACTACTCCTTTAACCCCTTAACAACTCGCCTCTACAGCCAAGCCAATTTTTGATTTTCCGATTGCATTCTTCTTCCTTTTCCCACCCTTTCTCCCAAGAGACCTAACTTTTTTTGCTGCATAAGGGCTTTTTTTGTTTTGTTTTTTTTTTGTAAATTGAGTTGTAGTTTTGAATGTTGTGATGCTTTAAAAAAAAAGGGGGGAAATAATTCCAAGTGAGGTGAAATGCTGGGAAAAAAAAATGAAATTCTGCCATTGTCTTTTTGGTATTGTTTTCACAAGGTTTATTGTGCTGTAAAAATGAATCATAAGTCGATACCATTTTGACGATACCAAACTTGTATAGTTTTTTTAAGATGCTCCACAAGTAATCCACCACTTAAATGCTGCTACAGAGGATGACAGCATCATTTAGGTGGTTAGGCAGCAGCTATCTGAGCTAGCTTGGTTTACTGCTGTTAGATGAAGGGGCTGATAGTATTGCAACTCCTGAGCTCGCTCTATAGTTTTAGGAAAGGTGTGTTGTCCTAGTTAGGAGTAGGAAAAGTCTAAAGGTACTGTCACACTTAGCGATGTACCAGCGATCCCGACCAGCGATATGACGCGGTCAGGATCGCTGGTACATCGCTAAGTGGTCACTAGTGAGCTGCCACACAGGCAGATCTCACTAGCGACATCGCTGGGGACGGGGGTCGCTACTTACCTGTCACACCAGGCGATCCTGCGTCCTCCCGCCCGCGTCCACGCGTCGCTCGTCGCCACAGCAGGAAGCTGACGACGAGAAACAGTCCTGAACGTTCTCGCGCGATCAGCGATAACCAGCGGGGGAGCGGGTCGTAGGTAAGTATCAGACACAGAGATATCGCTAGCAATATCGCTATAACGTCACTAGTTATAGCGATATTGCTAGCGATATCTCTTAGTGTGACATGCCCTTTATGCTGGCTGAGGTTTGGAATGGATGATGCCAAGAGGGGTAATTAGGCCTAGCGGAAGAACATAAATTGGAGAGGTTTGGCGCCATTGAGTAGAAAATGGAGGTTCTGGGATCAGTGCTCTCAGCAAAAGCTTTGTCATCAGAAGTGGCAACGTGTCCTCTATGATGAAGTGGAGACTGGAGATTTGAGGAGCTGGAGGTGGTGGCTGTGTGACCTGTGAGGAGCTGTGAGAGTGGGAGGAGGAGATGTTAAATCGAGAGTGGATCTGCCTTATAAAATGAGGTTTAGTAAGTGCGTCACAGAGTGGACAATGAGAAGACCATAGTGGTTAGGGGCTGGCAGTGTTGTTCCTTGTAAGTTCTTGGTCTGCGAGAGGTCTGTGTGGGATGGTAAGGACTTTGACTGAGGTCTGGGGGCCTTGTAGGTCTGAGAGGTGGTCTGGAGGCACAATTTTTATGAGATGTGGTATGGAGGTACAATATCTATGATTTGTGGTCTGGAGGTACAATATCTATTAGTTGTGGTCTGGAGGCACAGTCTCTATGAGTTGTGGTCTGGAGGTACAATTGCTATGAGTTGTGGTCTGGAAGCACAGCTCTAGAATTGTGGTCTGGAGGTACAATGTCTATGAGTTGAGGTCTGGAGGCACAGTCTCTATGAGTCGTGGTCTTTACGTACAATCTGAGTTGTTCTCTGGAGACACAGTCTCTATGAGTTGTGGTCTGGAGGTACAATCTCTTTGAGACATGGTATGGAGGTATAATCTCTATGAGTCGTGGTCTGGAGGTACAATATCTATGAGTTGTGGTCTGGAGGAACAATATCTATTAGTTGTGGTCTGGACGTATACTATCTATGAGTTGTGGTCTGTAGGTACAATCTCTATGAGCTGTGGTCTGGAGGCACAGTCTCTAGATATGTGGTCTGGAGGAACAATGCCTATGAGTTGTGGTCTAGAGGTTCAATATCTATGAGTTGTGGTCTGTAGGTACAATCTCAATCAGTTGTGGTCTGGAGGTACAATCTCTGAGTTGTGTTCTGGAAGAAGAGTCTTTATGAGTCTTGGTTGGAGGCACAGTCTCTACAATTAGTCATTGTCTGCAGGTACAGCATCTGTGAGTCCTGGTTTGGTGTCACAGTCTTTATGAGTTGTGGTCTGGAGGCACAGTCTCTATGAGTTGTGGTCTGGAGTTACAATCTCTTGAGTTGTCTTCTGGAGGCACAGTCTCTTTGACTCTTGGTTGGAGGCATAGTCTCTACAATTAGTCAAGGTCTGCAGGTACAGCCTCTATGAGTCCTGGTTTGGTGGCAGAGTCTCTGAGTCATGTTCTGTAGGCACCATCTCTGAGTCATTTTCAGGAGGCACGGTGTCTATGAGTCATGGTCTGGAGGCACAGTCTCTACTATGAGTTGTGGTCAGGAGTCACATCCCCTGACCTTTTCTGTCAGATGACCCCATAAATATTAGACAGTCAACTGAGCCCAGTCTAATGTGTATGGGAATGTTTAAAGACTTAGCGCTTGACAGTCAGAGAGTGGTGACTCCATAGAGGGACAGAGAGAAAGATAGGGAAGCCTGACAAGTGGAAATATGCAAGATGTGAGGATCAGTGTAATGGAAACTCATGCCACTGGGTGCATTTACTTTTTTCCTATTGAATATGTCATGGAGGCTATAACAATAATATCACTATGATTGTATTTCAAGAAAGCAAAGTCTGGTAATAATTCAACTAGCAACAGGTGGAAGAGTCTCTGTACAGACATAGCGGGTGCTTCTCAGAATGGTTTTCTGCAGTAGCAATCAGTCTCAGGACAGGAATGGAGGGAACTTCTTATAGGAGCTTTGCACAGTCTCTCATTACAATCTGCAAACATAGTTAAGCTTCAATGGTTATGGACATCATTAAAGTGAAAAAAAAATTCTTATTACAAATGTTAGTGGTTACATTTAGGAAATAAAATTGCGTTAAGTTTCCGTTGACAATCTTCATTCATTCATTAATTTTCAGACCCCTGATGTGCAGTTTGTAGCCTGATACAAGCTTCAGATTTTTCTTCTGTAGATGTGCCTCTCCTACTAATGTTGCCTGGATATAACCTCTGTGCATATCCATGGTGCTGCTGTATTCATTATCTCATATATCAGCACAGCTGCTATACTTCATGTACTGTCTTCCTTATCTACATTTTGCTCTGCCCTCTTTGTAACTGTGCATGCTTTCTACCCTATCCAGGATGTGGAGAATTGTGTTCAACCCCCTCACCATTGCACTAAATTTCAATTCAAAATCTTTATTTCTTCATTTGTTTTCAGACCCGTGATAAAGAGTTTGCAGCCTGATCCAAGTTTCAGATTTTTCTTCAGTAGAAGCGTCTCTACCAATAATATAGTCTAGATATACAGTACGGTAAACTCTGTGTGTATCCAGGGTTCTGGTGATTTCATTAGCTCATATACCAGCACAGCTTCTAAACTTCAAGTACAGCTTCTTTAACTGTACATGAAGCTGAACAACCTGTTTTCTTTGACCTCCCTGCGACTGTGCAAGCTTTATTCTGTACTCTTTATCTACAACCTATTTTCTTTGGGCTCCCTGAGACTGTGCATGCTTTCTATTGTCCTCCCTCCTTATCTACAACCTATTTTATTTAGCCTCCATGATACTGTGCAAGTGATCTGCTCTCCTCCTTATCTACAACCTGATTTATTTGGCCTCCCTGAGACTGTGCATGGTTTCTACTGTACTACTTATCTACAACCTGTTTTCTTTGGCCTCCTTGATACTGTGCAAGCTTTCTACTGTCCTCCTTATCTACAACCTATATTTGGTGACCTTTCTGAGACTATGTATGCTTTCTACTCTCCTCCTTATCTACAACCTGATTTCTTTGGACTGCCTGAGACTATGCATGCTTTCTACTGTGCTCCTTATCTACAACCTGATTTCTTTGGACTGCCTGAGACTATGCATGCTTTCTACTGTACTCCTTATCTACAACCTTTTTTCTTTGGCCTCCCTGAGACTGTGCATGCTTTCTATTGTCCTTCTTAACTACAACCTGTATTTGGTGCCCTCCTGAGACTATGCATGCTTTCTACTGTCAACCTTATCTACAACCTGATTTCTCAGGCCTCCCCGAGACTGTGCATGCTTTCTTCTGTCCTTCTTATCTGCAAACTGTTTCCTTTGGCCTCGCTTAGATTGTGCATACTTTCTTCTGTCCTTCTTATGTATAACCTGATTAATTTGCCCTCCCTGAAACTGTACATACTTTCTGAGGTTCTCCTTTTCTGCAACCTGATTTCTTTGGCCCTGAGACATGCCTTCTACAGTCCTTCCTTATCTACAACCTGTCTTGTTTGACCTCCCTGATACTGTGTATGCTTTTTACTATCCTCCTTGTCTTCAACCTGATTTCTTTGGACTGCCTGAGACTGTGCATGCTTTCTACTATCCTCCTTATCTACAAACTGTTTTCTTTGGCCTCCTTGAGACTGTGCATGCTTTCTTCTGTCCTTATCTACAACCTATTTTCTTTGGCCTCCCTGAGACTGTGCATTAGAGTTGAGCGACTTTGGTCGGATCGGGTTTCATGAAACAAAATTTGTTTCAGATGAAACTGATCCGACTAGGGCAAAAAAAGTCAGAGTTTCGTCCGAAACCCGACCCCAATGCAAGTCAATGGGAAATAAAAGTCGGCATTGAGCGGATGACATTCATCCACTCAATGCCGACTTTTATTACCCATTGACTTGCATTGGGGTCAGGCTTCGGACGAAACTCTGACTTTTTTTGCCCTAGTCGGATCAGTTTCATCTGAAACAAATTTTGTTTCATGAAACCCGATCCGACCAAAGTCGCTCAACTCTTCTGTGCATGCTTTCTGCTGTTCTCCTTATCTACAACCTGTTTCTTTAGACCCCCTGAGTCTGTGCATGCTTTCTACTATCCTTCTTATTTACAACTTGTTTTCTTTGGCCTCCCTGAGATTGTGCATGCTTTTTACTATCCTCTTTATCTGGAACCTTTTATTTTTGGTCTCCCTAAGACAGTACATGCCTTCTACTGTCTTTCTTATCTACCACCTGTATTTGGTGCCCTCCCTGAGACTGTGCATGCTTTCTACCCTCTCCAGGATGTGGAGATCTGTGTAAAACCTCCTGGCCACCCCTCCAGAATTATCTAACACTGAGAGAAGAGAGAGAGAAGCAGATAGATCCACTAAGAGTAGGAACTTTGATACATTTCTAACATTTTTGAAGAAAGCTTTAACAAACACTCTGTAGCAACAAAACATTAAAAAAATTCTTAATGAAGTTTATTTGGAAAGAAGCTTAATTTTGCATTTAGAAAACAAATGATCAATAAAAAAGATTCTGTGTAAATGTGTGCATAGTTTTTGACAGAATGTTTGACCTTAGGTTTAGTTGTGTCGTTGGTACACCAGGTGCCTTTCTTCTGGTCAGGGAAGATACAGGAGGTTGGTGGATATTTTGGCCAATGTGGGAATTCCAGCCTTAGTAGGGTTTTTCTGTTTGTAGGTGAGGGCTGCCAATGATGTGACATCGCCACGTACCTGTGTAGGGTCGGTGGTGGGCCGAGCTGGGGGATGATAGGGGGTGGTCCCACTTCTTACCGCGCAGAGATGATAACAGAGACACGATGGAGGCAGATTCTGGGTGCAACAGGTCCAAGTTTATTCACGCTGGCCGTCCGACTGACGGCACACCTCGCGGCCCTCCGTTTCCAGAGCCGCTTCTCACACCGTACACTAGGGACGTGTCTGCACACACCGTCCCCTCCTTTACTGTCGACGCTCCTGACAGGTCCGTCACTGTGGCCGCCTTAGGCCCGTAAACCAACAGCGCTTCTACTGCTCAGTCGTCGTGTTACATACGGTGTCCTTCACCCAGAGCCTTGTCTCTGCTGCGGTCCTTTCCTGTCAGGACCACCCCCCTGACGTTTCCTCTCCTCAGTCCCTTTGGTCGGATTCTCCTCAGGGCACACAGACTGGCGTTGTCCTCCTGTCACCTGAGCTCCCCCTGGGGACTGGAACCTTCTGGAACCCTCCCTCAGTATTTATAACTCTCCCGGTTCCTTGAAACTGTCACTCTAACTGTCACCACGCCCCCCATGACCAACGGTTTCTAAAGCCCTAAGCTGCTGTAAAGTCCTTTGCTCACACTCCTCCCTGCCATCTAATGTCCACCCAAGGTACTGCACGTCCACTACACTTTCCTAGCTGTTTCCCTTCTATAATAACTGACACCTACCTACACTGTGCAAACCTATTTTTCTTCACTCTGACTAGTCCGTCCGTCCATCAGGTCACCTTCCCTACACTCCCCCTTCCTTTGTCCATTGTCGTCCTCGACAATCGTCATCCCTGCCTTCGTCGTTCTGAATCTACACCTACATTCTGTTGTCGGACCAGAAGTTGAGCCAAACCCACTATCTGCGGGGGCCGAACCATACTGGGAGCACTATGCTCTGAGCAGCCTACTGCTACTCACCAGCGCGCACGCCACATGACAAGGTCTTTCAAATTGGGCAAGGTACACCCGTATTCTCTCTACGGCATGTATCTTTCCCCTACTCTCCCCTACTGTTACCTTTCACTATCCGGTACGCCATGATCGAGGCCACTCACCTACCAGATCATTGCCGGCGCCCGCCTTTCCTTCTTCAGGGGTGTCCGTGGTGTTGGGGACCTGACCTAGGACGGCTGTCTTTCTCACGTCTTCCAACTCATTTTCCTTCTTTCAATTACATGTCATGGTCGGCGTCCCGGTCTCCCAGACCTCCTCAACTCTTAGATCCCTACCGGATCTCACACTTTCCTTTGGTCCCGCAGACCTTCCCTTACCCGGACCTGTTGCATTTACTTTGGCATATTATACATTAAACAACTTTATAATAGCACAAGTACCCATTTTTATAATTTTTTTTTTCTTGCTTTTAAAACCAAAATATAACATAACATTGCATGTCTCCTTTCCTCCTCCCTTCCTTGGACATGGACACTCCCTCTCTTCTAAGTATCCCGCGCTCTGTCAGTCTAAAAAGTAAACACAAACTATCCTGTAAGAGGAACATAGAAAAACAGACATAAAAATCACAGATAAACATTTCTTTTTTTTTTTAAAAGCTGACCGCGAACTGTCCTTTTGACCTGCACAACGGTGCAACGAACTCCTGACAGTTCAATCCTCCTTTCGGTGGTCAGTAGTATGGGACCCCACAACCGTGGAGCTCCCAGGATGCAAGAAGTGTCCCTTTCTGCAAGATAGTATAAACGAGCCGTCCCGGGGGTCGTGCAGCCGCCATGCCAGCCTCTCTCCTCTCATGGAGCAGGTTCCAGACTTCTTGCCCCCTGGCCCTCTTCTTCTCTATAACTCCTGCGACCCAAACAGAGGGTCCGGCATGAGCCCTGGAGTCCGGTGGGCGGGACTTAACCGAGGAAGGGCGTGGATCAGAGGCGGCCGATGATTTTTGCGGCTCAACAGCCACTGGGGCCAGGTGGCAAATGGGGACAACCGGGTCCTCGGAGGCTGGAATCACAGGGCCCACTAAGTCGGCCGCAGTCGACTCCAGCAGCGGCATAACCGCGGCCTCAGGACAGGCCGCATCCACTACTTCCAATGGAGCCGGAGTAACGGCCGGTTCCAATGACGCAGCTGCTATCAGCAGGGGGAACGCAGCAGCGTCTTCTTTGGATGACTTCCGCACTGGCGGCTCCAGGCCGAGTACCTCAGGGACTTGAGCAGGGGCCTCGCTCAACTCTGCATACACCACCGGGCCCGATGTACCAAGGCCTTCCGTTGCGCAGGGGGCAGCGTGCTGCGGCGGAATGATGAGGGCCGCTGGCGGAGGCACTGGTGGTGCCGGGGGTACTCTCACCTTCCCCAGCGCTGCGGCCTCCATCACATCAATACGCGGCTTCACCCGCAGCCTCCGTCCCTCGCTCCACTGTCCCGCGGGATTTTCCCCCAAACTCGGGGGCTCCGCTGAGAAGTCCTCTGCTGGTATTGGCGGCGGCCGTTCTCGCTGACTCTGCTCAGGCTCCGCTCCCCAGCTCAACATCCCGCTGCTCTCCCGTGACTCTGAGGGCGACTTCTGGCACAGCTCCATCCCCTGCCGCCACTGCCACTCTAGGCGGCCGAGGCCACGACACCTGCAGAGTCTCATACCGTCCGTTGGGCAGCACTCGAATGGCATCAGACAGCCGCAGCCAAGTTTTTCTTCTGTGCCACTCCCTTTGTGAGGTGAGGCGTCGGCAGGCCTCTCCACCCTCCTGTCAGGGTCCAATATATGGAAGCGTCGATCTCCAAGCACATACTGCTTCCTTTTGGGGTACGTTGGAGGGGGTCCCAGTCCATTCTGAACAACTGCAAACACCTGGACCTCTCCTCTGCGCTGAAGCAACACCGCCATACTGCACAGTACCTGGTACCGCCCCGGATCCTCTGCTGGCCACACAGATCCGCCACAGCATTCCCCATTTGTATTCCACAGGTAGGTAATTTGTAATCCACAGGTAATTGTAATCCAAACAGAGTAGTCCAAGTCCTTTTCCATTCTTTAAGGCAGGCCTGCCGCAGAAGATGATGTATTAGCGGCGGCGATCCTGCCGACTACGCCAAATGTAGGGTCGGTGGTGGGCCGAGCTGGGGGATGATAGGGGGTGGTCCCACTTCTTACCGCACAGAGATGATAACAGAGACACGATGGAGGCAGATTCTGGGTGCAACAGGTCCAAGTTTATTCACGCTGGCCGTCCGACTGACGGCACACCTCGCGGCCCTCCGTTTCCAGAGCCGCTTCTCACACCGTACACTAGGGACGTGTCTGCACACACCGTCCCCTCCTTTACTGTCGATGCTCCTGACAGGTCCGTCACTGTGGCCGCCTTAGGCCCGTAAACCAACAGCGCTTCTACTGCTCAGTCGTCGTGTTACATATGGTGTCCTTCACCCAGAGCCTTGTCTCTGCTGCGGTCCTTTCCTGTCAGGACCACCCCCCTGACGTTTCCTCTCCTCAGTCCCTTTGGTCGGATTCTCCTCAGGGCACACAGACTGGCGTTGTCCTCCTGTCACCTGAGCTCCCCCTGGGGACTGGAACCTTCTGGAACCCTCCCTCAGTATTTATAACTCTCCCGGTTCCTTGAAACTGTCACTCTAACTGTCACCACGCCCCCCATGACCAACGGTTTCTAAAGCCCTAAGCTGCTGTAAAGTCCTTTGCTCACACTCCTCCCTGCCATCTAATGTCCACCCAAGGTACTGCACGTCCACTACACTTTCCTAGCTGTTTCCCTTCTATAATAACTGACACCTACCTACACTGTGCAAACCTATTTTTCTTCACTCTGACTAGTCCGTCCGTCCATCAGGTCACCTTCCCTACACTTGCTGAGATGGGTGTGTGATCGGCAAGCGTTGTGCATGTGCCTTTACAGGTATGTGAGGTCTTAACATCATCCTCCCAGCCCCAGATAATCCCATTGAATAAAAAAGACCTCCATTATGGCAATGCAGTAAGTTTATCTGCAGTGCTATAAAAAAATAAACCACAGATATAACAATGCGTTGCGCTATTTGACACACTCAGCTCTGCTAAATCTGAAACGAGCAGGTCTCAAGCGCCATTAAAAAATAATGAGTCGTCCCGGCAAACAGGTCATTGCAGGAGTGCTGTACTTTGTAGGTCTCCGCAGAGTCGCCTTTTCTTCAATGTCATTCATGCACTTTGTGTGGCAGTGAGAGAGGGGGAGGTAAAATGTGGAGACTTGGGAAGGGGGATCCTAATATAAACCAATTAAAATAACAAAGCCATAATCAGAAGGTGACATTGTCTGAGATCAACCGGAGAGAACATTCTTTTGCATGAAAGCTGAGTAGGTTTCAAAGACTTTTGGAGAGGCAGAGAGGAGAAGGGCCATGGAGGCTGGAGGATAGCGTTTGTGGAGGAGGTTTGGGGGGAATGTAATACCAGGGATTGATGCAGCTTCTTATTTCTACGGGGACCTCACCGGAGTAAGTGAGAAAACTGGAGATCACAAGGAAGCTACTGTGCATTTTCCAAGAGAAATTAGAAAAGAGCTTAGTGTCATGGAGGTGCCTACGAATTACCAGTGTTAGAGACCAGGTCTACTCAAAATAATGAATTGGGTGGTAGAAATGTGTAGAAAGAAACCATTTGGGGCGTTTGTGTCCATTCAAAGTCTAACTTAGCTAAAAAAAAAAAAGGCTTCCACGCAATAACTTGGTAGGAACACAAGCCTTAACCCCTTTTCAGGGATCTGGAGTTCTTGCGGGGTCCCCTGGGTTGTGGCTACGGTGAAGCCAGAATAATGAGAAAACTGGAGTTCACAAGAAAGCCAACTCACTGAATGAATTTAAGAAAGGAATGGATACTTTTCTTGTGAGTAACAGTATAGAAGGTTACGAATAACAGAATATTATAGGTAGATGGCTGGCCCAGCTTAGGGGAAGGAATTTTTTTCCCTATGGAGAAAATTGGCTTCTACTCTGTGGGTTTTTTTGCCTTCCCCAGGATCAACAATGCAGAACAGCTGCACTAAAAATAGGCTGAACTAGATGGACATAAGGTCTTCCTTCAGCCTTCAAAACTATGTTACTATGTTACTGTGCATATTACAAAAGAAATTAGAAAAGAGCTTTATGTCATGGAGGTGCCTACGACTTGCCATCATTAGAGGCCAAGTCTACTCCAAATAATGAATTGAGTGTTAGAGATGTTTAGAAAAAGACCATTGGGAGCTTTTTTGCTCATTTAAAGTCTAACTGAGCTCAAAAAGGCTTCCATGGTAGGAACAGGAGCCTTAACCCCTTTTCAGAGTTCTGGAGTTATTGCAGAGTCCCCTGGGTTGTGTCCATGGAGAAGCTGCTGGCTAGTAGAACGAGCCTAAAGGCCCCGTCACACTAAGCGACTTACCAGCGATCCCGACACCGATATGAAGGTGTCAGGATCGCTGGTAAGTCGCTATGTGATCGCTGGTGAGCTGTCACACAGACAGCTTCAACAGCGATCAGCACAGCGATGCCGAGCGCCCGGCATCGCTGGCCATCCTGTAAAAAATAGAATCAAAATAAAAAATATAGTTATTCTCACCTTCCGACGTCCCGTTCAGCCATCCCGCCTCTCTCCACGCTCCGGTCCCAGTGATCCTTTGCACGAATGACCGCGAGATGTCACAGTCTTGCGGGATAACAAAGTCTCGCGGTCATTCGTGCAAAGGATCACTGGGACCGGAGCGTGGAGAGAGGCGGGATGGCTGAACGCGACGTCGGAAGGTGAGAATAACTATATTTTTTATTTTTTTTATTATTTTTTACACCTGATCGCTGGTCTCCTGCCTGTCACACACAGCGATGCGTGCTGGCCAGCGGGAGACCAGCGACCAAAGAAATGTCCAGAGGTTTCTTGCAGCGATCAGCGATACCGGCAGGGGGGCCGCTCACTGATCGCTGTCACACACAGCGATCTCGCTGGTGAGATCGCTGTTACGTCACAAAAGTTGTGACTCAGCAGCGATCTCGCTACCGAGATTGCTTAGTGAGACGGGGCCTTAAGGCAAGAGTAATCAGAATCTGTAGGGACAAAATCAGAACTGTAGTCGTTGAAGTAGCCACAGTCAGATGACAGGTGAACAGTCAGAGCGTAGTCGGACCTCCTGGCATCTGGATTGAGTGAAGGGGTAATCACAGAGTCAGGGTACAAGCTGGGTCAAGATCAGGGTGAAAACATGAGAGAAAACATCAGAGTTCGAGGAGTAATCCGGGTATAACTCCCAGCATACTACTTCTAGTTTAAATGCCTTTGTACACATTAGGTTAACATGCGCCAAACCTGCGGATATTGAAGGGTTCGGAAGACAGTTTAATGTATACAGGGGTCTCCTGACTGATTCCTGGAGGTCATGAGGAGCCGACATGTCTGATTTCAGAGTGATGATTCTTTTTTTCTATAAGTGATAAGCTGCCACCAGTGGAGTCTGGTGACTCAATTTTTATATGATATTATGTGGTTTGCATTTGAAAGTATAATTTTGACACTATATGTAAGAAATATGGCATTATGTGGGCTGTATATGGCAGTATAATTCTGGAATTATATGGCTGTAAAATGGCATTACGCTGTATGTATATGACAGTGTATAGCAGTTTATTCTTGGCACCATATGGTAATTATCTAATATTATGCAAGCTGTAAATGTAAATATATTCTTGGCACTATATGGTAGTAATGTGGTAGTATGTGGACAGTATATGGCAGTATAATATTGGCATTATTTGTTTTTTTATATGAAATGATGTTGAAAGTATATGACATTATATTCTAGACACTTTAGGTTGGTTATTCAGTATTATGTGGGGTATATCGAAGTATAATCTTGGCACTGTATGGCAGTAGTGAAGTGCTAGTAATATGGAGTCTGTATATGATAATATATTTTGGGCACTTTTTGGTAGGTAATATGTGATATTATGTAGGTTTTATATGGCAGTATAATATTAACATTTTTTGGTTGTACAGTGGCATTATATTGGATACATAACAGTATATTCCTGGCACTTTGAGATGGGCACGTGATATTATGTGGGCTGTGTATAACAGTAAATTCTTGGCTCTAAACATTGGTTAAATGATATTGTGTGAGCTGTACGTGGAAGTATAAATATTTGCACTATATGGCAGTTATGTGATATTATGTTGGTTGTATATTCTTGGAAATATGTGTTAGTTATGTGGACTTATGTTGGATATATATAACATTATAGTTTTGTCACTTTGAGACTGTTATGCTACATTATGTGAATTGTACATTCTTGGCACTATATGGCAGTAATGTGACATTATGTGGCATCTACATTATTGGCACTATATGGCAGTAATGTGGCATGTTGATAGTATATTCCTGCACTATATGGTAGTAATGTGGTATTATGTGGGTCATATATTCTTGGCACTATATGGTAGAATTTGGTATTATGAGGGTTGTATATTCATGGCACAACATGGCAGTAATGAAATATTATGTGGGATGTACAATCTTCGCACTAAATGGCGGTAATGTGGTATGTTGATCGTAAATTCATGCACTATATGTCAGTAATGTTGTATTATGTGGGTCATACATTCTTGGCACTTTATGGCAGTAATGTGATATTATGTTGGTTATATATCATTCTCAGTATATGGCAGTAATGTGATATTATGTGGATTATATATTATTGACAGTATATAATAATAATCTTTATTTATATAGCGCCAACATATTTCACAGCGCTTTACAGTTTAACAGTTTCAAAACACAAGTCATAAGTAACAACGTTAACAGTACAATAATTAAAGCAAAATAAGACGAAATAAGACAACCCTGCTCGTGAGAGCTTACAATCTACAATGAGGTGAGGGAGATACAAAGTACAGGTGTGTATTTACAATTGTATATTTACAATGAAGGTCCAGCCATCTTGAGGGAGTGAAGGATGGATGGAGATAGTGAATGGGCTACACACGCACACTTACATATAGAATGACTTTGATTAGTGAACGTGATAGGCCGCTCTGAACAAATGTGTTTTGAGGGAGCGCCTAAAATTGTGCAAATTGTGGTTAGTCCTAATTTCTTGGGGTAGAGCATACTAGAGGATAGGAGCAGCATGGGAGAAGTCTTGGAATCGGGAGTGGGAGATACGGATTAGTGCAGAGGTTAGTCGAAAGTCGTTTGCAGAACGCAGCGATCGGCTAGGCCGATAGACAGAAATGAGGGAGGAGATGTAGGGGGGTGCCGCACCGTGGAGAGCTTTCTGAGTGAGAACAAGTACTTTGAATTGGATCCTATAATGAATGGGCAGCCAGTGTAATGACTGACGAAGAGCGGACACGTCCGAGTACCGATTAGCCAGATGGACGACCCTGGCCGCTGCATTAAGTATGGACTGGAGAGGGGATAGTCGAGTGACGGGGAGGCCAATTAATAGAGCGCTGCAGTAATCCAGGTGGGAGTGGATCAATGCTACAGTGAGGGTTTTTGTTGTTTCCATGGTGAGAAAAGGGCGGATTCTAGAGATGTTCTTTAGGTGTAAGCGGCAAGAGCGGGCAAGAGATTGTATATGGGATGTGAAGGAGAGATTGGTGTCAAACATAACACCCAGACACCACGCCTGCTGCCGCGGTGTTATTGTGGTACCACCCACGGAGAGGGAAATGTCAGATTTAGGGAGGTTAGTAGACGGCGGGAGCGGAAGAAGCTCAGTTTTGGAGAGGTTGAGTTTCAGATAGAGAGTGGACGTGATATTGGAGGCTGTGGACGGACAGTCACTGGCGTTCTGTAGTACAGCGGGGGTAAGGTCGGGGGAAAATGTATATAGTTGTGTGTCATCAGCATAAAGATGGTACTGAAAGCCAAATCTGCTGATGGTCTGTCCAATTGGGGCTGTGTAGAGAGAGAAAAGAAGGGGGCCAAGGACTGAGCCCTGAGGTACCCCGACAGCAAGAGGAAGAGATGACGTGGAGCCAGAGAACAAAACACTGAAGGAGCGGTCAGAGAGATAGGAAGAGAACCAGGAGAGAGCAGTGTCCTTAATGCCTAGTGACTGGAGCCTAGAGAGTAGGAGATGGTGGTCAACAGTATTGAAAGCTGCAGATAGGTCAAGAAGAATGAGCAGAGAGTGGTCACCGTTACGTTTTGCTGTCAGAAGGTCATTGGTCACTTTGGTGAGTGCAATTTCAGTCGAATGTAGGGGGCGGAAGCCGGACTGTGAAGGGTCTAGAAGGGAGTGAGTGGAGAGGTAACGGGTAAGGCAGAAGTAAACTAGGCGTTCCAAAAGTTTAGAGATGAAGGGGAGATTGGAGACTGGTCTGTAGTTGTTTGTGCAGGATGGGTCGACAGCGGGTTTCTTTAGTAATGGAGTAACAATGGCGTGTTTGAAGGAGGATGGGAAAATGCCCGAGGAGAGGGAGAGATTAAAGATTGTAGTTAGGTGGGTTGTGACGACTGGAGAGAGAGACTGAAGGAGATGTTAGGGAATGGGGTCGGTAGTGCATGTAGTCGGACGAGAAGAAGAGAGGCGTCTGGAGACTTCTTCTTCTGTGATGGGATCAAATGTGGAAAGTGAGCCAGGGGAAATGCAGGTAGGGATGGGAGTCACAGCACTTGGTGGTTGGGAGCAGATTTCCTGACGGATATTATCTATTTTTTCTGTAAAGTGGGAGGCCAGGTCATCAGCACAAATGTCTGTGATAGGGGCTTGTGCTTTTGGCCTGAGGAGGGAGTGAAAAGTGTCAAAAAGTTTCTTGGGGTTGTTGGCTAGTGAGGAGACAGGCTGGTCAAGTAGGTCTGTTTGGCGAGGTGAAGGGCAGTGTTATAGGTTCTTAACATAAATTTGAAGTGGATGAAGTCTTCTGGTGTGCGGGTTTTTCTCCATAGGCGTTCAGCACTCCTAGAGCATCGCTGGAGAAGTTGAGTTTGCGATGTGAGCAGGGCTGTTTTACTCTGTGCTTGGAGGTTCTGAGGGTGAGGCGAGCTACTTGGTCAAGGGTGCTTCTAAGAGTGTCATTGTAGTGATGAACAGCCAGATCAGGACAGGAAAAAGAGGAGATTGGGGACAGTGATGAGTGTAGGGAATCTGAAAGTGTCTGAGGGTTAATGGTTTGTAGATTTCTGACTGTGTGGTAGGTAGGAGTGAGCTGGGGTGGGCGAGGATTTGTGAGCGTGAAGGAGAGAATGTTGTGGTCAGAGAGTGGAAGCGGTGAGTTATTTAGGTGGGAGATTGTGCACAGAGTCGGCCGAAGACCAGATCAAGGGTATTAACGTCCTTGTGTGTCTCAGAGGTTGAAAGCTGTGAGAGGCCTAGAGAGGTGGTTAGTGATAGAAGCTGGAATGCAGATGTGGAAGTAGGGCTGTTAATGGGGATGTTGAAGTCTCCCAGGATGAGGGTTGGAAGTTCTGAGAACATGAAGTGCGGCAGCCAGGCTGAAAAGTGGTCAAGGAAGTGGGTGGGTGAGCCTGGGGGCCGGTATATGACCACTACCCTGAGGGGGAGGGGATGGAAGAGCCTGATGGTGTGGACCTCAAAAGAAGGGAATAAGAGTGATGGAACTGGGGGGGATGACCTGGAAAGTGCTTTGTGGGGACAGGAGTATGCCGACTCCACCACCATGTCTGCTTGTGGGTCTCGGGGAGTGAGAGAATTGTAAGCCACCATAGGAAATGGCAGCAGGAGAGGCAGTGTCAGAATCCTGAATCCAGGTTTCAGTGAGGGCCAACAGATTAAGAGAGTTGCTCAGAAAGTAGTTGTGTAGGAAAGGAAGCTTGTTACAAGCAGACCGTGGATTCCAGAAGGCACAATTAAAAGATGGAGATGAGGGAGTGCAAGTAATATTAATAAGATTATTATGGTTTCGATATGAGGTAGGGTAGGGGTTGAAGTTGGGGGATGGTGGTCCAGGGTTGGGGGAGATGTCCCCTGAAATCAGTAGGAGTAGGAAGATAAAGAGCAAATAGTTGTTGGAATTGTAAGTAGTTTTTTTCTGCGATGTGTTTGGGCAAGATGGGCTGAGGTTTCTCAGGAAGGTGAGGAGTGCATGGGAGCTGTACATGGGAAAGGGAAGTATAGAGGGGCTGATGTGTATGAGTCGTGATGGAGGGGGGATAGGGTGGTGAATGTGGATAGCAAGGGAACACAGGAGGATAAAAATAAAGCACATGGTTAAAAGGGAGAGCAAAGTGTGGGTTACCTGACTCCTGCCCTGACTGCCATGTATAACTGCCGTTTTCCTGATGCTTTGCTTATGGGATGCATGCGTGCTGCACCCAACACTGAGTGCTTCCCCTTAGGAACTACTACATATATAGGTCACACTACAGGGTCAGGAGAGAGGGATTGTGGGAGCTGGTTGGGTATAATTTGGCAGCTGGGGCCAGCACACCAGGGGATGGTTAGATGATCAAAGGCACTAGACCAGGCTGTGTCAATATGCTATAGCACCTCCCACCTGATAAGATCTAGGGAGGCCCCAGTCATGGATCTAAAGGGGGTTTTACACTAAGCGATATCGCTAGCAATATCGCTATAACGTCACCGGTTTTGTGACGTTATAGCGATATTGCTAGCGATATCGCTATGTGTGATACTTACCTCCGACCGGCTCCCCCGCTGTCCATCGCTGATCGCGCGAGATTGGGCGGCTCCATTTCTCGTCGTCAGCTTCCTGCTGGGGCTTCCTGCTGTGACGACGAGCGACGCGTGGAGGCGGGCGGGAGGACGTCAGGATCGCTGTGTGTGAAAGGTGAGTATTGTCCGCTGCGTCGCTGCTGAATCGCTGTGAGGTCTTTCTATGTGAAAGCTCACTAGCGATCATTTAGCGATGCACCAGCGATCCTGACCGGGTCGGATCGCTCGTTGGATCGCTGGTGCATTGCTAAATGTAAAAGGGCCTTAAAGCAGTAAGTATTACATACAGTGCAACAAATGAATTTTACCAAAGCTTTAGCAAACACATTAAAATATGCAGCAAAATGGTAAAGCAGCAGAAGTATGGAGTTGTACCATTTAGATATATTGCAGCAGAAAATAGAGGCAGCAGAGGTGGGAAGTTGTACCATTCAGGCTGCTTGCTAGCAGTGAATGGAGTAAATACATGCAGGGTGGCTCAGTTGATTACCATTTGGATATATTGCAGCAGAAAATAGAGACATATGGCGTAATGTGATATTATGTGGGTTATATATTATTGGCAGTATATGGCAGTAATATGATATTATGTGCACTATATGGCAGTAATGTGGTATTATGTGGGTCATATATTCTTGGCACTATATGGTAGTAATTTGGTATTATGTGGGTTGTATATTCTTGGCAGTATATGGCAGCAATATGATATTATGTGGGTTGTATATTCATGGCACAACATGGCAGTAATGTGATATTATGTGGGATGCACAATCTTGGCACTAAATGGCAGTAATGTGGCATGTTGATCGTATATTCATGCACTATATGGTAGTAATGTGGTATTATGTGGGTTGTATATTCATGGCGCTATATGGCAGTAATATGCATTATGTGGGTTGTACAGTATATACTTGGCACTATATGGCAGTAATGTGATATGTGGGTTGTATATTCATGGCGCTATATGGCAGTAATATGTATTATATGGGTTGTATATTCTTGGCACTTTATGGCAGTAATGTGATATTATGTGGGTTATATATTATTGGCAGTATATGGCAGCAATGTGATATTATGTGGGTTATATATTATTGGCAATATATGGCAGTAATGTGATATTATGTGCACTATATGGTAGTAATGAGGTATGTGCACTATATGGCAATAATGTGAAGATAATTAGAAATCCACAATTGTGTAGAATACAACTATTTCCATACGTAGAGGACCCTACTTTGTTGCTTGCCCAGGGCGGCATTCAGTAGTCCTTGCTTTGTTATGACCTGATGAATGGGTGGAAGAAAAAGAAGCTTTTGATGATTTATTACTCCGTGACCATCCACCTTCCCTTTGCGGTGGGCCGGGACTTTCCGATGCCATGTGATTTGTAATAAGCAGGGTACTGAATGTATAAAATATCTATCATCCTGGAACCTATTGGCCTATGGCAAATTAAATAATACAATTGAGAAAACATTGACGTGACGCCTGATATATGCCCGATCAGCGGCGCAGTACATTACATTACCATACATAAAAGATGTGTATTACCAAAAATACATTATGGATTATCGTTAATGGTCCGACAACCACCAGTCTGCATTAGAGGCAGACACCATTAACCACCTGTTTACTGGAAATTACTTGTGTTGTCATATTTACAGGCAAGTTCCATTTCCATCGCAATGTCGGGTATAGATTATAGCGGCACATGATGGTTGTAACTGATGAAAGTGGAGATCTTCCTATAGCTGGCGGTAAGTTATTGCCCGTATTATACATTGACCCCTGCAATTTATCTATATGAACTAGTGCAGGAATACACCGCTGACTGTCAGTGATGCAAGTTCGATGTTACGTATGGTAAGGCGGTGCAATGTTACATTGTATTAAAGGGGACCTGTCGCCAGATTTCACAAAGCAAACTACATGCATTACTAAATAGAGCTATTGGACCTGACGAGGCTGGTGTACCTACTCTGAAAATATAAAATTGGCTGTGTAAGCCTTAAAATGAAAGAAGCATTTTACAAGCCCAGCTAAACATGGACACATCAAACTCTCATCTTAATATCCAGCAGCAGGAAAAACTTTCGGAAAAAGGATTATACAGCCAAAATGCAGTGGATTTCAAAGTAAGCGCACCTGCCTCACTGGGTCTGAGAACTATTTAAGTTTGTATTGTGAAATCTGTGTATGACAAATTGACACTGCAACTGCAGAACCTCTTTGCTGTAAGGAAAAAGGAGATTCATGTCCAAGTTTGGGTGAGAAGTGACAATAATGGGGGATCAAGTCGCCCAAATAACTTTTCTTTACACGAAAAGTTGAAGAATGTAAAGTAATATCGCATAAAGGGTTAAAGACACTCTAGTCACCTCAAGTGTTACTTAAATGTCGAAAGTCGCGGTCTGACCCCAATTCTCCGCCCGCTCTCCCTTATAAATGGCAGAATGAAGCCGGCGCTCGATGGTCCCGCGTGGGACTTTTCTATAACATTTCTCATTTACTTTCAAGTAAGAGCCATGCGTTTCACTCTCGCTCCAAAAACCAAGCTGATCAAAAACAAGCGTCAGTCTGAAGACCGGGGGCAGCACGACAATCATCCCAATCACCCCGCATCTCGCCCTCATCGTAACTTTCTGCGTCCAGGGAGGGAAAGTTCTTAATAAACAGAATGAGAGAACAACAAATTTATTCTATGACTCTTAAACCTCTCGGAGTCGTCTCAGCGCCACTTGCAGATAATGTGTAACCCGCATCCTGGGATATTTCTATCGCACTCGTTTTGAAGGTTTTCATTAAGATGCAGGGAATATTATTATTAGCAGCTGCCTGGCATTCTCAGACATCCACAGGGGATGAACTAAATATCTTATTTCTTCAAGGGAATGTCCATTTTGGCCTCTTGTAATAGGTTGATACTTTTTTCCAACTGCTCTGACTCCTAATTATAAGCTTTGATCTGATGAGGAACCTAGCAACAAGTGTTCAATTTTTCTGCAGCACCCCCACAAGTGAAATCAAGTATTACACCATTACTTGTTAGAAGCAATGTGCTTTCTGTGTACTCCAAAGACATGTAGGATCCTCCAGATATAATAGGAACTGATCTCTGCTCTAAATAATTAATGACCAGAAACTCATTGATGAGGGAGTTAAAAAAAATTTTTTTTTCTAAACCGGGCAGTCCTATTAAAGAGATGGTTAAATTTTGTACTTTTATGGCGTATTCATACATAGTTGCACATGCACAGCTATCTCCATTTATTTGTATGGCAGCTACAGGTATTACAGAGCAATACATAAGAATCAATGGAGAGAGCCTCACATGCGCAGCTTCTCAATTCTGGCCAGCACATATTTCTAACACGCTCGTTTATTGAGTAATCAAAGTGTGTTTGACGCGTGTCCCTCTTTAACGGGGCATTATTGTGCACTATCTAGAATGCGGAGTTGGATCTGCATGTGCTTCTCTCTCTATTTATTTGTACTGGAGCTACAGGTATTACAAAAAAATTAATAAAAAACAATGGAGAGAGCCGCACATGTGCAGTGTCTCAATTCTGGCCAGCGCACATTTTCGTTTTGCTCATTTATTAAGTAATTAGATGGAAGCCCGATGCGGTAATGTCACGATGGGGGCAGTGTTGTGAATGCGCTTTCTGGCCTAACTCTGGTTACTACTGAAGGTAGTGGAGCTGGTCAAATTGACAGAGGGGTTCCGAGGTCTCTTTCTGGGCTCCCTCTGGTGGTTACTGGAGGTAATGGAGTTGATCTGATTAACAGAGGCTTGCCAGCTGATAATGAGGATGACGATTGGAGATCTGGGGTTTCAGACTGGGATTTAAGACAGTCAACTCCCTCTATCCCTGCTGGTGATTTTCTTCCTGCCTCCTTAGGTCTGATGTTTCCAGCTCAGTCCCTGCATGTTCAGCTAAGTGTTCATTTGCTATTCTGTTTACATTTGATCTGGTTTTGTCAATTTCAGTTTTGTGTGGGTCAGCCAGCTCCGGCTGGGGCTGTGCTGAATCACCATCCATATGTTACTGCTTGTGCCAGTTTGTTTTTGACCCTTATTAGATTGGCCTCTTTTTGCTCTGCTTTCAGAATATACCAGAGTGCTGATATAGTGGGCGAAGTCGTGTGACTTCAGTATTTTTTGCATCAGATGTGTTGGACTTTTTAGCAGGGTTTTTTGCATGATTGCAGACAGTGCCTTTCCTTTCCTATCCTGTCTAGTCAGTGTGGGCCCCATCATTTGCTCAGTCTATTTTCCTACCTGCGTTTGTGTTTTCATCATGTCTCACCGACAATATATGTTTGGGGGCTATCTATTCCTTTGGGGTCTGCTCTGGGGCTGTTTAGATTTTCCCTTTCTTGCTTAGCTAGCTCTCCGGCTGTTCCAAGGTGTCTAGGATCATCGTAGGTACGCTCCACGGCTACTGCTAGTTGTGTGGATAGAATCAGGGGTCTGCAATCTGCTTAGTTACCAACCTCTCTGGTTTTCTGTGGCTTAGCTTGGGCTTACTCTCCTCCTCGGTGACCCAATCATAACAGGGCAGGCTTTGCAGCGTTGAGAATCTCTCCCCCCATGCGCTCACCCACCTATCCACTCTCTCTTTCCCCATATGCTGACTTCTCCCGTCTGTGCTCTCTTCTTTGACCTGGCTACCCAATGTGCTGTCTCTCTCACCCCTGTGTCTGACCATGTACAGAACATACCCCAGCTCCTGGGCAGGGGAGGAAGCAAAAGACAATACTGTGATTACAGCAGGGGATCACAGAGGATACATTTTGTGAGGTAAAATATTGTTTAAAAACAGTCATGGAAATATTTTACCTCACAAAATGAATGCTCTGTGATCCCCTGCTGTAATGTCAGTATTTTGTGGTGAGTGTTTGTGTGTGAGTGAGTGTGTGTGTGGGTGGTGCGTACACCATATAAAGTGTGTGTGTGGTGTGACGGTGTTCTGCTGGTGGTACCGCGCAATCGGTTGGTACCAGCAGCAGTTTCCATATTGAGACACCATGACTTGGGTGTCCCAATACGGCGGTCAGTCAACTTCCTCCGCTTGGAATTCTGGGATACGGTGACATTTGGACAGAACAGGAAATGAAAACATTACAAGGCAATTATATAAATAGATCATAAGTGTGCTAGATGCAGGTCCCACTATTATGGAGCATCATTGGGGCTGTCTGGAATGCGGAGATGGGCCTGCACGAGCTTCTCTATAGGGGCTGAAAGAGTTATCGACAACCCTTCATCAGCAGATTCCTGTATAAATGAATAGAGAGCATGCGCAGCCACCTCTTCACCTACAACGGTACGTGATGGAGCCCTGTTATCCGGATAAATGCGTGTCCCAGAGGTAAAATATGAATCACTAAATAAGATTCATGAAAAAGTGCATGTAGCCCTGGGAATTAGTAAAACTTGTAGTTTTTGGAGCATGAGAAAGTAGGACATTTCACATCACTGTCCATTGCACAATAGTTTGATGATTAGCTGGAATTTTCATGAATCAGTGAGATGTCAATTAAGAAGAGGAAAAGTCTAATCTCCTGTTACTTTTGGGTCATATGATGACAGAGGGCACTGGTGGGTGGCGAAGGGATTCCCATGTAAGGTTAGCACATCAGCAGGGACCTGCAGCTTTTTTCTCCCGCATGAGTACAACGAGTGACGCAGGTGCAGTGGAAGCAGATATAAAAGGACGAGACTCCGGGCATTAAAAAGGTAAATCGTAGACTTGTAAAATCTGTAAAATAGGCTGAAAAATGGAGCGCACACTGCTGTCTGTGATATTCAGTTTATTGGTGATGACTACAAAATTTGAGGTAAGTACTGTACGGACAAAATATACAGAATATAATATATAAACATACAATTTATGAAAGACATGATTAGTAGTAAAATAGTGTTATAATTAATATTCTAATAGTTATAGAAATAAGTAGAGATTGTATTATATTTATATTGTATACAGATGGCATCATAGTAGTTATATTCTTGTACATAGGGGCATTATTATAGTAGTTATATTCTTGAACATAGGAGCAGTATTATAGTAGTTATATTCTTGTATATAGGTGGCAGTATTATAGTAGTTATATTCTTGTACATAGGGACAGTATTATAGTAGTTATATTCTTGTACATAGGGACAGTATTATAATAGTTATATTCTTGTACATAGGAGCAGTATTATAGTAGTTATATTCTTGTACATGGGAGCAGTATTATAGTAGTTATATTCTTATACATAGGGAGCAGTATTATAGTAGTTATATTCTTGTACATAGGGGCAGTATTATAGTAGTTATATTCTTGTACATAGGGAGCAGTATTATAGTAGTTATATTCTTGTACATAGGGGCAGTATTATAGTACAGTAGTTATATTCTTGTACATAGGGGTCAGTATTATAGTAGTTATATTCTTCTACTTAGGGGCAGTATTATAGTAGTTATATTCTTGTACATAGGGAGCAGTATTATAGTAGTTATATTCTTGTACATAGGGACAGTATTATAGTAGTTATATTCTTGTACATAGGGACAGTATTATAATAGTTATATTCTTGTACATAGGAGCAGTATTATAGTAGTTATATTCTTGTACATGGGAGCAGTATTATAGTAGTTATATTCTTATACATAGGGAGCAGTATTATAGTAGTTATATTCTTGTACATAGGGGCAGTATTATAGTAGTTATATTCTTGTACATAGGGAGCAGTATTATAGTAGTTATATTCTTGTACATAGGGGCAGTATTATAGTACAGTAGTTATATTCTTGTACATAGGGGTCAGTATTATAGTAGTTATATTCTTCTACTTAGGGGCAGTATTATAGTAGTTATATTCTTGTACATAGGGGCAGTATTATAGTAGTTATATTCTTGTACATAGGGAGCAGTATTATAGTAGTTATATTCTTGTACATAGGGGCAGTATTATAGTACAGTAGTTATATTCTTGTACATAGGGGTCAGTATTATAGTAGTTATATTCTTGTACATAGGGAGCAGTATTATAGTAGTTATATTCTTGTACATAGGGAGCAGTATTATAGTAGTTATATTCTTGTACATAGGAGCAGTATTATAGTAGTTATATTCTTGTACATAGGGAGCAGTATTATAGTAGTTATATTCTTGTACATAGGAGCAGTATTATAGTACAGTAGTTATATTCTTGTACATAGGGGTCAGTATTATAGTAGTTATATTCTTGCACATAGAGGCAGTGTTATAGTAGTTATATTCTTATACCTAGGGTGCAGTATTATGGTAGTTTTATTCTTGCACATAGTGGACAGTATTATAGTAGTTATATTCTTGCACATAGGGGCAGTATTAGAGCAGTTATATTCTTGTACTATTGGGCAGTATTATAGTAGTTATATTCTTGTACATAGGGAGCAGCATTATAGTAGTTATATTCATGTACATAGGAGCAGTATTATAGTAGATATATTCTAGTATATAGGTGCAGTATTATAGTAGTTATATTTTTGTACATAGGAGCAGTATTATAGTAGTTATATTCTTGTACATAGGGCGCAGTATTATAGTAGTTATATTCTTGTACATTAGGGGCAATATTATAGTAATTATATTCTTGTAAATAGGGGCAGTATAATAGTAGTTATATTCTTGTACATAGGGGCAGTATTATAGTAGTTATATTCTTGTATATAGGGGCAGTATAATAGTAGTTATATCCTTGTACATAAGGGCAGTATTATAGTAGTTATATTCTTGTACATAGGGGTAGTATTATAGTAGTTATATTTTTGTACATGGGGCAGTATTATAGTAGTTATATTCTTGTATATAGGGGACAGTATTATAGTAGTTATATTCTTGTACATAGGGGCAGTATTATAATAGTTATATTCTTGTACATAGGGGACAGTATTATAGTAGTTATATTCTTGTACATAGGGGCAGTATTATAGTAGTTATATTCTTGTATATAGGGCAGTATAATAGTAGTTATATCCTTGTACATAAGGGCAGTATTATAGTAGTTATATTCTTGTACATAGGGGTAGTATTATAGTAGTTATATTTTTGTACATGGGGCAGTATTATAGTAGTTATATTCTTGTATATAGGGGACAGTATTATAGTAGTTATATTCTTGTACATAGGGGCAGTATTATAATAGTTATATTCTTGTACATAGTGGCAGTATTATAGTAGTTATATTCTTGCACAAACACAGCAGTATTAAATTAAAAACAAAATCTTGACCCTGTACTTGAAAGTCTGCTCACCATTAACACCTCTGGCCCAATTGCTGAGGTCACCCAGGTCACAGGTCCCAGTGTGCTACGCCAGGGGCACTTCATACATAATGGAGGAGTTGGGTTAACCACCCGGCCACTTCCATCTTAATGTTTCCTTATTTACTCTCTTCTTTGTAGGATGTTGGATATAAAGAAGCTGCTGATGTTTCTGTGAATCCTCGAAGTGACATCTCTAAGGTAAACGTGGGATATTCAGGGAACAAATATCTTTTTATGGTTCTCTCTGTCTGATGTTAGGATATGAAGAGATGCTGACTATTCATCCAGACCATATTTAAGGTGACAATAAGATCAGATATTATCATATCTAAAATCATTCTTTGTGAAAACATTTTGTATGTTGTTCATTCAATGGTCTTTTTTTCTGCCTTTTCATAAAATAATATATAACTTATTAGGTTTTCACAGTGATCTATAGAGGGCAGCACCACAGACTGTACATATACAGAGGCATCTTATGTCATAGTTTACAGAAAAATGCAATTCTGTCTTATTTTTATAAGTACGTAGTGTTCGAAAGGTTGATAACATAGTGTTATTCTGCTTTAGGCCTCCTTCACACGTCCTGGTGATTTCTGTACTGGAAATCCAGTACTGGTGAAATCCATGGTCCGCCTGCCTTCTATGTGTGTGTATGTGACATTCATGTGTCTCTTTGCTGTCCACGTGCGTGTGTCTGTGTGCTGTCATTGTCCGTGTGCTGTCAGTGTGACTCACATGGAAGTGTATGCAATAGCCACAAATGTTCCCAGGCTATTAATATCAGCTCACAGCTGTTTGCTTAGCCTTTACTGGTTATTGTAGAGGAAACCTCCCCAAAACAGACCTTCATTACTAACCCCTGGGTTTGTTGTCAGTAGCTATGAACCAGCTGACCCACCTCAATAGGGCAAGCGGGAAGAGAGTAGGGTGTGCCAGAATTGGCGCATCTAATGGCTGCACCATTCCTGGGGTGGCTGAGGACTGTTATTCTTAGTCTGGGAGGGGGCAAATATCAATGGTTATTAATATCAACCCGCAGCTGTCTGCATAGCCATTGCTGGCTAGTAAATATAGAGGGGACCCCACTTCATTTTATGGGAGGTCTTCTCTACAATAACCAGTAAAGGCTAAGAAAAGAGCTGTGAGCTGACATTAAGATTATGAAACCTTTAGGGCTCTTAGCCCCTTCCCAGAATATTAACATCAGCCCCCCACTGTTGTCTTTCCCTCAGATGGTTTGGAAAATTACAGGGGACCCCACACATTTATTGTTATTATTATTTATTTAATATGAACAATACACAGACAGCGGCTGCAGTTGATGGCTACAACTATCATCAGACTTGCCTGGTTTCGCTGATCACAGGGAGACCAGGTGAGGATGATAAAAGTTGGATTCGGCACCCAGCAACTGGAACTGAGCAAAGTGTACTGTTTTTTCTCATGTGCCACTACTAGTGATGAGTGAGCTCTAAAATTCTCGGGTGCTCGTTGCTCGGATCGAGAAAATTGGAATGCTCAGGTGCTCGACTTGAGCAACGAGCCAAATTTAAGTCTAAGGGAAGCCCGAGCTTTTTTGCCGTGACACCCCCCCATAGGTCTTTTGCAGAAATCTATGGGAAAAGTGCTCAAATGACATGGGAACAGCATGTGAAAGAACCCTGGAAGCATTTCTGACTCCCAGGTCACTGCTGTGAACAATGTTGCATTTGAAATTTAGCGTAGAATCTGTGTGTCTGTCTGCGGCTGTCGGTGTGTGCGCGCCTGTCTGTGTATGTGCTGTTGTCTGTGTGTGTGCGGGTGTCTGTGTGCGGCTGTCTGCGTGTGTGTGCCTGCAGGGGTGTGCGGGTGTCTGTGTATGTGTGTGGTTACGCTACCGCAGGTACTGTCGATCATAGCGCTGCGGGATCATTCTGTCAGATGTCAGCGTGATTCTGCAGCTGACTGTGATGCGCAGCGGTGAAGCAGGCTTGGCTCGATGAGGCTACTGCTCCCATCGGGATATCTCTGGTGTCACTGATAACAGTGACAACAGGTGCCGCTGATGGGAGAGTAGTATCATCTGCTGGCGCCTGTGCTCACTGTTAAAAAAAAGTAAAAATTACATACATATTCATTATTCACATAATACATACATATTGATACATGATATATACCTATTCACATAGAAATAAAAACACATTATACTCACCGCATACCAAATCCCCCGAGGCCCTCGTCTCCTAGAAATAACATAAAATAATAAACCAATATATACTCCCTGTCTGCTGTAGTCCAAGGTAATCCAGATTGTCCCACAGCGATCTCACATGTAGAACAGTCACATTGGAGGATGTGACTGCCCTACCCGACCAGCGATACAGTGACAGGAGATAATCTCCCCTGCAGTGTATCAGCTGATCGACTTTGTGCTGTCACACCGCTGCGTGGGAAAGTTCTCACACAGTGGCACTGCCGTGAAGTGAGAATACCGGAGTGGTGAACTCCGGTGTACTCTCACAGCCGTCAGTGATACACTGTGGGGGATATTACTCCTGTCAGTGTATCACCGGAGCCATTTAGAGTGGTCACATCTCCTGATGTGACTTTTGTACACGTGAGATCATCATGAGACACTTGGAAAATGGGCTACAGTGGACAGGATAGTATTATATGTTGGTTTATTATTTTACTTTTCTTGCAGGAGATGAAGGAGTCGAGGATTAGGTGATGCAGTAAGTATGGTTAATTAAGATTAATAAAGGACTTTATTGTCTTTATTTACCACACAACTATAGGATTAGTAATGGATAGGTGTCTTATAGACGCTTCTCCATTACTAAGCCGTGGACTTGATGTCACCTGACAATAAAAAGGTGACATCAACCCTACAAATATTACCCCACTTGCCACTGCTACAGGGCAAGTGGGAAGAGCAAGGCTAAGTGCCAGAATTGGTGCATCTACAAGATGCACCATTTCTAGGGCGGCTGGGAGCTGATATTTTTAGCTTGGGAAGCCAATATCCATGGCCTCTTCCCAGGCTATTAATATCAGCCAGCAGCTGTCTGCCTAGCCTTTGCTGGTTTGATTTTATAGGGACACAAAGGGACACAATTTAGCCCCAAAGAAGCACTAATAACGCACTTAAACCTGCATTTTGGCCGCAGCTTCTTTCCTGCCAAGAAATCAGGTTTTGGTGCAGAAAAAACGCAGCAAAAACACCCAGTGTGAACATACCCTTAAGGGTATGTGCGCAGTTGTGGATTTGCCTTTGTAAAATTCTGTGCGGATTCTGCCTCTCTTGGCAGAAAACTCAGTTGAAAATCGAAGTGGAATTGTTGCGGATTTTCATGTGGTTTTCTTCCTTGTATTTGTCTGCGGATTTGTAAGCTAAATAAAGATATATTATTTAACATACGAACAAAAAAAAGAATTGTGATGTCATTTCCTTGTCCAACCTTGATATATTCTCTATTGAAAACCATAATATCATTACATACCATGTTCAAATATAATGTTTACACACAGAAAACAAATAACGATATATACATATATATATATATATATTTCATTTAACATTTGCTATGCCACCATATCAGCATATAGTGCTCACATACTGCCATATAGTGAATACATAAAGCCATACAGTGCTCATATACTGCCACATAGTGCACATATAACATCTTATAATGATCACATACTGCCATATAGTGCTCACATACTGCCATATAGTGCTCATATACTGCCATATAGTGCTCACATAGTGCTCATATACCATCTTATTGTGCTTACATAATGCCATATAGTGCTCATATACTGCCATATAGTGCTCACATACCACCTTATAGTGCATGAAACGCAATATGTTTATTTAAAAAAAAAACTAAAAAAAAAACTGTGTGGTCTCACGCATAATTTTCATAACCAGCAGAGGGAAAGCCAATGGCTGAGGGCTGATGTTAATATTCTGGGAAGGAAAATTGACAGGCAGCTGCTGGTTGATATTTATAGCTTGGGAAGGGCCAAGGATATTGCACCCCCCAGGCTAAAAACATCGGCTCTCAGCCACCCAGAAATGGCACAGCTTATAGATGTGCCAATTCTGGCACTTAGCCTTGCTCTTCCCACTTGCCCTGTAGCATCTCCTAATCCCTGACTCCCTCCTCTCCTGCAATAAAAATAAAATAATAAATCAACAATAGTACTCCCTGTCTGCCGTAGTCCATTTACCGAGTGTCCCATGACAATCTCACGTCTAGAACAGTCACATCAATGTGACCGCTTTACACGGCTTAGATGATACACTGACAGGAGGTAATATCTCCCGCAGTGTATCACTGAGCCGCCGTGAGAGTTCACTGGAGTTCATCACTCCAGTGCTCTCACTTTATAGCAGTACCGCTGTGTGAGAACTTTCCCACGCAGCGGTGACGTAAGTGACAGCACGGAGCCGATCAGCTGATACACTGACAGCAGATAATCACCCCTGCAGTGTATTGCTGGTCGGGTAGAGCGGTCACATCCCCAATTTGTTCTACACGTGAGATCATCGTGGGACAATCTGGATTACCTTGGACTACAGCGGACAGGGAGTATATATTAGTTTATTATTTTACGCTATTTCTAGGAGACGATGGCGTCAGGGATTTGGTGTGCGGTGAGTATAATCTGTTTTTATTTCCATGTGAATGTGTATATATTATATATCAATATGTATGTATTATGTGAATAATGAATATGTATGTAATTTTACTTTTTTTTTTTTTTTAACAGTGAGCACAGGCACCGGCAGATATTACAACTCTCCCATCAGCAGCACCTGCTGCCACTGTTATCAGTGACACCATACACAGCCGGATGGGAGCAGTGGTCTCATTGGGCCAAGCCTCCTTCACCTCTGTAGGTCACAGTCAGCTACAGAATCACGCTGACATCTGACAGCATGATCCCGCAGCGCGGTGACCCACAGCACCAGCGGTAGCGTTACTGCACACATAGACACCCGCACACACCTGCAGACACACACAGACACCCGCACACAGCCGAAAACTTACACAGACACTCGCACACAGCCGCACACACACGTAGACATCTGCACACAGCAGCACACACAGACACAGCATGTGATGAGCAGGGCGGCGCCAGGTCTGATATAGACCTGATGACGCTGTGCTGCCAGTCAATCACTGTAATGCCACAACCAACATGGTTGCGGCATTACAGTGCGTGGCAGACAATCCCTGTATGTTCATTGGCTCTCTAAAGAGCGCCAAACATGCAGGGCAGGGACCCGAGCTTCCGCCGAGCAACGGCTTTAATACTCGACGAGCTCCAAGCATCGCGAGCACCGAATAGTGGCGAGCATGCTCACTTATCGCTAGCCACTACTTGTCACACTGATAACACATGGATGTCATCCATGTGTCATCAGTTTGCATGTGTAAAGCACTCATTCTGTCCACGGTATGTCAATAAAAGGGTCATGTCTGTGTGTCCGAGTGAAAAACCAAACTTTTGCACATCACCATAGAATACAATGGGTGTGTGTATGTCTCTATTTCCGATCTTTAAAAAACGGACCACATACGGACATAAAAAAGGGATGTGTGAAGCGGGCATTAGTCAAAATGAACAGCTTACCCAGTGATCTGTAGAGGCAGGGCAGCGCAAAGGGTAACCTTGGGCCTACAGAGGCATTTTCATTCACAGTTTGCAGTAAAACTGAATGCCATCAGACCACTAAAAATAATAAGCAAAATATTCATATTGAAATATATTGTAATAATTATTGAACCGAGATAAGCAGCTTTCACAATGAACTATATGGGGCAGCGAAATAGACTACTTCAATTCTACAATATCTACTTTCGTACAACAAAATAAAATGTTATAAACTCATTGTCAACAGTAAGGGGAAGATTGACACCTGAGCTTTGTATGGCTTGAACCAAGATAAACAGCTGACACAAAGAAATATAAAGGGTATCTCAACGGACTACTTCAGACATCTAATACAGTCTATGGTAAAAATTGAATGTTGTTGATGTATTATTACTGGTAAGTGCTGTATTAAGGATGTTGTATTCTATCATCTTAGCCAAGATAGGCAGCTTTCACAGTTAATGTAATTGAATATTTTGGGATAACTGTTAGCAGAGTTTTTGCTGTCTGAGAGAACGATAATGTAAGGGCAGAGAGCTTAATTCCAGGGATTTGTCACTTGCTCAGCAGTTTACTGTAGTTTAAATGTAATCAGTGACTGTCATGGCAGGACTAGGTGTCACATGCCAGGCAGTCCAGCTAATCTGTGTAATCCCGCCCACAAAATTCAATGGTAGCTTGTTGACAATATACATTGTACACAGTAAGCTGCCAATCATGGGTGTGGGCGGAGTTATTCACAGTTATTCACATTCCCAGCACTTCTATATCTACAGCAGAGAAAACAGGGATTCTATCAAAACTGCACCAAGCAGCCCAGTAAGGCCTGTTTCAGGCCTGTTTCACACATCAGTTTTTAGCATCCGTTTAAATCCACAAGCGGATCCGTTGCTGTACTGATGACAACGGATGCCACCGGACCGTTTTTTTAACGGATCCGATGAAGGAAGAATTTTAAAGGAACCGTAGCCCGGGAAAGGAGAGAGAGAGAGAGAGAGAGAGAAAAAAAGAGAGAAAATTTTTCTGGCCTCCAGAAATGATTTCATGGTTAAATTTCCGGCTGACTTCTTTCCCCCAGGCATGTGCACTATAAAATGCGGATCCTGCAGCACAAAAAAACATTGCATGGTCCATCCGGGCATGTCGGCGGACGCCAAAAATTTTCCAGATCCGCAAAAAAACGGATCCAACGGATCCGTCAAGATCCGCCGGTAATGCAACTCGATGGGGAAAAAAACGGATCTGCCAAGCAAAATGGCGGATCTGTTTTCTTTGCAAAACGGCGGATTTTGACTGATGGTCACTGACGGATGTGTGAAACAGGCCTCACACATCAGTTTTTAGCATCAGTTTAAATCCGCAAGCGGATCCGTTGCTGTACTGATGACAACGGATGCCACTGGACCGTTTTTTTAACGGATCCGATGAAGGAAGAATTTTAAAGGAACCGTAGCCCGGGAAAGGAGAGAGAGAGGGAGAGAGAGAAAAATTTGGCGGATCGGATTCAGGTCTGGTGACTGTGGAGGCCAGGTCATCTGGCGTAGCACCCCATCACTCTCCTTCTTGGTCAAATAGCCCTTACACAGCCTTGAGGTGTGTTTGGGGTCATTGTCCTGATGAAAACTAAATGATGGTCCAACTAAACGCAAACCGGATGAAATAGCATGTCGCTGCAAGATGCTGTGGTAGCCATGCTGGTTCAGTATGCCTTCAATTTTGAATAAATCCCCAACAGTGTCACCAGCAAAGCACCCCCACACCATCACACCTCCTCCTCCATGCTTCACGGTGGGAAACAGGCATGCAGAGTCCATCCGTTCACCTTTTCTGTGTCGCACAAAGACACGGTGGTTGGAACCAAAGATCTCAAATTTGGACTCATCAGACCAAAGCACAGATTTCCACTTCTCTAATGTCCATTCCTTGTGTTCTTTAGCCCAAAAAAGTCTCTTCTGCTTGTTGCCTGTCCTTAGCAGTGGTTTCCTAGCAGCTATTTTACCATGAAGGCCTGCTGCACAAAGTCTCCTCTTAGCAGTTGTTGAAGAGATGTGTCTGCTGCTAGAACTCTGTGTGGCATTGACCTGGTCTCTAATCTGAGCTGCTGTTAACCTGCGTTTCTGAGGCTGGTGACTTGGATGAACTTATCCTCCGCAGCAGAGGTGACTCTTGGTCTTCCTTTCCTGGGGCAGTCCTCATGTGAGCCAGTTTCTTTGTAGCGCTTGATAGTTTTTGCCACTGCACTTGGGGACACTTTCAAAGTTTTCCCAATTTTTCGGACTGACTGACCTTTATTTCTTAAACTAATGATGGCCACTCGTTTTTCTTTACTTAGCTGCTTTTTTCTTGCCATAATACAAATTCTAAAAGTCTATTCAGTAGGACTATCAGCTGTGTATCCACCAGACTTCTGCACAACACAACTGATGGTCCCAACCCCATTTATAAGGCAAGAAATCCCAATTATTAAACCTTACAGGGCACACCTGTGAAGTGAAAACCATTTCCGGTGACTACTTCTTGAAGCTCATCAAGAAAATGCCAAGAGTGTGCAAAGCAGTAATCAAAGCAAAAGGTGGCTACTTTGAAGAACCTAGAATATAAGACATATTTTCAGTTGTTTCACACTTTTTTGTTAATTATATAATTCCACATGTGCTCATTCATAGTTTTGATTCCTTCAGAGTGAATCTACAATTTTCATAGTCATGAAAATAAGGAAAACTCTTTGAATGAGAAGGTGTGTCCAAACTTCTGGTCTGTACTGTATATATATATATATATATATATATATATATATATATATTATGGTACCAATAAAGTCTATAGATAGATAACCTCTTTAAGGACAAGCGTGCCTAAACATCACAATGTCCTGACAATGTACGTATATGACTAGGAAAAGCTTCATAAAAAGCCACAAAGTTGAGTCAAGCATTGACATTGACCATGGAAATGCAACAATGGTCCAGCTCTTTACTACTGATTGGTAGTGATCATAGAGGCTCCCATCGAACTGACAATGGTGGATCTCCGAGACACGCCACCAATGTTTATCCTTGTAATTATCTCTATGTGATATCAGATTCCATCTCTCCAAGCCCTAGTTGTGTTGTCTTTTACAACCCGAGATGAGCATGATGAGATATTTTGGCTGGACAGCCATATGCAAATAGATCTGGGATTCCTGGCACTGGATATTGGACCCTTGTTTGTATATTTGCCGCATGCAGAATTACATATCAGTGGAGCGGTGTTAACTAAATGTCAATGAAACATACAGATCTGTGTTAGCATCTGTTAAGCAATGTCACGTAGCCAAGTCCTGTTGGCAAGCATTAGGCAATGAACAGGTATATACGGTTTGGAGGATATTTAGCAGGTTACAGCTGAAGGTAAATCTAATCAGGATGGAGCCGCACTGCTCAAAACAGATAAAAATCTTCATTAAAAAGCAAACGATAAAACTTTAGGGGAATATCACATAGAAATGCAGAAGCAGCAATGGGTGGCAGATCTCGAACTGAGCAGCGGCATGCATATGCAGCCATCATTCAAGGAAAATTTGGAACTCAAGGGCTCCTTTCTGGAGATCAGTGGGGGTCACAACAATGTTATCCCCAGTGATCAGCAAGTTGTTACCTCTCCTGTTATGATTGAGTCACCGAGGAGGAAAAAACAAAACACAAGCTCAGCCCAGAAAATCAGAGAGATTCCAGCAGAGAAATCACCAGCCACTCAGAAGGGCGTCGGCTGCCTTATATCCAATCTGAAGTTCCTGTTACCCAGTCACAATCCACCTGATCAGGTGTTTGGTTTCTTTCATCCAAATCAGCCTTACTACCTTCCTTCACCAGAAGAAGGAGATCCTCGGTCACAAAAGGTGAATGTACAGACGAGCTCACAACACTCTCCCATGAAAAAGCGATAATTAGTGATAGGCAATCACCCATGGATGTTCAGGTCATTGGGTTTCTCCAAACTTAAAAAAAGTTTGGTTTGGGTACCAGATTGGTACCCGAACCCAGACCCCATTCAGATTAATGAGGGGCTCAAACATCCGGCGTTTCCCATTCTTTCATCTGTGACACACAGAGCGCTGATGACAGTGTGAGCCAGCAACTCTGATTGGCGGTGAAAAGGTTACCACTGATCAGGCATCAGCTGATGAGAGTACTTTTCTCATCAGCCTATGCCTGGTCTCGTTGATAGCAGCGAGAGCAGGTGAAGCTGATGAGAATATTCACCACCCGGCGCCTGTCCATAGTACTAAAATGTCAGTGAGATAATTACTGCAGTGCGTGTGTAGTTTACTGTAACTGTACATGTATTTATTGAATAAAAGATAAGCAAGAAAAAAAATGGAGTAGGGTCCCCTCTTTTCTTGATAACCAGTGCATGTAAAGCTGACATCTGTGGGCTGTAGCATCCAGCTGTCAGCTTTATCTTGGCTGGTTATCTAAGAGAGGTCCTCATGCAGCTTTTTTAAAATTATTTAAATAATTAAGAATGCGTCATGCCTCCCCTCATTTTGCTAGCTTATCTACAGCATTCTGTAATACTGAAGATAAGCCCCTGATATAACCTGAAAGAGAAGAAAAACAAGTTAGATTATACTCAATCAAGGGGCGATCCGGTCCAATGGGCGTCGCAGGTCCGGGTCCGGCGCCTCCCATCTTCATGCGATGTCGTCATCTTCCTTGCTTCTGTCGCAGCTCCTGCGCAGGCATACTGATTTGCCCTGTTGAGGGCATTGTAAAATACTGCAGTGCGCATGCGCCGGGCCTCTCTGACCTTTCCTGGCACCTGCGCACTGCAGTACTTTGCTCTGCCCTCAAGGGGACAGAGAATTTTGCCTGCGCAGAAGCCGCGACAGAAGCAAGAAGGAGGACATCATCGCATGAAGATGGGAGGCGCCGGACCCGAACCCGCGGCACCCATCGGACCGGACCTCCCCCGGGTGAGTATAATTTAACTTGTTTTTCTTATCTTTCAGGTTACATAGGGGGCTTATCTACAGAATTACAGAATACTGTTATCTACAGCCCCTAATGGCGGTGGCCGCATCTTATATGCGAAAAATGAGGTGACAGGTTCCCTTTAAAGGACTTTTTTCTGAGTCTTTCTTTCTTTTGATTAAGAGGCTAGTAGTGGGGAATGGGGATGTCTTATAAACGCCTCTCCATTACTAACCCCTGGGATTAATGTCAGCTGACATTATAAAGCTGACATCAACCCCAAAAATATTACCATACTTGCCATCGCACTAGGGCAAGTGGGAAGAACCAGGAAAAGTGCCAGAATTGCACATCTAATGGATGTGCCTTTTCCAAAGAGGCTATGGGCTGCTGAGGAGGGCTAATAATATCCATGGTCCTTTTCCAGTCTGAGAATACCATACCCCAGCTGTCTGCTTTAGCTTGACTGGTAATTAAAAATGGGGGACTGCATGCCATTTTTAAAATTATCTATTTAAATAATTTTAAAAAATGGCATGGGGACCTCTACATTTTTGATAACCAGCCAAGTTAATTCTGACAGCTGGGGGCTGCAGCCCTCAGCTGTCAGTTTTGCCAGTGGTGGTTATCTATATATATAAAACTGAATGTATGTATGTGTGTATCACCAACCAATCATGAAGAATCTTTCATTTCACCAGAGCTGTTCAAAAGAAGCTGAGCTGTGATTGGTTGCTATGAGCAACAGTTTTTCTTGCAACCAATCACTAAGCATCACTCATTTCACCAGAGCTGGTTAAAAGAAGCTGAGCTGTGATTGGTTGCCATGAGCAAGTGTTCCGACATGACAACACCTCAGCAGACACTGACTGGGTGGAAGAAATCTGGCATCCTTGGGAACAAAAGCTCCCAGCCATTGTCTGCCCCACATTGGTTTTGACACTAGGCCTCTCTTAAAGGGATCCCCGGTATGGAAGTTAAAACCGTTCCACTCAGCTCTGTGGTTCTGACCCCAGGGTCTCTTAAAGGGATCATTGGTATGGAAGTTAGGGCAAATCCACTCTGCGCTTTGGTACTGACCCCAGGCCTTTCTTAAAGGGATCTCGAGTATGGAAGTCAGGGCAAATCCATCCAGCGCTTTGGTTCTGACCCCAGACCTCTCTTAAAGGGATCCACGGTATGGAAGTCAGAGCAATTGCCTTCAAATGCTCTGATACTGATCCCAGGCTCTCTTAAAGGGATCTCCTGTGTGCAAGTCAGGGCAAATCCACTAGGCGCTCTGGTTCTGATTCCAGGCTCTCTTAAAGGGATCCCCGGTATAGAAGTCAGGGCAAATCCACTCTGCACTTTGGTACTGACCCCAGGCCTCTCTTAAAGGGATCTCCGGTATGTAAGTTAGAGTAAATCCCTCAGCACTCTGATTCTCACCCCAGGCCTCTCTTAAAGGGATCCCTGGTATGGAAGTTAGGACCTTCCACTCAGCGCTCTGGTTCTGACCCCAGGCTGGTGGAATGATGTGGGATATTAGGGGTAGTAGTCCAGTGGCTCTGGCTGATGGGATGATGTGGGATATTAGGGGTAGTAGTCCGGTGGCTCTGGCTGATGGGATGATGTGGGATATTAGGGGTAGTAGTCCGGTGGCTCTGGCTGACAGGATGATGTGGGATATTAGGGGTAGTAGTCCGGCGGCTGTGACGGAATGATGTGGGATATTAGTGGTAGTTGTCCGGTGGCGCTGGCTGATGTGGGATATTAGGGGTAGTAGTCCGTGGGCTTTGACGGGATGATGTGGGATATTAGTAGTCCGGTGGCTCTGGCTGACGGGATGATGTGGGATATTATAGTGAATGTGGCTATGCGGAGTGTGCAGGGCTATACACTCAGCTTTATATAAATATATAGCTATAATCATTATTATTTGTTATAACTAACTGTAGTTAGTTACTATGCCCGGGCAGCGCCGGGCTCTTCAGCTAGTAAATAATAAACAAGACCTCACGTCTTTTTTTATTTTTGACATAGTGAGTCTCAGGCTAATCACAGCCATGCCAATACTTAAAATGGCTGTGATTGAGCTGGATATGCCCATACACGAAAGCTAGTTGATTGGCTGTGATGTAGCCTTTCAACAAGCTTTGTTTGGGCTGCCAAACCCATTCAGTAACATTCACTTCTGGGAGAAGTCCATGTTTGGGATCCGTGTACAGATTCTAGTTGTCCAGTATGGACCCCTAACTTTACCGTTCAGGTATGCCCATCTCTAGTGATAATTTGATAAGCTGGAAATGACCCTAATAATTATGGAATCTTCAACTTTACAGCTGGGTAGTAATGCAGATAAGATGGGGCCCAGTGGTCCAGGCTTGATTGTTTAGTATTTTGCTATTAGAGTGTGGCATTGGAAAATCTGTATCGGACTTTGTATCTTGTGCATTGCCAGAAAACAGAAGATTGGGGATCTGTTACGCAGAAGCAAGCAACAGACCTTACTGTTTTAGTTGGAAAAATCTGGCACCATGATGGGGGTCCTGTTTTTGTTCATGTGGTGTCACAAAGGTGAGACCGAAACTTGGTATATTCTTGGAAAATTGTCGGACAACTGCTATTTTTAGGGGGCACTCGTGGTCTACTAGAATTGAGAGCTTTGTAGGCTGATCAGTGAAACAATTTATATTACTGTATCTTCACATTGGACAACCAATAACAAGGTATTACAAGACTAAGTCTCCAGGAACAATAAGCTTCTATGTGTTGATGCAAGAGTTGATCATAAACCAGGGAGACGTTTTCCTACTACCTAGGCCACCAAGGCTCAGAAAGTAGAGCTTTAGAAGATCATATAGCAATCAAAGGATGTAATCTAGTTGTCAAGAAACTTAACATCTAGATCAGTTCTCCCCATCCCCAATTCTCAATAACCACCAACAGATCTTGTTCTGTTGGTGGCTCTTGAGGATTGAGGATGGGGAGAACTGATCTAGATGATCAGGGAGTTGTCCCTGTTGCTATTCTCCTGAGTTACCAGGGACTGGACAGAAGTTGTGATGAATAGGATGAATAGGATTTTGTTTTAAATCCCCTTTCAAGAGTTCAGAGAGTGTGGTCTCCACTGGTAGCAGAAGTGGTGACATGCAGTCAGTCAGTCAGTTGACCACTGCAGTCAATTACGATCCTCTATAATTGTATATGTATGTATGTATAAAAGGTGACCACTGAGGCCAAAACTTGGGTTATAATTTTCAGATGACTGTTGGACCCAAGTCATCATCACTTTCACTACCTATTGGGAGCACAAGAGCGGTAGTGCTGGAGCAGAAAGGGTCATAACGGTTAAGTTAGACTTTTTTCTTTCTGACGACTTTTCTAATCTGTATGAATTTATCTTGTATGTGTGTTTTCTACAGCATTTGTTAAAATTTGTCTGCAACCAAGGGTGTACACGGAGAAAAGACCCTTATAAATAAGACCATGGTGTTTCTTTACTTCTCTTCTTTGAGCAATGTGTGACTTTTAGCTTGACCCAGTCATTCCTTGCTCGCAGAGACATTTACCTGTCATGTGCCATTTATACCAGTGCCGTCTTATGTTATTGAGTGGTGTTTGGATCATCTGCTTGTTTGTTAGGAGTTGTAGAGCCAATTTATCACTTTAAACTATCAGACCACCCTTGAGAAAGGTTTATGGGCCAACCTATGCTGTGGTCACCATAAACTTTAAGAAATGAAAATGCAGTTTTGTGTCCTCTGGGATATATACTGTAGTTCCATCCAGGCTGGGAGATATAGCGTTAACTTCATTCAGTGCTTGTTCTCTACTGCTTGATTTTGGTGGTACTAAAAGATATTTTATTTTTTAACAGCCTTCGGCCATAATGACTTGATGGATGAACACACTGTAGGAAAATTGATGTTGTCAAAGCCAAGATAGGTTCATCAGGGTCTTCAAGAAAGAAAAACTACCCCTATATATATATATATACTCTTTATTAATTATCAAAAAAATCAATGTCAAGAAAAAATATAGTTACAAAAATATGAAAAAACACCCTAAAAAGGGGGATCTCAGCCAGGGAATCAGGGTAGCGGCCCTTGGAAAAATGTTGAAAAATAACAGTATGCCTTACATTGTCCCTAGCAGATTATCTACAGTATATAGGGGTAGTTTTTCTTTCTTGGTGTCTTTTTATAATACTCCCCTTTTTTGGTGTATCCAATTAACACTTTATACAGTTACATCAGGGTCTTCCCCAATCTTATATTTATAGTATCAAATCATCGGGTTGCAGGTCTTCCTCTATGCCTTGTTCCTTCTATACTTCCAACCATGATGTCCTTCTCCAGTGATCGCTCTCTTCGATTGATGTGTCCAAAATAGGCAAGTAGAAGCTTTGTGATCCTTGCTTCCAGTTACATGTCTGTCTTGATTTGTTCTTCTTGCCATCCATGGTATTGATATCATCCTTTTCCAGCACCACATGTCAAAGGCTTCAATTCTTCTTCTGTCTTGTTTCTCTATTGTCCAGGTTTCGCATCCATATGTTACTATAGAAAGGTCAAAGCGCCCATAATCCTGCTGTCCACTGCCAGTTATAATTTGACTTGCTTCTGTGTAACTTGTGCCTTGTTATTCTCCCAGTGCTGACTTTTGACTTCAGCTCGCTTTTTGACTATTCTCCTTCACGATTTTGTCCCTACACCAACCTCCTGATTCTGACCTGGCTATGCGTCTATTCTCTTGCCTCTTGTTCGCTCCTCAAGATAGCAGCTTTTCTGTAGAATCAATCCAGAGTAGAGATGAGCGAATGTATCAATGTTCGCCGATTAATTAGTTGAATATTTGCCAAACATAGCTGAATGCCATTCACCTCAATGGGAGGCAAAAATAAACACATGCACAACACCTTAAAATGGACCCAAATGCTGCCAAAACACATCAATGAGGGACAGACACCAGGACAGTGGCTTCACTTTACCCACAGTGCAAATTGTAGCATGGAACTGCAGCAATCAGCCAAACATGAGGTATCGGGGTTTGGGACAGCATTTACAGCTTTCAATTGAACGTCACAGTAAGATGAGGTGGGTGAGAGATCGGTGTAGGCCCCCTTTGCTGGGAGCACTGATACCACATGCAACACCTCTACCTGCTTTCATGCTGAGCCACACTCAGGTAATTTTCAGTTTTGTAGACTACCATTGTCAGAAAAATTTAAGGATAGTATCACAGGTAGTTGAGCCCAAGGAAGTGGGTGCCTGACTGTCTCAGAGGCCTACTGCTACAGTACAGGCAACACACATGAAGGAGACCCAACCAGGAGTGTTCAAATTTCAAAAATTATTGGAAGACACCACAAAAGTGTCATCAATTTCACCACAGTAGAAATAGTATAATAGGGACCGACAGATCTTTCACTATACCCAATCCAGCAGATGGCCACCCAACAAGGAGTGTTCACGTTTCCAGAAATTATTGGCAGACACCGCCAAAGTAGCATCAATTTCACCACAATAGAAATAGTCTAATAGGGACCGATAGGTCTTTCACTACACCCAATCCAGCAGATGGACACCCTACAAAGAGTGTTCAAATTTAAAGACATGAGGGTCTAATGTGACACCCCAGAGTCTGGTTGTCACAGTGACATTGCCTCCCTCTAAGAGGTGAAGTCATGCTTGGAGGCAGAAAGGGACCCCCATGCCAGGTAATAGATTAAAAATCATAATTTCCTGCTGCAGGTCAGAAAAGGGAGCTGCCTTTTAAATTCTGGCCAGCAGAGGGGGTTGATGAGTCAGCTAGAAATCAGCTGAGGGAGTTGTCATGGAAACGAAGCAGCTGTGAGCTGTGAGGAGAAATGACAACGGTTTAAACGTGAGGACGTGAGGTAAAAGGATCTTTCTGGAAGATCCTGTCAGTTCAAGACAGGCAGCTGATCTGACAAGAGGAAAAGGACACGAGCAGAGATAAGAGGCCCTGGGAAAGCTAAAATACTGCATATAGCAGACCCCTGAGCGAAACGCTAATAAGGAGAAAAGGGACATCAGAGTCCTAGGCTGACAGGAGCTGTAAGTCCTGATAGCTGTATCTGAAAGTACAGCGGATTGTAAATTCCTGTGCACATTGATCACCTGAGGGCACGTCAGCAGATAAGGAGCCCGGGGCTGATGGTGAAAAGGATGATACCCGTGGAATAGGCTCACGCTGACAGCCGTACAGGTTAGTGAAACCATCACGAATAGAGGGTCGCAGCATAGTTATATACAGACCCACACACATAGCGCAGAAAGGAAGGTTCTAAATCCCCACCTGGCAAGGTGGATCCCCTGAATCCCTCCAGGCGAGCCGGACTCATTCCATCACCTGTATGTGGTACTCCGGACTGCAACCTATTACCAGTAAAAGGTAAAGAAACTGCACCTCTCTGTGTCTATCTCTCATTTATCTGCACCCCAACATTTACAGCCATTTTTACTATTTATTTAACATCTTTGCCCTTGGACTGCAGCCCTACCTGTGGAGGGCTACAACATCATAGCTGCACCCAACATCCATACCAGAGGAACAACACTGCAGCGCTGGTCACCTCTAACCTGAATAACACAGGTGACCTCATGTATTTCACCATCTATAAACATTATCTTTATTTTTACCACATAAATAGCACACAACTTTCCCCTATTTTATTATTGGACGTCTCTGGGCCACGGACCGGGTCGCCACCGCCGTAACACCGTCCCCCATGGAAGTCGACGGGCCCGATACCCCCAGGCCCCGCGGGGCACTTCAATTGGCATCACGAACAGGATTTAGCGAGCCTAGCAAAGTTGGGTACAAGGAGCCTGGGAAAGCTGGGTACTGTGCGCCTTAGACTTTATTAAATTGTGTGCTAAAGACTTTACTGAGCTTTCAAATGACCGCCATAACTGCGTCACACAGTGCGTGCGAGCAGAGAGGGGCGTGCCAGTGAAACTGAAGTTGCACTCTATTGTGAACAAGTGAAAAACAGGAAGAAAATGCTCAACGCGGGTGAAGATTCAGCAGCGGTCGCAGCTGCAGCCCCCATAATGCCGCTATCAATGCCATATATACCAGGAGTGGCTTGATTACCTCAGTACTCAGGGGAGTCGCACACCCTGAGCGATTTTAAAGAAAGACTATGTAGTTTGTTCAAAGTGTACCCCCTGTCAGAAAGCCAAAAAGTCAGTATCCTCATTGGCCAGTTAACTGGTGCGGCCCAGAGGGAAGTAATGTCCTGGCCGGACACTGATAAAAGAACTGTCAAACAAATCTTAGCCAGACTGAAAGACACTTTTGATACCCGTACTGCAACAGAGATAAAAATGAGATTTTTTTGGGTGCAAACAGAGAGTGCAGGACAGTATACGGGACTATGCCCTTAATCTTCAGGAGGCACTACAGGCTGTAAAGCAGGTTGATCCTGAGAGCGTGCAAGATGAAGATAGATTATTAACAGAGCAGTTCATAGAGGGACTCCAGTCTAACAACCAAAGGACACAGCTGCGCATAATGGCCCTACAAAATCCTGAATTGGACTTTGCACACTTTAAGGATAGAGCCATCAGAGTGCTGCATGAACCGAACCCTAGCAGCACAGAGCCCTCTCAGCATCCTGCAATTACATACCAGCAGGAGGCAGCATCCTTTCCAAAGACCCCTATTGAGACTGACAAGCTGTCCCAAGATGATGATTCTGCTGCAGACTTACATCTCCAAGTCAAGGAACTAACCAAAACTGTGGCTACACTCACAAAAACTGTGCAGTCCTTGCAAGTGATTCCAAAGAAGAAGATCCAGCTGGCCTCCAGTCCAGAAGACGTCCTGTGGCGACAGCAGAAGAGGATCCCACTGACCAGAGGGAGAGACAGTGATCGTTACGACGCGGACGGACAGCCCATCTGTCGCCGCTGCAACAAAGCAGGACACCTAGCAAGATACTGTCATTTAAACAAGCAACTCCTGGGGCAAAGAGCCAACGCTCAGGAGTAAGACGACCAAGCCCACCAAATTGGCGAGACAAGTACGTAGGAGGATGACCAGTCTTGCCTGTTGTGATTGACGGTTTTCCGATGAACGCGTTACTGGACACCGGCTTCCAGGTAACAACGATACCATATGTTCTTTTTAAGCAGTACTGGGCAGATTCGGACATTACTCATAGCCCAGATAAAGACCTTACCATTCTTGCCAGCAATGGTCAGCCCTTGCCTCAGATGGGATATAAAGAGGTGACCATCAAGATTGGCCGAGTAGAATTGCAATCGCAAGGTTTGATAATAGTTGATATTGACAAACGAGAATGCCATCCTATGATCACTTTAGGTACTAATGTAATTGAAAATTGTCTTGGAGAAATTATTGTTTTGTTACAACAGGTAGCTGAGACTGCCAGCTCCAGTCAGCAACGGGTCCTGCAAAAGGAGATCAGAGCCCTGATGCAGAGACAACAGGTAGAGCTGTCTGGTGGAGAAGTCGGCAGTGTCAGAGTAAGTGATCCTTTCCCCATTGCAGTACCTCCCAGAAGTGAAATGTTAATTTGGTGTCGGGCAGCAATAGGCCTCAGGGGTCAAGATTACCAAGCCTTGGTAGAACCCATGTATTCTGATAGTAGGCCCACTATCCTGACAGCCAGAGGGGTAGTTGATGTCCGCAAGGGGAGAGTACCAATACGCATCTTAAATTGTGGGGAGAGAGAGGTCCAGTTACCCTGGTATGCCACCCTTGCTAAATTGTTCACCGTCAGCAACAATGCAATCGAGACACTAGAACCCTTGTAGCAGGAGGATTGGTGTCAGCAGCTACACGTAGGCACTGACTCCACCCCTTCACACCAAAAGCATGGGGCTTACCAGGTGGCTCGAGAATTTGAACGGGTCTTCAGCAAGCATCCTCTAGATGTTGGGCAGGCAAAAGGGGTTCAACATCATATCCCCACCGGAGATCATCCACCCATTAAAGAGAGACACCAGCCTGTACCCCCAGCACATTACCAATGTGCCAAGAGTATGTTACAAGAGATGAAGGAGGCTGGGGTAATCAGAGATATTTGTAGCCCCTGGGCAGCTCCATTAGTCCTCGGTAAGAAGAAAGACAGTACTATGAGAATGTGTGTAGACTACAGGCGGATTAACAGCATTACACATAAAGACGCGTACCCATTGCCTAGAATTGAGGAATCACTAGCTGCACTGAGAACTGCTAACTATTTCTCTACCTTAGATCTCACCAGTGGGTATTGGCAGGTTCCTGTGGCAGAGGCAGACAAAGAGAAGACAGCGTTTACAACACCAGTGGGCCTCTGCGAGTTTAACTACATGCCGTTCGAGCTCTGCAATGCACCAGGAACATTTCAGCGGTTAATGGAATGCTGCCTTGGACATAAAAACTTTGAAACCGTTCTGCTGTACCTGGATGACATCATCGTCTTCTCCAAAACCTACGAAGACCATTTGAAGCACCTAGTCGAGGTATTCGAAGCCCTGTCAAACTTTGGCCTGAAAATAAAACCGTCCAAATGTCACCTTTTGAAACCCAAGGTGCAGTACCATGTGGTGAGCGCGGAAAGTGTGGCACCCGATCCTGACAAAGTCACCGTTATCCGGGACTGGAAAAGACCCAGCACTATCCATGAAGTGAGGCAATTTCTTGGGTTATAGGCTACTACCGAAGATTTATCAAGGACTTCACCAAGATAGCGGCACCACTGCAAGATCTTCTAGTGGGCCAATCCAAGAAGGCCAAGAACAAAAATCTTCCGTTCGAGTGGAACAAAAGGATAGAAGAGTCCTTCACCAAGTTGAAATTGGCCCTCACAGGAGATGAGGTCCTGGCCTACCCTGACTATGACCAACCATTTTTACTTTACACTGACACTAGCAACGTGGGATTGGGAGCAGTGCTGTCACAAGTGCAGAAAGGCAGAGAGAGAGTGATTGCCTACGCCAGCAGGAAGCTTCGTCCCACTGAGAGGAACTCCGACAACTACAGTTCCTTTAAACTGGAGTTCCTCGCCATAGTCTGGGTGGTAACAGAGCGTTTCAAGCACTACTTGGCTTCAGCAAAGTTCACCATCTACACGGACAATAATCCGCTAACCCACCTTGAAACGGCAATGCTCGGGGCACTTGAGCAGCGATGGATGGCCCGGCTGTCCAACTACGAGTTCGCCATCAAGTACAGAGCAGGACATAAGAACGCTAATGCGGATGCGTTGTCCAGGATGCCCAATTCACCAGACGGGGGAGAAGATCCAAAAGAACTCGAAGAAATCGAGTTACCAGCCTTCCACCATCCAATTCAGACCAGCGCTCTCAAGGAGTGAGGAATAAGTGCTAGTTGTACGAGAGGTAACGTTGAATCCATTACCCCATCATGGGTGGGCAGAGACACAAGACAGTGATCCAGCTGTTCACCTAGTAAAGGAGTGGCTGGCACAAGCTGATGCACACCCTGGTCCAGATGATCCACAGGAAGCACAGCAGCTATGGAAGGAGAGAGGCAAGCTGTTAATCTATAAGGGTAAACTGTATCGGAGGAACATCAACTCGCGCACACAAGAACTGGTCTGGCAGGTGGTAGTCCCGAAGAGGGATGTGCCAATGGTCTTAGAGGCGTACCACAATGGAGCAGGACACTTCGGTTGGAAGAAGTTGGAGATCCTACTTCGTGAAAGATTCTACTGGGTTGGCATGAGGAATTCCATTGAGAAGTGGTGCCGAGAATGTGGCCCATGCTACCTTCACAGAAAAGACCGAAGCAGCCAGCGAGCCCCATTACAGCCGATAATCACAAAACAGCTGCTTAAACTGGTAGCCTTGGATTACGTGAAGTTAACTCCGAGTAGGAATGGCTACACCTATGCTTTGACCATCGTGGACCATTACTCAAGGTTCTTGGTAGTCGTACCTGTTAAAGACCAAACAGCGAAGACAGCAGCCAAGGCATTTCAGCAGCACTTTTGTCGACCGCACGGATACCCTGAACAAGTGCTCACTGACCAAGGTCCAGCCTTTGAGACAGAAGTGTTCCAGGAGTTCTGTAACATGTATGGTTGCAAGAAAATCAGAATGACGCCGCACCATCCACAGACAAATGGCATGTGTGAGAAGATGAACCAGGTGGTCTTTGACTTATTGAAGACCTTACCTCTGGAAGAATGAAACCAGTGGCCAGAGAAGATGCCAGATCTGGTAGATCTATATAATCATATACCGGTAAACTCCACCAATTACACTCCGGCCTACGTATGGTCAGAACTGTATTTGTAAATAGTTACTCCAAAAAGGCCTTGGAAATAAGCCGCCGGCGTGGCCGAAAAACAGGCCCAACTACAGAGTGCCCTGTAGCCACGCCCAGGGACGACACACAAAGTGGGTTAAGGCGGGTTAAGGACACCAACCAAACTCTAGGTACAAGCACAAAGACAATTCCTGGATAGCAGCTTAAGGACTGGTCGCTGCAGTAACTGTGCTATTGTTTTCTTTTTCTTGTCTGGTTTTTGATAATTTTTACAATTTTAAGACTTTGTAAATTTGCATGAATTGTTGCTGTTAACAATTCTTGTCATATTTTCCTCAGTCCAGGAGTACTGAACTTAACTGGGGGGAATGTGACACCCCAGAGTCCGGTTGTCACAGTGACATTGCCTCCCTCTAAGAGGTAAAGTCATGCTTGGAGGCAGAAAGGGACCCCCATGCCAGGTAATAAATTAAAAATCACAATTTCCTGCTGCAGGTCAGAAAAGGGAGCTGCCTTATAAATTCTGGCCAGCAGAGGGGGTTGGTGAGTCAGCTAGAAATCAGCTGAGGGAGTTGTCATTGAAACGAAGCAGCTGTGAGCTGTGGGGAGAAATGACGACAGTTTAAACGTGAGGACGTGAGGTAAAAGGATCTTTCTGGAAGATCCTGTCAGTTCAAGACAGGCAGCTGATCTGACAAGAGGAAAAGGACACGAGCAGAGATAAGAAGCTCTGGGAAAGCTAAAATACTGCATATAGCAGACCCCTGAGCGAAGCGCTAATAAGGAGAAAAGGGACATCAGAGTCCTAGGCTGACAGGAGCTGAATCTGAAAGTACAGGGGATTGTAAATTCCTGTGCACATTCATCACCTGAGGGCACGTCAGCGGATAAGGAGCCCGGGGCTGATGGTGAAAAGGACGGTACCCGTGGAATAGGCTCACGCTGACAGTCATACAGGTTAGGCCGGATTCACATTCGTGCTTTTGAGTGCAGCGACGGCCTGCGCACGGCCGCCGCTAAGCCCCGCCCCCTGCCCCGCCTCCACCGGTATCTCCGCCTCCGGGTGCATGACGTTGCATGCGTCGTGCGTCCCCTATCTTCATCACAGAGGGCGCAGGCCGTGCGCAGTCTGCGCACAGTCTGCGTTTGGCGGCGCATGCGTCCTTTTGACGGTGCGCCGAGCAGCGCCAAACGCAACCTGTTGCATTTTGGTTTTGCTCGGCGCACCGTCAAAATGACGCATGCGCCGCCAAACGCAGACTGTGCGCAGACTGCGCACGGCCTTCGCCCTCTGTGATAAAGATAGGGGACGCACGACGCATGCAACGTCATGCGCCCGGAGGCGGAGATACCGGTGGAGGCGGGGCAGGGGGCGGGGCTTAGCGGCGCCGTGCGCAGGCCGTCGCTGCGCTCAAAAGCGCGAATGTGAAACCGGCCTTAGTGAAACCATCACGAATAGAGGGTCGCAGCATACAAAGCGCCAAAAGGAAGGTCCTAAATCCCCACCTGGCAAAGTGGATCCCCTGAATGCCTCCAGGCGAGCCGGACTCATTCCATCACCTGTATGTGGTACTCCGAACTGCAACCTATTACCAGTAAAAGGTAAAGAAACTGCACCTCTCTGTGTCTTTCTCTCATTTATCTGCACCCCAAAGTTTACAGCCATTTTTACTATTTATTTAACATCTTTGCCCTGGGACTACAGCCCTACCTGTGGAGGGCTACAACATCATAGCTGCGCCCAACATCCATCCCAGAGGAACAACACCGCAGCGCTGGTCACCTCTGACCAGAATACCACAGGTGGCGTCACGTATTTCACCATCTATAAACATTATCTTTATTTTTACCACATAAATAGCACACAACTTTCCCCTATTTTATTATTGGATGCCTCTGAGCCACGGACCGGGTCGCCGCCGCCGTGACACTGTCCCCCATGGAAGTCGACGGGCCCGGTACCGAGTACCCCCAGGCTCCGCGGGGCGCTCCACTTACACCACAGTAGTGGCATCAATTTCACCTCAGTAGAAATAGTCTAATAGGGACCGACAGTTCTTCCACTACTCCCAATGCAGCAGATGGACACCCAACCAGGAGTGTTCACATTTAAAGAAATGAGGGCCTTACACCACAGAACTGGCATCAATTTCACCACAGTAGAAATAGTATAATAGGGACCAACAGGTTTTCACAACTTCCAATTCATAGAAAACTGAAGAAAAGAAACCAAAAAAATGTCCGATAATTAACAATATTTATTAAGGAATGTAAGGTACAATGAAATAAAAGGGCGGGAAACCAATGCCAAGGAAAGGATACAACATAGGGGACACTAAAGTATACTAATAAAAAGCCAAATTGGTCATCATATCAAAATTTACATATGAGCACAGTTCTGTGCAATACATGAGGTAGAAGTTAATACCTATTGAAGTGCAAATGCATAAAAAGAGTATTTGCAATACATAAGGTATAGACTGGTAGATAATAAGGTGCAAGTGCTTAAATTAAATGCCAGTGCATTAGCAGATTGTCACACACAAAAAAAGACCTAATGAATCATCATAAAGGTATTGTGTAAGGTTAAACAATACTTAGTGTTAAAGTTAGGCTTCCAAAGGTGAATAGCAATGTGCTGTTACCTCATGTATGGAGTCCCCAGGATGCGCCCACCAAAACGCGCGTCAGGGTGGGCGCATCCTGGGGACATCCTCTGCTTCCTCATCTTCTTCTGGGACCACCATCTCCTCCCGCAGGCTATTCAAAGTCTGCTCCAGCATATAGATGACCGGAATAGTGATGCTGATGACGGCGTCGTCAGCGCTAACCATCTTAGCAGCAATTTCAAAACAGTGCAGAAAGGTGCAGCGTTCCCCAATCTGTGCTAAATCTGTAAACATTATAAGCATCACGTCTGTACTGCGTTGGCCCAGGCTATACGACATTACATACTGTGTCAGGGTTAGTTGCTGCTGCCACAGTAGATTGTGGATTGTATTGGGTGTGATTTTGTGGTGGAGGAAGAGGAGGAGAGGCCTCTTGAAGCTGCACTTGCCATCCACTCGAGTACATGCTCTTTCTGGGCATCTTCGACAAGGCATACCACTGTGTGTCTGCCAAAGAAAGGTAGTGGTATAGCCTGTCCAGTAACATAAGTTGTCAGTTGTCTTTGCATAGGATGTGACGTAGCTTCACTAGTGCTTTCACAAACATTACCACCTACCCCATATACACCTTGAACACCAAACCTAATTCCCCTTCCACCACGTCCTCGCTTTTTAGGAGCACAGTATTAGCAACAAAAAATTAGATTTTTAACTCTGCACCACCTCTGCTAACAGCTGAATTTCAGTGACAGTAAATTCAAAGTTGAAATATGGCGTGCTGTATCGCGTTAGTCACAGAAAAAACAATTGTTTTGAGTGTGGATGAGTTCTCTATAACAGAAGAATATTTTTTCGCCTAGTGTTCAGGCCTCTATAACACAGTAGATGATACAAACTATTTTTAAAGTCAGGTCCCTTACTGTATGACGTTAATAACAGAAGAATTTTTGTGGCCTCTGGATCAGGCCTCTACAGCTTAATTTCAACCCAATAAAATGACAAAGTGTGATATGGCGGGTTATCTAACTTTTTGCAACTGAAAAATTATAATTTGTTTTTAATGTGCCGTGCGCTAGTAGGATTTTTGCGTGCGCTGCGCACTTTTGAAGGTTCGCCGAACGCACCATGTTGCATTTTGGTGTGCTTGACGCCCCTTCAAAAGTGCGCACTGCGCAGCGCACGCAAAAATCCTACTAGCGCACGGTCTGCACACCCTATGCTAAACATAGCGTGCGCAGATCGCAAGCAGCGCTGTGCGATAGTAGGGAGGAGATGACCGGAGGAGGCGGGCAGGGGCGGGGCTTAGCGGCGTCGTGTGCTGCGTGAAGATACGCTAGTGTGAAACTAGCCTTAGGTCCGCAGACAGGTTACTATCACCACCACAAAGTGACCACGTGGGATACAGCAGACTGATTCACATTTAGCAACAGAAAAAATTACAACTTTTTTTTAAATGTGCCTTAGCTCTGGAGACAGCTTTATATCACCACAGCACTAAATGACAAGGTGGGATACAGCAGGCTGTTTAACATTTTTTCACTAGCTGCATGTGCATTAAAATGCTATACTCCTGCATGGATCACAAGAGAAGCAGTGCACAACACGTGCCCTGCTGGCTTTCTTTGTGCACCTCAGTATGGCCAAAAAAGAAAAAAAAGTGCTTGAAGGTAAATTTAGCATCCACACTGGACACTAGCTACCTACACTATCTGACTGATATACAACCACCTAGCTAAGGCCTGTTTTTTGGCGTCCGCCAAAGTGTGAAAAACGGATCCGTTTCCGTTTTGCCACAAACGGATGATTCCGGATCCGTTTTTTGGACAGATCTGCTTTAGCCACTAATGCAAGTCTCTGGTTAAAAAAACGGATCCGCCAAAAAAAATGGCGGATCCGTTTTTTTTGCTAAACGGCGGATTTTGACGGACGTCTAAAAACGGATGTGTGAAACAGGCCTTACTAGCTACAATAAAATGTGGGATACAGCAGGCTTTTCCACATTTAGCTTCTGAAAAAATATTATTTAAATGCTATACTTATGCATGGAGTACAATAGAAGCAGTGCACAACACATTTGTAGGATATGTGCCTTGCTGGCTTTGTCTGTGAACCTCAGTAATGCCCCCCCCAAAAAAAAAAAAATTCCGGAAGGTAAATTTTACATCCACACTGGACACTAGCTATCTACACTATCTGACTGATATACAACCGCCTAGCTAACTAGCTGAAATCTTGCTGTTAAGAGTGGCAGCATCAGGAGCAGCCTCTCTGCTCTCTTACAGTGTCAAAATGGTGCTAAAACAAGATGTCCGCTATTTATATGGAGGGGGACATGTGATTTCAGCAGCCAATGACACAAGCCGTTGTGTCAGGACATATTGGATGTTTCCTGCACCCTGATTGGCTAGCCGCAAAGTGCACACATAAAGTTAGGGGGAAAAAATGACTGCTGTGCTTACAAGAACGCCGTGCCTCTGGGCTCTGAAAACCCCTCCCCTCATCAAACACATGCCCAATGCTCGTGATACACCACCATCATTGCTAAGGTGCTGAAAATACTTCTGTGGCAACGCAAATATATTCCCGCACTTTTACTGAATGTTACCGATTTTTATCGATTTTATAAAATTTTGCTTGGGTTTCCGATCACGAATCCGAATGTGCCATATTCCTGCCGAATTCATATTTGGTGATCGCTCATCACTAATCCAGAGGACCCCGTTTTAAGACACGATCCCTGTACAGGGGTAAAGTGTGAAAGCTATGGTTTCTCTGGAATCTGTCGGATGGAGTCTGTCCCATGTAGCATTTTTACACCGGTGGCCTCTGACTTAGTTTTATTGGATGGGGTGTAGTGGCTTAGCTGGTCCTCTAAGAGCTGAGATTTCGAGAAGCAGAAAACGTGTTGATAGTCAGAGCTCCTACGCATTGTCACAAAGACGCCGTAACGCAGGGAAAAAAAAGAAAATAATGTAGCAGTTAATTAACAGGAACAGTGGCACCTGGGCGAAGACTTCTTCTGGAGGCAGTGCTAGTTCTTCCTACACTGGATACAATGGATACAATGTTGCCAATCGCAGATTGATGAGACCATAAGACAGATACCATCGATCGGGAAGACCTTGGTGCGATGCTGACCCACACATTTTCAAATACTTCTTTAAGCATCTGTTAGGCAACGAAATGAACTGAACCGTAGCCCACTCTATTTATGCCCGGGAACAGCAGTGCACTGTGGGTAAGGCTGAGCAAGCTTCTCTCTCGCACACTGCCTGTCCTGCCAAGCTTCACGTTCTCCAACACAACAGATGAAGTGTGGGCAATGACACTTCGTGGCCCCCCTCCCATGCACACACATACACACTGCCCTGCCAGACCTTCCATTATTATTTCCATCACTTATTTATAAGGCACTAACGTACGGGGCGAGATTAACCCCTTTAATGCCGAGAAGGCAGACGGTAGTGATCAAAATAAGAGTATTCCGCTATGTTGACGTAATCCTGTAACATATGTTTGCATGTGACTCTCTTTCAGTTATTTATAAGTAGAATATTATAAAATAGGATATGCCAAGATAGTATGAGGGTCTCACTGAAGACTGGTGTCAATCTACACTTATTATGGAATTGGATTGCACGTAGCCAATACTAACACACTTTACTCCTATTATTAGACCATTTCATCGATGAGCAACTCTGTTTCTAGAGGAAAGCGGCAGAAAAAAATCGATTTTACCCACTGCTGCCATGTGAGATTGCCAGTAGAGTATTGGCTGCTGTTTGTGGCATCCGGTAGACCAGGGGCAGAGATATCATTGGTGCAACCTGTGCAGCAGCACAGGAGCTCACGAAGTATTGCGTCCCATTTCCACACCCAAAGCAGTCGAAATTTTGCATTATGATGATCCAATGGTCTGCAAAGGGCCCATATGCTGTTTTTGTACAGGGGCCCTTCTCGGTCTGTGTCCGCCAGAGTTGTAGACTGTCTTCCTCCTCACTTTTAGATGGTTCCATTTCCATTTTTTATTTAATGCAAGCAGGGCAACCATACATATGCAGATATTTATGATCACTGGTAACATATCCGCCTCTACGTTAAGCTCTTTATAAGTTAGAATTGTCTCCATGGTGCTAAGAACAAGCTACGTGAGCTACAGGACATGGCACCACAGCAATTTGCATGAGATTAATGGTACTAAGGACAAGTTCAATGACCTATCTGTCTCTTCCATGATATTCCTGGCACTTACCCAGTAAGCTCTATGGCACTAAAGACAGTAGGTACAAGGTCCAAGACCAACATGGTAGTAAAGATAAGCACCATGAGTTCGGTGGAGATAGGGACCAGCTTAATGAGTTACCTGTCTCGGAAGACAAGTTTCATGATACTCCTCGCACTAAAGGCTTAAGCCCCCTTCACACATAGCGCAATCGCTAGCGATATCGCTAAAGCGTCACCGATTTTGTGACGCAACAGCGATATCGCTACATGTGACACTTACCTCCGACCCGGCCTCCCGCTGGATATCGTTGATTGCGCGAGATCGTCCTGGTCCATTTCTCGTCGTCGGCTTCCTGCTGGCGCCAACTAGTGACTCCATGGATGCGGGAGGAAGTCGTCACCAGAGTTGCCGTCTGACAGGTAAGTAATGACCGCCGACCGCTGCTGCATCGCTGGTGAGATCTGCCTGTTTGGCAGCTCACTAGCGACGCACCAGCGATCCTGACCGGGTCGTATCGTTATCGGGATCGCTGGTGCATCGCTAAATGTAACGGGACCTTTACTCAGTAAGCTCCATGGCACCAAAGGAAATAGGGACAAGCTTCAATACGAACAAGACTCTAAAGGTAAGCACCAAGAACTTAGTGCAAATAAGGACAAGCTTAATGAGCTACCTGTCTCAAAAGACAAGTTTCCTAATACCCCCGGCACTAAGCACTAAAGGCTTACTCAATGAGCTCCATGGCACGTTAGTAGGGACAGTAGGGACAATCTTAATGGCCAACATGTCACTAAAGATAAGCACTATCAGCTCAGGGAAATAATGACCCACTCAATAAGCTATCAATAAGCTATCTGTCTCTATGGACAAATTTAATGATACCCTTGGGCACTAAGAACTTAAAGGGAATCTGTCACCCCATTTTAGCACTATAAGATGTGGCCACCGCCATCAGGGGCAAGCATTCTGTAATGCTGTAGATAAGCCCCCGATGAAACCTGAAAGATAAGAAAAACACGTTAGATTATACTCACCGGGGAACGGAGTCGGGTGCGGTGGGTGTCGCGGCCCGGTCCGGCGCCTCCCATCTTCATACGATGATGTCCTTCTCCTTGCTTCTCCCTCGGCTCCTGTGCAGGTGTACTTTAACTACCCTATTGAGGGCAGAGTAAAGTACTGCAGTGCACAGGCGCCGGGAAAGGACAGAGAGGTCCAGCTGTAGATAAGCCCCTGATGGCTGTGGCCGCAGCTTATAGGACAAAAATGGGGTGACAGAATCCCTTTAAGGTCCCCATACATATTAGACTAAAGTCAGCCCAACCCACCCATATCAATGCATTTGGCTGATGGTCTATTGTGTATGGGGGAGATGTTGATTGTGCTTGTCTGATTCTGGATTGCCAATTGCATTCTTCTCCCTGAGATAAACCGTTGGCGGTCAGCCAAATGAGTGTTCTTGTGTATGGAAGAGTTGACTGAGATGGCTGTCTGCCAAACGATTGGTCAAAGCATCTTTTGGCTGATACCCATATAATGTGCATGGCCAGCTTTACTCAATGAGTTACCTGGCACTAAAGACAGTAGCTCCATTACTCACATGGCACTAAAGATAAGCACCATGAGCACAATTGAACTAAGGACTAGTTCAATAAGCCATAAAGCACTAAAGAAAAGATCCGTTATACCTTCCACTAAGATTACACTCCATGACCATGAGGAAAAGTTCTCAGAGCCTCATGGTGCTAAGGATACACAATTAGCTTGATGGTATGAAACAGAAGCTCAATGAGTCACTTAGCCATAAAGATGAGTTACATAATAGCCATACCACTATAGAGCTGCTCTATGAGCTCCTTGACCTTAAAGACAAGCTCTGTGATATGCATGGTCAAGTTTCACAAGCTTTATCAAAATAAGGAGAGGATCATTGGACCAACTGACACTAACAATCAGCTCCATGACCTATGTGAAAGAAATAGTAATAATTTCTTCATGGATTGCAGAGAAATAAAAACACACAGAAATACAGAAATGCTGAATAGTTATCATGATATCTTTGTTTCACAATACTGACCATGAGGTTGTAAAGGGGTTAAGTAAAAATGTCCCTTGTTGAATTTATTACTCTTTGCTAACTGGTACTGCTACATGTTTACATGTATTACCGCACGTATGAATTGGTACTGCTACCCCTTCTGAGTATTCCCATAGTTTTGTCTTTCCGTTTTACTGCATTATTGCATTTTCTTGCACATACTTGTGATAATGTTTACTGCATTTCATGGTTTGTCATTTACAGTATAGGGAAAGCGTAGTGCTCTGTTTTGGACACTAGAGGGGGCACTCTAGTGTATAGAATTCGTAGCAGGATAGGGTTAAGTGTAGGAGTGGCTGCCGGGAGTTAAGGATTGAGAAGAAGGGAAGTTAGTTCAGACGGGTCCAGGGTGCCCGAAGTGTCCACATGAGCTATAGGCCCAGGACAGCTCAGCAGCCACAGAATGTCAAGCAGTGACAGCCCACGTTATCCACGGCCACTGGACATCAATGCAGTGGACCAGTACAGTAGAAAGAAGATGTGGTGACTTATAGCCTGGGTGTACGCCTTTAGGGTGGGTGTCAGTTGAAGTGAGGAACAGAAGGAAGTTGAAGCTTCACAGGGAACAGTACAGATAGGTCGGATGCTTTTCCAGGGGCAACCAAACCGGGTGGCTGATGATTTCAAGTCTGGGGCAAAACAGGCAGAAGGAATTGTCATCATGGCTAGGTTAGGCCAGGAAGAAACTGGAAAGCAGTCTAAGACGGTCTGGTCTGGACATGTGCCGTATTGAAGCGTCAGCAAAGTAGGGAAAGCTGAGGAAGCAAGTAAAGTTGAATGTGTATCCCATGATGTGCCAACTGTGGATATAACGTGTGATGTTATCAGTAAAGAAACCATTCAAGTTACTCTGGACTATGTCTCAATTACTGGGAGTCACCTCGGAGAAGGGCTATCGCCGCATGGGAAGTGCCCAGGGGGACCCGAACCTGGAGACACAGGTACGCTGAAGATGCAATTCTCTGTGAGGGAAGGCCGTTACACAGATGCTTTAGTGTCTCTGGCCACGACTATAGTCCTGGCCTCCCCATACAAGGTAGTGGGAGTTTTGTTGGAGCAAGATGGAATAAAAAGTCGGAAGACGAGCACCATAATGTCTGGCCGTACAGTTATGGAAATATATATATTTGCTAAATCTATTGTGTTAATCAGATGATTATTATGTAGCCATTATGTAATATATTATTCAATTTACTATGTAAACAAAAGTCCTATATAATGATGGGTCACTTCCACGTTAAATGAGACTCTCTGTAAGACAGCCTGGTATGTACGTCATTGTTTGTCTCCTGATCAATGGAAACATGAGAAGCAATGGAATGAAACTGAAAGGGAGAAGATACGGATTAGATATTAGAATAAACTTTTTGACAGTGAGGGTGATTAATGAGTGGAACAGGTGGCCACGAGAGGTGGTGAGTTCTCCTTCAATGGAAGTCTTCAAACAGAGGCTGGACAGACATCTGTCTGAGTTGGTTTAGTGAGACCTGCATTGAGCAGGGTGTTGGACACGATGACCCTGAAGGTTCCTTCCAACTAATATTCTAGGATTCTGTGATGGTAAACCTACAGCCGACCTACCTGACGGCGCACTTGGAATAGTGTCCCACCCCTACATGGCAGTAAAGTCAAGCTCCATTAGCTGTATGGCACTTAGCTTTGTGTTGGAAATAGCAGAAAGAAGATGGTGTTGTGCATAGATCTGAAGGAGAGAGGAAATAAATATTTACTGTGTCAGGGAAGGCAGAGAAAAAGAGACTGTAGGTAAGGAGGAAAGCACAAAAGGAGGAAAGGAGTACAGGATAGAAGCTGTGATGACAAATTGCCTACTAAAACACACAGAGCTCACATGTAACCTATATCACTGGAAGAGACATAGACCTCATATCCAGCCTATATTACTGGGAGGACACACAGACCTTACATCCAGCCTATATTACTGGGAGAGGCACATATCTCACATCCAACCTATATCACTGGAAGAGACATAGACCTCATAACCAACTTATATTACTTGGAGAGACACAGACCTCATATCCAGCCTATATTACTGGGAGGACACACATACCTTACATCCAGCCTATATTACTGGGAGAGACACATATCTCACATCCAGCCTATATTACTGGGAGAGACACATATCTCACATGCAGCCTATATTACTGAGAGAGACACATATCTCACATCCAGCCTATATTACTGGGAGAGACATAGATGTCATAACCAACTTATATTATGGGGAGAGACACAAATTTCCCATCCATTTTTCATTAATGGGAGAAACACAGACCTCACATCCAGCCTATATTTCTGGGAGATACACACAGACCTGACACCCAGTTTTATAACCGGGAGACAAAACTCCCACAGAAGAAAAATTGAAAATTTGAAAAAGGCTGCATAATGGGGGATCTTAAATGATTAAAGGAATGACAATTGCAGAATGAAACTTGAGCAATTTTATTAACTAAAGGTAACAAATCATTTTGCCCATGTTAATTAAAGGCGCACAAAACCTTTATGTATTGGCTTCATGAGCTTCATACTACTAGGATGACCATCGTCTACACTCTGACAATTCACGGCCACAATTATAGATTTTATTATTATGTCATTGTAAGAAGCAGGATTGGACCCGGGGTATCTCTCTTGCACCGGTTCCGGAACTGTCAGGGCTGTCATCTTTGTTGTTCAGGGGAAAACTTTGCAACCCGGACCGACCTTTGCACTCGTCAGCAGGAGGCATGGCTAAGATAAAAAGAGAAGACAGACTTGGCGGGAAGACGCAGCATGCGGAAGTTTTGTGCTCCATCCTCTGAGCACCGTGACAGCGCAGGTCAGCGCTATAGAGTCCCTGCGGCCAGGTACCGTAACTGTGACCAGTTGTTAGGGTTGGCGGAACGCACCAAATAAAATATAATTGTAAGGTGCATTCGCAACCCGGAGTCCACCGTGCAGAGATGGTATACTGCTGCTCAATAATGGCGAACACTGACTGAACACCGGCGGGATAACCGCTGTCCCGGTGTGTACAGGAGCGAACTCTGTTACTGCACAGAGCCGCAGAACAAAAGTGCCAGAGCCTGTTAACCTCACAGGGCTCGGCAAGGTGAACACTAGTTAAGAGACACAGGACTCTGCCCCAAGGACGCAGGCTTAGAGTCCCTCTATTCCCACTAGCGTTTGACACAACAACAACGATGCCTAAACTAAATAATATAGTCGCATCACGTGCGCACTGCACCGGTTCAGCGGACGTCACTAACCACCCAGAGCGGGGAGGTAAGCGCTTGACTTGCGCACGGCACCGCTGTGAGGAACGCTGCTGCACATGCGATCCAGTGGTGCCTTGTGATGAATGGCGCTTTCTGGTGCTAACACTCGTGTGGAGAGCAGGATGCTCTGTGGCGCATAGATTATGCCACTACTGGCGCTGACTCTAATTTCTTTAAACCCTATCTCATACACAACGAGGGTAGGGGTTTCACAATGAGTCAGTCACCAGTCTCAGACATCCGTCATCACACACAACTAACCATCATGCGAACCTTTTATAGCAGCGTCCTTCCAGGACCTTCCTGATGGTCCAATCCGAGCTGGTTGAGGACCTGAACATGTGACCTCCGACCTCCAATGAGAGGTCGTCCCACGGGCATGCTCAGTAGGCTGCAAAAAGGACTTAGCCTCTGGAGCTGCTCGCTGCTGACAAGTGCGGATTGCTAAAGCTGGACCAGAGGTGGCAGCAGCAACCAACCTGACCGCACTAGCTTGAGCAAGATGCTGGGAACAACGCCTTTGCTGAGCAGCCTCCTCTGAAGTTGGGACTGAATGGGAGACCACAGAAGGCAAGGCTGGGGATTCCTCCTGTGCAGAGGTCGGAATCCGACGCCTAGCACCACTAACCTGCCATGTGCCTGTTGGCTCCCGCAACCGAAGGTGCCAAATGCTTTGGGCCAGTAGTTACCGCACGCGTGCCGCCTAAGAAAGACCGGATGACTCACCTAGAACTGTGCCCTTCCTCACCCCATACTTCCTTCGAGCTACGTTAAGCTCCGGCAGTGGTAGATACTGCACTTCACATGATGAATCCTGGACCCAGGACCCCGCACAAGACGTCGAGGATTCACCGCCACCGCCGGGAACCGGATCATCATCTCCATCAGGACGATTCCAGAAACATCACGCGCTAATTGCGTTGGCGCCATCGTTTGAACCTAAGACTCTGCAGTCAGGAAGCCTTCGGAATGATAAGTTAACCCTTCATGAACAGTTGCTATAATTATTAACATTATTACCTCAACCTGCATGCCCATTGTGCTCATATCATTAGTCTTACCCCTGACTCTCCCTTTCCCTCCCTGCGTGGAGTGTCCCCCTGTTTAAGTAAAAATCACCATTAACCCATGCTCTGCCTGTTGTCCGTTACTGCATCTGCCAACCTGCTCACATCACCATCCTATATCATCCTACTGTATCTTCAGTAATTGAAGCATTTTACCAAGAAAGGGAATATCCAGTATTGTCATATAGACATGGAAGTAAGACAGTAAGAGGAACTTGCAGAATATACGGATCACCAAAATTTAGGTATAACTTTGATTCCAAAAACAGATGCTTTTGGTGCACTTAATCCTTTTCCAAACTTTCTAGACCAACTGACAAAGTTGTCTATTAAGGTACATCAGATATATAATACATCCAGAGCCACTAAATAAATTTGCCATTTTTCTACACTGTCTAATCCAAGTTAGAATTAGTAAATCTACCTCAAGATTTCTTCTATATGAATGTATCTACTGTATATACACAGTACCTCCTTGGAAGGACCCGTTTCCTTCGTCAAATATTCATGAGCTTCCATGAATGTGTGAATATCCCACATACACTCTTGACAACACGACTGAATATAATTTCCAGGGATATTTGGCTGCTGGGCAGGTTAATCTAAAAATATAATGTGTGATGCTCGGCATGAGAACATGTCCAAGAGTATCTAGATACAACGTGAGACAAGTGATGCTTGTTGTTATGGAGGTGACGAGCGATGTAGTATCTGACTCCATCCGTCTAGCAACGGGAACAGTAGAGATGACTTGTTTCTACCTGTGAAACAATCACTTTATATATAGTAATAAAAAACATCTAAAACTCCATATTCCTATTTTACAATGGAATAAACATGTGGCGCCCCTGAGGGTTCAGTTGCCACAGAGGTACTGCACAACCTCCTGAGGTGTGGTACCCCACCATCCATGTAAGGTGGAGACACCTGACCACGCTCCAACACCTGCATCCCACACAACATAGTAGTGTAGCAAAGCACCCTTTGGTGGCTCCCTGCTTGGAACACGAAGCGTGCTGGGAGGCGGGTGGAGTTAGTTGGCACCAAAAGAGCGGGAAGAGTTTGGGATTTAATCAGTCTGACAGAGTCAGTGGAAGAGTGAAGATCCCCTGAGTGGGATGGAAGAAGGAAGTGCTGCAGCCGACCTCAGTGACCTGGGTCCGCTGGCACAGGAAAGAGACATTGATGGAAAGCCTGACTCTCTCCATAAAAAAGAAGAATTAGTACGGAACGTAAGGAGAGGAGGACTAAGGATTAGGGTTAGAACAGAACCCTTCCCAAGTTCACAGCGAATGGCCGGGGTCCGGTCCCCGAGGTTGTATGGATACTAATGGTCCTGCAGCAGACACCGGAGGAATAGAAGTTGTCACCTCTTTATTCCCACACAAGACTTGAGGGCACAACAGCAACGAGAGTGAGCCGGGACTTAGTAGCAAGGAGTCCCTGAAGCAGGCTACAGCTGTCTGCCGTACAAGTAGAGTTCGTAGGAACATCTGACAGGAGGAACTCCAGTGTAACTCAGTACTGAGAGTACTTCATTATAGGCGCAAAAGGGAGATGTTCAGAAAAGGCACTTATGTTAGCGGAGTGTTGGAACGGAGTACTTTATCTTGCCTGGAGGTTGGCTGAGCCCCTGACCTGGAAGACACGGCACCGAGGCGGGCACCTGTATGCACAACAGACTGTGAGTAAAGCTTTGGAACTACATGCCCTGGTGTCCTCTGCTTATTCCTGCACCAACCCACTCAGCACTGCTACATCTCTGTGCTTAACACCACACCGCTCTCCTCTCCTCACAATCTCCCCATCTACACTGCCCTGGGACTACAGCCCTGCCTGTGGAGGGCTACACCATCATTGCTGCACCACACCATCTGTCCCAGAGGATCTGTCTGCAGCGTCGGCTTAACATCTTCATTGTCGAACACCACAGATGGCGTCAGGAATCATTCACTAATAAACTTTAATCATCATCCGCACACTCAACATTTCCCCCTTTAACAATGGACGTCCAGAGCCATGGACCGGGTCACAGCTACCATGACAACTTCCATTGAGATCCACCGGGCCTGGCTCCGAGTACCCCGCCGACCTGGCAAGACCCTGGGGGTGATCCAAACACATGGAAGAACCAGCCCTGAGACCATAACCGGCATAAAGATGTGGGCTTGTACTTCTGAAGGGTTCATCTTGGCCTAAATGGGACAACGTTTACCCTTAAACTCCAAAATGGGGAATGAAATTGGTTACATTTCAGAGATAGATTGATCACATTGCAGCCACAGAAAGTCTTTGTTACCTCCAGTGTCCGTGTATTGCAGTCGATTTGCCTCTGCATGGTCAGGGCTGATCCTGACATTACTGCTGGAAGTGACCTGGTGTCTCACCGCCTGTCTACATTCATTTAAAGAAAGAAGAATGCCTTGAGCGCGCACCTCGGAGGTCATCACACTGGTTTTCTGATGCTTTTTCTAAACAAACTCCGTAAATGTTAATGCAGTGAGTAATTATTCATGTTATTACCGAAGAGAACCAAGCTCATCCCCAACCGGCAATAAAGAGCAAAGAATCCTTGTTATACTGCCTGAAATACAACTCTCATCACGTCTCAGACCCCAACTGATAAGAAGCCTTCTTCTGGGGCTCCAATTATCAATATGTCAGTGTCATTATCCTGTACCTCAAGTGTCGGTGTCCTTATCCTGTACCCCAAGTGTTAGTGTCATTATCCTGTGCGACAGTGTCATTGTCACTATCCTGTACCCCAAGTGTCAGTGTCATTAACCTGTACCCCAAGTGTCAGTGTTATTATCTTGTATCCTGAGTGTCAGTGTCATTATCCTGTACCACAAGTGTCAGTGTCATTATCCTGTACCCCAAGTGATGGTGTCGTTATCCTGTGCCCCAAGTGTCAGAGTCATTATCCTGTGCCACAGTGTCAGTGTCATTATCCTGTACCCTAAGTGTTAGCATCATTATCCTGTACCCCAATTGTCAGTGTCATTATCCTGTACCCCAAGTGTCATTCCCATTATCCTGTGCCCCACCTGTCAATTTAATTAACCTGTACCAAAAATGTCAGTGTCATTATCCTGTACCCCAATTGTCAGTGTGATTATCCTGTACCCCAAGTGTTAGTGTTGTTATCCTTTACCCCAAGTGTTAGTGTCATTATCCTGTACCCCAAGTGTCAGTATCTTGTACCCCGATTGTCAGTGTCATTATCCTGTGCTCCAACTGTCAGTGTTATTGTCCTGTACTCCAAAATATCAGTGCCTTTTCCTGTACCCCAAGTACCAGTGTCATTATCCTGTATACCAAGTGTCAGTGTCATTATCCTTTTCCCCAAGTGTCAGAATTATTATCCCGTTCCCCAAGTTTCAGCATCATTATATGGTCAAGTGTCAGTGTCATTATCCTGTACCCCAAGTATCAGTGTTATTATCCTGTACCCAAAGTGTCAGTGACATTATCCTGTACCCCAAGTATCAGTGTTATTATCCTGTACCCAAAGTGTCAGTGACATTATCTTGTACCCCAATTGTCAGTATCATTATTCTGTACCCCAAGTGTCAGTGTCATTATCATGTTCCCCAAGTCTCAGTGTCATTATCCTGTAACCCAAGTGTCAGCATCATTATCCTGTACCCTAAGTGTCAGCATCATTATCTGGTACCTCAAATGTCAGTGTCATTATCCTGTACCCCAAGTCTCAGTGTTATTATCCTGTACCCCAAGTATCAATGTCATCATTCTGTTTTCCAAGTGTCAGTGTCATTATCCTGTACCCCAAGTGTTAGTGTTGTTATCCCGTGCGACAGTGTCAGTCATTATCCTGTACCCCAAGTGTCAGTGTCATTATCCTGTACCCCAAGTGTCAGTGTCATTATCCTGTACCCCAAGTGTCAGTGTTAATATCTTGTATCCTGAGTGTCAGTGTCATTATCCTGTACCTCAAGTGTCAGTGTCATTATCCTGTACCCCAAGTGTTAGTGTTGTTATCTTTTACCCCAAGTGTCAGTGTCATTATCCTGTACCCCAAGTGTTAGTGTCATTATCCTGTACCCCAATTGTCAGTGGCATTATCCTGTACCCCAAGTGTCAGTGGCATTATCCTGTACCCCAATTGTCAGTGTCATTATCCTGTACCCTAAGTGTTAGTGTTGTTATCCTTTACCCCAAGTGTTAGTGTCATTAACCTGTACCCCAAGTGTCAGTATCTTGTACCCCAATTGTCAGTGTCATTATCATGTGCTCCAAGTGTCAGTGTTATTGTTCTGTACCCCAAGTCTCAGTGTTATTATCCTGTACCCCAAGTGTCAGTGTCATTATCCTATACCCCAAGTGTCAGTGTCATTATCCTGTACCCCAATTATCAGTGTTATTATCTTGCATCCTGAGTGTCAGTGTCATTATCCTGTACCTCAAGTGTCAGTGTCATTATCCTGTACCCCAAGTGTCAGTGTCATTATCCTGTACCCCAAGTATCAGTGTTATTATCTTGTATCCTGAGTGTAAGTGTGATTATCCTGTACCCCAAGTGTCAGTGTTATTATCTTGCATCCTGAGTGTCAGTGTCATTCTCCTGTACCTCAATTGTCAGTGTCATTATCCTGTACCTCAAGTGTCAGTGTTATTATCCTGTACCCCAAGTGTCAATGTCATTATCCTTTACCCCAAGTGTCAGTGTCATTATCCTGTACCCCAATTGTCAGTGTTATTATCTTGCATCCTGAGTGTCAGTGACATTCTCCTGTACCCCAATTGTCAGTGTCATTATCCTGTACCCCACGTGTCAATGTCATTATCCTGTACCCCAAGTGGCAGTGTCTTTATCCTGTACCCCAATTGTCAGTGGCATTATCCTGTACCCCAAGTGTTAGTGTCGTTATCCTGTGCCCCAAGTGTCAGTGTCATTATCCTGTGCCCCAAGTGTTAGTGTTGTTATCCTTTACCCCAAGTGTCAGTGTCATTATCCTGTACCCCAAGTGTTAGTGTCATTATTCTGTACCCCAAGTGTCAGTGTCATTATCCTGTACCCCAATTGTCAGTGTCATTATCCTGTACCCCAATTGTCAGTGTCATTATCCTGTACCCCAAGTGTTAGTGTTGTTATCATTTACCCCAAGTGTTAGTGTCATTATCCTGTACCCCAAGTGTCAGTGTCAGTATCCCAATTGTCAGTGTCATTATCCTGTGCTCCAAGTGTCAGTGTTATTGTCCTGTACCCCAAATGTCAGTGCCTTTTCCTGTACCCCAAGTATCAGTGTCATTATGCTGTATCCCAAGTGTCAGTGTCATTATCCTTTTCCCCAAGTTTCAGCATCATTATCTGGTACCTCAAATGTCAGTGTCATTATCCTGTACCTCAAGTGTCAGTGGCATTATCCTGTACCCCAAGTGTTAGTGTCGTTATCCTGTGCCCCAAGTGTCAGTGTCATTATCCTGTGCCCCAAGTGTTAGTGTTGTTATCCTTTACCCCAAGTGTCAGTGTCATTATCCTGTACCCCAAGTGTTAGTGTCATTATTCTGTACCCCAAGTGTCAGTGTCATTATCCTGTACCCCAATTGTCAGTCATTATCCTGTACCCCAATTGTCAGTGTCATTATCCTGTACCCCAAGTGTTAGTGTTGTTATCATTTACCCCAAGTGTTAGTGTTATTATCCTGTACCCCAAGTGTCAGTGTCAGTATCTTATACCCCAATTGTCAGTGTCATTATCCTGTGCTCCAAGTGTCAGTGTTATTGTCCTGTACCCCAAATGTCAGTGCCTTTTCCTGTACCCCAAGTATCAGTGTCATTATGCTGTATCCCAAGTGTCAGTGTCATTATCCTTTTCCCCAAGTTTCAGCATCATTATCTGGTACCTCAAATGTCAGTGTCATTATCCTGTACCTCAAGTGTCAATGTCATTATCCTGTACCCCAAGTGTTAGTGTCGTTATCCTGTGCGACAGTGTCAGTGTCATATTCCTGTACCCCAAGTGTCAGTGTCATTATCCTGTACCTCAAGTGTCAATGTCATTATCCTGTACCCCAAGTGTTAGTGTCGTTATCCTGTGCGACAGTGTCAGTGTCATATTCCTGTACCCCAAGTGTCAGTGTCATTATCCTGTACCCCAAGTATCAGTGTTATTATCCTGTACCCAAAGTGTCAGTGACATTATCTTGTACCCCAAATGTCAGTGTCATTATCATGTTCCCCAAGTCTCAGTGTCATTATCCTGTAACCCATGTGTCAGCATCATTATCTTGTACCCTATGTGTCAGCATCATTATCTGGTACCTCAAATGTCAGTGTTATTATCCTGTACCCCAAGACTCAATGTCATTAACCTGTACCCCAAGTCTCAGTGTTATTATCCTGTACCCGAAGTGTTAGTGTCATTATTCTGTTTCCCAAGTCTCAGTGTCATTATCCTGTTCCCAGTATCAATTATAAAGAAGATCTATCATTTAAATTTGAATGTTTAAAAATCATTGATCTTTACTATTGATGGACGAGCACTAAAATGCTCGGGTGCTCGTTGCTCGGGTCGAGCAAATTAGAATGCTCGGGTGCTCGGACAGAACAACGAGCCCAATGTATGTCTTTGGGAGACCCCAGCATTTTTGCGCCAAACACCCCCATAGGTCTTTTTAGGGTCTAAAAACGTCTGAAATCAATGGGAACAGTGCTCAAATGACACGGGGACATCATGGAGAAGACCCCTGGAAGCATTTCTGACTCCCAGGTCACAGCGGTGAATAATGTTGTCAGAGTCTTATGCCACTTTTACAGGTGCACAATAAAACATACAAAAGTGATGCGCCCCAGGGGCTGTGGGATACTCGGTACCGAGCCTATTAACTTCAATGGGAAATGTCACAGTGGCAGTGACCCGGTCAGTGGCCTCAGGCGGTCATGTAAAAGGGGAGTATTGATTAGGGATAAAGTTTATGTAGTGATTCGTGACGCTAGTTGGAGTGTTTGACTGTAGAATAGCCAGCACTGCACATGATCCCTGGGGGAGTAGATGGTGATGGCAGTGCAGATGTTAAACCCTCTCCAACCAGGGCTCACCCCCAGATATTGTGATGGCAGTAGAAGGCATGAAGTAATAAGGCAGGAGGCAAGAAAAGTCACTTTATCATTTACTGTAGTTCAGGTGCAGTTCAGAGGAGATATTACAACTCTCACCAGGTTACAGTCTGCTCTGGATAATGGAAGTTATCCTTCCTCTGCCGTGATTCAGTGTAAGCTTCCTGCTATTCTAATCCCTTCAAGGACCAAGGCTTCCCAGAGTTTGGAACTTCTAGTATAGCCTCTACTCACTGTATATTTCTCCTTCAACAACTTGCAGCTTGAATCCTTTGTGAAGCAGCTCAAGTTCCCACTTGCACTATCCTTCACTGATCCTAGGTAGTTGCAGTATTTCTAAGGGAAAACATTTTACGGCTGGTTGTGTAATCCCACACAGTCTCTCAGCTTACCACCCTGCTCGGAAAGCATGGATGGTCTAGGAGCTGGTTCCCTGATGCTTCTTTAGCTGTACTCCTGGGTAGAGCACATGTCTTAACATGGCTTCCAAGACGTTCTTTCTCCTTCTTCACTGAAACAACAACTTTCAACTCCTCCCCCTCCCAGTTAGGATGTGTCTGCAAAGCTCTAAGCTTCAGACAAGTAAGGGAGTGAGGCAAATTGTGTGTGTGTGCTGTGGTCTCAAGCAGAGAAAGCATAACTCCCATTGCTCACAAAACACATACAAAGCAGTACATATTTAACCCTTTTGTGGCAGTAAAGATGTAGGGCACCACATTCCCCCTAGTTAAAGGTAGCACGTCCTCGGGCTACACAATTAACATAAGCGTATAACAAAATGACACAACATTTAACCTGAGTATGGTTGAAAAGTCCCAGTAACTGAGTTGAGTCATGGATTACAGCCCAAAACCACTTCTGATTGTTTGGATCATCCCTGAGTGCAGCTGCAGGGCACACAGACCATAATAGGAAATTCACTGCACTGGCTGCTTTAGATGGCTTCCTGCCAAGGCACGATGAACAGTTTTTCTTCTCGAGTTTAAGAGTCTTTACAAGAGTTCTTGTAGAAGAAAAGGCATAGTAACTACTGAAATCTCGCATTAGTCCATGTGGGCACAATCTCTTTAACATTTTTAGTAACATTACATAAAAAGCCAAAGTTCAATAATAGTACAACTGAAAACTAACTTATTAATCTTAGGCTATTTTACAAATCATTTCTATAGCGAGAAGGGGTTTAGCCCTGTGGGCTACGCTGTGATCTGCGCTACGATCTGCGCAAGATAGGAATACTAGATGACTTCCTATGACTCTTTGAACCTACCATGGGTATAACAGGTTCACTGCTGACTGTGAATAGTTTGGCTACGGTTGCATAACAGAGAAAGCAACCTTCCTCCTCTCTGCAGTTCAGAACACGTACCGGGACCCTGCCCCTTTTAACATCAACAATTTCCCGGGCCGTCAGCACAGTAGTCCTGCTATCTGAATAGACTGGTTCAAGGAGAGCTTGGTAGTCCTGTCCTCTGATGCCTATGGCTGCTCTGCACCAGATGAGGGTCTCACTCCTAAGGGGAAGCATAATGGAGTAGGGATCACTCACCCTTACGCTACCAATCTCTCTTCACTAGTTAACACCACCTGCTGTTGCTGCACAAGGGCCTTGATTTCTCCATTGAGGACATGCTGTTCTTTGTACAGGACCGACTTGGCTATGTCTTTCAAAATGGTGATGACCTCACTTAAACAATTTTCAATCACATTTGTGCCCAATGTTATGATAGGTTGTCACTCTGCTCTGTCCACCTGTCATGATCTGCTTAGTTCATGGGATTAGGTAGTTCAGAGGTTAATCTGGACAGCCTCACTATGAGATTCTGGGAGGCTTTTATAGCCTCATTGTGGACTCATTCCTCGTCGCTTATACTCTGATCCTTGGCCGAGTGTTTGTGACCCTGGTGTGCTTTGTGACTGTGATACTTTATGCTTGTTTGGTTTTGACCCGATTCTGTCCCTGTTACGAGTTCTGCCTGTTCCTTTTGTACTGCTCTGCTATTCCCATGTATGACTCTTTTGCCTTGGACCTGACTACTCTCTGACTGCCTCCCTTGTACTGCGTTGCTATCTCTGTGTATGACTCATTGCTTACGTTCTGACTATTCTCTGCTTGCTCCTCTGGTACCACTCTGCCCTCTCTGTGTATGACCCCCCCCCCCGCTTGTCTGACCTGAGTTCCCCTAATCTTCACTCCAGGATTCCTGTAATAGAATCCTACAGTCATCTACTGCAGCAGGACGCTAAGCCACGCCCCCTGTGGACACATGATCGTAGGTCCTGGTACTCTATACTACCTTTAGTGTCGCAGGTCCCATGCTCAGAACTTTCCCTGCAGTTTCGGACCCTGGGCCCACCCGTAGTCTCGGTGAGTGACCCTGCTCAGCCGCGGCAGTCCGCCGGTGCTGACAGGATCCTGATACCACCTCTACCACCACGAGACATTGAGCTTTGATCTCCACCTTCCCCACTTTAATGACAACCTCTTTGCACCCCACCTGTGTCAGAGGTTGACCATTACTTGCTACTAGTGACAAGTTACCATCAGGAAGTTGGGTGAACTCAGCATCAGTCCAATATTTCTGGTACAGTGTGTGAGGCATTGTGATTACCTGTGATCCAGTGTCCATGAGGGCGGTGAAGGGGATACCATCCACTACCACGGGTATAAGTGGACGTCCACCAACATACCTGTTTCTCCAGTTAGTTGGACCAGATTGTCTTACTCCTGGGGGGTGGTCCTCGGCCTCAGGGGGCGCCCATTTAAAGGACATTCCCTTTCAATATGATCCACCTTATGGCACCGTCTGTAGATGGGTCTCCCAGAAGAGTCGAATCGGTCTGTTGTTCTCCTGCCGATGCGAGTCAGTCGTCACTGATGTTGCGGCATCATCTTTGGCCATCGCCATGGGAGATCATCCGGGCTTGATGCTAGTTGGATCCTCTCTGTGGGGGAACAAGCCTGAAGAGTCTGAACAGTTTTGCATAGAGCAGCCATATTTTTAGTCAGTTCCTGTACTTGCAGCTGTAAATCTGCAGTAGAATCATCAATTGGAATCTGCACATACTGCAGGCACCTGGGGTGAGGATACTGCCCCCTGGTGGTATGTAACTGCTAGATGTTTAACTAGCTCAGTGCAGACATAGGTAGATTCTCTTAAGATACGGATGGATCTGTCCTTAAACTGAACAAAGTCCATGTCAGGGTTCTGCAATGACATCATGCGCAGTTGTGCCTTACTGGAATCAGACAGAAGACCTTCAATAAACTGTTCTTTCAGCATTTTGTTCTCATCTCTTACACTGTCTGGATCAATTTGTTTAATGGCCCACAGTGCCTCCTGCAGGTTAAGGGCATAGTCTCTAATAGTGTCCTGTGATTTCTGTCTGCAGCTGAAAAATCGCATCTTTATTTCTGAAGCAGTATGGGTGTCAAAAGTATCCCTTAATTTAGCAAAAATGTTTTTACAGTCTTTTTATCAGTCGCTGGCAAAGATTTAACTTCTCTCTGAGCAGCGCCACTGAGCTGACTTGTAAGTATACTGACTTTCTGCTCCTCTGACATAGGGTAAATTTCAAACATGCTGCACAGCTTCCCTTTGAAGTCACTTAAGGTGTGCGATTCGCCATTGTACTGTGGCAGCCATGTCGCACCTGGTATATAATGCATTGTGAGAGGCAATATGGGAGCTGCAGCTGCTGCACCCTGAGCGTCGCTGGGATTTGATATCTCCCCCCAGTTAACCCTTGCAGGGGTGCGACTCACCGCGTCAGTTGCTGCAGGTTGTTGCTCCTGTAGGACTTTAGGCATACACGGTATCCTGTTCGAATCCTGTTCGTGATGCCAAAATGATGCTCCCCAGAGGCCGTGGGATACTTGGTACTGAGCCTATTAACTTCAATGGGAGATGTCACAGTGGCAGTGACGCGGTCCGTGGCCTCAGGCGGTCATGTAAAAGGGGAGTATTGATTATGGATAACGTTTATGTAGTGATTCGTGACGCCAGTTGGAGTGTTCGACTGTAGTATAGCCGGCACTGCAGATGATCCCTGGGGGAGTAGATGGTGATGGCAGTGCAGATGTTAAACCCTCTCCAACCAGGGCCGACCCCCAGAGATTGTGATGGAAGTTGAAGGCACGGAGTAATAAGGCAGGAGACAAGAAAAGTCACTTTATCATTTACTGTAGTTCAGGTGCAGTTCAGAGGAGATATTACAACTCTCACCAGGTTACAGTCTGCTCTGGAGAATGGGAGTTATCCTTCCTCTTCCCTGACTCAATGTAAGCTTCCTGCTATTCTAATCCCTTCAGGGACCAAGGCTTCCCAGAGTTTAGAACTTCCCAGTATTGCCTCTACTCACTGTGTATTTCTCCTTCAGCAACATGCAGCTTGAATCCTTTGTGAAGCACTATCCTTCACTGATCCTAGGTTGTTGCAGTATTTCCGGGGGAAAACACTTTACTGCTGGTTGTATAATCCCACACAGTCTCTCAGCTTACCACCCTGCTCTGAAAGCATGGATGGTCTAGGAGCTGGTTCCCTGATGCTTCTTTAGCTGTACTCCTGGGTAGAGCACATGTCTTAACATGGCTTCCAAGACGGTTCTTCCTCCTTCTTCACTGAAACAACAACTTTCAACTCCTCCCCCTCCCAGTTAGGATGTGTCTACAAAGCTCTAAGCTTCAGATAAGTAAGGGAGTGAGGCAAATTGTGTGTTTGTGTTATGGTCTCTAGCAGAGAAAGCATAACTCCCATTGCTCACAAAACACATACAAAGCAGTACATATTTAACCCTTTTGTAGCGGTAAAGACGTAGAGCACGGTAAAGCAAAGCCAAAATTTGACTCAACTACATATAGTACACCAGTCTTATCGGACTCCGTTGTGATAATTTAGAATGGGGTGGTCTCAATCTTCAGAATGCCCAAGATGTCATACAATTGATGCGGATTTTATACATATGGTGTGGGGGTGCCCAATTATCCTATCCTTCTGGAAAGAGGCAACTTCGTTGTTGACCTCCCTTCTATGCACTCCTGTTCCTCTTAACCCATTGGTGTGTCTGTTTGGTGTGCTAGACGAAGAGATTTGGGGGCACCATGTTAAAATTTTCCTACGTGAGACACTTTTCTTAGCCAGGAAAATATTGGCCTTACTTTGGATGGGTAATGCACATCCATCTCTTAGGCTAGGTTCACATTTTCAGATGGCCGAGCTGCGGCAACCCGCGTCGAATGCAACATGCTGGAATTTGATGCGGTCGCTGCATCGTCAAAACGCAGGCCGCATGCTGACGTAAGCCTTAGAGCTTGGATTGAGTTGGTGAATTCAGTTATACCTTAGGAGCGGACAATGTATAAAAATAGGGGTTGCCTGGGAAAGTTTAATAAGATTTGGGACATGTGGAAGACTTCTCACCTTACTATATCAACATGTAGACAATAGTTTGATACCATCATAATAGCTGTAGTGAAGAATACATTGATTCACACTTTATAGTTTCATAATGTCATTAGCAATGTGGAGGTTGTTTATGGCGGCAGGATAGTAGTAGTTTTAGTTTTATGATTGATATGTTGAATGTAATGTATCACTTTGAGCTATGCATAGCCAAACATATAGAATAATGAACAATGAACCCTTTTTTTTTCTTTTCTTTTAATTACCCCTTAATTGTCTATAGGCCTCGCAAGGGAGTGAGGATCTGTAGGATTGAAGTCTGTACAAATAACTTATTATGCTTATGCAAGCTTGTTGTTTTACCATAATTAACCTATATACATTACATTGGTTATGTACAAAATATGTTTGTTTGTTGCTGTGTTAATAAACAATTTTTTTTTTCTTTTAAAAAAAAAGCAAACCCAAAATGGATTTTCCTGGGAAATATGTTAAGGAACATCCTTTCCAGGGTAATAATTTGTATGTAAGGCAAAATAAAAAACCCAAAATAAAAATGCTCCTCCACCACTTGGTCTATGCTCACACATAGCGTTTTTGATGCGTTTTTGAACTTTAGCAGTGCTTTCAACCAAGACAAATGCATTCACTGGGAAATGTCATTTTAACATTTTACAACCTTAGCTGGACATGTGGTGTGTGGCACATCATCAGACACATCCTGTTTCATTTATGAAGGAGGGACTGTTAAAGGAGGAGAGCCAACAGGCGGACTTTAATCTTCTTAAAGGGACAGCAGTCGGTCCTCATTATTGTTAGAGAGCCATCAGCCGGCCATGCTTTGCTGTTCCCATTATTAAAGAGTGGGTCTCCTATACTGTTATTACCTATGCATTGAATGCAAGGCCTGCCCCTAATCTGGATGCACCCTAATAACCCATTGAACAGACGTCCTGGATGGCCACATGAAACGAAAGTTCCCATTTTTATTTATTTGGTACTGCCATACTTTTAGCCTATGCATTGTTTGCAAGGCCTGCCCTGCCCCAAAGTAAAATGCACTCCATTAACCTTTGAACAGCATACTAGATGGCCACATGAAACCAAAGTTCACATTTTTCTTAATTTGCTACTCCCATAATGTTAGCCTATGCATTGAATGCAAGGCCTGCCCTCCCACACAGTTACACGCACCCCAATAATCCTTTCAACAAAGGTACTGGATGGCCACATGAAACCAAAGTTCCCATTTTTATTAATTTGCTACCCTAAGGGGTATGATTCCACAAACTCATCCCGGGAAACAGTTGGTTCATGTTGTACTGTGTATATAATGTTTTATACCAATTTACTGTTAAATGTATATTAGGCTTCTTTTACACTTAAATAAACAAAAAACCACACAAGCGTTTACCCAAAAATTAAACACTAATAATTCCCCAGCTGCTTGTTTCTTTTACACTTACCGGGTTTTTTGCGTCCTGTTATTGCGGGCCTTTTCTGCGGGCCATATCGCCGCAATTTTCACCGTCTGCCGCAATACCGGGCCACAAAAAACTTGCAGATCGCCGTTTTTTGGGTTTCCAGTACTATGGAAAAAGTATTGGAAAAAAAAAACGGCATTCTGCAAAACCAGAAGTCACGGTGCACCACAAAAAAAACTTCTGTTGTTTTTGCAGTCCCTTTGATTTGCAAAGGGGGCCGCGTCCGTAAGTCGTGAAAAAGATCGAGCAGGCTCGATCTTTTTCGCGGCCGTAAATACAGCCATACGGCACACGGCGCTCCATGGAATTATTGCGGCCCGTTTTTGCAGCCCCATAGAAATCTATTGGGGACGCAAAAACACGGTAAGTGTAAAAGAAGACTTACTGTGATACTGTAGATTTGGGTAAGTGCAGTACCTCAATGTGGATGGGTCGCCCTCCCAGGGCTGTGGGGTACTCGGTACCTGGCTGGTGTCAGGGGGATGTGTCACAGCAGCGATGACCCGTTCCGTGGCCCTGGGCGCCCAAGTAAGGCCTCTTTCACACTTCAGTTATTTGCATCAGTTAAAATCTGCCAAAAAGGCAGAGAAGCGGATCTGTTTTCAACTGATGTGAACGGATGGCACAGGATCCGTTTTTAGACGGATCCTGAAAATGAGGAAATTTAAAGGAACCGCCGGAGAGAGAGAGAGATTTTTGGTCCGGCATCCAGACAGATTTTGGGGTTAATTCAGTGTCTGGAGAATCCGCCGGCTAAAACGTTGCAAGCTCCGTTTGGAAATCTTTGAGGATGTTGACGGACACTAACATTGTGGCGGATCCTCAAAAAAACGGATGCAACGGACGGCAATCAGTCAGGATCCGCCAATAATGAAAGTCAATGGGGAAAAAAACGGATCCGCAAAGAAAAATGGCGGATCCGTTTTTTTCAAAATTGGCGGATCTTGACTGATTGTCAAAAAAGGAAGTGTGAAAGAGGCCTAATGGGGAGATGTAGTTATTGGTAGAATAGTTTGTGACACCACCTGTGGTGTTTGGCAAATGTGGTGTTAGGCCAACGCTGCATACAGATCCGCTGGGACTGATGATATGTGCAGCTTAGATGGTAAAGCTCCCCACAGGTGGAGCTGTAGTCCCAGGGCAGTGTAGATGTAGCTGGCACGGGGATGTAGCAGTGCCGAAAGCGTAGGGAACAGACATGACACAGCCATTGTAGTTTCTGTACCTTTACTGAGTATATGCAGTCCAGAGTCCTGATTACAGATGGAATTGGAGCAGGTTAGCCTGGAAGCAGATCAGGATTCTCTCTCAGCAGAAGGGCTGTGCAGTCTCCTTCCTAGCGCTTTGTAGTGTGAAGCACTCCAGTACTTAGTTACTCTGAAAAGCCTCTCTTCAGATGTTCCTAGAACTATACTTGTATGACAGACAGCTGTAGTCTCTCTCGGGGACTCCTCTCCTGAGTCCTGGCGCTCTATTCAATTGCTGTTGTGTCCCAAGCAGGGCATTTACAGCCTCTTACTCCTCTGGTATCTGTGGCAGGACCGTCAGTATCCGTACCACCGTGGAGACCAGGCTCCAGTTCTGTGCGCTCTCAAGCTGAGGGAGCTCGCCTTCTCCAGCTCAACCTCTCAGCTTCATTCCTCCCATCTGCACACTTCACCCTCCGCAGACTATCTGCCCCTTCTTCCTCCTAGCCCTCAGAGGACACTCCTCTCCAGAATCCTGGTTCAGAGTTCCCCCTGCTGGCCCGGAGTGGAATTGTGTTGCATGCATTAGGTTAACTGCTGGAGAGACCCATCACTGCTTCCAAGCCTGGCATTTACCCTCCCCTGGAGGATGGCAAAGCCAGTGTGGTGACATACTCCTGGGGGCACCACATTCCCCCCTAGTGCAAGTCAGCACTCCTGGGCTGAACAAGAAACATGAAAAACAACATATATAACATATAAACAGCAATAATTGTACAAGATTTGAAAAAGAGAAAAAATGTACAAAAACCAAGTGCTCAAAAATGGTCCTATGATGATAAGTCCAGCATCAATGTCCATGGTCCATTCCTGGCAAATGGTAACTATTTATAAACAAAGTTTTTGACCACACACAAGTCCTGCGGTTCAGTGTCCATGAAACAAAACTGGTAACTTTCAAAGGGAACTCTTACAGGTTACCTGTGGGCACAAAACTTAGAAAACAGTTACATATATACATTCAATTTCAATATTCACATGTTACTTTAGATGCGGAACCTAACTGGCAGTACACCCTGTGTGGTACGAGTGGATCTGCGTAACACTGGTACTGTAGTGGGCCTTACTGTTTGTCTGGTTCTAACTACCGGTGTAATGTGTAATGCTCTAGATACGCTCCTAGTAATTCTACATGGCACAGGGATACGTGACTGTCTAGGAACTCTTGGACTCACCATAGGCACAACAGGTTCACCACTGGCAGGGTGAGGGTTCTCAGGCTCCACTGCTGGTGTGGCTTCTGCTACCTGATTTTCCTGATCCTCTCGAGTCACGCCCTCCTGTGCTTCCACTTGGGGGAATAATATCACTGGCACCACTATTGCATCATTAATTCTAGTCCAGTTCGCAGGGAACTCCCCAAGCACTGTGCTGACCTTCTCTTCTTTCTCTACAGGTTGGATGTCATCTGACTCTTCTGCTCTTGCTTTCAACTGGTCAGGGCATAACTTCAAGTGGTCCCTGGATACCGCTGCTGAGGTCTCTCCTCCATCTTTACTAACAAGGCAGACTTTGGTATTATCAAAGTTTGAGGGCAGAATGGTATAAGGTTCAGCCTCCCATTGATCATCCAGCTTGTGCAACCTCCTCTTCCTTTTGAGGACTTGTTCTCCCGGCAAAAAGGGGACAGCAGGTGCATTCTGATTGTAAAGCTTCTCCTGCTTTTGTCTTGCCTGGGCCAGACTCTTCTCCACACACTCCTGTACTCTTCTGTACTGCTGCTGCCTCTCCTTGTCCCAGTCAGCATCTGGCGATGTTACTTCAGGCGTCAGGACTCCCATGTCCAAATCCACAGGCAGCCTACCCGGTCTTGATCTCATCAGGTATGCTGGAGTACAGTTGGTAGAGTTCACTGGAATATGGTTGTAGAGATCTACCAGGTCCGTCAACTTTTCTGGCCACAGATTCCTCTCCTCCAAGGGCAGCATCTTCAGTAGATCAATCACTACCTGGTTCATCTTCTCGCACATGCCATTGGTCTGTGGGTGATAAGGTGTTGTCCGGATCTTCTTACAACCATACAAGTTGCAGAACTCATGGAACACTTCTGCCTCGAAAGGTGGACCTTGATCTGTGAGTACTCTTTCAGGATACCCATGTGGCCTACAGAAGTGCTTTTGGAAGGCTCTGGCTGCTGTCCTGGCAGTTAGATCTTTGACGGGTACAACTACCAGGAATCTTGAGAAGTGATCCACAATGGTAAGAGCATAGATGTAGCCCGACTGGCTTGTAACCAGCTTCACATGGTCCAGGGCTACCAACTCCAGTGGCTGTTTGGTGATAATTGGTTGCAGGGGAGCTCTCTGGCTGTCTCGATCCTTTCTGCGCAAGTTACACCGTCCACACTCCCGGCACCACCTCTCAATGGCTTTCCTCATACCAGCCCAGTAGAACCTCTCTCGGAGCAATATTTCCAACTTCTTCCACCCGAAGTGTCCAGCTCCATTGTGGTATGATTCCAGGACCATTGATGCCTCTCTCTTTGGGACTATCACCTGCCAAACCATCTCATGAGTGCGGGCATTGATACTCCTCCGACACAGCTTCCCTTCATAAATGAACAGCCGACCCTTCTCCTTCCACAGCTGCTGGGTTTCTTCAGGAGCATCCGACTCTTGACGTGAGTCAGCTCGTGTCAACAGCTCCTTCACCAGGCGGACTGCAGGGTCTCTATCTTGCGTTTCTGCCCAGTCATGATGGGGCAAAGGATTCAGGGTGACCTCCTTCAAGCCAGACCGTCTGTCTCTCACTCCTTGAGCACGTTGGGCCGCCAGTGGTCGGTGGAAGGGAGGCTCTCTTCCAGAGCCCCTGGGTCTTCTCCTGCATCTGGCAGTTTAGGCATCCTGGATAGCGCATCCACATTGGCATTCTTGAGCCCTGCTCGGTACTTGATAGTAAACTCGTAGTTAGACAGCCGAGCCATCCACTGCTGCTCCAGGGCACCCAGTTTTGCAGTGTCCAAGTGGGTCAACGGATTGTTGCCGGTGAAGATTGTAAACTTGGCAGAAGCTAGGTAATGCTTGAACCTTTCGGTGACCGCCCAGACTATGGCAAGGAACTCCAGCTTTGAAAGAACAGGAGATCACTCGCTCTTTTCCGTTCTGTATCTGCGACAGTACTGTTCCTGATCCCACATTGCTGGCATCCGTGTACAGCACATACGGTTTGTCATAATCTGGGTAAGCCAGAACTTCGTCACCGGTGAGGGCCATCTTCAAGCTGGTGAAGGACTTCTCCAATTCTTCAGTCCATTCAAACGTGGAATTCTTCTGCTTGCCTTTCTTGGACTGCCCCACTAGAAGGTTTTGCATCGGGGTAGCTATCTCAGTAAAGCCTTTGATGAATCTCCGGTAGTAGCCTACTAGTCCAAGGAATTGGCATACCTCGTGGAGGTTGCTGGGCTTCTTCCAGTCCCGGATGATCGTGACCTTGTCAGGATCTGGAGCCACACCTTCTGCACTGACCACGTGACCAAGGTACTGTACCTTAGGCTTCAGAAGGTGGCATTAGGAAGGCTTCACCTTCAGGTCAAAATTGGACAAAGCTTCAAATACTTCAGCCAGGTGTTCCAGATGCTCTTCATAGGTCTTGGAGAAAACAATGACATCATCCAGGTACAACAGGACTGTCTCAAAGTTCATGTGTCCCAGGCAACACTCCATCAGCCGTTGAAATGTTCCTGGAGCAGTGCAGAGCCCGAATGGCATGTAATTGAACTCACAGAGACCCACTGGAGTAGTAAATGCTGTTTTCTCCTTATCTGCCTCTGCCACGGGAACCTGCCAATACCCACTGGTGAGATCCAAGGTGGAAAAGTAATTAGCAGTTTTAAGTGCAGCTAAGGATTCCTCAATCCTAGGTAATGGGTAGGCATCTTTATGTGTAATGCTGTTAATTTTCCTGTAATCAACACACATTCTCATGGTACCATCCTTTTTCTTTACAAAAACTATTGGAGCTGCCCAGGGGCTACAACAGTCTCTGATAACCTCAGCCTCCTTCATCTCCCTCAACATACTCTTAGCACACTGGTACTGTGTTGGGGGTATAGGTCTGTACCTCTCCTTTATGGGTGGATGGTCTCCTGTGGGGATATGATGTTGAACCCCTTTTGCCTGCCCAGATCTAGTGGGTGTTTGCTGAATACCCGGTCATTCTCCTGTGTCACTCTGTAAACCCCATTTCTCTGGTATGAAGGTGTAGAGTCAGTTCCTACTTGCAGTTGCTGACACCACTCATCTGGCTGCTTCACACAGCCATTGTCCTCCACCAGATCGGATGAGACCAAAGGCTCTGCTGCCTGCAAGGAGATATTAACAGTGAGCAGCTTAGCAACTGTGGCGTACCGAGGTATTGTGGCTTCCTCCTCCCCACAATTCAATAGGCGTACAGGTACTCTCCCTTTTTGTACATCAACCACCCCTCTGGCTGTCAGGACAGTGGGCCTGCTTTCGGAGTATACTGGTTCCACCAATGCCTGCTAATCCCTCCCTCTAAGGCCTATAGTTGCCCGACACCATATCAACATTTCACATCTGGGGGGGTATTACATTGGGAAAAGCATCACTCACTCTGAAGCTGCCAATCTCTCCGCCAAAGAGTTCTACCTGTTGTCTTTGCATCAGGGCTCGGATCTCCTTCTGCAGGACTCTTTGTTCACCGGAACCAGCAGTCTCAGCCACCTGTTACAACAAGACAATAACCTCGGACAGACAGTTTTCAATTACATTTGTACCAAGAGTCATCATGGGATTACATTCACGTCTGTCAATATCAACAATTATCAGTCCTTGTGATTTTAGCTCTACCCGCCCCACTTTAACAGTAATTTCCTTGCATCCAATCTGTGGCAAGGTATGACCATTACTAGCAACTACTGTTAGTTCATCAGTTGGGCCACGGGTGAGTTCAGAATCATCCCAGTACCTCTTGTACAAAATATACGGCATAGTGGTCACCTGGGAGCCAGTGTTCCGGAAAAACGTTCATGGGGATGCCGTCAATCACCACTGGGAGGATCGGTCTCCCTCCCACATACTTGGCTCTCCAGTTCCTTGGGCCTGGTGATTCTACTCCTGGGGGTTGGCCCTCTGCCCCAGGGGTTGCTCGTTTAAAGGACAGTACCTTGCAAGATGACCTGCCTTGTAACAGCGGAGACAGATGGGACGTCCGTCCTGGTCATTGCGATCGTTGTTCCTTCCTCGAAGTGGCGGGGTTCTCCTCCTCCAGAGCCACGGAACATCCTCTGGACTGGAAGCAAGTTGGACCTTTTCTTTGGAGGACTCCTGCAGGGACTGCACGGTTCTGGTGAGTGCAGCCATTCCTTTGGTCAGCTCCTGGACCTGAAGACGCAGCTCCTCTGTTGGATCTTTATCCAGGGTCTGACATCAGCCTCCACAGGGATGGAAGGAAAGGATGTAGCTTCCTGATGGTAGGTGATCGCTGGGCGCCTAGGGGGGGCTGGACGGCTGTCAGAGGATTCCTGCAGTACCCGAATAGCCCTGTCCTTGAAATTAGCAAAGTCCAGATCAGGGTCTTGCAGGGTTAGAATACGTAACTGCCCTCTGTGGGTACTGGACAGGAGCCCTTCAATGAACTGCTCGTTTAACAGTTGATCTTCCTTTACACTGTCAGGGTCAACTTGTTTAACTGTTCGCAGCGCCTCCTGCAGGTTGAGAGCATAGTCTCAGATACTGTCCTGTGCCCTCTGTTTACAGCCAAAGAACCTCATCTTGATTTCAGCTGCAGTGCGGGTGTCAAAAATGCTCTTCAGCTTGGCCAGGACCTTTGCAACAGTCTCTTTATGGGTGTCCTGCCAGGCTTTCACCTCCCTCAGTGCTGCACCCATTAGATGTCTAATCAGGATATTCACTTTCTGGCTTTCAGACAGGGGGTAAACTTTAAACAAGCTGCACAGTCTCTCTTTAAATTCACTCAGGGTATGTGACTCACCCGAGTACTGCGGTAGCCAGGCCGCTCCCGGTATGTAGGGCATGGATAGCAGCATTATGGGGACCGCTGCGGCGGGCGCTCCTCCTGGCGGTACCGCGGGGTTGGCGGAGGCGCCTGCCGCTGCATCGCTGTTTGGCACGGACATCTTCTCCCCCCCCCTAGTTAACGTTAGCCAGGGCCGGGGTTTATGTGAGCTCACCGGCGGCCGCTTCGCAGGCCCGACGCTCCGGGCTGTAGACCTCAGCTCCTCCTCCTCTCTCGCGCGCTGTCCTCTCTTCCCACGCGGCACATCACTTCTTCGCGCTCTGTGACAGGCTCCACCCACGAGGGCCGCCCCTCTTTCTTCCCGTGCGCGCCAAGCAGCGCAGCAGTGGCGGTTTCTGGTGCCAAATTCTCTCAGTTCACAATCACAGTCTATGGCACACAGGACCCGGGGATACCGGGCTCCGTAATCCTGTTCGTGACGCCAAAATTGGGTCGCCCTCCCTGGGCTGTGGGGTACTTGGTACCGGGCCGGTGTCAGGGGGATGTGTCACAGCAGCGATGACGCAGTCCGTGGCTCTGGGCGCCCAAGTAATGGGGAGATGTAGTTATTGGTAGAACAGTTTGTGCCGCCACCCGTGGTGTTTGGCAAATGTGGTGTTAGGCCAACGCTGCATACAGATCCGCTGGGACTGATGGTATATGCAGCTTAGATGGTAAAGCTCCCCACAGGTGGAGCTGTAGTCCCAGGGCAGTGTAGATGTAGCTGGCACGGGGATGTAGCAGTGCCGAAAGCGTAGGGAACAGACAAGACACAGCGGTTGTAGATTCTGTACCTTTACTGAGTATATGCAGTCCAGAGTCCTGATTACAGATGGTATTGGAGCAGGTTAGCCTGGAAGCAGATCAGGATTCTCTCTCAGCAGAAGGGCTGTGCAGTCTCCTTCCTAGAGCTTGTAGTGTGAAGCACTCCAGTACTTAGTTACTCTGAAATGCCTCTCTTCAGATGTTCCTAGAACTATACTTTTATGACAAACAGCAATAGCCTCTCTCGGGTACTCATCTCCTGAGTCCTGGCTCTCTATTCAATTGCTGTTGTGTCCCAAGCCTTTGCTGGGAGCAGGGCATTTACAGCCTCCTACTCCTCTGGTATCTGTGGCAGGACCGTCAGTATCCGTACCACCGTGGAGACCAGGCTCCAGTTCTGTGCGCTCTCAAGCTGAGGGAGCTCGCCTTCTGCAGCTCGACCTCTCAGCATCATTCCTCCCGTCTGCACACTTCACCCTTCGCAGACTATCTGCCCCTTCTTCCTCCTGGCCCTCAGAGGACACTCCTCTCCAGAATCCTGGTTCAGAGTTCCCCCTGCTGGCCCGGAGTGGAACTGTGTTGCATGCATTAGGTTAACTGCTGGACAGACCCATCACTGCTTCCAAGCCTGGCATTTACCCTCCCCTGGAGGAACGCAAAGCCAGTGTGGCGACATACTCCTGGGGGCGCCACATGGACACTAGGTGGGGGCACAATAGTGTACATAGTTAACTAGGAGGAGTCAACTGTGGGTAAGCCAGGAGCATTTCCTGATTAGCTCATAAATAGATAAGGCCTGTGACGGAGATCCCCCACTTTTAATTATCTGGCCTGCATTTTTTTTTTTTAACAGCAAAAGAGGATGAATAACTAGGCTAAGACACAGCAGCAACAGTTCAATTGAGCCCAAAAAATGCCCCAATTTTTAGCCCACAGATAGGTGAGGCCTGTGATGGAGACCCCGCACTTTTAATTATCTAGCCTGTATTTTTTTAAACAGCAAAAAAGTGGGAATAACTAGGCTAAGACACAGCAAAAGCAGTTCAATTGAGCCCAAAAATGCCCCAATATTTAGCCCAAGATAGGTGAGGCCTGTGACGAAGATCCCCCATTTTTAATTATCTGGTCTGTATTTGTTTTAAACAGCAGAAGAGTGTGAATAACTAGGCTAAAACACAGCAAAAGCAGTTCAATTGGGCCCAGAAAATGCCCCAATTTTAAGCCCACAGATAGGTGAGGCCTGTGACAGAGATCCCCATGTTTAATTATCTGGCCTGGATTTTTTGTAAACAGCAAAAGAGTGTGACGTGTGAATAACTAGACTGATACACAGCAAAAACAGTTCAATTGAGCCATAAAAAGCCCCAATTATTAGCCCATAAATAGGTGAGGCCTGTGAAGGAGATCCTTCACTTTTAATTATCTGGCCTGGATTCTTTTTAACAGCAAAATTGTGTCAATATCCACACTAAGACACAGCAACAACAGTTCAATTGAGCCAAAAAAATGCCCCAATTTTTAGTCCACAGATAGATGAGGCCTGTGATGGAGATCCCCCACTTTTAATTATCTGGCCTGTATTTTTTTTAAATAGCAAAAGAGTGTGGAGTGTGAATAACTAGGCTAAGACACAGCAACAACAATTCAATTGAGCCCAAAAAATGTCCCAATTTTTAGCCCACAGATAGGTAAGGGCTGTGACGGAGATCCTCCACTTTTAATTATTTGGTCTGTATCTTTTTACAGCAAAATTGTATCATTAACTAGGCTGATACACAGCAACAACAGTTCAGTTGACCCCAAAAAATGCCCCAATTTTTAGGCCAAAGATAGGTGAGGCCTGTGACAGAGATAGCCTGCTTTAACTTATCTGGCCTGCATTTTTTTTTTTTTTTTAAAAAGCAAAATAGTGTGAATTACTAGGCTAAGGCACAGCAAAAAAATTTCAATGGTGCAAAAAAAAATGCCCCAATTTTTAGCACACATATAGGTGAGGGTATGACGGAGATACCAGACTTTAAATTATCTGGCTTGTATTTTTTTACAGCAAAATTGTGTCAATAAGTAGGCTAACACACAGCAAAAAAATATTCAATAGAGCCCTGAAATGGCACAATTTTGATCACAATGAGATGCGATCCATGTGGCAGACAAAACACAGTGTAAAATATCTGCCCTGTAGGTAAAGATTTTTTTTAAGCAAACTGGTGTCAAGAACTTGTATAAGACACTCCAAAAAATGTTTACAGTACTACAAAAATGGCAGAATTTTATGCACACTCAGATGTGATTGCTGTGACGGACAAACCCTTGTTTAAAATAGCTGTATTTTAATGCCGTACTATGGAAATTATCTGGCTGTATTCTGCAGTGCCAACAAGCAAATCGAGAAAAAAAAAGGGGACTCTGGATTGTTTTTGAATAAAATAATCAGGATTAAGATGCAAAAAAAAATTCCTGGCCACTGATACCTGGTGCTATGCATATGCGGTAAATATCTGTAATAGGCAGCAGCAGACAGTAATGGAATGGACCTTCTTGCTGTATGCAATTAAGTATACCACATACAGTTGTGGCCAAAAGTATTGAAATCCCTGCAATTCTGTCAGATAATACTCAGTTTCTTCCTGAAAATGATTGCAAACACAAATTCTTTGTTATTATTATCTTCATTTAATTTGTCTTAAATGAAAAAACACAAAAAGAATTGTCCTAAAGCCAAATTGGATATAATTCCACACCAAACATAAAAAAGAGGGTGGACAAAAGTATTGGCACTGTTCGAAAATCATGTGATGCTTCTCTAATTTGTGTAATTAGCAGCACCTGTAACTTACCTGTGGCACCTAACAGGTGTTGGCAATAACTAAATCACACTTGCAGCCAGTTGACATGGATTAAAGTTGACTCAACCTCTGTCCTGTGTCCTTGTGTGTACCACATTGAGCATGGAGAAAAGAAAGAAGACCAAAGAACTGTCTGAGGACTTGAGAATCCAAATTGTGAGGAAGCATGAGCAATCTCAAGGCTACAAGTCCATCTCCAAAGACCAGAATGTTCCTGTGTCTACCATGCGCAGTGTCATCAAGAAGTTTAAAGCCCATGGCACTGTGGCTAACCTCCCTAGTTGTGGATGGAAAAGAAAAAATTGACAAGAGATTTCAACGCAAGATTGTGCGAATGTTGGATAAAGAACCTCGACTAACATCCAAACAAGTTCAAGCTGCCCTGCAGTCCGAGGGTACAACAGTGTCAACCCGTACTATCCGTCGGCGTCTGAATGAAAAGGGACTGTATGGTAGGAGACCCAGGAAGACCCCACTTCTTACCCCGAGACATAAAAAAGCCAGGCTGGAGTTTGCTAAAACTTACCTGAAAAAGCTTAAAATGTTTTTGAAGAATATTCTCTGGTCAGATGAGACAAAAGTAGAGCTTTTTGGGCAAAGGCATCAACATAGGGTTCACAGGAGAAAAAAAGAGGCATTCAAAGAAAAGAACACAGTCCCTACAGTCAAACATGGCAGAGGTTCCCTGATGTTTTGGGGTTGCTTTGCTGCCTCTGGCACTGGACTGCTTGACCGTGTGCATGGCATTATGAAGTCTGAAGACTACCAACAAATTCTGCAGCATAATGTAGGGCCCAGTGTGAGAAAGCTAGGTCTCCCTCAGAGGTCATGGGTCTTCCAGCAGGACAATGACCCAAAACACACTTCAAAAAGCACTGGAAAATGGTTTGAGAGAAAGCACTGGAAACTTCTAAGGTGGCCAGCAATGAGTCCAGACCTGAATCCCATAGAACACCTGTGGAGAGATCTAAAAATGGCAGTTTGGAGAAGGCACCCTTCAAATATCAGGGACCTGGAGCAGTTTGCCAAAGAAGAATGGTCTAAACTTCCAGCAGAGCATTGTAAGAAACTCATTGATGGTTACCGGAAGCGGTTGGTCGCAGTTATTTTGGCTAAAGGTTGTGCAACCAAGTATTAGGCTGAGGGTGCCAATACTTTTGTCTGGCCCATTTTTGGAGTTTTGTGTGAAATGATCAATGTTTTGCTTTTTGCTTCATTCTCTTTTGTGTTTTTTCATTTAAGACAAATTAAATGAAGATAATAATACCAAAGAATTTGTGTTTGCAATCATTTTCAGGAAGAAACTGAGTATTATCTGACAAAATTGCAGGGGTGTCAATACTTTTGGCCACAACTGTACACTGCCTGCCTGCCTAGCACTGATATCTATAGACCCATATATACTGCCTGCTGCCTAGCACTGATATCTATATACCCCGCCGCAATTAGTCCTCAGAAGGACTGTTGGTTTAGCTGGATTTGTGGATTTAATAATGGTATACCCACACTGATACCCCATCTATTCTGTCCCTATCGCTGCAGCAACTCTCCCTACAGTGGTGATTCTGGAGCTGACTGGGATGAGCAGGGCGGCGCAAGGTCTGATATAGACCTGATGACGCTGAGCGGCCAGCCAATCACTGTAATGCCACAACCAACATGGTTGCGGCATTACAGTGTGTGGTAGACAATCCCTGTATGTTGATTGGTGCTCAGCGCTCGCCCACTATCACGAGCACTATGATGCTCGGGCGAGTACCGAGCATGCTTGCTCATCACTAATCTTTACTAAAGATAGTAGTGGTCCACCACTATGCCCCATTTAGACTTCACTTCTCTACCAACTTTAGACTTAGGTCCACCACAACACCCTATTTAGATTTTGCTTCTCTGCCAACTTTAGATGTAGATCCACCACTATGCCTCATTTAGACTTCGTTTCTATACCAACTTTAGATGTAAGTTCACCACTACGTCATATTTAGACTTCTCTTCTCTGCCAAGTTTAGACGTAGGTCCACCACTACACCCTATTTAGACTTCGCTTCCCTATCAACTTTAGATGTAGGTCCACCTCTACGCTCCATTTAGACTTCACTTCTCTGCCAACTTTAGACATAGGTCCACCACAACACCTTATTTAGATTTTGCTTCTCTGCCAACTCTAGATGTAGATCCACCATTATGCCTCATTTAGACTTCGCTTCTCTACCAACTTTAGATGTAAGTTCACCACTACGTCATATTTAGACTTCGCTTCTCTGCCAAGTTTAGACGTAGGTCAACCACTACACCCTATTTAGACTTCGCTTCCCTATCAACTTTAGATGTAGGTCCACCTCTACGCTCCATTTAGACTTCACTTCTCTGCCAACTTTAGACATAGGTCTACCACTACTCCTGATTTAATCTTCACTTCTCTACCAAATGTATGCGTAGGTCCACCACTACGCCTCATTTACACTTCGCTTCTCTATCAAGTTTAGATGTAGGTCCACCACGAAGACCCTATTTAGACATCACTTTTCTACCTACTTTAGGCGTAGGTCCACCACTACAACCTATTTAGACTTGCTTCTCTACCAACTTTAGACCTAGGTTCACCACTACGCCCCATTTAGACTTCGCTTCTCTACCAACTTTAGATGTAGGTCTACCACTGCACCCTATTTAGACTTTGCTTCCCTATCATTTTTAGACGTAGGTCCACCGCTATGCCTCATTTAGACTTCGCTTCTCCACCAACTTTAGATGTAGGTTCACCACTATGCCTCATTTAGACTTCACTTCTCTACCAACTTTAGACATAGGTCCACCACTATGCCCTATTTAGTCTTTGCTTCTCTACCAACTTTAGATGTAGGTCTAGCACTACACCCTATTTAGACTTTACTTCCCTATCATTTTTAGACGTAGGTCCACCATTACGCCCCATTTAGACTTCGCTTCTCCACCAACTTTAGACGTAGGTCCACCACTATGCCTCATTTAGACTTCACTTCGCCTCATTTAGACTTCACTTCTCTACCAACTTTAGATGTAGGTCCACCATTACACCCTATTTAGATTTCTCTTCTCAATTATTTTTAGACGTAGGAGCACCACTACACCCCATTTAGACTTCGCTTCTCTACCAACTTTAGATGTAGGTCCACCACTATGCCTCATTTAGACTTCACTTGTCTAACAACTTTAGATGTAGGTCCACCAGAACGCCCTATTTAGACTTCACTTCTCTACCAACTTTAGACATAGGTCTACCATGGCGCCCTAGTTAGACTTCACTTCTCTACTAACTTTACAGGTATATCGACCACTACACCCTATTTAGACTCGCTTCTCTACCAAATTTAGACGTAGGTCCACCACTGCACCTTATTTAGACTTCGCTTCTCTACCAACTTTAGACGTAGGTCCACGACTACGCCCCATTAGCAGTCTATGTCTCATTTAGATGCCAAAGAAGAAAAAGTTTATAAATCTGGGTCACCAAAAGAACTCTCGTAGTCTGTGAATAGGCTTCCTATGATGCTTGCTGAGGTCTTGCCTGCTGCACCTCAAACTTCAGCCTTTTCTTTATGCCTTGAGATCTATTTACACTTCCATTCCTATTTCCAATATTTATCATCCCTCCAGCCAGACTCTGAAATTGTGCTAAGTGATAAACATGTTAATTTGTCTCCGCAGAGTTTTCTGGCAGTAGATTCTTCCACTAGTGGATGAATTATGTCCCAGATGCAACATACCATCTTGCCTCCGACCGTATAAGTCCATAGATCAGTTTTATTCAATCTGCTTAAAACATATAAATATTGCAAAACTACAGATGCAAATACTGTGAATTCAGTTGCAGGACAATACAGCTGGGGCCAAGTGGAGATATCTCCTCCGTAATGTGCATCAGGAGGTAATCTCAGCCGCGTACTTTATACAATATAATTGCTTTTCTATTTTTTAAATATTTATGTCTTCTTAAGTGGAGTCAAAAGAAAAAATAAATGACATATTGGTTCAAAAGAAATTTCTGAAACCATACTGCATATTTATACATGGACAGTCTTTTGACATGTACATGTTTTATGGTGAGTCCATGGTTCCTCAAGCCGTAGCCAAATATTAATTCTTAATCCTTTAAATATTGTCAGTTTTGATACCTTACTGTTACGAGTGTGTCACATCCTCCTGGGAGATCTGGAGTTAGGGAATCATTACATGTTGTGAATCATAGATCTTCCATTTGGCCTGTTTTTTGTTCCTCATATTAAATGGATTTCATTTCCTTTGGCGTTCAAGAGGTTATCGACTATTTGTATGCTGGTTAGAAACATCAGCTCAATCTCACAGCTGCTCCTGATCTGCTCATTTCCTCTTCCCATCCCCGCCAGTGAAAGTTTACTTCCTAGCATTCTGGAATTGGTGTGCTGCAGTTGGAGTTCGTAGTTGCTGTTGGAGATTGTTGTATGCTGTTTTTGGGTGTATGCTTTCTCCATTATCCTATTCTATTTTTGGTGAGTGTTTTGTTTGTAAGTTGCTTTTTCTTATCCCTGTTTATACACTAATATATCTGTCCCAGGCCTCCTGAGGGAGGGGACAGCTTAGGGTATTGCAGCAGAAGAATAGTAAGACTGATGGCCCACACATCCTCCAAGTACCTTTGAGAGCAGAGATAGTTAAGGTCCCTGGTCTAGGGATGGTGCAGGACTCCTTTCCCTAATAAATGTACAGTCACAGCGTGACAATTGGAAACTCATTTTCTAATGTTATAAAGTTGCTAAGGTTTATCCTTTTAAGATTTTAAGAAAAAACCCTTCTGTATGCCATATAGGGTTATATGGATGCCACAAAGGGACATTCCATGTGGGACTCTATGCGCCAAAAAAATTTCCACTAAGTAACAATTGCCCCCACTCTAGTTAACCTGACCAGTCCTGTCCTTCGAATACATGGCTTGCCTTTTATCGAGCAACCAGTGTGCAGTTGTGAGAGGTTCCAGTAAACAGACCCATTCACTATTGGGATCGTTGCTTTTAGAGAAGGGTCTTTCTTGAAAAGAAAAAACCCTGTAATTGAATGTATTCAATATCTTTGTACTATTTGAAGTGTTTTAACTACTAAACGATTTGACTAACAAGGAATTAAACTTCCATCAGAAAGAATATTGTCCCTGAATACTAAATTCTTCTATTCTTATGGGGATTAGATTGTCAATAAAAAGGAATGACATTAACACTGAAAAATGTTTGTTTCCTCTGGGGTGGAACTTGGGCAGAATATAGTCATAAATACATTTCATATGAAACTTTTCAAAAGAAAATATATAGTGATCATGGTATGAGTAAAGGTCAATTTAATTTTGATAGGGTCAGAAGGACAATGAAAAAATTACACTTACATAAAATAATATGTGTTTCCTCAGGGGTGGGACTTGGGCACACTGGTGACATAAATACGTTTTGTAAGAACAGAAAACAACGTCTCATCAGTTTAATTTTGATACAGTCAGGACTTAGCATTAAGGTACTATGGAGAGAAAAGATAATATGTTTCCTCACGAGAGTGGGCAGACTTGAGATACAATTAAATTTTATCTATGACTTATCCACATGTCTTGGCATGAATACCAAACTCTTCAATATGGGAAGCAGGGTAACCCGATCGCAGGGGAGCGCAAAGGAAAGGGAGAAGCTTGAAAGGTTTTCTTCTTTATTAAGTTCCACTATGCGTTTCAACGGATAACCTCCGTCTTCATCAGGTGGCAACCTGATGAAGACGGAGGTTATCCGTTGAAACGCGTAGTGGAACTTAATAAAGAAGAAAACCTTTCAAGCTTCTCCCTTTCCTTTGCGCTCCCCTGCGATCGGGTTACCCTGCTTCCCATGTTTATATCCTCTCTAGAGGCACCCGACAGGAGCAGCATCAGATTACTATTACCAGCGCCCTGAGACCTGTCAGCCTGACGCTCCATATATCTGTCTCACTCTGACTATTTCAAATTCTTCAATATGGCTAGGATTTGAATTGAGCATAAAGGAATTACACTTAAACAAAATAATATGTTTCTGCAGGGGTTGAACTTGTCCAGATTAGTGGCATCAATAGATTTCATTTTGGAACTACCAAAAAAAAGCATGGTGTCATCTTGATATGAGAATAGATCAGTTTCAGTAAGATAAGGTCAAAATTGAGCATGAAGGAATTACAGTCACACTAGATAATATGTTTCCTCAGGGGTAGGACTTAAAGAGTATAATGACATATACAAATTTACTTTTGGACCCACCCTCCAAGAGTATGTTATCTTGACATGAGTTCCAATCACTTCAATTGTAATTGGATTAGGACTTATCTTGAAGGAAATATAGTCACTCAAAATAATGTGTTTCCTCAGGTGTGGAGCTTCAGTAGACGAGAAACAAAGTTACATTTTATTATGTACTTGCTCTTCATAATATTAAAAAGCAGCCATTTGACGTAACATCAAATTATTCATAATCTGACCATGATTTAAGCACAGACTGTCTTATCTTCCTTCCTATAGATGCTATAGATGCTGTCAAGATGAACCATAAAAAGGAATGACATTAACACTGAATAATTTATGTTTCCTCTGGGGTGGAACTCGGGCAGAATATAGTCATATATACATTTCATATGAAACTTTTCAAAAGAAAATATATAGTGATCATGGTATGAGTAAAGGTCAGTTTAATTTTGATAGGGTCAGAAGGACCACGAAAAAATTACACTTACACAAAATAATATGTGTTTCCTCAGGGGTGGGACTTGGGCACACTGGTGACATAAATACATTTTGTTAGAACAGAAAACAACGTCATCAGTTTAATTTTGATACAGTCAGGACTGAGCATTAAGGTACTATGGAGAGAAAAGATAATATGTGTTTCCTCACGAGAGTGGGCAGACTAGAGACATAATTAAATTTCATATATGACTTATCGATATGTCATATTATATTATTCATAACCTGGCTGTGATTTAAGCACAGACTGTCTTATCTTCCTTCCTATAGATGCTATAGATGCTGTCAAGATGAACAACCAAAGTTTTCTGAACTTTGATAATCTGATAACCATTTTGGGAGTAAAGTATCATGGTCCCACCTCATTCATGTATTTGTTTCATTAATAATATTTGAACATGCAGTGGATTAGAGAACATATATATATATATATATATATATATATATCAGTTCTCTATGAGGCTGCTTTTCCATTATTGGGATGGTTCCCTTTAAGTGGCTGTGACCCAGCATTACTCCTCCTATTGGCTGTGACTTAGTATTACTCCTCCTATTGGCTGTGACCCAGTATTACTCCTCCTATGGACTGTGACCCAGTATTACTCCTCTTATTGGCGGAGACCCAGTATTACTCCTCTATTGGCTGTGACCCAGTATTACTCCTCCAATTGGCTGTGACCCAGTATTACTCCTCCTATTGGCTATGACCTAGTATTACTCCTCCTATTGGCTTTGACCCAGTATTACTCCTCCTATTGGCTGTGACCCAGTATTTATCCTCCTATTGGCTGTGACCCAGTATTACTGCTATTGGCTGTGACACAGCATTACTCTTCTTATTGGCTGTGACCCAGTATTACTCCTCCTATTGGCTGTGACCCATTATTACTCCTCCTATTGGCTGTGGCTCAACATTATTACTACTTTGGCTGTGGCTCAGCATTATTACTACTTTGGCTGTGACCCAGTATTACTTCTCCTATTGGCTGTGACCCACTATTACTTCTTCTATTGACTGTGACCATTATTGCTCCTCCTATTGGTTGTAACCCAGTATTACTTCTCCAATTGGATGTGACCTAGTATTACTCCTCCTATTGGCTGTGATCCAGTATTACTCCTCCTATTGGCTGTAACCCAGTATTACTCCTCTGATTGGCCATGACCCAGTGTTACTCATTCTATTGACTGTGACCCAGTATTACTCCTCTTATTGGCTGTGACCCAGTATTATTTCTCCTATTGGCTATGACCCAATATTACGCCTTCTATTGACTGTAACCCAGTATTACTCCTCTTATTGGCTGTGACCCAGTATTACTTCTCATATTGGCTATGACCCAATATTACGCCTTCTATTGACTGTAACCCAGTATTACTCCTCTTATTGGCTGTGACCCAGTATTAGTCCTAATATTGGCTGTGATCCAGTATTACTCCTCCTATTGGCTGTGATCCAGTATTACTCTTAGTGTGAGCAGGTTGTGGGACGCAGTGAGGCAGCAGAGGCAGAGCAAGGGTTAAAGTATTTAATTAACAGGGGAATACTCCATGCAGAGAGATAAAGCAATTTAAATGAGGGAACAGGTGATTAAACACAGGGTATATGATGGGGAAAATAGTAGTAACTATAGCAACAGAAGTTCTTTTGGTTGACTTATCATGTAGGTCAGTTCTTGGGTCGTGGATGTTGGTGAACCGAAGAGGGCGCCCACAATGGCGGGCGCAATGCTGATCCGATTAAGTCCTATGGATAACGAGGATCTGTGTTCTGGTGGCAGCAGTTGGCTTCCGGTACCTTCTGCTGAGCCTTTAGTCCATCTACTGATGCAGCCGAGAGGGTATAGGTCTCAACACTCTCCGGGTTTAACGTAGACCAGTGGACGTATACGAGGGAATCAGGGCACAGCTTATGGTCCCACACTGAGTCTCTCTGAGGTGATGCATATGTGGTACTCACGAGCCAGAAGCGTTTGGCAGCTCGCTTAAGGGTGACCAACGAGCGTCCTGCACGTCTCTCCTGGCAGATGCTGCTAGTCGCCGTGGGGATCTGTGGGCACGGGTCTGCTCTGTCACTGGGCTTGAGGGCCCAGAGTGTTATGATTGAGTCACCGAGGAGGAAAAAACAAAACACAAGCTCAGCCCAGGAAAACAGAGAGGATGGAAACTAGCAGATTGCAGACCCCTAATCCTATCACACAACTAGCAGCAGCCGTGGAGTGTTCCTACGGTGATCCTAGACACCTCGTCACAGCCGGAGATCTACATAAGCCTAAAGAGAGAAAAGGGAAAAACTGACTGCCCCAGAGCAGACCCCAAAGCAATAGGCAGCCCCCAACATATAATGACGATGAAGCAAGATGAAAACATTGACACGGGTAGAAAGATAGGTTGAGCAAACGGTGGGGCCCAAGCTAACTAAAAATGACAGGATAGAAAAGTTACTGTCTGCAATCCGAGAAAACCCTGCTAAAAATATTACCAACACAACTGATAAGCAAAAAGGACCCTGAAGTCACTATACTTCAAACCCTATATCAGCACTCAGAATATTCTGGAAGCAGAGCAAAAGAGAACACTGATCAAGGAATAAGAATCCAGCACACCCCCGGCCGGGGATGGCTGAACTCCAAAAAACAAGGTAAACAAAACCAAAACTAATAACTTCAATAGCAGAGCAAAAACATATCTTTGGAAGCAGGAATCAGACTGGTCTCCAAGAATCCAACAGAGAAAACACCAGCAACTCAGAAGGGCGTCGGCTGCCTTATATCCAGTCAGAAGTTCCCGTTACCCAGTCACCATCCACCTGATCAGGTGTTTGGTAATCAGCCTCACTACCTTCCTTCACCAGAAGAGGGAGATCCTCGGACACAAAATATGAATGAACAGATGAGCTCACAACAGTACCTCCCCCTTGAGGAGGGGTCACCGAACCCTCATCCAAGCCACCAGGCCGATCAGGATGAGCTCGATGAAAAGCACGCACCAATCTTTCGGCATGAATATCTGAGGCAGAGACCCAGGAATTATCCTCCTGACCATAACCCTTCCACTTAACCAAATACTGGAGTCTCCATCTAGCTAGACGGGAATCCAGTATCTTCTCTACCTCATATTCCATGTTACCTTCAACCAACAGGAGGTGCCGCCATAGGAACCACTGGTTCAACAAACGTCTTCAACAAGGACTTATGAAACACATTATGAATCTTAAATGTGACAGGAAGAGCCAACCAAAAAGAGACCGGATTAATAATCTCCAAAATCTTGTAAGGTCCAATAAATCTAGGTTTAAACTTTGGAGAAGCCACTTTCATAGAGATATTCTTTGATGACAACCAGACCATATCACCCACCTTAAACCGGGGACCAATGGTCCTATGCCGGTTACAAAACCGCTGGGCCTTTTCCTGGGAAAGAGACAACTTATCCACCACTTGGACCCAAATCTGCTGCATTCTTTCCACCACAGTGTCAACCCCTGGACAGGCAGAAGACTCCACCTGCCCTGAAGAAAATCGAGGATGAAACCCAAAGTTACAGAAAAAGGGTGACATCAAAGTGGCAGTACTAGCTCTATTATTTAAAGCAAATTCGGCCAAGGGTAAAAATGAGACCCAATCATCCTGATCAGCAGATATAAAACATCACAAATAAGCCACCAAAGTCTGGTTTGCTTTCTCTGTCTGCCTATTGGTCTGAGGGTGAAATGCAGAGGAGAAGGACAACTGAATTCCCGACTTGGAACAAAAGGTCCTCCAGAATCTAGAGACAAACTGAACTCCTCTGTCCGATACAATGTTCTCAGGAATCCCGTGCAAGCGAGCCACCTGTTGCAAAAACAAGGGCTCCAACTCTGAGGAAGATGGCAACTTAGGGAGTGGTACAAGATGGACCATCTTTGAGAATCTATCACAAATCACCCAGATAAGTCATCCTCTGAGAGACAGGCAGATCAGAAATAAAATCCATTGAAATATGGGTCCATGGCCTCCTGGGCACCGGCAAAGGCATCAACAACCCACGAGAACGAGAACAAGGCTTAGATCGGGAGCAAGTCCCACAGGACTGCACAAAATTTCTGACATCACGAGACAAGGCAGGCCACCAAAAAGACCGAGCAATGAACCTCAGACATCACTTTCCTCCTCCACTGGTCAGGAACATACAACCTACCACTGGGACAACACTCAGGCTTATCCTCCTGAAACTTCTCCAGAGCACATCTCAAATCAGGCGAGATGGCAGAAAGAACCACCCCCTCACCTAAGATGGTAGCAGGCTTGGTCACAATAGGAGAATCAGACAAAAAACTCCTAGAGAGGGCATCAGCCTTAACGTTCTTAGTGCCCGGGAGAAAGGAGACCACAAAATCAAAACGTGTGAAAAACAAGGCCCACATGGCCTGTCTCGGATTCAAGCGTTTAGCCGACTCAAGGTAGATCAAATTCTTGTGGTCAGTGAGGACCACATCTTGATGTCTAGCTCCCTCCAACCAATGTCTCCACTCCTCAAATGCCCACTTCATGGCCAAAAGTTCTCGATTCCCCACATCATAGTTGCGTTCCGAAGGAGAGAACTTTCGGGAAAAGAAGGCACAGGGGTTCATTTTAGATGTTACAGGATCTTTTTGGGACAAAACAGCTCCTGCACCAGTCTCTGAAGCACCCACCTCCACCTGAAATGGAAGTGAGACATCGGGTTGTCGCAAAACCGGAGAAGAAGTGAACCTCCGCTTCAGCTCCTGAAAAGAAGAAACAGCCTCTGGAGACCAATTCAGCAAATCAGCGCCCTTCTTAGTCAAATCAGTCAATGGTTTGGCAATAACAGAAACATTGGCTATAAACTTACGATAAAAATTAGCAAAACCCAAAAACTTCTGGAGAGCCTTCAAAGAAGTGGGCTGCACCCAATCATAAATGGCCTGTACCTTGGCCGGGTCCATTTCAATAGTTGATGGAGACAAAATAAATCCCAAAAATGAAATTCTCTGTACACCAAAAAGACATTTCGATCCCTTAACATACAGGGAGTTTTCCCTCAAAATCCGGAACACAGTCCGAACCTGTTCCACATGAGAGTCCCAATCCCTGGAAAAGATCAAAATATCATCCAAATAGATGATCAGAAACTTATCCACAAAGTCCCGGAAAATATCATTCATGAAGCGCTGGAAGACAGAAGGGGCGTTAGTGAGCCCAAAAGGCATCACCAGGTACTCAAAATGTCCCTCTGGAGTATTAAACGCTGTCTTCCATTCATCCCCATGCGTAATGCGAATAAGATTATACGCCCCCCTGAGGTCAAGCTTGGTAAACCAGCAAGCACCTTCAACTCTGGAAAATAGGTCAGAAATCAGGGGTAACGGATACTGATATTTAACAGTAATTTTGTTAAGGGAGCGATAGTCAATACAGGGCCTTAATGAACCATCCTTCTTGGCCACAAAAAAAAACCCAGCACCCAAGGGTGAAGAGGATGGTCTAATATGTCCCTTCTCCAACGATTCCTTAATATAAGAACGCATAGCCTCATGTTCGGGTACAGATAAATTAAAAAGTCGACCCTTGGGAAATTTACACCCCGGACTCAGCTCAATTGCACAGTCATAACTCCTATGAGGAGGCAAAGACGCAGACTTACTCTCACTAAACACATCATAAAAATCAGCCAAATAGTCAGGAACCTCATGCGACTGGGGAGAGGTGGAGAAAACAGGAGTGTCACTAAGAGCACACCGACAACCCCAACTCACCACAGACACAGATTTCCAATCCAAAACTGGATTATGGATTTGCAACCAGGGGAACCCCAGCACGATGGTATCATGCAAATTATGCAACACCAAAAATCTGCAATTTTCTTGATGGTCTGGGGCGGCCCGCATTACCACCTGGGTCCAAAACTGAGGTTTATTCTTCGCCAAAGGAGTAGCATCAATACCCCTCAAAGGAATAGGCGTCCGCAGGGGTGTCATAGGGAAACCACAACGTTTAGCAAAATCTAAATCCATTAGGTTCAAGGCTGCTCCTGAATCCACAAAGGCTTTAGCAGAAAATGTGGACAGGGAGCAGATCAGAGTAATTGCCAGAAGAAACTTAGGTCCTACACCACCTACAGCAAATGTGTGTGCAAAACGTTTCTCTCATTTAGGGCAGACAGAAATAATATGAGAGGCATCTCCACAGAAAAAACACAGCTTATTACGCCTTCCTGACGTTGCGCCCTAGACAAAACTCCATCACATTGCATAGGTTCAGACATTTGTTCAACAGGTGGCAGCATTTCCCGTATAATTTTACGTTCACGCAAACGCCGATCAACCTGAATGGCTAATGACATAGAATCGTCAAGACCAGAGGGAACAGGAAATCCCACCATAGTATCTTTTACGGTTTCTGACAAACCCTTGCGAAAGAGAGCTGCCAAGGCACCATCATTCCAAGTGGTGAGGACCACCCACTTTCGGAATTTTTGACAGTACAGTTCTACAGAATCTTGACCCTGGCTCAATGCCAACAGGGTCTTTTCAGCTTGATCAATCGCATTAGGTTCATCATACAACAACCCCAGGGCCTGAAAAAATGCGTCCACATTAGTTAGAATAGGATCATCTGGTACTAAAGAAAACGCCCAATCCTGGGGATCACCGCGCAGCAAGGAGATGACAATCGCCTCTTTCACACATCAGGTTTTCGCCGTCAGGCGCGATCCGGCGCTTTTGACAGAAACCGGATCCGGCGAAATGCAATGCTGGATCCGGTTCCCCCCCATTGACTTGCATTTGCGCCGGATCGCGCCGGATGGCCATGCGTTTCATCCGGTTTTCGCCGGATCCGGCAATGTGTCGCGATCCGGCGTCTGGAAAAAACGGCTACTGTAACGTTTTTTGTCTCCGGCGAAAAAGCCGGACACGCCGGATCCGGCGCGTCCGGCTTTTTCACACAATGAAAGCCTATGAGTGCCGCAATGCGCCTGATCCGGCGAAAGCCGGATCCGGTGGCCGGATCCGGTTTTTTGGTCTGAGCATGCTCAGTAGCTCTGCCCACAAGACATATATAAAAGCAAGACAGTGGGACCCACAGCCACACCCAACATGCCACCCAAGAAAGCAACCAAGCGCAGCAGGAGAAGGCAGGAGACCACTGCAGCACCATCAGCACCACCACCACCCCAAATGGAGCAGCAAATGGAACATGCTGAGGAGGGGAGGCCAGCAGCAGATGAGAGACGGTAATTATCAAATCCCCCATTCCTCCAAACTAGGGCTATTGAATATCAAGATATTCATTGGCCCTTTGTTTCGCTTTATTCAACAGCCGCCCAATAGATGCAGCAGCAGCAGCAGCAGCAATGGCAGCAGCTGGAACACCACCCACAGGCATGGAGTGTGGCCACCAGGAAGACAGCACATCATCTTCTGGGAGCCCTCCCTCGCATCGTCAGCGTTTGACGGTAAGTTTTTATTTCCAAAATCCATCATCTCTGTAATATATGTCTATTCATTGCCTTTTATTTCAAAACAGGATTCACAAGATGAAGAGGAGCTCCCAGAAGAAGAAGGAAGGGGTGGACAGACACTTGGAGTGGGCTCACAATTGGTAAGTTTTTTGCATCAAACGCAGAAACACAACATCAAACTACACACAACACATAGAAAACAATGTTCTGCAGACCACACACAGCAAACAAATGCCTACATCCAAAGACATAACATTTTTTGTTTTCTTCTCTAGTCTTCCCAATCTGGTGCTCGGCCAAGAGGTCCTCGCAGTGCCTCCCAGGGTCGTCGGCGACAGCAACGCGGCGGTCACCAGCGTGTAAGTATAAATATTTTTGCTTTGTTTTTTTTCACTTTTTATTTCATTTCTTTTGTGGAGGCTAATTATGTTATTTTTGTCTTTTTCTTTAACAGCCTTCACAGCGTGCTCCCGACTCTGACGGTGAGGATGAAGGACTCGATGTGGACCACCTCATCGATCTCGTCAGAGAAAGGGAGCCGCTCTGGAATATGACTGACCGCCGCCACGCTGACCTTATCGTTACCCGACGACTCTGGGAGGAAATCTGTTCGCTCCTTGTGGGCCGCTGGGAGGACCTCGATGTTCGGGCCCAGATTAAAGAGCGTAAGTATATACAGTACCGGTTGCTTGATGTAAACCAGTGTTTCCCGAACTCCAGTCCTCGTGGTCCCCACGGATCATGTGTTCAGGATTTCTATTTACTATGGAAATCCTGAAAACATGACCCCTGGGGACCATGAGGACTGGAGTTTGTGAAACACTGATGTTGTATACTAACCACTCCTTTCTCGTTTCAGGGAACAGAATTCTGAATCGGTGGCGGTCTGTGAGGGATCGTTTCAAGAAGGAGTTCAATAAAGAGATGCGGGCCCCGAGTGGATCTGGAGGACGCAGGAGCAAGTAAAAGTACGCACAAGCCCTGTCGTTCCTCCGGGAAACAATGGTCACTAGAAGGTAAATATTACACACCACATGTGAAAAAAAATGTTAGATGTAACTTTTTTTTTTCAGCCAGGGCCATACCATGTCAGTATTTTAATTGTTTTTTTTTCTCTTTATTCCACAGCACGGTGAGCAGCACTCGGGAGCCTGCACGATTGGACCCTTCTGAGGCGATCCCTGAGGAGACCGGCACCGAGGGACACTTCGACCGCCCCGGTACATCTGCACCTTCCCAGCCTTCCCACACATTCGACCCATCTGTCCCATCCACCAGCACAGGAGCATCGTGGCCGCCTACATTACATGAAGCTGCTGGTGAGGAGATCGCTTTCCCTTTACCCCACCCTTCTGCCCCTGCCACCTCTAGTACACCTGCGGGTACTGGGCGGCAGCGGCAGAGGGGTCAGGAAAAGAGTTATGCGCCAGAGTTCTTGCATCTGAATGCATCTTTCCAGAACTGTCTAAAAGTCCTGTCAGAGCAAATCTCCGCAGGCTTTCAGCAGATCAACTCCAGCATTCTGGAGGTGAAGACACTTCTGCAAACCATGCATTCAGAAGCAAGATCTTCGCCAAACCACACCTTTTTCAGGTCTGTTGTGGAGCGCATGGCAACACTATCTCCTACCCAGCAGATGCATGTAATGCATTCGTGCCACGGTGCTCTACAGCAGGTTACCTCCCAACCTCCACCTCCCACCACTGTAGTTCCTCCACCTGCACCCCCTCCAGCCACTTTCCATCCTCCCCCTCCTATTACATCTGCACCCCCTCCAGCCACTTTCCATCCTCCCCCTCCTATTACATCTGCACCCCCTCCAGCCACTTTCCATCCTCCCCCTCCTATTACATACCAGCAACCTCACCAGTACCAGCAACCTTCCCAGTACCAGCAACCTCCCCAGTACCAGACATCTCCCCACTTCCAGCAACCTGCCCCGTACCAAACTCCTTCCCCGTACCAAACTCCTTCCCCGTACCAAACTCCTTCCCCATACAACTTTCCATCAACATCATCTGCTCCTACAGTCCCTGCCCAACCCTCCACTCCACCGCCCACCACCTCTTCTGCCTCCCACATGTCCACCCATTCTGTAGCTTTTTCCACACCATCACCTCTAACTGTTCCTTCCCCACCACGATCCCAGTCCTCTCTCCACACTCCCATTGTCGAAGTGTCCCGCAGCCCCTCCAGCAGTATTTCCACCCCACACTACACCGAGTTATAATGTTTTTTTTGTAATAAAAATGCCCATTTGGTTGGTTTCAAACCTTTATTAAAAAAGTTTTTTTAACTTTAAAAACAGTTTACAAAAAAAAAATATTTTAAATAAAAGTTAAATTATTGTTTACACTGGTTGTCTGTCATTTCTTTCTGCGGCGAAATATGTTTAAAAAAAAGGTTAAATACAGGGTATTTAAAAGGTAAAAAGGTATTCAAAACCAGGTATATAACTGTGGGTAAATTTTAGCTTTTTGCCACAGTTGTGTTCCTGGTTGTGTTTGTAGCAAAGTATTTCACCTGAAAAGTTGTGTTTATTGTTGGTGATTTCCTAACAATGTACACAACTTTTGTAAAAAGGTGAAATACTTTGCATAAAACACAACCAGGTACACACCTGTGGCCTAAAGCTAAAAATAGTAAGACCATGACAAGATAGCCAACTTTGGTTGGCAAAGGTATATACTGTTGGTCCAGAAGGTACACAAGTTTGGTTAGGGCACAAATCTTTCACACTCTGTCATCCTGCCAGTGTACTCTGCCTTGAGGTGACATAAAGTATAGTGCAAAATTGTCCCTCATTACTGAAACCGTCACAGAACTTCTAGTGGTAATATTTCCAATGACAACATCCATCTTCGCCAGTAACTTGCTCTTCTCTCCAACCTGCACTTTCTCCTCTACAACCTGTCAAAGAAGGGCTGTAGGAACATGCTATATATAGTTTTCCAGTAGCCAATCCCGTTCGGAAGGCCACAAGGGTCAATTTTAAAAACCAGATCCGGCGTAATCCGTCGAAAAACGGATAGAAAAACGGATGAACCGGATGAGACGGATCTGGTTTTGTCTGTCAAGAACAAGACGGATCCGGCAGAAAACCGGATCCGGCACATCAGGTTTTACAAAACATTTGCCGGATCCGGCATTCCGGCACGACGCCGGATCGCGCCTGACGCCGAAAACCTGATGTGTGAAAGTAGCCTTAACCTGCTGCGCAGAGCTCCCCGGTGAGTTAGGCTTCATGGCAAGAAATAATTTACAATTATTCTTAAAATTCAAAAATTTAGACCGATCCCCAAAAAACACATCAGGAGTGGGGATTTTTGGTTCAGCAGCGTGTGAACGAGCAAGATAGGCGGAAATTCCCCGGACCTCAGCAGCAAGCTGCTCCACACGATCAGATAATTGCTTAAACTCCATCAGAAAAAAAAAAATATTCCTCCTACGGCCTCAGAGAAAAAGAGGAAAAAATATACACACAAAAAAAAATTCTGACACTTTTTTTTTTTTAAACAATTCCTTCCTGCTTTTGACTACCCTAGAATCTGCGGTATGGCTGGTGATTCTGTTATGATTAAATCACCGAGGAGGAAAAAACAAAACACAAGCTCAGCCCAGAAAAACAGAGAGGTTGGAAACTAGCGGATTGCAGACCCCTAATCCTATCACACAACTAGCAGTAGCCGTGGAGTGTTCCTACAGTGATCCTAGACACCTCGTCACAGCCGGAGATCTACATAAGCCTAAAGAGAGAAAAGGGAAAAACTGACTGCCCCAGAGCAGACCCCAAAGCAATAGGCAGCCCCCAACATATAATGACGGTGAAGCAAGATGAAAACACTAACACAGATAGAAAGATAGGTTGAGCAAACGATGGGGCCCAAGCTAACTAAAAAGGACAGGATAGAAAAGCTACTGTCTGCAATCCGAGAAAACCCTGCTAAAAAATATTACCAACACAACTGATAAGCAAAAAGGACCCTGAAGTCACTATACTTCAAACCCTATATCAGCACTCAGAATATTCTGGAAGCAGAGCAAAAGAGAACACTGATCAAGGAATAAGAATCCAGCATACCCCCGGCCGGGTATGGCTGAACTCCAAAAAACAAGGTAAACAAAACCAAAACTAATAACTTCAATAGCAGAGCAAAAACTTATCTTTGGAAGCAGGAATCAGACTGGTCTCCAAGAATCCAGTAGAGAAAACACCAGCAACTCAGAAGGACGTCGGCTGCCTTATATCCTGTCAGAAGTTCCCGTTACCCAGTCACCATCCACCTGATCAGGTGTTTGGTAATCAGCCTCACTACCTTCCTTCACCAGAAGAGGGAGATCCTCGGACACAAAAGATGAATGAACAGATGAGCTCACAACACCAGAGCAGTCACTTCTCCCAGTCGCGCGCTGTCTGTTCCCGCTGAAATTAAGTATTTACGCAGGTGCTGTGGCTGCAGCCGCTTAGCCACACCCCCTACTCCCAGGTGTGTCTGTTTGTCCGGTCTCATTACCTTTCCCCTGGACAACAGAGGAGACAGCCCCAACAGTTCTGAACCCGGTACCCGGCACGGTCCCTTTGCTCCGGTCCTTCTTACATTCTCCTCTCCTTTTGCTCGCCATTCCACGGGCGAGAGTTCCTGTAGCAAACGTTGTCACTGCTCCATCTCTTGGATGATTCGCTGCCAAATAAATTGGTCTTGTTCGTATCGGTTGGGTGGTGTTCCAGCTGTTGTCCGTTCGGTGCAGCGTAAGCTAGGTCGAGTGGGTGAGGATGGAGACGCACCCAAGTTCAATGGAGCAGCCATTTCGGGAGCTTCAGGCTCCTGTTCCTCTCCTGGGTCAAAGGACATGTGATCGAAGAATTCATCCTCGTCACAGTCGAAAGCTGCAGAAGGGAGTGTTTCAGTAAAACCTTGCGCTCTTTCTGGTTGGTTGGGGTCTCATGACAAGCAAGGATGTAGCATATTCCAATGGACTACTCGAGTGGGAGCGCCTTCTTCCCCTGCAGGTTAGATCTCATAAACCAGACCTTCGATTCCAATCCGGCGTTTCACCTGATACGGGGTCTTCTCCCACCAGTACTCCAACTTGCCTCAAGGACGATTGTCTCGGGTCAGCACACGGTACCAGCCTTAAGAGCTGTCCCTCACAGGGAAGTCGTCTAATGGTGTTAGCGCTCCCGAAACTTGGTCTGCACAAGGCAATGCAGAGTCTACAAACAGTGCCGATGTTCACAGACCCAGGTGGTCCTGTCTGTGGATAGTCCTGCTCTGGATCCAACTCCAACTCATGTCATACACATGAATATCAGTCAAAGGCAGGAGGATCACCAAGGTACAAGGGTCAGAGGCTCTAAACTGGAAGCTTGAGCTATCACTAACACTGGTCAGCAGGCTGTGAGAGACTGAAATAGCCCAGCTAGCTCCAGAACGAGGCTGAGGAGATTAACCCCCGCATGACCAGTTCGGAGTGAAGACAGCAGAAGATAAACTCCGGACTGGGCCATGACATTTCTCCTCCTATTGGCTGTAACCCAGGATTACTCCTCCTATTGACTGTGACCCAATATTACTCATCTTATTAGCTGTGACCCAGTATTAGTCCTCCTATTGGCTGTGACCCAGTATTACTCCTCCTATTGGCAGTGGCCCTGTATTACACCACCTATTGGCTGTGACCCAGTATTATACCACCTAGTGGCTGTGATCCAGTATTACTCCTCCTATTGGCTGTGACCCAGTATTACGCCTCCTTTTAGCTGTGACCCAGTATTAGTCCTCCTAGTGGCTGTAACCCAGTATTACTTCTCATTTTTGCTGTGACACAGTACTATACCACCTAGTGTTTGTGACCCAGTATTACACCACCTAGTGGCTGTATTACAATCTTCCAGTCATCTGTTATATGGCAGTCTGTTTCCTCTGGTATGCATACGTTGCTTAGATCGAGGTCAATGCAGTGGTCAATTGTCGTGCAGTAACCACGTATCTTGAACGCTTCTTGTAAAACTTAATCAGTCGGCGACTTTTTAGTATTGTCCATTTGCAGGATAGATTTAATATTGCTAAGAGCAGTGCTATAGATTATGTGAGGGAAAAAATGACAAGAATTACTCGGCGGCAGGTATGATGGCGATGTTGGAGGACACATTACAAATGACTGCTCCATCACACAGTGAACGGCTACAGGGCAGGAATGGAATTGTGTAGACTGGAACCTCTACTTCTTGGCATGAGAAAATTAATGAGAACAGGGTGAGTATGCAAATCAGCCATCGATTTCCATAATAATCCAGTTAGGTGAGTGCCGCACTATAAACCTCAAGCCAAGGACAATCCCAGAACGCAGATTAGTTTCAGCAATGAACTTGCTCCTTTGGGAATTTAGTGGTTAATCGACTATCCGATACTGCTTCTTTATTTTATATAAGAAAGTTTCAATGAAGCAAATTTCACCTCGCAGGCTCTCAGTTGGCATTACTCATAACCCTTCACTATATGTGCCCTTGGCTGCCTTTGTGCCACAATGCAAAATCTAAAACAGAGCCCTCCATTATCATGGGTCTTAATACTATTGGTCTTTCTATTTGAGGCCAAAGGGCCCTTTAGGGCCCGTGTAGAGTTGAGGTGCAATCTCCACCCTTGCACCCACTGTAGTTACTCCCTTGCAAGGAAATGGCCATACATATGCTGAAATCTTAGAAATGAAAAAATAATTAAGGGTACAAAGAATTATTGTTGTGGATGTTCAGTCATAATCCTGGTGCATGTGTCATACAGCTCCTGAAAGAGCCTCCGTTATTATAATATTATAAATGTCATTAATACTTCTCACTTTGGCTTTCATGGTATAAAGAAGATATATAAGATGTTTTTATTAGGTTAAATATAGAGAAGATGTCCAGATTAGACACGTCCTTATTAATTTTCAGTTCCTCATGGGCGGGATCACGCTACTGGAAATAGCAATTTTCTCAATGTTTTACAAACATTAGAAAGCATTAGAGCTTTCTGATTTACCTAACAAGTATGGGTCAAGACTGGGAGTCCGTTCCCCACTAAGCAAGCCCTAATGAGAAGGTGGTCCCTTTAAAAGGTATTTATAATTATTCGCAGAATGCCAGCAGAAGAAATTATCCAGTGTATTAGATCCCCCTCTAAATCTCAAAAACTTTTCTTTGCGATTTTTGGCACGCCTGGCATCTCCTGTAAATCCCATAGACCCCAGAGTATTTATTGGCACAATAATTTAAATGCAGTAAGACGACGATGAGACGTGAGGGATTGTGTGCAGCGAGCACGGGCCCCAGAGAGGCAGAACTGGCACTATGTAGAAAATTATTGTAAAAAGAACAGTAAGAAAATTCTGCATTTGATGATGTAAATGTAAAATGAGGACAGTGGAGAAGCCAGGATAATGCTCTGACCGATAGATTGCCCATTGTTTCAAAACTTGAATTTTATCCTTCTTCTGCCATGGGAAATATAATTAATAAACCCATCCCTGCGCCATCTGCTCCACTGAACAGCAGCCAGTGTATATCATACTGGTACATGGGGAGAGAGAAAACTACTTACCATAGACTAATCCATTATACTGGCCAGATTCAATGTACGGTTTACATACACCATTTGTATAATCTTACTGTATTGTTACACTAAGAATGCAGGACAGTATGGAAATTAATGTACAGTCCAGTAAGCAAATACACCTAAATGTAAAGGGCATGAAACATAGGCGGAATATATAATATAGATAGGGGGCAATATAATAGTAGTAATATTCTTGTACCTAGGGGCAGTGTTATAGTAGTTATAACTGTTATATTCTTGTACATAGTGGCAGTATTATAGTAGTTATATTCTTATACACAGGAGGCAGTATTATAGTAGCTATATTCTTGTACATAGAGGCAGTATTATAGTAGTTATATTCTTATACATAGGGGACAGTATTATAGTAGTTATATTCTTGTACATAGGGACAGTATTATAGTAGTTATATTCTTGTACATAGTGGGCAGTAATATAGTAGTTATATTCTTGTACATAGGAGCAGTATTATAGTAGTTATATTCTTGTACATAGTATTATTGTAGCTATATTCCTATACATAGAAGCAGTATTATAATAATTATATTCTTGTACATAGGGGACAGTATTATAGTAGTTATATTCTTGTATGTAGGAAGCAGTATTATAGTAATTACAGTGGTGCTCAAAAGATTACATACCCCGGTAGAATTTTTGCTTTCTTGGCCTTTTTTAGAGAATATGAATGACTAGATCAGGAGTCCCCAATGTGTAGCTCTGGAGCTACATATGGCTCGCAGCTGTCTGTTAGTTTGGTGCATTAGCTCCAAGTCTAGCAAAGAGCTATGAAGAGCGCATCTGAAAATTGTGAATTTTGTGAGTAGTCTGGCACAGAAGAGCAGATCTGGATGCACATATACTGATCTTAGGGGTTTAGAGATAATTTAAGGATGGTGTGCTGGAGACAGGATGATATTACCGATCAGAGGAGGTGCTTGAAGCTGGATACGACAGTGTGGTGGGAGTGTTTGAGGGAGAATACTGAAGGGGGGTATTGTGGGAACCCTTGGATCTTGGTTTACTGCTTCTGTGGAGAAGCTTTGGCTGTCATTATACCCATAATAGGGGCTTTGGTTGCCACTAATGTGAGGGAGTGTGGGAGCCGCATGTGGCTCATGACCATCGCTCAAAGCTGAACATGGCTCGCAACCCTCTCTCAGAGCTGCATGTGGCTTGCGACCATCTCTCAGAGCTGGATGTGGCTCACGACCATCTCTCAGAGCTGGATGTGTCTCTCAATTTCAGAAAGGTTGAGGACCACTGGACTAGATGGAGGGCAGTAATTTCACGATGGGGGCAGGCTTTGCAGCATTGAGAATCTCTCCCTCCCATGTGCTCACCCACCTATCCACTCTCTCTTTCCCCATGTGCTGACTTCTGCCATCTGTACTCTCTTCTTTGACCTGTCTACCCCGTGTGCTATCACCCTTGTCTGCTGTCTCTCTCCTTTCTGTGCTGTGTTCTCCCCTCACGTGCTTTTCCATTTGAGCTGTCTTACCCCTGTGCTCTGTCTCTCTCACCCCTGTGTCTGACCATGTACAGAACATACCACATCTTGTGGGCAGAGGAGAAAGGGAAAGACAATACTGACATTACATGTCACGAGGTGACTGGCCCTGTGTGACGTGACCCGACAATCGGTCGGTCACCAAACAGCAAGACAAACTAGAGGACACCGGAGACACAATTACAACGGTGAGCCCTGCAATAGGGAATGGGGAAATGGACACCTCCTGCACTCTCCTGAGGCTGTGCCCTGGTCTATCCTGATGTCCTTATATGGCTTCTTTCAAACCGTTGCCGAGCAGGATACCTCAGCCCTCACTTGCCCTGCACCTATCCCTCTGTAGGGAATTGGCAGGTACGGACACTGGTCCCACCGCTGCACTAATACAACACCAAGGGAAGAAATAACAGACAAGGAAAAGCAAACAACACTTGGCTTTTTCTGCTGCAATGCACCGCACAGCAGAGTAAGGCACCCAATCACAGCATTCAGCTGAAGCACCACTGCACCAGAAAGCTCCTGTCTTCAGCACGGTTGGTTTCCAAAGGACCTGTATAACCAACAGTCAGCTTATGTACCAGGTGACCTTTTAAAGGAAGATGGGAGTGGTCACCACCTACCTCAGCAAACTCACCAGCCCATGTAGTTACACCAGCTGCCACCGTGGGCAAAACTGATATTAACCCCCGATGACCTGAAAGATAAAAAGTTTATATGTGAGAAGCCCAATCTGACACAGATCCAAAAATGGATCGTGACATTACAGCAGGAGATCGCAGAGGATACATTTTGTGAGGTAAAATATTGTTTAAAAACAGTCAGTGAAATATTTTACCTCACAAAATGAATCATCTGTGATCCCCTGCTGAAAGTCAGTATTGTCTTTTGCTTCCTCCCCTGCCCAGGCGATGTGGTATGCTCCGTACACGGTCAGACACAGACAATTTTTAAAATGAACTTTTGTTCATGGGAAAACCCCTTTAGGCTATGTGCCCACGTTGCGTGTTAAAACGCACACCAAAAACCGGACTCCTTCCCAGAAATCGCGCGTTTTTTTCCGTGCGATTTCACCGCGATTTTACCGCGATTATGATCGCGATTTTGCCGCGATTTTTGTGTGCGATATTCAAGTACTTTCCAAGCGATTTGAAGCATCGCTTGGAAAGTGATTGACAGGTTGGTCACACTCGTCAAACATAGTGTTTGACAAGTGTGAGCAGCTTTTTACTATTGAGGCGGCCTATGCGGCATTAATAGTAAAAGATAGAATGTTAAAATGCTAAAAAAAAATAAAAAAAGCGGGGCATATTTACCTTCCAGCGTCCCGCGCTGCCATCCCGGGCCTCAGCGTTCCCAGTAATGCCTTGCGAGACCTGTGATGACGTAGTCTCGCGTTGCTATAGCGCTAGAGTCACGCGAGACTACGTCATCACAGCACCTTGCCGCAAGGCATTACTGGGAACACTTAGGCCGGGAATGCAGCGCGGGACGCCGGAAGGTAAATATACACCGATTTTTTATTTTTTACTTTTTTTTTACAGGGGTATGGTACCCAGGGCCTGGAGGACAGTCTCCTCTCCTCCACACCGTGGGTACCAACCGCACATGAGACGCTTAACTTCCCGCATGGTGGGCATAGCCACATGCGGGAAGTAAGCAATTCTCATGCATTCCTATGGGTGCGGAATCGCGGCAATTCTTTGCGATTCCGCACAAAAGAATGAGCATGCTGCGATTTTTTCCGCGATGCGATTCCGCCGCGGAAAAAAGCGCAGCATTAGCACAGCATGTGCGGAATGCCATAGGAATGCATGGGGGGCGTTCTGTACACAATTTTTAAACGTTTTCGCACTAAAAATCGTGGCAAAAACGCTTAAAAATCGCTACGTGGGCACACAGCCTTAATGTGACTGGCTTCCTCTGCCTGTAGACACGTCGCGCATCTGCCGCCGGGATCAGCCGAATTATTCACTGCGCCTGTGCAGAATTTGCGCAGGCACAGTGCACCAGTGTTCCGCTGGTTGTATCGCGCAAGAGGCGCGTGAGTGTGTGAGTGTGAGTGAGTGTGAGTGTGTTTGAGAGTGTGAGTGTGTGAGTGTATGAGTGTGAGTGTGTGTGTGAGTGAGTGTGAGTGTGTTTGAGAGTGTGAGTGTGTGAGTGTATGAGTGTGAGTGTGTGTGTGAGTGAGTGTGTGAGTGTGAGTGTGTGAGCATGTGTAAGTGTGTGTAAGTGTGTGTGTGAGAGAGCGTGTGTGAGCGTGAGTGAGTGTGTGTGTGGTGCTTACGGAATATAGAGTGTGTGTGTGTGATGGTGTTCTGATAGTGGTACCGCGCAATAGGTTGGTAGCAGCAGCAGTTTCCATATTGAGACACCCATCACATGGGTGTCCCAATATGGCGGTTGGTGAACTTCCTCCGCTTGGAATTCTGGGATACGGTGACATCTGGACAGAACAGGAAATTAAAACATAGTTATGAATGATAATGCCAAAAACTTTTTCTCAACTCTTAGTTAGTGGTTGGGCAAAGCCATTTATTGTCAAACTACTGTGTTTTCTCTTTTTAAATCATAATGACAACCCAAAACATCCAAATGATGCTGATCAAAAGTTCGCATACCCCATTACTTAATACTGTGTATTACCCCCTCTAAAGTCAATGACAGCTTGAAGTCTTTTGTGGTAGTTGTGGATGAGGTTCTTTATTTTCTCAGATGGTAAAGCTGCCCACTCTTCATGGCAAAAACCCTCCAGTTCCTGTAAATTCCTGGGCTGTCTAGCATGAACTGCATGCTTGAGATCTCCCCAGAGTGGATCAATGATATTGAGGTCAGGAGACTGAGATGGCCACTCCAGAATCTTCACTTTGTTCTGCTGTACCCAAAGACATTTCGACTAGGCCTTGTGTTTTGTATAGTTGTCATGGTGGAACATACAAGTGCATCTCATGCGCAGCTTCCGGGCTGATGATTGCAAATTTGCCTCAAATATTTGCTGATAACGTGCTGCATTCATCCTTCCTTCAACTTGAACCAATTTTCCTGTGCCTTTGTAGCTCACACATCCCCAAAACATCAGCGATCCACCTGCATGCTTTACAGTGGGAATGGTGTCCCTATCATCATAGGCCTTGTTGACCTCTCTCCAAATGTAATGTTTATGGTTGTGGCCAAAAAGTTCAATTTTGGTCTCATCACTCTAAATTATCTCATTCCAGAATTTTTGCGGCTTGTCTCTATGCTGTTTTGCATATTGTAGGCAATATACTTTGTGGGTTTTGCACAGTAATGGCATTCTTCTGGCAACTCGACCATGCAACCCATTTTTCTTCAAGTGCCTCCTTATTGTGCATCTTGAAACAGCCACACCTCTTGTTTTTAGTGAGTTCAGTATTTCAGCTGATGTTATTTGTGGGTTTTTCTTTGCATACCAAACAATTTTCTTGGCAGTTGTGGATAAAACTTTTGTTGGTCTACCTGACCGTGGTTTTGATTTTACAGACCCCCTCATTTTCCATTTGTTAATCACAGTTTGAACGCTGCTGACTGGCATCAATTCCTTGAATATCTTTTTGTATCCCTTTCCTGTTTTATAGAGTTCAACTATCTTTTCCCGTAGATCCGTTGACAATTCTTTTGCTTTCCCCATGACTCACAATCCAGAAATGTCAGTGGCTGGATGAAAGATGCAAGAGTCTGTCTGTAGCCCAGAAACTCACTCAGCTTTTATGCACACACACTGATCACAAACAAACAGGTCACAGGTGAGGATGTTACGTTTAGTAGCCATTCAAACCCATTTGTGTCAACTTCTGTGCATGTTATCAGGCCAAAATCCCTAGGGTATGTGAAATTTTGATCAGGGTCATTTGGATGTTTTGGGTTGTCATTATGATTTAAATAGAGAAAACACAGTAGATTGACAATATATATCTTCACCCAACCACTAACCATGAGTGGAGAAAAAGTTTTTGTGTTATTCATATTCTCTGAAAAAAAGGCCAAGAAAGCATAAAAAATTTTTTTGAGCACAATTGTATATTCTTGTACAGGGGGGACACTATTATATTAGTTAAATTCTTGTACATAGGGGCAGTATTATTGCATTTATTTTCCTGTACATAGTAGCAGTGTTATAGTAATTATATTCTTGTACATAAGGGTGGTATTATAGTAGTTATATTCCTGTACATAGTAGCAGTATTATATTAGTTATATTCTTGTATATAGGAGCAGTATTATAGTAGTTATTTTCTTCTACATAGGAACAGTATTATAGTAGTTATATTCTTGTACATGGAGGCAGTATTATAGTAGTTACAGTATATTCCTGTACATAGGAGCAGTAGTATAGAAGATATATTCTTTTACACATGGGCAGTATTATAGTAGTTATATTCTTGTGCATAGGAGCAGTATGATAGTAGTTATATTCATGTACCTATGGGGAAGTATTATAGTAGTTTCATTCTTGTGCATAGGGGCAGTATTGTAGTAGTAATATTCCTGTACATAGAATCAGTTTATAGTACTTATATTCTTTTACATATGGGCAATTTTATAGTAGTTGTATTCTTGTACATACGTGAAGTATTACAGTAGTTATATTCTTGTATATAGGAGCAGTATTATTGTAGTTATAGTCTTGTACATAGGGGACAGTATTACAGTAGTTATATTCTTGTACTTGGGGGCAGTATTATATTAGTTATATTCTTGTACATAGGAGCAGTATTATAGTAGTTATATTCTTGTATTGAGGGGCATTGTTATAGTAGTTATATTCTTGTACATGGGAGCAGTATTATAGTAGATATATTCTTGTACATAGGGGCAGTATTATAGTAGTTATATTCTTGTATATAGGGGCAGTATTATAGTAGTTATATTCTTGTACATAGTGGCAGTATTATAGTAGTTATATTCTTGTACATAGGAGCAGTATTATAGTAGAATCATAAAATCATAGAATCGTAGAGTTGGAAGGGACCTCCTGGGCCATCTGGTCCAACCCCCTGCTCAAAGCAGGATTCGCTAAATCATCCCAGTCAGATGTCTGTCCAGCCTCTGTTTGAAGACTTCCATTGAAGGAGAACTCACCACTTCTCGTGGCAGCCTGTTCCACTCATTGATCACTCTAACTGTCAAAAAGTTTTTTCTAATATCTAATCGTGTCTCCTCCCATTCAGTTTCATCCCATTGCTTCTAGTCTTTCCTTGTGCAAATGAGAATAAAGTTGATCCTTCTACAATGTGACAGCCCTTTAGATATTTGTAGGCAGCTATTAAGTCTCCTCTCAGTCTTCTCTTTTGCAAACTAAACATTCCCAAATCCTGCAACCTTTCCTCATAAGACAGGGTTTGCAGACCGGTCACCATTCTGGTCGCTCTTTTCTGAACTTGCTCCAGTTTGTTGATGTCTTTTTTAAAATGTGGTGCCCAAAATTGGACACAATATTCCAGATGAGGTCTGACCAAAGAGGAGTAGAGGGAAATAATTACTTCACGTGATCTAGACTGTATGCTTCTGTTAATACATCCTAGAATTGCATTTGCCTTTTTTGCTGCTGCATCACACTGTTGACTCATATTCAGTCTGTGATCTATTAGTATACCCAAGTCTTTTTCACATGTGCTGTCACTTAGCCCTATTCCTCCCATTCTATATCTGCTTTTTTCATTTTTATTGCCCAGATGTAGTACTTTGCATTTCTCCCTGTTAAAAACCATTCTGTTAGTTGCTGCCCACTTCTCCAGTTTATTTATATCTTTTTGAATCCTCTCTCTCTTCTCTAGTATTAGCTATCCCTCCTAGCTTTGTGTCATCAGCAAATTTAATCAGTTTACCCTCAATTCCTTCATCTAAATCGTTGATAAAGATGTTGAACAATACAGGGCCCAGGACAGAGCCCTGTGGTACCCCACTTGAAACATTCTTTCAACTGGATGTGCAGCCATTTACGACCACTCTTTGGGTCCGATCACTAAGCCAGTAGTTATATTCTTGTACATAGGGGTAGTATTATAGTAGTTATTGTTTGCACATGTGGGTGGTAGAAACTCTCTTTAAAATTCATGATGCAAACTTATATGTGTTAACGTAGCTGTAATAATTAGAATGTTTTCTTCACACTGATTCCAGAAAACTTTTTTAATATATAAAAAAAATGTTAACCTTTTCTTCTTTTCTTACTTCTGTAAGCAAAACAGTAAGGATGATTAGTTTAGTCTGTAAATGTATAAGCTTTGCTCCTATATCCATGTTGATTTTCCCATCTTTATCATAGGGGATCATCTCTCCTCAAGATCTGTTGCTTCCCCGGGAAAGACGCTCTGTGTTGGGTATTTGTATCTTCTGCTGTGGATGCTGCAAGAAGATGAGGGGATGTGGAATGTGTTGCATGACATAATCTCACATCTCCAAGAACCTTTGAAGCTCGCATGCTCTGCGATGTTTTACATACATATCTTTAGAAGATTATTCTGATTCTATATGTGGACAAAATTGACTAACATTTGTCTCTATTCAATGTCTTCTTAAACTGCAGCACTGGGCGTCACGATAGCCATGATTTAAAGGAATGTTCCATGTTACGGATAGAGTAGGACCAAAGGTGGAGCTGACTTGGAAGAACTAAAAAGAAGAAAACGATCTCTTTAGGAAGTTTCCCTGTAAATCAAAGCCCAACCCATTTAAAAGCCTAAAATGTGGCTGGACATACCAACAATACCAGAGGCAGCCATTTGGACGTATCAGTGTTTTTTTAACTCATCAGTAGAGTTGAGCGATACCGTCCGATACTTCAAAATATCGGATCGGAATGGATCGGCCGATCTTTAAAAAAAGTATCGGTATCGCCGATGCCGATACCGGAAGTCCCATTCAAGTCTATGAGACTTCCGGTATCGGAATTGGAAAAACCCTTTCCTGCCCTTGTACAGCCTCTCGGGGGTCTGTACGGGCCTTCCGGGGGTCTCTGCCGGCCTGCCGGGGGGCTGTGCCGGCCTGCCGGTGGGCTGTGCGGACTGCCCGGGGTCTGTACCGGCCTGCCGGGGGGCTGTGCCGGCCTGCCGGTGGTCTGTGCACCCTGTGGGGGTCTGTACCGGCCTGCCGGGGGGCTGTGCCGGCCTGCCGGGGGGCTGTGCACCCTGTGGGGGTCTGTACCGGCCTGCCGGGGGGCTGTGCCGGCCTGCCGGGGGGCTGTGCTGATGTCCGGGGGTCTGTGCAGGCATCGTCCGATGGGACTACAAGTCCCATCTGGCGATGCCTGCTACCATGACAGTGATTGACACATTAGCCAATGATGGAACAGTAGTAGTCCCATCATCCGGCTAATGTGTTAAATGTTAAAAAAAAAAAAAAAATACTACATACATACTACATGCTACATACATACCACATATATACTACATGCATGCTACATGCTACATACATACTACATATATACTACATGCATGCTACATACATACTACATGCTACATACATACTACATACTACATGCATGCTACATACATACTACATGCTACATACATACTACATACATACTACATGCATGCTACATACATACTACATATATACTACATGCATGCTACATACATACTACATGCTACATACATACCACATATATACTACATGCATGCTACATGCTACATACATACCACATATATACTACATGCATGCTACATGCTACATACATACCACATATATACTACATGCATGCTACATGCTACATACATACTACATGCATGCTACATACATACTACATGCTACATACATACTACATACATACTACATATATACTACATGCATGCTACATACATACTGCATGCTACATACATACTACATATATACTACATGCATGCTACATACATACTACATGCTACATACATACCACATATATACTACATACATACTACATGCATGCTACATACATACTACATGCTACATACATACTACATACATACTACATATATACTACATACATACTACATGCATGCTACATACATACTACATGCTACATACATACTACATGCTACATACATACTACATACATACTACATATATACTACATACATACCACATGCATGCTACATATATACTACATGCTACATACATACTACATACATGCTACATACATACTACATGCATGCTACATACAATACATTCATACAATACATACATAGACATTCAGTACATATAACATAGAGTAACATACTTACCAATACTTGTCACATTGTTCCCCGAAGCCATTGTCTTTTACGGAATAAATATTGACATAACAAACCACAAAAATACTCACCCATGATCCGAAGCAGTCCACGAGTGTGTCCCACGACGATCTTGGGTAGAGAACTGCAGCATCAGCTGATGCTGCCGCTCTCTACGGGCTGCAGGAATCCAATGACGGAAGGTAGGTATCCTTCCGCACTGTATTCCTCCGCCACTTAAAAAAAAAAATAGTCCCTAGTCTCACTTTTGACATTGCTGTGTGAGAAAGTTCCCACGCAGCTTTTGCCATAAATGTCTTCGGGGAACAATGTGACAAGTATTGGTAAGTATGTTACTCTATGTTATATGTACTGTATGTCTATGTATGTATTGTATGAATGTATTGTATGTAGCATGCATGTAGTATGTAGCATGCATGTAGTATGTATGTAGTATGTATGTAGCATGTATGTAGTATGTATGTAGCATGTAGTATATATGTAGCATGCATGTAGTATGTATGTAGCATGTAGTATGTATGTAGTATATATGTAGTATGTATGTAGCATGTAGCATGCATGTAGTATGTATGTAGTATGTATGTAGCATGTATGTAGTATGTATGTAGCATGTAGTATATATGTAGCATGCATGTAGTATGTATGTAGCATGTAGTATGTATGTAGCATGCATGTAGTATATATGTAGTATGTATGTATGTAGTATGTATGTAGCATGTAGTATGTATGTATCATGTAGTATGTATGTAGCATGCATGTAGTATATATGTAGTATGTATGTAGTATGTATGTAGCATGTAGTATATATGTAGTATGTATGTAGCATGTAGCATGCATGTAGTATATACAGTATGTGGTATGTATGTAGCATGTAGTATGTATGTAGCATGCATGTAGTATATATGTAGTATGTATGTAGTATGTATGTAGCATGTAGTATGTATGTAGCATGTAGCATGCATGTAGTATATATGTAGTATGTATGTAGCATGCATGTAGTATATATGTAGTATGTATGTAGCATGTAGTATGTATGTAGCATGCATGTAGTATGTATGTAGTATGTATGTAGTATGTATGTAGCATGCATGTAGTGTATATGTATATATTTTTTTTTTTTTTTTTTTAACATTTAACACATTAGCCGTATGATGGGACTACTACTGTCCCATCATTGGCTAATGTGTCAATCACTGTCATGGTAGCAGGCATCGCCTGATGGGACTTGTAGTCCCATCGGACGATGCCTGCACAGACCCCCGGACATCAGCACAGCCCCCCCGGCAGGCCGGCACAGCCCCCCGGCAGGCCGGTACAGACCCCCACAGGGTGCACAGCCCCCCGGCAGGCCGGCACAGCCCCCCGGCAGGCCGGTACAGACCCCGGGCAGTCCACACAGCCCCCCGGCAGGCCGGCAGAGACCCCCGGAAGGCCTGAAATGACGGCGCATCATGATGCGCACACACCGCGCATCATGATGACGTCATTTCGGCTGTCAATCAACTTTGAACTTCCGATTCCGATGCCCGATATTGAAAAAATATCGGATGTTGGTATCGGAATTCCGATACAGCAAGTATCGGCCGATACCCGATACTTGCGGTATCGGAATGCTCAACACTACTCATCAGTTCTGGGAAGGGACCTGGTTAGTGGATTTTGAAGCTGCTTTTGGAGAATCATGGTTCTTTTTCAAGAGAGCAAGCTGGAGTATGGAGTCTAACAGGCAATTCTTCCTCAAATTGATTCCCCTTTTAAAATATGCAATGACCATCAGTTACAGATTTGCTGGAACTTTCCCAAATTTTTAGCCTCAATCCCTTAGGACATAGGACAAGAAAATGGTTTGTGTAAACCTCAAAATGGGTGGCTGCATTTTAATGGAGCATTATTCAGAGTGACCCAAAGTCAACAACCTTCGCAAGTCTAATTTGCTAATTTCAATATTATGGATGCTGTTATGTCCATCGTAGGAAAATATTATTGTCTCGATTGGCATATTCTATGTTTTCAGTAAATATTTGGGTGGCTGAGGCTGGAACGGCAGGTAAATGTGCAGGGAGTCAAAGAAATTTCTTTAAAACGCTACGTGAATAGAGGCTTCCAGTCCGTCTATACAATGGTTATAAAGGATCTGAAAGAAGAGATGGAGCGATGGTTCCGAGGCACTGCCAAGAAAAGCACACACCGGATATGTGTTACCAGGATCTTTATTCATACAACGTATTTCGGAATCGGATCAACTCCTTCTTCAGGTACAGTGACTTGCGATAGTATTTGGCCCCCTGGAACTTTTCAACCTTTTCCCACATATCATGCTTTAAACATAAATATACCAAATGTAAATTTTTGGTGAAGAATCATGCAATATTATTCGGCCCCTTTACTTTCAGTGCAGCAAACTCACTCAGTTCATTGTGTATCTCTGAATGATCCAATGTTGTCCTAAATGACTAAGGATGATAAATATAATCCACCTGTGTGTAATAAAGTCTCCGTATAAATGCATCTGCTCTGTGATAGTCTGAGGGTTCTGTTTGAAGCATAGAGAGTGTGGCGCCCCTGAGGCTCAGTCGCCACAGAGGTACTGCACCTTCTCCTAAGGTGTAGTGCCCCACCAACTAGGTAAGTTGGGAAATCCTTTCCTCACTCCAACACCTGCATCCCACACACAGGATAGTCCAGTAGGTCCGCCTAGCAGCTTCAGGCTGGGGGTAGCAGAGCACCCTTCGTGGAACATGAAATGTGCTGGGAGGTGGGTGGAGTTAGATATAAAAGAGTGGGAAAGCTTAGAGTTGAGTCAGTTCTGTCTGGAGGAGAGGCTGAGAGCAGGCTGACAGGAGGTCAGCCTGAGGGGAGCTCAAGGCGGAGGAAGGCAGTCAGGAGAGGCTGGGGACTGGTCTTAGTGGAACAAGCTCCCTAGGAGAGGAAGGAGTGCTGCAGCTGTCTCTGTGATCTGAGTCAGCTGGCACGGGAAAGAGAACAGAAGGAGAAAAACGTAGAACTGCAACCTAAGCTTCCATAAGAGAGGGAAGGAACAGCGCGGAACGAAGGAGTAGGAGAACAGAGAGGAGTTGTGGGTTGAGAGAGTACCCTGCCTATAGGTTCTCAGCACAAGGCCGAGGCCCGGTCCCCGAGGTTGTATGGACACTTATGGTTCTGTAGCAGACACCGGTGGAGTAGTTGGCTGTAAATGCACTAATCCCATCCAAGACTTGGGACACAACAGCAACCGATTTGTGAGCCAGGACTCTGAGAGGAGTTCCCGATAGAGGCTACAGCTGTCTGTCATACAAGTAAGGTTCTAGGAACATCTGACAGGAGGAATTCCAGAGAACTACGGTACTGGAGCTCTTCACATTAAAAGGCGCAATAGAGGAGTCATTCAGGAAAGGCACATGTTGGCGGAGTGTTGGAGAGGAGAACCCTGACTTGCCCGGGAGGTTGATTGGGTCTCTACCCTGGAGGACACAGCACGGAGGCGGGCATCAGTGGGTACCACGAACTGTGAGTAAAGCTTTGAAACTATTGAAACTACAAGCCCTGGTGTCCTCCATTCATTCGTCGCTAACACCTTCAGCACCGCTACATCTGGGTACCAGCATCTATACCATTCTGTGCCTCTCCTCATCCATTGCACCTACACTGCCCTGGGACTACAGCTCCACCTGTGGGGAGCTATACCATCTTTGCTGCACCACACCATCTGTCCCAGCGGATCTGCATGCAGTGTTGGCTTACCTTGCCAAACACCACGGGTGGCGTCACAAACTATTCCATAAACTATTGCACTAGTAACATCACCGCCATTGATATTGGAGAGGCCAGGGCCATGGACCGGGTCACCGTTGCAGTGACACATCCCCCTAACATCGGCCTGGTACCGAGTACCCCGCTGCCCTGGGTGTGAGGGGCGACCCAAGAGCATCAAGAAGACCAAGCAACCCAACAGGCAGGTCTGTGATACTGTTGTGGAGAAGTTTAAAGCCGGATTTGGATGCAAAATGATTTCCAAAACTTTAAACATCCCAAGGAGCACTGTGCATGTGATCATATTGAAATGGAAGGAGTATCATACCACTGCAAATCTACCAAGACCCAGCCGTCCCTCTAAACTTTTATCTCAAACAAGGAGAAGACTGATAAGAGATGCAGCCATGAGACCCATGATCACTCTGGCTGAACTGCAGAGATCTACAGCTGAGGTGGGACAGTCTGTCCATAGGACAACAATCAGTCGTAATTGAAAAAATTTTTGGCACTCAACTTTTGCGATATGTGAAGGATTTTATTTGCAGTCACAAATATTAGTCGTTTCGGCTATGACAATAAGCCTTCATTAGTACACTGCAAATTCGACAAAATATATACATGCAAAAAAATAAGACACTACTTATAGTACAGAAATACAAGAATTTTTTTTTTTTTTTTTTTTAAATAGTAATCCAAAGAATGAAACTAAAATCAGTGCACAAATGATTAGGGAGGACGGATTGAAGGTATTGAAGGAAGGGATTTCAAAAAGGAAAAAAGGAAAATAAAAAAAGTGAAAAGAAATGAAAAAGGAAAAAACAAAATAAAACGAAAACATGCAAGCCTACCAAGACTGCTCATGTTCAAAGAAAAATTGAATATCTAGGAAATAAATGTGCGAGTATAAGTTGCCTCTGTAGTCATGAGTAAAAGAGCCTTGGGGGACTCCAACAGAGAGAGGGTGGGATGAGGAGGTATTGTGGGAGTGGGAGACACTGAATGTGTGGTTTGAAAGATATGGGAGATCCAGGATAGGGCTAGGTCTTTGATGCCAAAGGAGGAGAGGATCTGTAGTAGGAGGTCAACTGTGTCGAAAGCAGAGGACAGGTCTAGAAGCAGGGGTATAGAATATTGTCCGTTTGCTTTGGCTGTAAGTAGATCATTAGTGATTTTGGTCAGGGCTGTCTCAGTAGAACCAAAACAAAATGTTAATTTGAAATTATTTATCTTGCAGATGATGAGACTCCTCCTCTACCAAAAAACAGAGCTCGGTTGGCGACAGATGGCACAGTGTGGCGTGAAGTACAAGTGGGGAAACATCTCCATTTCACCCCAATAGAACCATACCCTACAGATGGGGAGCCAAGTGCTAAGGCCAGACAAAGTGTCCGGAGTCGCCTTCAGAGCTTCCTCTGTTTTATCACTCTTGACATGCTTCGCAGCATTCAAGAATGGACTACACAACATGCACGTCACACGAAGCAGGTGGATTGGTTCATGGGTCTCCCGGAACTAATGGCATTTATTTCAGTCATTATCTTGCGGGGGGTGACCAAGGTTCCATCACTACGTGACAGCTGGTCAGCAAACCTGGCAAACCCAAGGATCATTGCAACTATGGCCCAAAACCGCTTACAAGACATCATGCAACACCTACGCTTTGATGACATGTTCACACGCAGTGAGTGAGCGGAGTCCGATAAGTTTGCTGCAGTCTCCGATGTGTGGAGATCGTTTGTCTCCAACTGCATCGCATCCTACAACCCTGGTCGACACATCACTATTGATGAACAGCTTTTCCCGTCAAAGACTCGCTGCTGTTTTCTGCAATACATTGCAACAAAACCAGACAAGTTTGGCCTCAAGTTTTGGGTGGCTTGCGACTTGTACATCTGTAATGTCCTCCCATATCTTGGCAAGGACCCCAGTCATCCCAGCAGGGAGAGACTGTCCGAAACTGTAGTGATGAGGCTGATGGAACCATTCATGGACAAGGGCAGAACTGTAACCACGGACAATTTCTTTACATCATTGTCACTTGCACAACGACTGCTTAGCCGGAAAACCACTATCCACGGCACAGTCAACAAGAGTCGCCGGGAAATTCCTCAATCTGCTAGACAGATGGACCGCACTAAATTCACCACTCAGGTGTTTTCAACCACTGGTGCCACACTGACAGTGTATGCACCCAAATGAAAGAAGGCCATCTACATTCTCAGCAGCATGCACAGCGTGGTTGAGACTCAGGATACCAACAAAAGGAAGCCAAACACGGTCACACAATACAACCACACAAAGTGCGGTACAGGCCCCTCATAGCTCTGTGACTGTGCACTATATGGCGGTACAGGCCCTTCATAGCTCTGTGACTGTGCACTATATGGTGCTACAGGCCCCTCATAGCAGTGTGACTGTGCACTATATGGCGGTACAGGCCCCTCATAGCTCTGTGACTGTGCACTATATGGCAGTACAGGCCCCTCATAGCTCTTTGACTGTGCACTATATGGCGATGAAACCAAAATCGAACTTTTTGGCAACAATGCCAAATGACAGGGAAGCTGGTTAAAATTGATGGGAAGATGGAAGGAGCCAAATACAGGACCATTCTTGAAGAAAATCTGTTGGAGTCTGCAAAAGACCTGAGACTGGGACGGAGATTTGTCTTCCAACAAGACAATGATCCCAAACATAAAGCAAAATCTACAATGGAATGGTTCACAAATAAACATATCCAGGTGATAGAATGGCCAAGTCAAATTCCAGACCTGAATCCAATCGAGAATCTGTGGAAAGAGCTGAAAACTGCTGTTCACAAACGATCTCCATCAACCTCACTGAGCTCGAGCTGTTTGCCAAGGAAGAATGGGCAAGAGTTTCAGTCTCTCGATGTACAAAACTGATAGAGACATACCCCAAGTGACTTGCAGCTGTAGTCGCAGCAAAAGGTGGCACAACAAATATTAAGTTAAAGGGGCCAAATAATATTGCACACCTCACTTTTCAGTTTTTGTATTTCCATATAAATTTAAAATAACCAATACATTTCATTCAACTTCACAATTGTATCCCACTTTTTGTTGATTCTTCACCAAAAATTTACATTTGGTATCTTTATGTTTGAAGCATGATATGTGGGGAAAGGTTGAAAAGTTCCAGGGGGCCGAATACTTTCGCAAGTCACTGTAGATACCTGGATGAGTTGCTCAATTTCCGAAACGTGTTTTAAAAATCCTGGTAACGCCTATGGGCCTCTTCAGGTAGATATTTAAAGAATGAGTCAATCCAATTCCAATACTCATTGTACGAACAAAGATCCTAATAATGCTTATGCTCCTCTTCAGGGAATTACCTGAAGAAGCCAATAAAATTCCAAACTGCATTGTATAAATAAAGATCCTGGAAACGCATATGCTCTTCTTCAGGTATATACTGCGGGAAAGTTAAGTATTTGATACACTGCCGATCTCCCACCTACAAAGAATGAAGAGGTCTGTAACTTTTATTGCAGTTACACGTCAACTGTGAGAGACAGAATCTAAAAATAAAATCCAGAAAATCACATTGTATGATTTTTACATAATTAATTTGCATTTTATTGCATGAAATAGTGTATGTGGTAAAATAGAAAAACAGAACTTAATATTTGGTACAGAAACCTTTGTTTGCAATTACAGAGATCAGATGTTTCCTGTAGTTCTTGACCAGGTTTGCACACACTGCAGCAGGGATTTTGGCCCCCTCCTCCATACAGATCTTCACTTCTTTAAGGTTTCCGGGCTGTCACTGGGCAACATTGAGTTTCAGTTCCCTCAAAAGATTTTCTATTGGGGTCAGGTCTGGAGACCTATGCTTCTTTTTGGAGCCACTTCTTAGCTGTGGATTTCGGGTCATTGTCATGCTGGAAGACCCATCCACGATCCATCTTTAGTGCTTTTACTGAGGAAAGAAGGTTGCTGGCCAAAATCCCATGATACATGATCCCATCTATCCTCCCTTCTATTTGGTGCAGTCATTACAGTCTCCCTCGGCTGGGCATCCACTAGCTGAGCCCAATCCGTCTCAGCCCTTATCTACATGCACATCACTTGACAAACGGTAAGGTTTTTAATATTAGGTTAGTACTGTCCCAATTATGGTTGCTGTGACTAGGGATGGGCGAACCCCAACTGTAAAGTTCGGGACCGTACCGAACACATAGTGTTCAGTCACAAGATCCAGAACACAGGTTTCCATGGGAAACCCATGTTACAGTTCGGGTCCAGGGCCATTCTTGTTATACTTACCTGTTCAGCGACATGTCCTCCCGTCCAGCCACGCATCCTCCCATCCCGCTGTCTCCTGAGCACATCTGCTTCCGGGGCCGCTCATTAACTGCCAGCAGTATTCACTGCACTCGGCAGTCTTTGTTTTTTTCTGGCAGTGTTCTTGCGGTGACATCATCACAAGAACACTGCTGGAAAAAGCCGAAGACTGCTGAGTGCAATGAATACTACTATAGGGTTGGGATTAGGGTTAGGGTTGGATTTAGGGCTGTATTAGGGTTAGGTTTGTGGATAGGGTTAGAGTTGGGATTAGGGTTAGGGGTGTGTTGGGGTTAGGGTTGGAGAAAGAATTGGGGGGTTACCACTGTTTAGGCACATCAGGGGCTCTCCAAACACGACATGTGTCTGATCTCAATTCCAGCCAATTCTGCGTTGAAAAAGTCAAATGGTGCTCCTTCCTTTCCAAGCTCTTCCAGGCACCCAAACAGTGGTTTACCCCCACATATGGGGCATCAGGATACTCAGGACAAATTGTAAGGCAAGTTTTGGGGTCCTATTTCTCCTGTTACCCTTGGGAAAATAAAAAATTGGGGGCGAAAAGATCATTTTTGTGAAGAAAAATTATGATTCTTTTATTTTTATGGCTCTACGTTATAAACTTCTGTGAAGCACTCGGGGGTTCAAAGTGCTCACCACACATCTAGATAAGTTCCTTGGGGGATCTAGTTTCCAAAATGGGGTCATTTGTGGGGGGGTTTCAACAGTTTAGGCACATCAGAGGCTGACATCATGACATCCGCAGACCATTCCATCAAAGTCTGCATTTCAAAACATCACTACTTCCCTTCCAAGCCCCGACGTGTGCCCATACAGTAGTTTTCTCCCATATATGGGGTATCAGCGTACTCAGGACAAATCTGACAACAACTTTTGGGGTCTAATTTCTCCTCTGTGAAGCACTTAGGGGTTCAAAATGCTCGCCACACACCTAGATAAGTTCCTTAGGGGGTCTACTTTCCAAAATAGTGTCACTTGTGGGAGTTTCCATTGTTTAGGCACATCAGCGGCTCTCCAAACGTGACATGGCGTCTGATCTCAATTCCAGCCAATTTTTCATTGAAAAGTCAAATGGTGCTCCTTCCCTTCCGAGCTCTGCCGTGCACCCAAACAGTGGTTTACTTCAGGGCCGCCATCAGGGCATTACTGCCCTGACTGGCATATGGGGCCTGCTGGGCAGAGGCTCATCTGCTCACTGGGCCCTAGCGGCAGGCTGAAGCGGGCCCTAGCGGCAGTTAAACTCTATTGACGTGCAGGCCCACACGTCAATAGTAAAAAGCCACCAACACGCACATCGCAGGCGTATGACGTCATTGTCATTCGCCGACGAGTGCGCGCTTGAACTGGAGTGAGCTTCACCACAGGAGCACGGCAAAGTAAGGAGAAAGTGTTTTTTTTTAATGAAAGCAGCAAGCTGGGGGCAGAATGGACACGGGAGCAGAATGTGAGACACAGGAGGGGGCAGAATGGAGACAAATGGGGCAGCAGGATCATGGGACAGATGGGGCAGGATCAGGAGATCATAAAGGGGCAGAATAGATACTCATAAGGGCAGGATGGGAGAATATATGGCTGGAGCCAGAAATGAGATAAACGGGTCCAGGATGGGGGATATTATTACCAAAAGGGCTAATTAAGGGATATTATTACTGCAGTGATGAATTTATTCTATTTTTTTGAGGATACTGTTTTAAATGGGGGGAGGTCCTGTTACTGTGCAGAGCGACACTATGTCGCCTTCTTTTCTTCATCTGGTGTAGTGTAAAAGTTGGGGAAAGAAAAAGTAATGTGTTCTGCAAGTGGTTCTCTAGATAACTGTTATTTCCTGCAGATATGAGCCCTGGCTGGAAGAAGTGACAGCGATCTGTGCTGGATGAAGATGAAAAGCAAAGATGAAGGACTTCACCTAGAGACATCACTGGTGAGTCAGTGTGTTACCTGTACACTGACACAATACACTATAAACAGAGGTCCTGTGCATAATGTCACTGGTGATCACTGTATTACCTGTACACTGGCACTATATACAGAGTACCTGTGTACAATGTCACCAGTGATTACTGTATTACCTGTGCACTGACACTATATACAGAGCTTCACTGTATAATGTCACTGGTGATCACTGTATTACCTGTACACAGACACTGCATACTAAATACAGATCTCCTGTGTATAATGGCACTTATGGTGATAGTATTATTTTTTTTATTAATGATCAGTATTGTAGTATTCAGTCACTGTGGTGGTAATATGTGGTCTGGCCATGGTGCAGTGGTATTTGTCCCTTATATGTGCTATTATTATGTCTCTGTGGTGGTAATATGTGGTTTGGTCATGGTGTGGCTGTATTTGTTCCTTGTATGTGGTATTATAGGTCACCATGTGGTGGTAAAATGTGATCTGGACATGGTGTGGTGGTATTTGTTCCTTGTATGTGGTACTATTGTTCACCATGTGGTGGTAATATGGTGTCTGGTCATGGTGCGGTGGTATTTGTCCCTTGGATGTGATATTATTGGTCATTTAAAAAAATTGAAAAATAAAAAATATACCCAAATTGTACTGGATATTTTAACAAATGTTTAATAGGTTAGAGTAGAGTAGGGCCCGGCCAAAAGAGTCTACCTTGTGGTGGCAGATTTAAAAAATCTTTTGGCCAAAACAAGAGCTGCTGGCTATCTATGTGACCTGGAGATAGGAACTGTTTAATGTGTGATTGGTGAAAAGTGGAGTGGTGGGGCTGTGGACAGTTCGAGGGGTGGAGGGTGGGGCTGGGATGGAGCCTGGGAAGAGTCTCAAGGGGGCCCCGAAATTTTGCCAGTATGGGGCCTTGAAATTCCTAGTGGCAACCCTGGATTACCTGCATATATGGGGTATCAGCATACTAGGGACAAATTGTACAACAACTTTTGGGGTCCAATTTCTCCTGTTACCCTTGGTAAAATAAAGCAAATTGGATCTGATGTAAATTTTTTGTGAAAAAAAAGTTAAAACTTCATTTTTTTTTAATCATTCAAAATATTCCTGTGAAGCACCTGAAGAGGTAATAAACTTCTTGAATGCGCTTTTCAGCACCTTGAGCTAATCACTTGGAATGCGCAAGCATTCCACAAGTGAAAAATGATTGCAAAACGCTTGTTTTCCGTGGAAAAACCGCATGGGAATTCGGGGAGTGCGGAAATGTTGCGGAAATTTCCGAAGCATTTCTGCAACGTGGGTACGTAGCCTAAAGATCCTGGTAACGCATATGATATTCTTCTGGGATTTGCCTGAAGAAGGAGTCAATCCGATTCTGAAACGCGTTGTATGAATAAAGATCCTGGTAACTTATATCCGGTGTCAGCATTTCTTAGCAGTGCCTGGGAACCATCGCTCCATTTGTTCTTTCAGATCCTTCAGTTCTCCTCCCTACGGTGTGTGGGTCAGTGGCCAGAGAACTTTTGTGTCAGGATCCTGTCAGCGCCGGCGTGCAGCCTCTGCTGAGCAGGGACTCACCCGCAATGTAGGGGGGCCCGGGGTCAGGTACAGCCGGAAAGTACAGATACACAGGACCTGTGGACGCTGAAGTTTAGCAAGCAGTCACAGGACCTACGGTCATGTGAATGCAAGGGGGCGGGGCTTAGCATCCTGCTTTCAGAGATGGCAGGACACTATACAGAAATACTCAGAGTCAGGCAAAATGGAGGTCATACACAGAGATATCAGTAAAGTACCAGGGATGAGACAGAACGGATAGTCAGGGCCAAGCAGAAGTCAAAACTAGAGTTGAGCGAAACGGGTTGAAAAATTTTAAAAGTCGCCGACTTTTGGCAAAGTCGGGTTTCATGAAACGAAACCCGATCCTAAGATGAGGTCGGCCACGAGGTCGGCAACTTACGCGCCAAAGTCGCGTTTCAAAAGTTTGTTTTGCGCTCTTTTTCAGCCAATCAGGATCCACGGACACTGTGGGCAACGTGATGACATAGGCAGGGGTCACCACCATCTTTCAGAAGGGCATGCAAGTGATTGGCTTGCTTTGGTGGGCGTCACAGTGGTTATAAAAGGGCGTGCACGCCGACAGCCATCTTACTTCTGCCGATCTTAGCATAGGGAGAGGTTGCTGCTGCTGATTCTGTAGGGAGAGCGTTAGGCAGGGAAGAAGAAAAGAAAACTGCTTCTGCTGCTAGCGATTTTGCCTGTACAACACACCAGTCACTGTGTGTGCAGTGCAAGGGGAGGCTATATTGTGGTGGATCAGCGGTGTTGGTTGTTAGGCTGCCTTCTAAGGCTTCCTGACAGCTGCTTTGCTGTTTACCCACTGCTCTGCAAACTGCTTTTTTAAAAGCAATACCAATTTTTTTTTGTCCTGCTGAGGTACTGAGCGTGCATTTTTTCACACCATACAGCGGTGTACGCTCCTCACACAGTACCGTGTAACGGCTGTTATCACAGCCACAGTGAAGCTATCTGTGTGTCACTCTGTGAGAATAAGTCGAGGACATGTTCCGTTCTTTGAGACCTGCACCTACTAGTTTTGTCTAGCTCTCAAACAGTTAAATATATTTGCTGTTTGATCACATTCAAAACTATAGAGAGACAGCGTGTGTCAGTCCATATACTTAAAAAACACGGAGCTTGACAATTTTACGTACACCGGACAGCCGTGTACATGCACGCTCCTCTCAGTACCGTGTAACGGCTGTTATCACGGCCACAGTGAAGCTATCTGTGTGTCACTGTGGAAGGATAAGTGGAGGACTTGTTCCGTTCTTACAGACCTACACTCTAGGGAGATTCCTATTCTGCCCAATTCTACATACACCTTGTAGTTTGTGATACACTAGCCAATTTCTGCCTGTGACATAGCGCTCTGATATTCAGTGGGCCTCACACAATCCAAAAGTGTCCAGTGTCCACTAGTGTGTGCAGAAATTCAAAATCTCCCTTATCCTGTAGTCACTTTTTTCACACCTGTGCCATCGAGCCTGTGACATAGCGCTGTGATATTCAGTGGGCCTCACACAATCCATAAGTGTCCAGTGTCCACAAGTGTGTGCAGAAATTCAAAATCTCTGTGATCCTGTAGTCACTTTTTTCACACCTGTGCCATCGAGCCTGTGACATAGCGCTCTGATATTCAGTGGGCCTCACACAATCCAAAAGTGTCCAGTGTCCACTAGTGTGTGCAGAAATTCAAAATCTCTCTTATCCTGTAGTCACTTTTTTCACACCTGTGCCATCGAGCCTGTGACATAGCGCTGTGATATTCAGTGGGCCTCACACAATCCATAAGTGTCCAATGTCAACAAGTGTGTGCAGAAATTCAAAATCTCTGTGATCCTGTAGTCACTTTTTTCACACCTGTGCCATCGAGCCTGTGACATAGCGCTCTGATATTCAGTGGGCCTCACACAATCCAAAAGTGTCCAGTGTCCACTAGTGTGTGCAGAAATTCAAAATCTCCCTTATCCTGTAGTCACTTTTTTCACACCTGTGCCATCGAGCCTGTGACATAGCGCTCTGATATTCAGTGGGCCTCACACAATCCAAAAGTGTCCAGTGTCCACTAGTGTGTGCAGAAATTCAAAATCTCCCTTATCCTGTAGTCACTTTTTTCACACCTGTGCCATTGAGCCTGTGACATAGCGCTGTGATATTCAGTGGGCCTCACACAATCCATAAGTGTCCAGTGTTCACAAGTGTGTGCAGAAATTCAAAATCTCTGTGATCCTGTAGTCACTTTTTTCACACCTGTGCCATCGAGCCTGTGACATAGCGCTCTGATATTCAGTGGGCCTCACACAATCCAAAAGTGTCCAGTGTCCACTAGTGTGTGCAGAAATTCAAAATCTCCCTTATCCTGTAGTCACTTTTTTCACACCTGTGCCATCGAGCCTGTGACATAGCGCTCTGATATTCAGTGGGCCTCACACAATCCAAAAGTGTCCAGTGTCCACTAGTGTGTGCAGAAATTCAAAATCTCTGTGATCCTGTAGTCACTTTTTTCACACCTGTGCCATCGAGCCTGTGACATAGCGCTGTGATATTCAGTGGGCCTCACACAATCCATAAGTGTCCAGTGTCCACAAGTGTGTGCAGAAATTCAAAATCTCGCCTGTCCTATAGACACCTTGTACCTTGTTTTACATTACTATATAGTTTGTTGGATTTTGTCTACATTTCTACAAAAAATGAGGAAGGCTGGTGGAAGAGGCCGTGGAATTGGGCGGGGGTTGGCAGCTGTAATGATGGTGTTGGTGGTGGATCTGATGGTAGTGGCAAGAGCAAAATAGGACCGAATGCAGGAGGTGTTGAGCCTGCGTCATCGTCTGGCTCCATAAGGCTTCGAAGGCTTAGTTTTCTAGGAGTTGGCAAACCGCTTTTAAAGCCAGAGCATCAGGAAAAAGTTTTGTCTTACATTGCTGACTCAGCCTCCAGCTCTATCGCCTCCTCTTCTGAAGTTGTAAAAAGTAAAAGCACTGAGTCGTCATTGGAGGCTCATGTTCATGAACCACACCTTTCCTTGTGTCCTTCACCCCAACCAAGATTGAAGGATGATGCAGGCCATACTACTGATTACTCCATGGAGCTGTTTTCACATACCATGCCTGGGTTATCAAGTGAAATGGTGAATTACCCAGGCCAAGATGAATCTGACATGGAGTGCACTGATGCACAGCCACTGATAGATGATTCTGCTGGTACATTCACTCAGAGCACTACATTGTCCTCGCAGTGTAATGAGCCAGATTCTGACCCTGATGAGACTCAGGTGCCCCTTCCCGCACACTATACCACCATACATGGTGACACAGAGGAAGGTGCACATGACATTGAAGAGGAGGTGATGGATGACCCAGTTGTTGACCCAGATTGGCATCCATTGGGGGAAGAGGGTGCTGCTTCCAATAGCTCAGATGAGGAGGAGGAGCATCCACAGCAGACATCGACATCGCAACAGCTGTTATCTGGCAGGCCCGGAGCACTCCAAAGACAGGTTCCAAAAATCAAAAGAGTTGCTGGACAGCTTGTCCAGAGGGTCAAAAGATCACAGCGTGCTAGGCCGCAAAATGTCTGCCAAAGTAGGAAGAGTGCAGTGTGGCACTTTTTTGAACAAAATCCTCATGATGAGGCCAAAGTTATCTGTAAGAAGTGCGCAAAGACCTTTAGCCGAGGGAAAAATCTGAAAAATTTGAATACCAGTTGCATGCTTAGACATTTAACCACCATGCACTTGTAAGCGTGGACACAACACCAAACCTCAAGTGCCACATGTGCAACTGATCACAAAGAAGGTAGTCAGCAACGCTACATTGTTTCCCCCACTGTAAGCCCACCGGTTAGCACAGCAGCAAATGTTGAGGTGTCGTTGCAAGGCCACAGCAGTCAGGGAATCCCACTGTTATATCAACGAAATACTGAATCTAGGCCATCAGAAAGAACACCAACTCCATCACCATCATCAACCCTCTCTCAGTCCGCCCTATCCACCGCTACTTCCACCATATGCAGCTCTCAAGTCCAGCTCACCCTCCCAGACACTATGAGTAGGTCAAGAAAGTACTCAGTCTCTCATCCGCGTACACTGGGCTTGAACGCCCACATTGCCAAACTAATCTCGTTTGAGATGATGCCCTATCGGTTGGTGGAAAGCGCAGCTTTCCGCGAACTCATGGCCTATGCAGTACCACGCTATGACCTACCCAGTCACCACTTCTTCTCTCGCAAAGCCATCCCAGCCCTCCACCATCATGTAAAAGACCGCATTGTCCATGCACTCAAGCAGTCAGTGAGTGGAAAGGTGCACCTCACAACTGATGCATTGTCCAGTCGGCATGGCCAGGGCCGTTACGTGTCCATCACTGCGCACTGGGTTAATGTGGTGGATGCAGGGTCCACAGGGGACAGCGGTGGTGGGACAGTGCTGCCTAGCCCACGGTATAGGAAACAGTTGGCTGTAGGCGTTCGACCCTCCTCCTCCTCCTCCTCCAGAAGCGAAAGCTCGTCCACAAAGCGCAGTCGTACAAGCACTCCATCTGCAGCTGCCACTGTTGCACACAAGGTGTCCCCCTATCGAGCAGCTAGTGGAAAGCGTCAGCAGGCTGTGTTGCAGATGATGTGTTTGGGCGACAGACACACCGCCGAGGTGCTGGCCGAGTACTTGAAGCGACAAACTGAGTCATGGCTGGGCAGTGTACATCTTGAGGCAGGCAAGGTAGTTAGTGATAACAGCCGTAATTTTGTGGCAGCCATAGCCCTTTCAAAACTCAGCCACATACCTTGCTTGGCTCACACCTTGAACCTGGTGGTGCAGTGCTTCCTCAAAAATTATCCGGAGTTAACAGCCCAGCTCCAGAAGGTGCGAAAACTGTGCGCGCACATCCGCCGGTCGCCTGTACACTCCGTTCGTATGCAGAAGCTGCAGCGATTGCTCCACCTTCCCAACCACCGCCTCATTATCGACATTGCAACAAGGTGGAACTCCACCCTGCACATGGTGGAGCGGCTGTGCGAGCAGAGGCAGGTCATAATGCATTTGTGGGAGGATACACGGCCAGGCACTTTGAGAGCAGACATGGAGTTGACAGGTGTGCAGTGGTCGAAGCTGAAAGACCTCTGTAAAGTCCTTCAGTGTTTTGAGGAATGCACACGGCTGGTAAGCGCAGACGACGCCATCCTAAGCATGAGCATCCCACTTATGCGTCTGCTCATGCAAACTTTGACGCACCTTAAGGAGCAGGCGTCTGCAGCCAATGTTGATGAGGAGGAAGAGGAGGAGGGAATCCTTGATGACATTCAGCCATTGTCTGCTCAGGGACCTCTCCTGGACGAGGTGGAGGAAGAAGAGGAGGAGGAGGATGATGATGGGGATGATTACTTAGGGGAGGAGGATGCATCTCGTGGGGCAAGTGAAAATGTTGGCATGGCAAGGTCTGGTACAGGGTTTGTGCGTGACTGGAGGGATGTGGATTTGCCAGAAAGTGCTCCTCCAACCAGCACACGCAGTGCATCATTGACACCGGGAACATTGGCCCACATGTCAGATTATGCCTTGCAGATCCTAAAAAGGGACCCACGCATTGCCAAAATGATGAACGATGACGACTACTGGTTGGCCAGCATCCTGGATCCACGCTATAAAGGCAAATTACAAAACATCATGCCACAGGAGAACCTTGACCTAATATTGGCTAATAAACAAGCAACTCTGGTAAATCGGTTGCTTGAGGCATTCCCAGCACACAGCAGCGGTGATGGTTCTCACACGAGCCGTACGGGCCGGGGGCAGCTTGGCAGAGGTGTTCATGGTGCACACAGCAGAAGTGGCATTGGAGACAGGGGTTTCATGACAATGTTGTGGACTGATTTTTCAAATACCGCTCACACAACTGGTAATACTGCATCGATGGAAAGTGACAGGAGACAGCAGTTGTCAACTATGGTTACAAACTACTTTTCCTCCCATATCGATGTTCTCCCACACAGGTCATTCCCCTTTGACTATTGGGCCGCTAAACTGGACACCTGACCTGAATTGGCACAATATGCCTTACAGGAGCTTACTTGCCCAGCTGCAAGTGTGCTATCGGAAAGAGTCTTCAGTGCGACTGGATCAATCCTGACAGAAAAAAGGACCCGTCTGTCAACCCAAAATGTGGATGATCTAACCTTCATTAAAATGAACCATGCATGGGTTTCCAAGGATTTTGTCCCACCTTCCCCTGATGACACATAGGGTGACAGAAAAATGGCTTGCTTTGGTCCACCTCTTCCTGGGACTTGACCTATTTCGCCTTTTGCATCAGCTGAATGTCCAACATCAACATATGCCACTTTCTAAAACTCCCTAACTGTGCTGCCTCCCCCCCCATGGCCGGGGTCACCACCTAACGCACGACACCGTGCGAGTGCCGTTGCCTTGGACAGGTGGGTAGGCTGACTCTTGGGCGCGGGCACTGGCACAGGGTCCCTCATAGTGCAATCAAGTGTCTCTGACGGTGATGGTGCACACCCGCAGTCAGACACACCGCCGTACTATGAGGGGCCCAGTGCCAGTACCGACGCCCACGAGTGGGCCCCCCTTGCTTGGGCAGGGCCCCAGCATTTGCAATCTTTACCTCTTCCTGCTCCTCCACTGTGTAGTCTGGGCCGTCAAATCCATACTGTGCCTGACACCGTCTGAGCCTGCCACCTGATGTATAGACATATATTTTGAATGTGTACGCTATCCATACATGTTATCCGGGGATACGGTACCCTTTCTCACCTTTGTGCAATTACGTGCAATCCATACTGGGCCTAACACCGTCTGAGCCTGCCTCCTGATGTATAGACATATATTTTGAATGTGTACGCTATCCATACATGTTATCCGGGGATACGGTACCCTTTCTCACCTTTGTGCAATCACCTGCAAGCCATACTGGGCCTAACACCGTCTGAGCATGCCTCCTGATGTATAGACATATATTTTGAATGTGTACGCTATCCATACATGTTATCCGGGGATACGGTACCCTTTCTAACCTTTGTGCAATCACGTGCAAGCCATACTGGGCCTAACACCGTCTGTGCCTGCCTCCTGATGTATAGACATATATTTTGAATGTGTACGCTATCCATACATGTTATCCGGGGACACGGTACCCTTTCTAACCTTTGTGCAATCACGTGCAATCCATACTGGGCCTAACACCGTCTGAGCCTGCCTCCTGATGTATAGACATATATTTTGAATGTGTACGCTATCCATACATGTTATCCGGGGATACGGTACCCTTTCTCACCTTTGTGCAATCACGTGTAATCCATACTGGGCATGAGAACGGCTGGCGAGCTGTTAAGCAAGCTACAGCACCTGTGGTTTGCACATGTAAGTTTTTCATTTTTTCAGGAATGACGGTTAGGCCTAATTCCGGAACTGCGGTTGACCTGCATTTACTGGGAAATCATCGTTCGCGGGTAATAATTGTAATCACAGATCCCCATCACTAACGTTGTTCAGCGGGTTATCTTCACCTGTAAGCGACAAACGCTGGCCTTTTCAGTGTAGCGCACATGCAGCCACGGACATGTAAGGGCATGACACACCAGTTATTGGCCAATCTCATGTGCCAGATCCTCACATGTCCCTCTAGTAAGCCGGACTCGGACCGCGGGGCATGACGGAGTCTTGTTCGTTAACGGAATTAAGCTTGCAATGTGTGCATCTTTTCTGTAGCTGGCATGGTTGAGGTTTCCCAGGTGGAGTCGAATTTAACCGTAGGCTCCACTCCTGGTGGTGCTCTTCTGGACATTCCTTTAAGGTTCAGCTTTGCAACCATACTGCCCACGTAAAACAAACACTTTGCCTTCATGAACGCTGTTTGGAGGGTCATGACTCGTTGGAATAACGCCGCCCAATCAGTTAACCTGCTAGAGAGATCCTTCATTGCTCCCAAGCATGACATCACACTCCCTAGGAGGAAGGTAATGCCACTGTGGCGACCGTACTCCTGGGGGCGACACAAGTGCACTGATGCCCAGCCACTGCTCGATGAATCTGCTGGTACATTGACCCAGACCACTACATTCCCCTCGCACGCTACACGGCCTGAATCTGACCCTGATGAAACTCAGGTTACCCTTCCCATATACTGTTCCATCTTACACGGTGACAAAGAAGAAGCTGCAGATGAAAGTGCAGGTTCGGCCCACCCGCCATCAGACACACCATCGTACTATCAGGGGCCCTGTGCCAGTGCCGTCGCCAACGAGTGGGCCCCCCCTGCTTGCTCAGGATCACAGCACTTGCAAGGTTGAAATACTGTGCAGTGAGATGGAAGATGGGGACGACGAGGAGTCCAGACTAGTACAGGGATTCCCTAGCGAGGAGACTTATTTGATTGCTTTCAATGTTGGGACAGCAATTTTTCGGGAGCACTATACTCTGGAGAATGATAGATGGGGCCCACCATACACTGGAACATTCCAAAGGTGGACATCAGACACTGGAGCAGCATTTACAGGGCCTATTATACACTAGAGCATTAGAAATGGGGCCCATTATGTTTCGAGCATTATTTGGGCCCATAAGACAGTGGAGCTTCATCCATGGGGACCAACATATACTGTAGCATTATGTGGAGCTCATCATATACTGTTTCAAACATTATATGGGACCAATGATTCTGTATGGAGAAATAGATGGGCCTCGTCATGAGATGTAAAAAGTGAAGTATTTTTCATTGTACTATACCGCTATTTCTCTGCTGTATCGGAGCATGATGAGTTGTGGTATGTGTTAAAGGGGCGCTCTTTTGCCCAGGGCACATGAAAACCTGGAGCCAGCCCTACCCCCCCACAACTTTAGCCAAATAACCCCCATTTTTCAGTGCGTAACTTGTATTATGAAGTTAATCAAGGTTGACAAGCTTAAGTAAGAAGAATTGATGCTTTTGGCATTCAAATGGGCACTGTAGGTGTGTTTCCTGTCCTCCTCTCACTGCCGACTTTTATTCCCCATTGACTTACATTGGGTTTCGTGTTTCGGGACGACCCCGACTTTTCCCTATAATCGGCCAATCTTGCTCGACCCGACTTTTGGAAAAGTCGGGTTTCACGAAACGAAACTCGACCCTAAAAAACCAAAAGTCGCTCAACTCTAGTCAAAACCAGACAGACATATATTGTACCAAGCAGAATCCAAAGCAATATCCAGAGAACAGACTGAGTCGTACACAGAGAATCAAGCAACCAGAACACAGCACAAACACACTCAGGGGTCACCACACAATGCCAAGGGCGAAAGTATAATTGACGGGGATGGGAGCGTCCTGAGGCTATAAGAAGCCTCTCCCAGAAACAGGGAGAGGCCACAATCATAGCCCCAGGTGTGCAAGCCTTCACTGGGATCACAACCTTTAACCCCAGAAATGTCAGTCATCAGCACTGGTTCCAGATAGAGTTGAGCGACTTTTGGTTTTTTAGGGTCAAGTTTCGTTTCGTGAAACCCGACTTTTCCAAAAGTCGGGTCGAGCAAGATCGGCCGATTATAGGAAAAAGTCGGGGTCGTCCCGAAACACGAAACCCAATGTAAGTCAATGGGGAATAAAAGTCGGAAGTGAGAGGAGGACAGGAAACACACCTACAGTGCCCATTTGAATGCCAAAAGCATCAATTCTTCTTACTTAAGCTTGTCAACCTTAATTAACTTCATGATACAAGTTACGCACTGAAAAATGGGGGTTATTTGGCTAAAGTTGTGGGGGGGGGGCTGGCTCCAGGTTTTCATGTGCCCTGGGCGAAAGAGCGCCCCTTTAACACATACCACAACTCATCATGCTCCGATACGGCAGAGAAATAGCGGTATAGTACAATGAAAAATACCTCACTTTTTACATCTCATGACAAGGCCCATCTATTTCTCCATACAGAATCATTGGTCCCATATAATGTTTGAAACAGTATATGATGAGCTCCACATAATGCTACAGTATATGTTGGTCCCCATGGATGAAGCTCCACTGTCTTATGGGCCCAAATAATGCTCCAAACATAATGGTCCCCATTTCTAATGCTCTAGTGTATAATGGGCCCTGTAAAGGCTGCTCCAGTGTCTGATGTCCACCTTTGGAATTTTCCAGTGTATGGTGGGCCCCATCTATCATTCTCCAGAGTATAGTGCTCCCCAAAAATTGCTGTCCCAACATTGAAAACAATCAAATAAGTCTCCTCGCTAGGGAATCCCTGTACTAGTCTGGAATCCTCGTCGTCCCCATCTTCCATCTCACTGCACAGTATTTCAACCTTGCAAGTGCTGTGATCCTGAGCAAGCAGGGGGGGCCCACTCGTTGGCGACGGCACTGGCACAGGGCCCCTGATAGTACGGTGGTGTGTCTGATGGCGGGTGGGCCGAACCTGCACTTTCATCTGCAGCTTCCTCTTTGTCACCGTGTAAGATGGAACTGTATATGGGAAGGGTAACCTGAGTTTCATCAGGGTCAGATTCAGGCCGTGTAGCGTGCGAGGGGAATGTAGTGGTCTGGGTCAATGTACCAGCAGATTCATCGAGCAGTGGCTGGGCATCAGTGCACTTGTGTCGCCCCCAGGAGTACGGTCGCCACAGTGGCATTACCTTCCTCCTAGGGAGTGTGATGTCATGCTTGGGAGCAACGAACGATCTCTCTAGCAGGTTAACTGATTGGGCGGCGTTATTCCCACGAGTCACGACCCTCCAAACAGCGTTCATGAAGGCAAAGTGTTTGTTTTACGTGGGCAGTATGGTTGCAAAGCTGAACCTTAAAGGAATGACCAGAAGGGCACCACCAGGAGTGGAGCCTACGGCGTAATTTGACTCAACACGGGCAACCTCTACCATGCCAGCTACAGAAAAGATACACACATTGCAATCTTAATTCCGTTAACGAACGAGACTCTGTCATGCCCCACGGTCCGAGTCCGGCTTACTAGAGGGACATGTGAGGCTCTGGCACATGAGATTGACCAATAACTGGTGTGTCATGCCCTTACATGTCCGTGGCTGCATGTGCGCTACACTGAAAAGGCCAGCGTTTGTCGCTTACAGGTGAAGATAACACGCTGAACAACGTTAGTGATGGGGATCTGTGATTACAATTATTACCCGCGAACGATGATTTCCCAGTAAGTGCAGGTCAACCGCAGTTCCGGAATTAGGCCTAACCGTCATTCCTGAAAAAATGAAAAACTTACATGTGCAAACCACAGGTGCTGTAGCTTGCTTAACAGCTCGCCAGCCGTTCTCATGCCCAGTATGGATTACACGTGATTGCACAAAGGTGAGAAAGGGTACCGTATCCCCGGATAACATGTATGGATAGCGTACACATTCAAAATATATGTCTATACATCAGGAGGCAGGCTCAGACAGTGTTAGGCCCAGTATGGCTTGCAGGTGATTGCACAAAGGTGAGAAAGGGTACCGTATCCCCGGATAACAAGTAAGGATAGCGTACACATTCAAAATATATGTCTATACATCAGGAGGCAGGCTCAGACGGTGTTAGGCCCAGTATGGCTTGCAGGTGATTGCATAAAGGTGAGAAAGGGTACCGTATCCCCGGATAACATGTATGGATAGCGTACACATTCAAAATATATGTCTATACATCAGGAGGCAGGCTCAGACGGTGTTAGGCCCAGTATGGCTTGCAGGTGATTGCACAAAGGTGAGAAAGGGTACCATATCCCCGGATAACAAGTAAGGATAGCGTACACATTCAAAATATATGTCTATACATCAGGAGGCAGGCTCAGACGGTGTCAGGCACAGTATGGATTTGACGGCCCAGATTACACAGCGGAGGAGCAGGGAGAGGTAAAGATTGCAAATGCTGGGGCCCTGCCCAATCAAGGGGGGCCCACTCGTGGGCGTCGGTACTGGCACTGGGTCCCTCATAGTACAGCGGTGTGTCTGACGGCGGGTGTGCACCACCACCGTCAGAGACACTTGATTGCACTATGAGGGACCCTGTGCCAGTGCCCGCGCCCAAGAGTCGGCCTACCCACCTGTCTAGGGCAACGGTACTCGCACGGTGTCGTGCGCTAGGTGGTGACCCCGGCCATGGGGGGGGAGGCAGCACAGTTAGGGAGTTTTAGAAAGTGGCATATGTTGATGTTGGACATTCAGCTGATGCAAAAGGCGAAATAGGTGAAGTCCCAGGAAGAGGTGGACCAAAGCAAGCCATTTTTCTGTCACCCTATGTGTCATCAGGGGAAGGTGGGACAAAATCCTTGGAAACCCATGCATGGTTCATTTTAATGAAGGTTAGATCATCCACATTTTGGGTTGACAGACGGGTCCTTTTTTCTGTCAGGATTGATCCAGCTGCACTGAAGACTAGTGTTGAGCATTCCGATACCGCAAGTATCGGGTATCGGCCGATACTTGCTGTATCGGAATTCCGATACCGACTTCCGATATTTTTTCAATATCGGAATTCGGCATCGGAATCGGAAGTTCAGTTGATTGACGGCCTGACGTCATCATGATGCACGGTGTGTGCGCATCATGATGCGCGTCATTTCGGGCCTTCCGGGGGTCTCTGCCGGCCTGCCGGGGGGCTGTGCCGGCCTGCCGGGGGGCTGTGTGGACTGCCCGGGGTCTGTACCGGCCTGCCGGGGGGCTGTGCCGGCCTGCCGGTGGTCTGTGCACCCTGTGGGGGTCTGTACCGGCCTGCCAGGGGGCTGTGCCGGCCTGCCGGGGGGCTGTGCTGATGTCCGGGGGTCTGTGCAAGCATCGTCCGATGGGACTACAAGTCCCATCGGGCGATGCCTGCTACCATGACAGTGATTGACACATTAGCCAATGATGGGACAGTAGTAGTCCCATCATCCGGCTAATGTGTTAAATGTTAAAAAAAAAATAAAAATACTACATACATACTACATGCATGCTACATACATACTACATGCTACATACATACTACATACATACTACATACATGCTACATACATACTACATGCATGCTACATACATACTACATGCTACATACATACTACATGCATGCTACATACATACTACATACATGCTACATACATACTGCATGCTACATACATACTACATACATACTACATACATACTACATGCATGCTACATACATACTACATATATACTACATGCATGCTACATACATACTACATGCTACATACATACTACATATATACTACATACATACTACATACATGCTACATACATACTGCATGCTACATACATACAACATACATACTACATGCATGCTACATACATACTACATGCATGCTACATACATACTACATGCATGCTACATACATACTACATGCTACATACATACCACAAACATACTACATACATACTACATACTACATATATACTACATGCATGCTACATACATACTACATGCTACATACATACCACATACATACTACATACATACTACATACATACTACATGCTACATACATACTACATATATACTACATGCATGCTACATACATACTACATGCTACATACATACCACATACATACTACATACATACTACATACATACTACATGCTACATACATACTACATATATACTACATGCATGCTACATACATACTACATGCTACATACATACCACATACATACTACAAACATACTACATACATACTACATGCTACATACATACTACATATATACTACATGCATGCTACATACATACTACATGCTACATACATACCACATACATACTACATACATGCTACATATATACTACATGCATGCTACATACATACTACATATATACTACATGCATGCTACATACATACTACATGCTACATGCATGCTACATACATACTACATACATACTACATGCTACATACATACCACATATATACTACATACATACAATACATTCATACAATACATACATAGACATACAGTACATATAACATAGAGTAACATACTTACCAATACTTGTCACATTGTTCCCCGAAGCCATTGTCTTTTCCGGGATAAATATTAACATAACAAACCACAAAAATACTCACCCACGATCCGAAGCAGTCCACGAGTGTGTCCCACGACGATCTTGGGTAGAGAACTGCAGCATCAGATGATGCTGCCGTTCTCTACGGGCTGCAGGAATCCAATGACGGAAGGTAGGTATCCTTCCGCACTGTATTCCTCCGCCACTTAAAAAAAAAAAGTCCCTAGTCTCACTTTATGCCATTGCTGCGTGGGAATTTCCCACACAGCAATGGCATAAAGTGAGACTAGGGACTTTTTTTTTTTTTAAGTGGCGGAGGAATACAGTGCGGAAGGATACCTACCTTCCGTCATTGGATTCCTGCAGCCCGTAGAGAATGGCAGCAACAGCTGATGCTGCAGTTCTCTACCCAAGATCGTCGTGGGACACACTCGTGGACTGCTTCGGATCGTGGGTGAGTATTTTTGTGGTTTGTTATGTTAATATTTATTCCGGAAAAGACAATGGCTTCGGGGAACAATGTGACAAGTATTGGTAAGTATGTTACTCTATGTTATATGTACTGTATGTCTATGTATGTATTGTATGAATGTATTGTATGTATGTAGTATATATGTGGTATGTATGTAGCATGTAGTATGTATGTAGTATGTATGTAGCATGTAGTATGTAGCATGCATGTAGTATATATGTAGTATGTATGTAGCATGTAGTATGTATGTAGCATGCATGTAGTATATATGTAGTATGTATGTAGCATGTAGTATGTATGTAGCATGCATGTAGTATGTATGTAGCATGCATGTAGTATGTATATGGTATGTATGTAGCATGTAGTATGTATGTAGCATGCATGTAGTATATATGTGTTATGTATGTGGTATGTATGTAGCATGCATGTAGTATGTATGTAGTATGTATGTAGTATATATGTAGTATGTATGTAGCATGTAGTATGTATGTAGTATGTATGTAGCATGCATGTAGCATGCAGTATGTATGTAGCATGCATGTAGTATATATGTAGTATGTATGTAGCATGTAGTATGTAGCATGCATGTAGTATATATGTAGTATGTAGCATGTAGTATGTATGTAGCATGCATGTAGTATATATGTGTTATGTATGTAGCATGTAGCATGTATGTAGCATGCATGTAGTATATATGTAGTATATATGTGGTATGTATGTAGCATGCAGTATGTATGTAGCATGCATGTAGTATATATGTAGTATGTATGTTGCATGTAGTATTTATGTAGTATGAATGTAGCATGTATGTAGTATGTAGTATGAATGTAGCATGTATGTAGTATGCATGTTGTATGTATGTAGCATGTATTTTTTTTTTTTTTTTTTTTTTTTTTTACATTTAACACATTAGCCGGATGATGGGACTACTACTGTCCCATCATTGGCTAATGTGTCAATCACTGTCATGGTAGCAGGCATCGCCCGATGGGACTTGTAGTCCCATCGGACGATGCCTGCACAGACCCCCGGAGCCTGCACAGACCACCGGCAGGCCGGCACAGCCCCCCGGCAGGCCGGCACAGCCCCCCGGAGCCTGCACAGCCCCCCGGCAGGCCGGCACAGCCCCCCGGCAGGCCGGCACAGCCCCCCGGCAGGCCGGCACAGCCCCCCGGAGCCTGCACAGACCACCGGCAGGCCGGCACAGACCACCGGAGCCTGCACAGACCCCCTGGCAGGCCGGCACAGCCCCCCGAAAGGCCCGTACAGACCCCAGAGAGGCTGTACAAGGGCAGGAAAGGGTTTTTCTTATTCCGATACCGGAAGTCCCATAGACTTGAATGGGACTTCCGGTATCGGAATCGGCGATACCGATACTTTTTTTAAAGATCGGCCGATACCATCCGATACGATACTTTGAAGTATCGGACGGTATCGCTCAACTCTACTGAAGACTCTTTCCGATAGCACACTTGCAGCTGGGCAAGCGAGCTCCTGTAAGGCATATTGTGCCAATTCAGGCCAGGTGTCCAGTTTAGCGACCCAATAGTCAAAGGGGAATGACCTGTGTGGGAGAACATCGATATGGGAGGAAAAGTAGTTTGTAACCATAGTTGACAACTGCTGTCTCCTGTCACTTTCCATCGATGCAGTATTACCAGTTGTGTGAGCGGTATTTGAAAAATCAGTCCACAACATTGTCATGAAACCCCTGTCTCCAACGCCACTTCTGCTGTGTGCACCACGAACACCTCTGCCAAGCTGCCCCCGGCCCGTACGGCTCGTGTGAGAACCATCACCGCTGCTGTGTGCTGGGAATGCCTCAAGCAACCGATTTACCAGATTTGCTTGTTTATTAGCCAATATTAGGTCAAGGTTCTCCTGTGGCATGATGTTTTGTAATTTGCCTTTATAGCGTGGATCCAGGATGCTGGCCAACCAGTAGTCGTCATCGTTCATCATTTTGGCAATGCGTGGGTCCCTTTTTAGGATCTGCAAGGCATAATCTGACATGTGGGCCAATGTTCCCGGTGTCAATGATGCACTGCGTGTGCTGGTTGGAGGAGCACTTTCTGGCAAATCCACATCCCTCCATCAACGCACAAACCCTGTACCAGACCTTGCCACACCAACATTTTCACTTGCCCCACGAGATGCATCCTCCTCCCCTAAGTAATCATCCCCATCATCCTCCTCCTCCTCTTCTTCCTCCACCTCGTCCAGGAGAGGTCCCTGAGCAGACAATGGCTGAATGTCATCAAGGAATCCCTCCTCCTCTTCCTCCTCAACAACATTGGCTGCAGAAGCCTGCTCCTTAAGGTGCATCAAAGTTTGCATGAGCAGACGCATAAGTGGGATGCTCATGCTTAGGATGGCGTCGTCTGCGCTTACCAGCCGTGTGCATTCCTCAAAACACTGAAGAACTTTACAGAGATCTTTCAGCTTCGACCACTGCACACCTGTCAACTCCATGTCTGCTCTCAAAGTGCCTGGCCGTGTATCCTCCCACAAATGCATTATGGCCTGCCTCTGCTCGCACAGCCGCTCCACCATGTGCAGGGTGGAGTTCCACCTTGTTGCAATGTCGATAATGAGGCGGTGGTTGGGAAGGTGGAGCAATCGCTGCAGCTTCTGCATACGAACGGAGTGTACAGGCGACCGGCGGATGTGCGCACACAGTCTTCGCACCTTCTGGAGCAGGGCTGTTAACTCCGGATAATTTTTGAGGAAGCACTGCACCACCAGGTTCAAGGTGTGAGCCAAGCAAGGTATGTGGCTGAGTTTTGAAAGGGCTATGGCTGCCACAAAATTACGGCCGTTATCACTAACTACCTTGCCTGCCTCAAGATGTACACTGCCCAGCCATGACTCAGTTTGTCGCTGAAAGTACTCGGCCAGCACCTCGGCGGTGTGTCTGTCGCCCAAACACATCATCTGCATCACAGCCTGCTGACGCTTTCCACTAGCTGCTCGATAGTGGGACACATCGTGTGCAACAGTGGCAGCTGCAGATGGAGTGCTCGTACGACTGCGCTCTGTGGACGAGCTTTCGCTTCTGGAGGAGGAGGAGGGTCGAACGCCTACAGCCAACTGTTTCCTATACCGTGGGCTAGGCAGCACTGTCCCACCACCGCTGTCCCCTGTGGACCCTGCATCCACCACATTAACCCAGTGCGCAGTGATGGACACGTAACGGCCCTGGCCATGCCGACTGGACCATGCATCAGTTGTGAGGTGCACCTTTCCACTCACTGACTGCTTGAGTGCATGGACAATGCGGTCTTTCACATGATGGTGGAGGGCTGGGATGGCTTTGCGAGAGAAGAAGTGGCGACTGGGTAGGTCATAGCGTGGTACTGCATAAGCCATGAGTTCGCGGAAAGCTGCGCTTTCCACCAACCGAAAGGGCATCATCTCAAACGAGATTAGTTTGGCAATGTGGGCGTTCAAACCCAGTGTACGCAGATGAGAGACTGAGTACTTTCTTGACCTACTCATAGTGTCTGGGAGGGTGAGCTGGACTTGAGAGCTGCATATGGTGGAAGTAGCGGTGGACAGGGTGGACAGAGAGAGGGTTGATGATGGTGATGGAGTTGTTGTTCTTTCTGATGGCCTAGAATCAGTCTTTCGTTGATATAACAGTGGGATTCCCTGACTGCTGTGGCATTGCAACGACACCTCAACATTTGCTGCTGTGCTAACCGGTGGGCTTACAGTGGGGGAAACAATGTAGCGTTGCTGGCTACCTTCGTTGTGATCAGTTGCACATGTGGCACTTGAGGTTTGGTGTTGTGTCCACGCTTGCAAGTGCATGCTGGTTAAATGTCTAAGCATGCAACTGGTATTCACATTTTTCAGATTTTTCCCTCGGCTAAAGGTCTTTGCGCACTTCTTACAGATAACCTTGGCCTGATCATGAGGATTTTGTTCAAAAAAGTGCCACACTGCACTCTTCCTACTTTGGCAGACATTTTGCAGCCTAGCACGCTGTGATCTTTTGACCCTCTGGACAAGCTGTCCAGCAACTCTTTTGATGTTTGGAACCTGTCTTTGGAGTGCTCCGGGCCTGCCAGATAACAGCTGTTGCGATGTCGATGTCTGCTGTGGATGCTCCTCATCTGAGCTATTGGAAGCAGCACCCTCTTCCCCCAATGGATGCCAATCTGGGTCAACAACTGGGTCATCCATCACCTCCTCTTCTATGTCATGTGCACCTTCCTCTGTGTCACCGTGTATGGTGGTATAGTGTGCGGGAAGGGGCACCTGAGTCTCATCAGGGTCAGGATCTGGCTCTGTACACTGCGAGGACAATGTAGTGCTCTGAGTGAATGTACCAGCAGAATCATCCATCAGTGGCTGTGCATCAGTGCACTCCATGTCAGATTCATCTTGGCCTGGGTAATTCACCATTTGACTTGATAATCCAGGCATGGTATGTGAAAACAGCTCCATGGAGTAATCAGTAGTATGGCCTGCGTCATCCTTCAATCTTGGTTGGGGTGAAGGACACAAGGAAAGGTGTGGTTCATGAACATGAGCCTCCAATGACGACTCAGTGCTTTTACTTTTTACAACTTCAGAAGAGGAGGCGATAGAGCTGGAGGCTGAGTCAGCAATGTAAGACAAAACTTTTTCCTGATGCTCTGGCTTTAAAAGCGGTTTGCCAACTCCTAGAAAACTAAGCGTTCGAGGCCTTATGTAGCCAGACGATGACGCAGGCTCAACACCTCCTGCATTCAGTCCTATTTTGCTCTTGCCACTACCATCAGGTCCACCACCAACACCATCATTACCAGCTGCCAACCCCCGCCCAATTCCACGGCCTCTTCCACCAGCCTTCATCATTTTTGGTAGAAATGTAGACAAAATCCAACAAACTATATAGTAATGTAAAACAAGGTACAAGGTGTCTATAGGACAGGGGAGATTTTGAATTTCTGCAGACACTTGTGGACACTGGACACTTTTGGATTGTGTGAGGCCCACTGAGTATCTGAGCTCTCTGTCAAAGGCTCGATGGCAGAGCTGTGACCAAAGTGACTAGAGGATAAGGGAGATTTTTAATTTCTGCACACACTTGTGGACACTGGACACTTATGGATTGTGTGAGGCCCACTGAGTATCTGAGCGCTCTGTCACAGGCTCGATGTCAGAGTTGTGACCAAAGTCACTAGAGGATAAGGGAGATTTTTAATTTCTGCACACACTTGTGGACACTGGACACTTATGGATTGTGTGAGGCCCACTGAGTATCTGAGCGCTCTGTCACAGGCTCGATGGCAGAGCTGTGACCAAAGTGACTAGAGGATAAGGGAGATTTTTAATTTCTGCACACACTTGTGGACACTGGACACTTATGGATTGTGTGAGGCCCACTGAGTATCTGAGCGCTCTGTCACAGGCTCGATGGCAGAGCTGTGACCAAAGTCACTAGAGGATAAGGGAGATTTTTAATTTCTGCACACACTTGTGGACACTGGACACTTATGGATTGTGTGAGGCCCACTGAGTATCTGAGCGCTCTGTCACAGGCTCGATGGCAGAGCTGTGACCAAAGTGACTAGAGGATAAGGGAGATTTTTAATTTCTGCACACACTTGTGGACACTGGACACTTATGGATTGTGTGAGGCCCACTGAGTATCTGAGCGCTCTGTCACAGGCTCGATGGCAGAGCTGTGACCAAAGTCACTAGAGGATAAGGGAGATTTTTAATTTCTGCACACACTTGTGGACACTGGACACTTATGGATTGTGTGAGGCCCACTGAGTATCTGAGCGCTCTGTCACAGGCTCGATGGCAGAGCTGTGACCAAAGTGACTAGAGGATAAGGGAGATTTTTAATTTCTGCACACACTTGTGGACACTGGACACTTATGGATTGTGTGAGGCCCACTGAGTATCTGAGCGCTCTGTCACAGGCTCGATGGCAGAGCTGTGACCAAAGTGACTAGAGGATAAGGGAGATTTTTAATTTCTGCACACACTTGTGGACACTGGACACTTATGGATTGTGTGAGGCCCACTGAGTATCTGAGCGCTCTGTCACAGGCTCGATGGCAGAGCTGTGACCAAAGTCACTAGAGGATAAGGGAGATTTTTAATTTCTGCACACACTTGTGGACACTGGACACTTATGGATTGTGTGAGGCCCACTGAATATCTGAGCGCTCTGTCACAGGCTCGATGGCAGAGCTGTGACCAAAGTCACTAGAGGATAAGGGAGATTTTTAATTTCTGCACACACTTGTGGACACTGGACACTTATGGATTGTGTGAGGCCCACTGAGTATCTGAGCGCTCTGTCACAGGCTCGATGGCAGAGCTGTGACCAAAGTGACTAGAGGATAAGGGAGATTTTTAATTTCTGCACACACTTGTGGACACTTGACACTTATGGATTGTGTGAGGCCCACTGAGTATCTGAGCACTCTGTCACAGGCTCGATGGCAGAGCTGTGACCAAAGTGACTAGAGGATAAGGGAGATTTTTAATTTCTGCACACACTTGTGGACACTGGACACTTATGGATTGTGTGAGGCCCACTGAGTATCTGAGCGCTCTGTCACAGGCTCGATGGCAGAGCTGTGACCAAAGTCACTAGAGGATAAGGGAGATTTTTAATTTCTGCACACACTTGTGGACACTGGACACTTATGGATTGTGTGAGGCCCACTGAGTATCTGAGCGCTCTGTCACAGGCTCGATGGCAGAGCTGTGACCAAAGTGACTAGAGGATAAGGGAGATTTTTAATTTCTGCACACACTTGTGGACACTGGACACTTATGGATTGTGTGAGGCCCACTGAGTATCTGAGCGCTCTGTCACAGGCTCGATGGCAGAGCTGTGACCAAAGTGACTAGAGGATAAGGGAGATTTTTAATTTCTGCACACACTTGTGGACACTGGACACTTATGGATTGTGTGAGGCCCACTGAGTATCTGAGCGCTCTGTCACAGGCTCGATGGCAGAGCTGTGACCAAAGTCACTAGAGGATAAGGGAGATTTTTAATTTCTGCACACACTTGTGGACACTGGACACTTATGGATTGTGTGAGGCCCACTGAATATCTGAGCGCTCTGTCACAGGCTCGATGGCAGAGCTGTGACCAAAGTCACTAGAGGATAAGGGAGATTTTTAATTTCTGCACACACTTGTGGACACTGGACACTTATGGATTGTGTGAGGCCCACTGAGTATCTGAGCGCTCTGTCACAGGCTCGATGGCAGAGCTGTGACCAAAGTGACTAGAGGATAAGGGAGATTTTTAATTTCTGCACACACTTGTGGACACTTGACACTTATGGATTGTGTGAGGCCCACTGAGTATCTGAGCACTCTGTCACAGGCTCGATGGCAGAGCTGTGACCAAAGTCACTAGAGGATAAGGGAGATTTTTAATTTCTGCACACACTTGTGGACACTGGACACTTATGGATTGTGTGAGGCCCACTGAGTATCTGAGCGCTCTGTCACAGGCTCGATGGCAGAGCTGTGACCAAAGTGACTAGAGGATAAGGGAGATTTTTAATTTCTGCACACACTTGTGGACACTGGACACTTATGGATTGTGTGAGGCCCACTGAGTATCTGAGCGCTCTGTCACAGGCTCGATGGCAGAGCTGTGACCAAAGTCACTAGAGGATAAGGGAGATTTTTAATTTCTGCACACACTTGTGGACACTGGACACTTATGGATTGTGTGAGGCCCACTGAGTATCTGAGCGCTCTGTCACAGGCTCGATGGCAGAGCTGTGACCAAAGTGACTAGAGGATAAGGGAGATTTTTAATTTCTGCACACACTTGTGGACACTGGACACTTATGGATTGTGTGAGGCCCACTGAATAGCTGAGCGCTATGTCACAGGCAGAAATTGGCTAGTGTATCACAAACTACAAGGTGTATGTAGAATTGGGCAGAATTGGAATCTCCCTAGAGTGCAGGTCTGTAAGAACGGAACATGTCCTCGACTTATTCTCACAGAGTGACTCACTGATAGCTTCACTGTGGCTGTGATAACAGCCGTTACACGGTACTGTGTGAGGAGCGTACATCGCTGTATGGTGTGAAAAAATGCACGCTCAGTACCTCAGCAGGACAAAAAAAAAAATTGTGATTGCTAGAGTTGAGCGACTTTTGGTTTTTTAGGGTCGCATTTCGTTTCATGAAACCCGACTTTTCCAAAAGTCGGGTCGAGCAAGATCGTCCGATTATAGGGAAAAGTCGGGGTCGTCCCGAAACACGAAACCCAATGTAAGTCAATGGGGAATAAAAGTCGGCAGTGAGAGGAGGACAGGAAACACACCTACAGTGCCCATTTGAATGCCAAAAGCATCAATTCTTCTTACTTAAGCTTGTCAACCTTAATTAACTTCATAATACAGGTTACGCACTGAAAAATGGGGGTTATTTGGCTAAAGTTGTGGGGGGGAGGGCTGGCTGCAGGTTTTCATGTGCCCTGGGCAAAAGAGCGCCCCTTTAACACATACCACAACTCATCAATGATCATGCTCCGATACGGCAGAGAAATAGCGGTATAGTACAATGAAAAATACTTCACTTTTTACATCTCATGACGAGGCCCATCTATTTCTCCATACAGAATCATTGGTCCCATATAATGTTTGAAACAGTATATGATGAGCTCCACATAATGCTACAGTATATGTTGGTCCCCATGGATGAAGCTCCACTGTCTTATGGGCCCAAATAATGCTCCAAACATAATGGGCCCCATTTCTAATGCTCTAGTGTATAATGGGCCCTGTAAATGCTGCTCCAGTGTCTGATGTCCACCTTTGGAATGTTCAAGTGTATGGTGGGCCCCATCTATCATTCTCCAGAGTAACGTGCTCCCCAAAAATTGCTGTCCCAACATTGAAAACAATCAAATAAGTCTCCTCGCTAGGGAATCCCTGTACTAGTCTGGAATCCTCGTCGTCCCCATCTTCCATCTCACTGCACAGTATTTCAACCTTGCAAGTGCTGTGATCCTGAGCAAGCAGGGGGGCCCACTCGTTGGCGACGGCACTGGCACAGGGCCCCTGATAGTACGGTGGTGTGTCTGATGGCGGGTGGGCCGAACCTGCACTTTCATCTGCAGCTTCCTCTTTGTCACCGTGTAAGATGGAACTGTATATGGGAAGGGTAACCTGAGTTTCATCAGGGTCAGATTCAGGCCGTGTAGCGTGCGAGGGGAATGTAGTGGTCTGGGTCAATGTACCAGCAGATTCATCGAGCAGTGGCTGGGCATCAGTGCACTTGTGTCGCCCCCAGGAGTACGGTCGCCACAGTGGCATTACCTTCCTCCTAGGGAGTGTGATGTCATGCTTGGGAGCAACGAAGGATCTCTCTAGCAGGTTAACTGATTGGGCGGCGTTATTCCCACGAGTCATGACCCTCCAAACAGCGTTCATGAAGGCAAAGTGTTTGTTTTACGTGGGCAGTATGGTTGCAAAGCTGAACCTTAAAGGAATGTCCAGAAGGGCACCACCAGGAGTGGAGCCTACGGTTAAATCCGACTCCACCTGGGAAACCTCAACCATGCCAGCTACAGAACAGATGCACACATTGCAAGCTTAATTCCGTTAACGAACGAGACTCCGTCATGCCCCGCGGTCCGAGTCCGGCTTACTAGAGGGACACATGAGGCTCTGGAACATGAGATTGGCCAATAACTGGTGTGTCATGCCCTTACATGTCCGTGGCTGCATGTGCGCTACACTGAAAAGGCCAGCGTTTGTCGCTTACAGGTGCAGATAACCCGCTGAACAACATTAGTGATGGGGATCACTGATTACAATTATTACCCGCGAACAATGATTTCCCAGTAAGTGCAGGTCAACTGCAGTTCCGGAATTAGGCCTAACCGTCATTCCTGAAAAAATGAAAAACTTACGTGTGCAAACCACAGGTGCTGTAGCTTGCTTAACAGCTCGCCAGCCGTTCTCACGCCCAGTATGGATTACACGTGATTGCACAAAGGTTAGAAAGGGTACCGTATCCCCGGATAACATGTATGGATAGCGTACACATTCAAAATATATGTCTCAGGAGGCAGGCTCAGATGGTGTTAGGCCCAGTATGGATTGCACGTGATTGCACAAAGGTTAGAAAGGGTACCGTATCCCCGGATAACATGTATGGATAGCGTACACATTCAAAATATATGTCTCAGGAGGCAGGCTCAGACGGTGTTAGGCCCAGTATGGATTGCATGTGATTGCACAAAGGTTAGAAAGGGTACCGTATCCCCGGATAACATGTATGGATAGCGTACACATTCAAAATATATGTCTCAGGAGGCAGGCTCAGACGGTGTTAGGCCCAGTATGGATTGCACGTGATTGCACAAAGGTTAGAAAGGGTACCGTATCCCCGGATAACATGTATGGATAGCGTACACATTCAAAATATATGTCTCAGGAGGCAGGCTCAGACGGTGTTAGGCCCAGTATGGATTGCACGTGATTGCACAAAGGTTAGAAAGGGTACCGTATCCCCGGAAAACATGTATGGATAGCGTACACATTCAAAATATATGTCTCAGGAGGCAGGCTCAGACGGTGTCAGGCACAGTATGGATTTGACGGCCCAGATTACACAGCGGAGGAGCAGGGAGAGGTAAAGATTGCAAATGCTGGGGCCCTGCCCAAGCAAGGGGGGCCCACTCGTGGGCGTCGGTACTGGCACTGGGCCCCTCATAGTACAGCGGTGTGTCTGACGGCGGGTGTTCACCACCACCGTCAGAGACACTTGATTGCACTATGAGGGACCCTGTGCCAGTGCCCGCGCCCAAGAGTCGGCCTACTCACCTGTCCAGGGCAACGGCACTCGCACGGTGTCGTGCGCTAGGTGGTGACCCCGGCCATGGGGGGGGAGGCAGCACAGTTAAGGAGTTTTAGAAAGTGGCATGTGTTGATGTTGGACATTCAACTGATGCAAAAGGCGAAATAGGTCAAGTCCCAGGAAGAGGTGGACCAAAGCAAGCCATTTTTCTGTCACCCTATGTGTCATCAGGGGAAGGTGGGACAAAATCCTTGGAAACCCATGCATGGTTCATTTTCATGAAGGTTAGATCATCCACATTTTGGGTTGACAGACGGGTCCTTTTTTCTGTCAGGATTGATCCAGCTGCACTGAAGACTCTTTCCAATAGCACACTTGCAGCTGGGCAAGCGAGCTCCAGTAAGGCATATTGTGCCAATTCAGGCCAGGTGTCCAGTTTAGCGGCCCAATAGTCAAAGTGGAATGACCTGTGTGGGAGAACATCGATATGGGAGGAAAAGTAGTTTGTAACCATGGTTGACAACTGCTGTCTCCTGTCACTTTCCATCGATGCAGTATTACCAGTTGTGTGAGCGGTATTTGAAAAATCAGTCCACAACATTGTCATGAAACCCCTGTCTCCAATGCCACTTCTGCTGTGTGCACCACGAACACCTCTGCCAAGCTGCCCCTGGCCCGTACGGCTCGTGTGAGAACCATCACCGCTGCTGTGTGCTGGGAATGCCTCAAGCAACCGATTTACCAGAGTTGCTTGTTTATTAGCCAATATTAGGTCAAGGTTCTCCTGTGGCATGATGTTTTGTAATTTGCCTTCATAGCGTGGATCCAGGATGCTGGCCAACCAGTAGTCGTCATCGTTCATCATTTTGGCAATGCGGGGGTCCCTTTTTAGGATCCGCAAGGCATAATCTGACATGTGGGCCAATGTTCCAGGTGTCAATGATGCACTGCGAGTGCTGGTTGGAGGAGCACTTTCTGGCAAATCCACATCCCTCCAGTCACGCACAAACCCTGTACCAGACCTAGCCACGCCAACATTTTCACTTGCCCCACGAGATGCATCCTCCTCCCCTAAGTAATCATTCCCATCATCATCCTCCTCCTCCTCTTCTTCCTCCACCTCGTCCAGGAGAGGTCCCTGAGCAGACAATGGCTGAATGTCATCAAGGATTCCCTCCTCCTCTTCCTCCTCATCAACATTGGCTGCAGACGCCTGCTCCTTAAGGTGCGTCAAAGTTTGCATGAACAGACGCATAAGTGGGATGCTCATGCTTAGGATGGCGTCGTCTGCGCTTACCAGCCGTGTGCATTCCTCAAAACACTGAAGGACTTTACAGAGGTCTTTCAGCTTCGACCACTGCACACCTGTCAACTCCATGTCTGCTCTCAAAGTGCCTGGCCGTGTATCCTCCCACAAATGCATTATGGCCTGCCTCTGCTCGCACAGCCGCTCCACCATGTGCAGGGTGGAGTTCCACCTTGTTGCAATGTCGATAATGAGGCGGTGGTTGGGAAGGTGGAGCAATCGCTGCAGCTTCTGCATACGAACGGAGTGTACAGGCGACCGGCGGATGTGCGCGCACAGTCTTCGCACCTTCTGGAGCTGGGCTGTTAACTCCGGATAATTTTTGAGGAAGCACTGCACCACCTGGTTCAAGGTGTGAGCCAAGCAAGGTATGTGGCTGAGTTTTGAAAGGGCTATGGCTGCCACAAAATTACGGCCGTTATCACTAACTACCTTGCCTGCCTCAAGATGTACACTGCCCAGCCATGACTCAGTTTGTCGCTGAAAGTACTCGGCCAGCACCTCGGCGGTATGTCTGTCGCCCAAACACATCATCTGCAACACAGCCTGCTGACGCTTTCCACTAGCTGCTCGATAGGGGGACACATCGTGTGCAACAGTGGCAGCTGCAGATGGAGTGCTCGTACGACTGCGCTTTGTGGACGAGCTTTCGCTTCTGGAGGAGGAGGAGGAGGAGGAGGGTGGAACGCCTACAGCCAACTGTTTCCTATACCGTGGGCTAGGCAGCACTGTCCCACCACCGCTGTCCCCTGTGGACCCTGCATCCACCACATTAACCCAGTGCGCAGTGATGGACACGTAACGGCCCTGGCCATGCCGACTGGACCATGCATCAGTTGTGAGGTGCACCTTTCCGCTCACTGACTGCTTGAGTGCATGGACAATGCGGTCTTTCACATGATGGTGGAGGGCTGGGATGGCTTTGCGAGAGAAGAAGTGGCGACTGGGTAGGTCATAGCGTGGTACTGCATAGGCCATGAGTTCGCGGAAAGCTGTGCTTTCCACCAACCGAAAGGGCATCATCTCAAACGAGATTAGTTTGGCAATGTGGGCATTCAAACCCAGTGTACGCGGATGAGAGACTGAGTACTTTCTTGACCTACTCATAGTGTCTGGGAGGGTGAGCTGGACTTGAGAGCTGCATATGGTGGAAGTAGCGGTGGACAGGGCGGACTGAGAGAGGGTTGATGATGGTGATGGAGTTGGTGTTCTTTCTGATGGCCTAGAATCAGTCTTTCGTTGATATAACAGTGGGATTCCCTGACTGCTGTGGCCTTGCAACGACACCTCAACATTTGCTGCTGTGCTAACCGGTGGGCTTACAGTGGGGGAAACAATGTAGCGTTGATGACTACCTTCGTTGTGATCAGTTGCACATGTGGCACTTGAGGTTTGGTGTTGTGTCCACGCTTGCAAGTGCATGCTGGTTAAATGTCTAAGCATGCAACTGGTATTCAAATTTTTCAGATTTTTCCCTCGACTAAAGGTCTTTGCGCACTTCTTACAGATAACCTTGGCCTGATCATGAGGATTTTGTTCAAAAAATTGCCACACTGCACTCTTCCTACTTTGGCAGACATTTTGCGGCCTAGCACGCTGTGATCTTTTGACCCTCTGGACAAGCTGTCCAGCAACTCTTTTGATGTTTGGAACCTGTCTTTGGAGTGCTCCGGGCCTGCCAGATAACAGCTGTTGCGATGTCGATGTCTGCTGTGGATGCTCCTCATCTGAGCTATTGGAAGCAGCACCCTCTTCCCCCAATGGATGCCAATCTGGGTCAACAACTGGGTCATCCATCACCTCCTCTTCTATGTCATGTGCACCTTCCTCTGTGTCACCGTGTATGGTGGTATAGTGTGCGGGAAGGGGCACCTGAGTCTCATCAGGGTCAGAATCTGGCTCTGTACACTGCAAGGACAATGTAGTGCTCTGAGTGAATGTACCAGCAGAATCATCCATCAGCGGCTGTGCATCAGTGCACTCCATGTCAAAATCATCTTGGCCTGGGTAATTCACCATTTGACTTGATAATCCAGGCATGGTATGTGAAAACAGCTCCATGGAGTAATCAGTAGTATGGCCTGCGTCATCCTTCAATCTTGGTTGGGGTGAAGGACACAAGGAAAGGTGTGGTTCATGAACATGAGCCTCCAATGACGACTCAGTGCTTTTACTTTTTACAACTGAAGAAGAGGAGGCGATAGAGCTGGAGGCTGAGTCAGCAATGTAAGACAAAACTTTTTCCTGATGCTCTGGCTTTAAAAGCGGTTTGCCAACTCCTAGAAAACTAAGCGTTCGAGGCCTTATGTAGCCAGACGATGACGCAGGGTCAACACCTCCTGCATTCGGTCCTATTTTGCTCTTGCCACTACCATCAGATCCACCACCAACACCATCATTACCAGCTGCCAAACCCCGCCCAATTCCACGGCCTCTTCCACCAGCCTTCCTCATTTTTGGTAGAAATGGAGACAAAATCCAACAAAATATATAGTATGTAAAACAAGGTACAAGGTGTCTATAGGACAGGGGAGATTTTGAATTTCTGCACACACTTTTGGACACTGGACACTTTTGGATTGTGTGAGGCCCAATGAATATCTGAGCGCTATGTGACAGGCTCGATGGCACAGCTGTGACCTAAGTGACTAGAGGATAAGTGAGATTTTGAATCTCTGCACACACTTTTGGACACTGGACACTTTTGGATTGTGTGAGGCCCACTGATATCTGAGCGCTATGTGACAGGCTCGATGGCACAGCTGTGACCTAAGTGACTAGAGGATAAGTGAGATTTTGAATCTCTGCACACACTTTTGGACACTGGACACTTTTGGATTGTGTGAGGCCCACTGATATCTGAGCGCTATGTGACAGGCTCGATGGCACAGCTGTGACCTAAGTGACTAGAGGATAAGTGAGATTTTGAATCTCTGCACACACTTTTGAACACTGGACACTTTTGGATTGTGTGAGGCCCAATGAATATCTGAGCGCTATGTGACAGGCTCGATGGCACAGCTGTGACCTAAGTGACTAGAGGATAAGGGAGATTTTGAATCTCTGCACACACTTGTGGACACTGGACACTTATGGATTGTGTGAGGCCCACTGAGTATCTGAGCGCTCTGTCACAGGCTCGATGGCAGAGCTGTGACCAAAGTCACTAGAGGATAAGGGAGATTTTTAATTTCTGCACACACTTGTGGACACTGGACACTTATGGATTGTGTGAGGCCCACTGAGTATCTGAGCGCTCTGTCACAGGCTCGATGGCAGAGCTGTGACCAAAGTGACTAGAGGATAAGGGAGATTTTTAATTTCTGCACACACTTGTGGACACTGGACACTTATGGATTATGTGAGGCCCACTGAATAGCTGAGCGCTATGTCACAGGCAGAAATTGGCTAGTGTATCACAAACTACAAGGTGTATGTAGAATTGGGCAGAATTGGAATCTCCCTAGAGTGCAGGTCTGTAAGAACGGAACATGTCCTCGACTTATTCTCACAGAGTGACTCACTGATAGCTTCACTGTGGCTGTGATAACAGCCGTTACACGGTACTGTGTGAGGAGCGTACACCGCTGTATGGTGTGAAAAAATGCACGCTCAGTACCTCAGCAGGACAAAAAAAAAAATTGTGATTGCTAGAGTTGAGCGACTTTTGTTTTTTTAGGGTCGCGTTTCGTTTCATGAAACCCGACTTTTCCAAAAGTCGGGTCGAGCAAGATCGTCCGATTATAGGGAAAAGTCGGGGTCGTCCCGAAACACGAAACCCAATGTAAGTCAATGGGGAATAAAAGTCGGCAGTGAGAGGAGGACAGGAAACACACCTACAGTGCCCATTTGAATGCCAAAAGCATCAATTCTTCTTACTTAAGCTTGTCAACCTTAATTAACTTCATAATACAGGTTACGCACTGAAAAATGGGGGTTATTTGGCTAAAGTTGTGGGGGGGGAGGGCTGGCTGCAGGTTTTCATGTGCCCTGGGCGAAAGAGCGCCCCTTTAACACATACCACAACTCATCAATGATCATGCTCCGATACGGCAGGGAAATAGCGGTATAGTACAATGAAAAATACTTCACTTTTTACATCTCATGACGAGGCCCATCTATTTCTCCATACAGAATCATTGGTCCCATATAATGTTTGAAACAGTATATGATGAGCTCCACATAATTCTACAGTATATGTTGGTCCCCATGGATGAAGCTCCACTGTCTTATGGGCCCAAATAATGCTCCAAACATAATGGGCCCCATTTCTAATGCTCTAGTGTATAATGGGCCCTGTAAATGCTGCTCCAGTGTCTGATGTCCACCTTTGGAATGTTCAAGTGTATGGTGGGCCCCATCTATCATTCTCCAGAGTAACGTGCTCCCCAAAAATTGCTGTCCCAACATTGAAAACAATCAAATAAGTCTCCTCGCTAGGGAATCCCTGTACTAGTCTGGAATCCTCGTCGTCCCCATCTTCCATCTCACTGCACAGTATTGGCCCTGTGACCTAAGTGACTAGAGGATAAGGGAGATTTTGAATCTCTGCACACACTTTTGGACACTGGACACTTTTGGATTGTGTGAGGCCCAATGAATATCTGAGCGCTATGTGACAGGCTCGATGGCACAGCTGTGACCTAAGTGACTAGAGGATAAGGGAGATTTTGAATCTCTGCACACACTTTTGGACACTGGACACTTTTGGATTGTGTGAGGCCCAATGAATATCTGAGCGCTATGTGACAGGCTCGATGGCACAGCTGTGACCTAAGTGACTAGAGGATAAGGGAGATTTTGAATCTCTGCACACACTTTTGGACACTGGACACTTTTGGATTGTGTGAGGCCCAATGAATATCTGAGCGCTATGTGACAGGCTCGATGGCACAGCTGTGACCTAAGTGACTAGAGGATAAGGGAGATTTTGAATCTCTGCACACACTTTTGGACACTGGACACTTTTGGATTGTGTGAGGCCCAATGAATATCTGAGCGCTATGTGACAGGCTCGATGGCACAGCTGTGACCTAAGTGACTAGAGGATAAGTGAGATTTTGAATCTCTGCACACACTTTTGGACACTGGACACTTTTGGATTGTGTGAGGCCCAATGAATATCTGAGCGCTATGTGACAGGCTCGATGGCACAGCTGTGACCTAAGTGACTAGAGGATAAGTGAGATTTTGAATCTCTGCACACACTTTTGGACACTGGACACTTTTGGATTGTGTGAGGCCCAATGAATATCTGAGCGCTATGTGACAGGCTCGATGGCACAGCTGTGACCTAAGTGACTAGAGGATAAGTGAGATTTTGAATCTCTGCACACACTTTTGGACACTGGACACTTTTGGATTGTGTGAGGCCCAATGAATATCTGAGCGCTATGTGACAGGCTCGATGGCACAGCTGTGACCTAAGTGACTAGAGGATAAGTGAGATTTTGAATCTCTGCACACACTTTTGGACACTGGACACTTTTGGATTGTGTGAGGCCCAATGAATATCTGAGCGCTATGTGACAGGCTCGATGGCACAGCTGTGACCTAAGTGACTAGAGGATAAGGGAGATTTTGAATCTCTGCACACACTTTTGGACACTGGACACTTTTGGTTTGTGTGAGGCCCAATGAATATCTGAGCGCTATGTGACAGGCTCGATGGCACAGCTGTGACCTAAGTGACTAGAGGATAAGTGAGATTTTGAATCTCTGCACACACTTTTGGACACTGGACACTTTTGGATTGTGTGAGGCCCAATGAATATCTGAGCGCTATGTGACAGGCTCGATGGCACAGCTGTGACCTAAGTGCAGGGCCGGCGTTATGGGCAGGCAGACCAGGCAGCTGCCTAGGGCCCCCGCTCCTCCAAGGGCATCCAGCCAGTGGCACATCATACAGCCACTATGGGCCCCTGTGGGGCAGGAGGGCCCGCCTGCCCCCAGCGCCGACTCCCACCGCCGCACTGAAGGAGGCAGTGATGGGGGAGAGAGCGTCAGCTGACGCTCCCTCTCCCATCATTCCCCGCTCTGCCTCTGACACAGCGGGGGCGCAATGACGTCATTGCGCTCTCACTGTGTGCAGGAGGAGACAGGAGCAGCCAGCAGCGCGGGCATGAGGAGAAGGTGAGGAGTGTTGTTTTTTTTTTTTTTTTTTTTTAAATCAGTGCGAGTACTAGACTGTGGGGCCACTTTGGGGGGACTATATACCATGCTGGGGGGGCGCTATATACCATGCTGGGGGGCTATATACCATGCTGGGAGGGCCATATACCATGCTCGACTGTATCATACCATGCTGGGGGGCTATATACCATGCTCGGCTGTATTATACCATGCTGGGGGGGCTATATACCATGCTGGGCTGTATTATACCATGCTGGGGGGCTATATACCATGCTCGACTGTATCATACCATGCTGGGGGGCTATATACCATGCTCGGCTGTATTATACCATTCTGGGGGGGCTATATACCATGCTGGGCTGTATTATACCATTTTAGGGGGACTATATACCATGCTCGGCTGTATCATACCATGCTGGGGGGGGGGGCTATATACCATGCTGGACTGTATTACACCATTCTGGGGGGACTATATACCATGCTCGGCTGTATCATACCATGCTCGGCTGTATTATACCATGCTGGGGGGGGCTATATACCATACTGGGCTGTATTATACCAGGCTGGGGGGGCTATATACAATGCTGGGCTATATTATACCATGCTGGGCTGTATTATACCATTCTGGGGGGCTATATACCATGCAGGGCTGTATTATACCATTCTGGGGGGGCTATATACCATGCAGGGCTGTATTATACTATGCTGGGGGGGCTATATACCATGCTGGGCGGTATTATACCGTCCTGGGCTGTATTACCATTTTGGGGGGGCTATATACCATGCTGGGCTGTATTATACCATTCTGTGGGGGGATATATACCATGCTAGGCTGTATTATACCATGCTGGCCTGTATTACACCATTCTGGGGGGTGCTATATACCGTGCTGGGCTGTATCATACCATGCTGGGGGGCTATATGCCATGCTGGGCTGTATTATACCGTGCTGGGCTGTATCATACCGTGCTGGGGGGCTATATGCCATGCCGGGCTGTATTATACCGTGCTGGGCTGTATTATACCGTGCTGAGGGGCTATATACCATGCTGGGCTGTATTATACCATTTTGGGGGGGCTATATACCTTGCTGGGCTGTATTATACCATGCTGGGCTGTATAATACCATTCTGGGGGGGCTATATACCATGCTGGGCTGTATTATACCATTTTGGGGGGGCTATATACCATGCAGGGCTGTATTATACCATACTGGGCTGTATTATTCCATTCTGGGGTGCTATATACCATGCTGGGCTGTATTATACCATGCTGGGGGGATATATACCATGCTGGGCTGTATTATACCATACTGGGCTGTTTTATTCCATTCTGGGGTGCTATATACCATGCTGGGCTGTATTATACCATGCTGGCCTGTATTACACCATTCTGGGGGGGGCTATATACAGTACCATGCTGGGCTGTATTATACCATACTGGGCTGTATTATTCCATCCTGGGGTGCTATATACCATGCTGGGCTGTATTATACCATGCTGGGCTGTATTATACCATGCTGGGCTGTATTATACCATACTGGGCTGTATTATTCCATTCTGGGGTGCTATATACCATGCTGGGCTGTATTATACCATGCTGGGCTGTATTATACCATGCTGGGCTGTATTATACCATGCTGGGCGGGCTATATTATACAATGCTGGGCTGTATTATACAGCCCAGCATGGTATACAGCCTGTAAACCATGGTGGGCTGTATACCATGGTGGGCTGGGCTGTATACTATGCGGTGTGTTATATACCATGTAGGGTACATTTTACACTATATTCTATAGGGGGAGGCTGTGTTAAATAATATGAAGGGCTACATTATATTCTATGGGGAGGTGGGCTGTATTATATTCTATGGGGGACGCTGTATTATAGTTATATGAGGAGGGCTACATTGTATTCTATGGAGGGGCTACATTATACTATATAAGGGGCTTCATTATATCCCATGAGGGGGTTGCCATATATTCTATGGAGGGGCTGCATTATACTATATGGGGGGTGGGACTGCATTATATACTATGGGGAGTTACATTATATTCTGTGGAGTGGCTGCATTATATTCTATGGGGGTTACATTATATTGTATGGCGGGGCTGCATTATACTCTGTGGGGTGGCTGCATTATACTATATGTGGGCTGCATTATGCTGTATCGAGGACTATGGGGAATACATTATATGAAGAACTATGGGGTGCATTATGCTATGGGAAGTGATTTGTACTACATGGGTGACTATGGCGGTGCATTATACTATATGGAGTGTATTATATGGAGGACTGAGCAGTGTATTTTAATATATGGAGGGCTATGAGGAGTGTAGTATACTATATGGAGGACTGAGCAGTGTATTTTAATATATGGAGAGCTATAAGGAGTGTATTATACTATATGGAGGACTTTGGGGCAGATTATATTATATGGAGGACTATGGGGTGTAAACTGTAGATGTCCTGCTGATAACATGATACTGTATGGTGATCTGTTAGGGTGGTTTCACATTAACGTTGCAGGCCGCTAAGCCCCCCGCTCTCTGCCGCACCTCCTTCGGTAGCTCCGCCTACGGGTGCATGACGCTTTAGCACTGGGGACGCACACGGCCGCCGCTAAGCCCCGCCACCTGCCGCGCCTCCTCTGGTAGCTCCGCCTATGTGCGCATGACGCTGCATGCGTCCTGCATCCCCTATCTTTAGCACTGGGGACGCAGGCTGTGCGCAGGTATGTGTTTGGCGGTGCATGCGTCCTTTTGACGGTGCGCCGAGTGCACCAAATTGCAACAGGTTGCGTTTGGCGTTGGTCGGCGCACCGTCAAAAGGACGCATCCGCCGCCAAACGCACATCAGCGGATTTGATGCAGGTTCTAGTGCGGTTTGGCAGTGTGAATGAGAGAGAGATTGATTTGTATGTCCCGGAACATACACTGCAGCTGCGGTCCCGCAAAAAAGACGTAACATGCTGCGGAAAATAAACCGCAGCAAATCGGCGCGGAATTTTCCGCAGCATGTGCAGGGCGGATTTGGTTTTCCATAGGTTTACATTGTACTGTAAACTGCATGGAAACTGCGGCGTAACCGCAGCAAAAACCACAACGTGTGCACACACCCTTAGTGATCGTTCTGTTCCCATCATTCTTTCTCAGATGGTGGAAAGAGGCCGGGAAACAAGCATTGAACAACTTCAATTTTGACGATCATTTAGCGGCCCGAACTCAGTGCATGTAAATACAATCGAAATGCTTCTGTGTGATGTGCAGTATGTTAGCATTTGGGGCCCCATTTTAAACTTTGCCTAGGGCCCCACTTTGCCTAAAACCGGCCCTGCCTAAGTGACTAGAGGATAAGGGAGATTGGATTGCTTTTAAAAAAGCAGTTTGCGGAGCAGTGGGTAAACAGCAATGCCAGCCTGTCAGGAAGCCTTAAAAGGCAGCCCAACAACCAACACCACTGATACACCACAATATAGCCTCCCCTTGCACTGCACACACAGTGACTGGTGTGTTGTGCAGGCCAAATTGCTATCAGCAGCAGAAGCAGTTTTTTTTTCTTCTCAGCAGGACAAAAAAAAAAAATTGGGATTGCTTTTAAAAAAGCAGTTTGAGGCCCAATGAATATCTGAGCGCTATGTGACAGGCTCGATGGCACAGCTGTGACCAAAGTGACTAGAGGATAAGGGAGATTGGATTGCTTTTAAAAAAGCAGTTTGCGGAGCAGTGGGTAAACAGCAATGCCAGCCTGTCAGGAAGCCTTAGAAGGCAGCCCAACAACCAACACCACTGATACACCACTATATAGCCTCCCCTTGCACTGCACACACAGTGACTGGTGTGTTGTGCAGGCCAAATCGCTAGCAGCAGAAGCAGTTTTTTGGTCTTCTTCCCTGCCTAACGCTCTCCCTACAGAATCAGCAGCAACCTCTCCCTATACTGAGATCGGCAGAAGTAAGATGGCGGTCGGCGTGCACGCCCTTTTATACCCCCTGTGACGCCCACCAAAGCAAGCCAATCACTTGCATGCCCTTCTGAAAGATGGTGGTGACCCATGCCTATGTCATCACGTTGCCCACAGTGTCCGTGGATCCTGATTGGCTGAAAAAGAGCGCAAAACAAACTTTTGAAACGCGACTTTGGCGCGTAAGTCGCCGACCTCGTGGCCGACCTCATCCTAGGGTCGGATTTCGTTTCATGAAACCCGACTTTGCCAAAAGTCGGCGACTTTTGAATTTTTTCGACCCGTTTCGCTCAACTCTAGTGATTGCTTTTAAAAAAGCAGTTTGCGGAGCAGTGGGTAAACAGCAATGCAGGAATGTCAGGAAGCCTTAGAAGGCAGCCCAACAACTAACACCACTGATACACCACTATATAGCCTCCCCTTGCACTGCACAGTGACTGGTGTGTTGTGCAGGCCAAATTGCTATCAGCAGCAGAAGCAGTTTTTTTTTCTTCTCAGCAGGACAAAAAAAAAAAATTGGGATTGCTTTTAAAAAAGCAGTTTGAGGCCCAATGAATATCTGAGCGCTATGTGACAGGCTCGATGGCACAGCTGTGACCAAAGTGACTAGAGGATAAGGGAGATTGGATTGCTTTTAAAAAAGCAGTTTGCGGAGCAGTGGGTAAACAGCAATGCAGGAATGTCAGGAAGCCTTAGAAGGCAGCCCAACAACCAACACCACTGATACACCACTATGTAGCCTCCCCTTGCACTGCACAGTGACTGGTGTGTTGTACAGGCAAAATCGCTAGCAGCAGAAGCAGTTTTTTTTTCTTCTCAGCAGGACAAAAAAAAAAATTGGGATTGCTTTTAAAAAAGCAGTTTGCGGAGCAGTGGGTAAACAGCAATGCAGGAATGTCAGGAAGCCTTAGAAGGCAGCCCAACAACCAACACCACTGATACACCACTATATAGCCTCCCCTTGCACTGCACAGTGACTGGTGTGTTGTACAGGCAAAATCGCTAGCAGCAGAAGCAGTTTTTTTTTCTTCTTCTCAGCAGGACAAAAAAAAAAAATTGGGATTGCTTTTAAAAAAGCAGTTTGCGGAGCAGTGGGTAAACAGCAATGCCAGCCTGTCAGGAAGCCTTAAAAGGCAGCCCAACAACCAACACCACTGATACACCACAATATAGCCTCCCCTTGCACTGCACACACAGTGACTGGTGTGTTGTACAGGCAAAATCGCTAGCAGCAGAAGCAGTTTTTGGTGTCTTCTTCCCTGCCTAATGCTCTCCCTACAAAATCAGCAGCAGCAGCAGCTCTCTCTATTCTGAGATCAGCATGAGTAACATGGCGGTCGGCGTGCACGCCCTTTTATACCCCCTGTGACGCCCACCAAAGCAAGCCAATCACTTGCATGCCCTTCTGAAAGATGGTGGTGACCCGTGCCTATGTCATCACGTTGCCCACAGTGTCCGTGGATCCTGATTGGCTGAAAAAGAGCGCAAAACAAACTTTTGAAACGCGACTTTGGCGCGTAAGTCGCCGACCTCGTGGCCGACCTCATCCTAGGGTCGGGTTTCGTTTCATGAAACCCGACTTTGCCAAAAGTCGGCGACTTTTTAATTTTTTCGACCCGTTTCGCTCAACTCTAGTTCCAGACATTAACCCCATGTGTGCGAATCAAACCCGCACTGAGATCATGACATTTTGCAGATGAGCGAATGTCATTATCTGCTTACTCCATTCAATTCTTTTACTAAATAATGGCTATGTCATTTACCTTTCTAATATTTGTTTCCCATTTTCAAGAACTCTGCTTTCTGTCAGTGACTGATGAAGACCAATACAGACCCAATGGATTATTTCATGTTTATCCAGTCCAGACAGTCCTCAGTGAAGTAAATAGAAATCCAGACTGATACATTGTAACAGAATAAGAATAGCGATTTGTGCATCTGAGATACAGATCAGCCTCTAATATCCAGCGATCCAACCCAAAAACTAATGTCATCATCTGCAGCTAACACATTGGCAGTGAAATACTGTGGGCGCCGCGATCCATTTTAAGGGGGGTATGTAATATTTATGATAGTCTGTCTCTTTTTTCCAAAATCCTGGCATCCAGCCCAACTCTAATCCCCCATCGTACAGCAATCACGCCGCTGACTCAGCCGCTTGGTATTGACTGTAGCATTAAAACAAAGCTTGTCACATCAATCTGGTGTCCGACAATTGCAGAGAATGGACTTTATTAGCAGTCCCTAAATGTAGGATTAGACCTTGCACTGCTCTGAACTCATACATGCAAACAGCCTATTGTCAATGAATACTGATCTCATGCTCTTCTCGCCAGAAAATGACACTCTGTCTATCTCGCTTTTGTGCTACATGTATATTTTTGTTTTACTGTAATATTTTTTATTTTATTAACATTTAAGTTATTTTCACACTGGCCACAGTGGCTACTTTAAAATAACTTCTTATAATTTCGGAAAGAGTTTTCAGCATACTCATTATCAACAGAAGCTTATAACACCTCTATACACAGCTGATAAAAAGGGATCCACCAATCACAACAGGCAATGTCACCGCTCCCCCTCCTGTCACAATATCCATTGCACATGCTCATTAGATGCTTCAAGGTAAAAAAAATTAGGGTCAAAGTCTGTTCAAATGCACATAAAAATTTTGTTAAAAATTTGGAAGTTAGAGTCTAAAATTGCCCCAGTGACCAGCGTGAAAATTTTGGATTTCTCATTTTTATCAAATATTATGATCAGGAAAAGAAACATTGCCAGATATAAAAAAACTAACATAAAACCTGATTGAAACAATAGCACATTTTCTGATAACACAAACTCCAGTTAAAATGACTAATGATCTCTCACATACCGTTTCTGTTTCTCTTATTTGCCCTGTTACAGCATAATTTCTACATTGTTGCAACTTGTGAATAGCAAAACGCTGACTCTTCTACCAGATCTTAATTGCATATATAGACATTACCTGGTACATACACATAGTAACTATAACTGATCTCACCAGATCCTTGGGGGAGGGACTTTATTATAATTTGCATTAAAATGAGTTTTACAGCAGAATTTTATACATTTATACACATTGTGGATTCTACCTAATTTTATTTGCCTATAAACACAATGAATGGTAGGTGAACACATTACTTGTAAAAAGTCCTGAATCCCCATGAGATCCTTGGGGGTGGGATTTATTCCAATTAAAAATAAGTGTTACTGATGATTTTTTTTATAAGCAGAATATATTTTACTTGATATTATTTGTCAACAAATGTATTACTTGGGTAATCACATAGTGACCATACAAATCTATTGTCCTGAATTTTTGTAGACTGATCATTCCAGATCCTCAGGGGTGGGGTTTATTATGATTTGCTTTAAAAAGGTGTTATTGTAGCATTATATAAATAGTATATGCAAAATAGATTCTACCTGATCTTATTGTCTACATCAGCAATGAATGGTTAAGTGTACACTGTTACCATATTTTTCTACAGTCCAAATTTCTGTCCAACTGATCCCTAACAATCCGTATAGGCAGAATTTCTTCTGCTTTGCTTTAAAAGGAATGTTACTGTGGCACTTTATAAGCAGAATAGATTATACATAATCCTATCTAGCTATATAGACAATAAATAGTAAGTGTACACAGTGATCATGCTTGTCAACAGTTCTTGCACTATTGATCTCACCAGATCCCCGAGATCTTTTTTATTTATAATTTAATAGAAGTACTACCGCAACCTTTTTCAAATCAAACAGATACCTACGTAGACATTAGATGATAAAACTAAGTGACGATAATTGTCAATAGTCATAATTTTTGAGGGACTGATCACACAGGATCCTTGGGCGAGGGAGTTAATTATAACTGGCATTAAAATTAGCTTTACTACAGCATTTTATACACATGATGGATTCTTCCTGATTTTATTTGCCTATAAACACAATACATGCTAAGTTCACACAGTCCTGATCAAAGTCCTGAGTCCTCATCAGATCCTTGGGGTTGGGTTTATTCTAATTAAAAATAAGTTTTAATTGTAATTTTTAGAAGCAGAATTTATTCTACTTGATCCTATTTGCCTACATAGGCATTGCATAATAAATGACATACAGTTGTGGCCAAAAGTATTGACACCCCTGCAATTCTGTCAGATAATACTCAGTTTCTTCCTGAAAATGATTGCAAACACAAATTCTTTGGTATTATTATCTTCATTTAATTTGTCTTAAATGAAAAAAAGCAAAAGAGAATGAAGCAAAATATTGATCATTTCACACAAAACTCCAAAAATGGGCCAGACAAAAGTATTGGCACCCTCAGCCTAATACTTGGTTGCACAACCTTTTGCCAAAATAACTGCGACCAACCGCTTCCGGTAACCATCAATGAGTTTGTTACAATGCCCTGCTGGAATTTTAGACCATTCTTCTTTGGCAAACTGCTCCAGGTCCCTGATATTTGAAGGGTGCCTTCTCCAAACTGCCATTTTTAGATCTCTCCACAGGTGTTCTATGGGATTCAGGTCTGGACTCATTGCTGGCCACCTTAGAAGTCTCCAGTGCTTTCTCTCAAACCATTTTCTAGTGCTTTTTGAAGTGTGTTTTGGGTCATTGTCCTGCTGGAAGACCCACGACCTCTGAGGGAGACCCAGCTTTCTCACACTGGGCCCTACATTATGCTGCAGAATTTGTTGGTAGTCTTCAGACTTCATAATGCCATGCACACGGTCAAGCAGTCCAGTGCCAGAGGCAGCAAAGAAACCCCAAAACATCAGGGAACCTCTGCCAAGTTTGACTGTAGGGACCGTGTTATACAATATCCGCACAATCTTGCGTTGAAATCTCTTGTCAATTTTTCTTTTCCATCCACATCTAGGGAGGTTAGCCACATTGCCATGGGCTTTAAACTTCTTGATGACACAGCGCACGGTAGACACAGGAACATTCAGGTCTTTGGAGATGGACTTGTAGCCTTGAGATTGCGCATGCTTCCTCACAGTTTGGTTTCTCAAGTCCTCAGACAGTTCTTTGGTCTTCTTTCTTTTCTCCATGCTCAATGTGGTACACACAAGGACACAGGACAGAGGTTGAGTTAACTTTAATCCATGTCAACGGGCTGCAAGTGTGATTTAGTTATTGCCAACACCTGTTAGGTGCCACAGGTAAGTTAGAGGTGCTGCTAATTACACAAATTAGAGAAGCATCACATGATTTTTCGAACAGTGCCAATACGTTTGTCCACCCTCTTTTTTTATGTTTGGTGAGGAATTATATCCAATTTGGCTTTCGGAAAATTCTTTTTGTGTTTTTTCATTTAAGACAAATTAAATTAACATAATAATACCAAAGAATTTGTGTTTGCAATCATTTTCAGGAAGAAACTGAGTATTATCTGACAGAATTGCTGGGGTGTCAATACGTTTGGCCGCAACTGTAGTACTATTCTAAATTATAGTCCTAATTTTTGGTAGACTGATCACACAAGATCCTCAGGGGTTGGGTTTATTCTGATTTGCTTTGAAAATGTGTTACTGCAGCCTTATTTATTATGAGCAGAATAGATTCTACCTGATCTCAATGCCTATATAAATAATGAATGGTAAGTGTACGCAATTGCCACATTTGTCTACAGTTCAAATTTTTGTTAGACTGATCCAAGGGGGTGGGGCTTCTTCTGTTTTGCACTAAAAGGAATTTTACTGCAACATTTTGCAAGCAAAATAGATTATACCTAATCCTATCTGCCTACATAGGCAATAAATAATAAGTGTACATAGTGACCATGCTTTTCAAGAATCTTGACTTTTGCACCACTTATCTCACCAGATCCTCTGAGATGTTTTTTTTTTCTTTTTAATTTATTAGAAGTGTTACTACAGCATTTTTTAGATCAAATAGAATCCTATGCAAGAATCAGATGATAAATCTAAGTGACCGTACTTGTCAACATTTCTGGTTTTTGCTTAACTTATCCTAAGAGTATGTTCACACAGTGCGGATTCTCCCGCAGATTTTTCTGCACAAAAACCGCAGCTCTTGGCAGAAAACGCAGGTACATTTTTGATGCGGTTTTGATGCGTTTTTGCCGCGGATTTGTATGCTAAATATAGATATGCTATTTAACAAAAAAAAGGAATTGTGATTAGAGTTGAGCGACTTTTGGTTTTTTAGGGTCGCGTTTCGTTTCGTGAAACCCGACTTTTCCAAAAGTCGGGTCGAGCAAGATCGTCCGATTATAGGGAAAAGTCGGGGTCGTCCCGAAACACGAAACCCAATGTAAGTCAATGGGGAATAAAAGTCGGCAGTGAGAGGAGGACAGGAAACACACCTACAGTGCCCATTTGAATGCCAAAAGCATCAATTCTTCTTTCTTAAGCTTGTCAACCTTAATTAACTTCATAATACAAGTTACGCACTGAAAAATGGGGGTTATTTGGCTAAAGTTGTGGGGGGGGAGGGCTGGCTGCAGGTTTTCATGTGCCCTGGGCGAAAGAGCGCCCCTTTAACACATACCACAACTCATCATGCTCCGATACGGCAGAGAAATAGCGGTATAGTACAATGAAAAATACCTCACTTTTTACATCTCATGACGAGGCCCATCTATTTCTCCATACAGAATCATTGGTCCCATATAATGTTTGAAACAGTATATGATGAGCTCCACATAATGCTACAGTATATGTTGGTCCCCATGGATGAAGCTCCACTGTCTTATGGGCCCAAATAATGCTCCAAACATAATGGGCCCCATTTCTAATGCTCTAGTGTATAATGGGCCCTGTAAATGCTCCTCCAGTGTCTGATGTCCACCTTTGGAATGTTCCAGTGTATGGTGGGCCCCATCTATCATTCTCCAGAGTATAGTGCTCCCCAAAAATTGCTGTCCCAACATTGAAAGCAATCAAATAAGTCTCCTCGCTAGGGAATCCCTGTACTTGTCTGGACAGGTGCTGTAGCTTGCTTAACAGCTTGCCAGCCGTTCTCACGCCCAGTATGGATTACACGTGATTGCACAAAGGTTAGAAAGGGTACCGTATCCCTGGATAACATGTATGGATAGCGTACACATTCAAAATATATGTCTATACAGCATGAGGCAGGCTCAGACGGTGTTAGGCCCAGTATGGATTGCACGTGATTGCACAAAGGTTAGAAAGGGTACCGTATCCCTGGATAACATGTATGGATAGCGTACACATTCAAAATATATGTCTATACAGCATGAGGCAGGCTCAGACGGTGTTAGGCCCAGTATGGATTGCACGTGATTGCACAAAGGTTAGAAAGGGTACCGTATCCCCGGATAACATGTATGGATAGCGTACACATTCAAAATATATGTCTCAGGAGGCAGGCTCAGACGGTGTTAGGCCCAGTATGGATTGCACGTGATTGCACAAAGGTTAGAAAGGGTACCGTATCCCTGGATAACATGTATGGATAGCGTACACATTCAAAATATATGTCTATACAGCATAAGGCAGGCTCAGACGGTGTTAGGCCCAGTATGGATTGCACGTGATTACACAAAGGTTAGAAAGGGTACCGTATCCCCGGATAACATGTATGGATAGCGTACACATTCAAAATATATGTCTCAGGAGGCAGGCTCAGACGGTGTTAGGCCCAGTATGGATTGCACGTGATTGCACAAAGGTTAGAAAGGGTACCGTATCCCTGGATAACATGTATGGATAGCGTACACATTCAAAATATATGTCTATACAGCATGAGGCAGGCTCAGACAGTGTTAGGCCCAGTATGGATTGCACGTGATTGCACAAAGGTTAGAAAGGGTACCGTATCCCTGGATAACATGTATGGATAGCGTACACATTCAAAATATATGTCTCAGGAGGCAGGCTCAGACGGTGTTAGGCCCAGTATGGATTGCACGTGATTGCACAAAGGTTAGAAAGGGTACCGTATCCCTGGATAACATGTATGGATAGCGTACACATTCAAAATATATGTCTATACAGCATGAGGCAGGCTCAGACGGTGTTAGGCCCAGTATGGATTGCACGTGATTGCACAAAGGTTAGAAAGGGTACCGTATCCCCGGATAACATGTATGGATAGCTTACACATTCAAAATATATGTCTCAGGAGGCAGGCTCAGACGGTGTTAGGCCCAGTATGGATTGCACGTGATTGCACAAAGGTTAGAAAGGGTACCGTATCCCTGGATAACATGTATGGATAGCGTACACATTCAAAATATATGTCTATACAGCATGAGGCAGGCTCAGACGGTGTTAGGCCCAGTATGGATTGCACGTGATTGCACAAAGGTTAGAAAGGGTACCGTATCCCCGGATAACATGTATGGATAGCGTACACATTCAAAATATATGTCTCAGGAGGCAGGCTCAAACGGTGTTAGGCCCAGTATGGATTGCACGTGATTGCACAAAGGTTAGAAAGGGTACCGTATCCCTGGATAACATGTATGGATAGCGTACACATTCAAAATATATGTCTATACAGCAGGAGGCAGGCTGAGACGGTGTCAGGCACAGTATGGATTTGACGGCCCAGATTACACAGCGGAGGAGCAGGGAGAGGTAAAGATTGCAAATGCTGGGGCCCTGCCCAAGCAAGGGGGGCCCACTCGTGGGCGTCGGTACTGGCACTGGGCCCCTCATAGTACAGCGGTGTGTCTGACGGCGGGTGTGCACCACCACCGTCAGAGACACTTGATTGCACTATGAGGGACCCTGTGCCAGTGCCTGAGCCCAAGAGTTGGCCTACCCACCTGTCCAGGGCAACGGCACTCGCACGGTGTCGTGCGGTAGGTGGTGACCCCGGCCATGGGGGGGGAGGCAGCACAGTTAGGGAGTTTTAGAAAGTGGCATATGTTGATGTTGGACATTCAGCTGATGCAAAAGGCGAAGTAGGTGAAGTACCAGGAAGAGGTGGACCAAAGCAAGCCATTTTTCTGTCACCCTATGTGTCATCAGGGGAAGGTGGGACAAAATCCTTGGAAACCCATGCGTGGTTCATTTTAATGAAGGTTAGATCATCCACATTTTGGGTTGACAGACGGGTCCTTTTTTCTGTCAGGATTGATCCAGCTGCACTGAAGACTCTTTCCGATAGCACACTTGCAGCTGGGCAAGCGAGCTCCTGTAAGGCATATTGGGCCAATTCAGGCCAGGTGTCCAGTTTAGCGGCCCAATAGTCAAAGGGGAATGACCTGTGTGGGAGAACATCGATATGGGTGGAAAAGTAGTTTGTAACCATAGTTGACAACTGCTGTCTCCTGTCACTTTCCATCGATGCAGTATTACCAGTTGTGTGAGCGGTATTTGAAAAATCAGTCCACAACATTGTCATGAAACCCCTGTCTCCAACGCCACTTCTGCTGTGTGCACCACGAACACCTCTGCCAAGCTGCCCCCGGCCCGTACGGCTCATGTGGGAACCATCACCGCTGCTGTGTGCTGGGAATGTCTCAAGCAACCGATTTACCAGAGTTGCTTGTTTATTAGCCAATATTAGGTCAAGGTTCTCCTGTGGCATGATGTTTTATAATTTGCCTTTATAGCGTGGATCCAGGATGCTGGCCAACCAGTAGTCGTCATCGTTCATCATTTTGGCAATACGGGGGTCCCTTTTTAGGATCGGCAAGGCATAATCTGACATGTGGGCCAATGTTCCCGGTGTCAATGATGCACTGCGAGTGCTGGGTGGAGGAGCACTTTCTGGCAAATCCACATCCCTCCAGTCACGCACAAACCCTGTACCAGACCTTGCCACGCCAACATTTTCACTTGCCCCACGAGATGCATCCTCCTCCCCTAAGTAATCATCCCCATCATCATCCTCCTCCTCCTCTTCTTCCTCCACCTCGTCCAGGAGAGGTCCCTGAGCAGACAATGGCTGAATGTCATCAAGGATTCCCTCCTCCTATTCCTCCTCATCAACATTGGCTGCAGACGCCTGCTCCTTAAGGTGCGTCAAAGTTTGCATGAGCAGACGCATAAGTGGGATGCTCATGCTTAGGATGGCGTCGTCTGCGCTTACCAGCCGTGTGCATTCCTCAAAACACTGAAGGACTTTACAAAGGTCTTTCAGCTTCGACCACTGCACACCTGTCAACTCCATGTCTGCTCTCAAAGTGCCTGGCCGTGTATCCTCCCACAAATGCATTATGGCCTGCCTCTGCTCGCACAGCCGCTCCACCATGTGCAGGGTGGAGTTCCACCTTGTTGCAATGTCGATAATGAGGCGGTGGTTGGGAAGGTGGAGCAATCGCTGCAGCTTCTGCATACGAACGGAGTGTACAGGCGACCGGCGGATGTGCGCGCACAGTCTTCGCACCTTCTGGAGCAGGGCTGTTAACTCCGGATAATTTTTGAGGAAGCACTGCACCACCAGGTTCAAGGTGTGAGCCAAGCAAGGTATGTGGCTGAGTTTTGAAAGGGCTATGGCTGCCACAAAATTACGGCCGTTATCACTAACTACCTTGCCTGCCTCAAGATGTACACTGCCCAGCCATGACTCAGTTTGTCGCTTCAAGTACTCGGCCAGCACCTCGGCGGTGTGTCTGTCGGCCAAACACATCATCTGCAACACAGCCTGCTGACGCTTTCCACTAGCTGCTCGATAGGGGGACACATCGTGTGCAACAGTGGCAGCTGCAGATGGAGTGCTCGTACGACTGCGCTCTGTGGACGAGGTTTCGCTTCTGGAGGAGGAGGAGGAGGAGGAGGAGGAGGAGGCCTACAGCCAACTGTTTCCTATACCGTGGGCTAGGCAGCACTGTCCCACCACCGCTGTCCCCTGTGGACCCTGCATCCACCACATTAACCCAGTGCGCAGTGATGGACACGTAACGGCCCTGGCCATGCCGACTGGACCATGCATCAGTTGTGAGGTGCACCTTTCCGCTCACTGACTGCTTGAGTGCATGGACAATGCGGTCTTTCACATGATGGTGGAGGGCTGGGATGGCTTTGCGAGAGAAGAAGTGGCGACTGGGTAGGTCATAGCGTGGTACTGCATAGGCCATGAGTTCGCGGAAAGCTGTGCTTTCCACCAACCGAAAGGGCATCATCTCAAACGAGATTAGTTTGGCAATGTGGGCATTCAAACCCAGTGTACGCGGATGAGAGACTGAGTACTTTCTTGACCTACTCATAGTGTCTGGGAGGGTGAGCTGGACTTGAGAGCTGCATATGGTGGAAGTAGCGGTGGACAGGGTGGACTGAGAGAGGGTTGATGATGGTGATGGAGTTGGTGTTCTTTCTGATGGCCTAGAATCAGTCTTTCATTGATATAACAGTGGGATTCCCTGACTGCTGTGGTCTTGCAACGACACCTCAACATTTGCTGCTGTGCTAACCGGTGGGCTTACAGTGGGGGAAACAATGTAGCGTTGCTGACTACCTTCGTTGTGATCAGTTGCACATGTGGCACTTGAGGTTTGGTGTTGTGTCCACGCTTGCAAGTGCATGCTGGTTAAATGTCTAAGCATGCAACTGGTATTCAAATTTTTCAGATTTTTCCCTCGGCTAAAGGTCTTTGCGCACTTCTTACAGATAACCTTGGCCTGATCATGAGGATTTTGTTCAAAAAAGTGCCACACTGCACTCTTCCTACTTTGGCAGACATTTTGCGGCCTAGCACGCTGTGATCTTTTGACCCTCTGGACAAGCTGTCCAGCAACTCTTTTGATGTTTGGAACCTGTCTTTGGAGTGCTCCGGGCCTGCCAGATAACAGCTGTTGCGATGTCGATGTCTGCTGTGGATGCTCCTCATCTGAGCTATTGGAAGCAGCACCCTCTTCCCCCAATGGATGCCAATCTGGGTCAACAACTGGGTCATCCATCACCTCCTCTTCTATGTCATGTGCACCTTCCTCTGTGTCACCGTGTATGGTGGTATAGTGTGCGGGAAGGGGCACCTGAGTCTCATCAGGGTCAGAATCTGGCTCTGTACACTGCGAGGACAATGTAGTGCTCTGAGTGAATGTACCAGCAGAATCATCCATCAGCGGCTGTGCATCAGTGCACTCCATGTCAGATTCATCTTGGCCTGGGTAATTCACCATTTGACTTGATAATCCAGGCATGGTATGTGAAAACAGCTCCATGGAGTAATCAGTAGTATGGCCTGCGTCATCCTTCAATCTTGGATGGGGTGAAGGACACAAGGAAAGGTGTGGTTCATGAACATGAGCCTCCAATGACGACTCAGTGCTTTTACTTTTTACAACTGAAGAAGAGGAGGAGATAGAGCTGGAGGCTGAGTCAGCAATGTAAGACAAAACTTTTTCCTGATGCTCTGGCTTTAAAAGCAGTTTGCCATCTCCTAGAAAACTAAGCGTTCGAGGCCTTATGTAGCCAGACGATGACGCAGGATCAGCACCTCCTGCATTCGGTCCTATTTTGCTCTTGCCACTACCATCAGATCCACCACCAACACCATCATTACCAGCTGCCAACCCCCGCCCAATTCCACGGCCTCTTCCACCAGCCTTCCTCATTTTTGGTAGAAATGTAGACAAAATCCAACAAACTATATAGTAATGTAAAACAAGGTACAAGGTGTCTATAGGACAGGGGAGATTTTGAATTTCTGCAAACACTTGTGGACACTGGACACTTTTGGATTGTGTGAGGCCCACTGATATCTGAGCGCTATGTGACAGGCTCGGTGGCACAGCTGTGACAAAAGTGACTAGAGGATAAGGGAGATTTTGAATCTCTGCACACACTTTTGGACACTGGACACTTTTGGATTGTGTGAGGCCCACTGATATCTGAGCGCTATGTGACAGGCTCGATGGCACAGCTGTGACAAAAGTGACTAGAGGATAAGGGAGATTTTGAATCTCTGCACACACTTTTGGACACTGGACACTTTTGGATTGTGTGAGGCCCACTGATATCTGAGCGCTATGTGACAGGCTCGATGGCACAGCTGTGACAAAAGTGACTAGAGGATAAGGGAGATTTTGAATCTCTGCACACACTTTTGGACACTGGACACTTTTGGATTGTGTGAGGCCCACTGATATCTGAGCGCTATGTGACAGGCTCGATGGCACAGCTGTGACAAAAGTGACTAGAGGATAAGGGAGATTTTGAATTTCTGCACACACTTGTGGACAGTGGACACTTTTGGATTGTGTGAGGCCCACTGATATCTGAGCGCTATGTGACAGGCTCGATGGCACAGCTGTGACAAAAGTGACTAGAGGATAAGGGAGATTTTGAATCTCTGCACACACTTTTGGACACTGGACACTTTTGGATTGTGTGAGGCCCACTGATATCTGAGCGCTATGTGACAGGCTCGATGGCACAGCTGTGACAAAAGTGACTAGAGGATAAGGGAGATTTTGAATCTCTGCACACACTTTTGGACACTGGACACTTTTGGATTGTGTGAGGCCCACTGATATCTGAGCGCTATGTGACAGGCTCGATGGCACAGCTGTGACAAAAGTGACTAGAGGATAAGGGAGATTTTGAATCTCTGCACACACTTTTGGACACTGGACACTTTTGGATTGTGTGAGGCCCACTGATATCTGAGCGCTATGTGACAGGCTCGATGGCACAGCTGTGACAAAAGTGACTAGAGGATAAAGGAGATTTTGAATTTCTGCACACACTTGTGGACAGTGGACACTTTTGGATTGTGTGAGGCCCACTGATATCTGAGCGCTATGTGACAGGCTCGATGGCACAGCTGTGACAAAAGTGACTAGAGGATAAGGGAGATTTTGAATCTCTACACACACTTTTGGACACTGGACACTTTTGGATTGTGTGAGGCCCACTGATATCTGAGCGCTATGTGACAGGCTCGATGGCACAGCTGTGACAAAAGTGACTAGAGGATAAGGGAGATTTTGAATCTCTGCACACACTTTTGGACACTGGACACTTTTGGATTGTGTGAGGCCCACTGATATCTGAGCGCTATGTGACAGGCTCGATGGCACAGCTGTGACAAAAGTGACTAGAGGATAAAGGAGATTTTGAATTTCTGCACACACTTGTGGAGAGTGGACACTTTTGGATTGTGTGAGGCCCACTGATATCTGAGCGCTATGTGACAGGCTCGATGGCACAGCTGTGACAAAAGTGACTAGAGGATAAGGGAGATTTTGAATCTCTACACACACTTTTGGACACTGGACACTTTTGGATTGTGTGAGGCCCACTGATATCTGAGCGCTATGTGACAGGCTCGATGGCACAGCTGTGACAAAAGTGACTAGAGGATAAGGGAGATTTTGAATCTCTGCACACACTTTTGGACACTGGACACTTTTGGATTGTGTGAGGCCCACTGATATCTGAGCGCTATGTGACAGGCTCGATGGCACAGCTGTGACAAAAGTGACTAGAGGATAAGGGAGATTTTGAATCTCTGCACACACTTTTGGACACTGGACACTTTTGGATTGTGTGAGGCCCAATGAATATCTGAGCGCTATGTGACAGGCTCGATGGCACAGCTGTGACCTAAGTGACTAGAGGATAAGGGAGATTTTGAATCTCTGCACACACTTTTGGACACTGGACACTTTTGGATTGTGTGAGGCCCACTGATATCTGAGCGCTATGTGACAGGCTCGATGGCACAGCTGTGACAAAAGTGACTAGAGGATAAGGGAGATTTTGAATTTCTGCACACACTTGTGGAGAGTGGACACTTTTGGATTGTGTGAGGCCCACTGATATCTGAGCGCTATGTGACAGGCTCGATGGCACAGCTGTGACAAAAGTGACTAGAGGATAAGGGAGATTTTGAATCTCTGCACACACTTTTGGACACTGGACACTTTTGGATTGTGTGAGGCCCAATGAATATCTGAGCGCTATGTGACAGGCTCGATGGCACAGCTGTGACAAAAGTGACTAGAGGATAAGGGAGATTTTGAATCTCTGCACACACTTTTGGACACTGGACACTTTTGGATTGTGTGAGGCCCACTGATATCTGAGCGCTATGTGACAGGCTCGATGGCACAGCTGTGACAAAAGTGACTAGAGGATAAGGGAGATTTTGAATCTCTGCACACACTTTTGGACACTGGACACTTTTGGATTGTGTGAGGCCCACTGATATCTGAGCGCTATGTGACAGGCTCGATGGCACAGCTGTGACAAAAGTGACTAGAGGTTAAGGGAGATTGGATTGCTTTTAAAAAAGCAGTTTGCGGAGCAGTGGGTAAACAGCAATGCAGGAATGTCAGGAAGCCTTAGAAGGCAGCCCAACAACCAACACCACTGATACACCACTATATAGCCTCCCCTTGCACTGCACACACAGTGACTGGTGTGTTGTGCAGGCCAAATTGCTAGCAGCAGAAGCAGTTTTTTTTTCTTCTCAGCAGGACAAAAAAAAAATTGGGATTGCTTTTAAAAAAGCAGTTTGCGGAGCAGTGGGTAAACAGCAATGCAGGAATGTCAGGAAGCCTTAGAAGGCAGCCCAACAACCAACACCACTGATACACCACTATATAGCCTCCCCTTGCACTGCACACACAGTGACTGGTGTGTTGTGCAGGCCAAATCGCTAGCAGCAGAAGCAGTTTTTTTGTCTTCTTCCCTGCCTAACGCTCTCCCTACAGAATCAGCAGCAACCTCTCCCTATACTAAGATCGGCAGAAGTAAGATGGCGGTCGGCGTGCACGCCCTTTTATACCCCCTGTGACGCCCACCAAAGCAAGCCAATCACTTGCATGCCCTTCTGAAAGATGGTGGTGACCCGTGTCTATGTCATCACGTTGCCCACAGTGTCCGTGGATCCTGATTGGCTGAAAAAGAGCGCAAAACAAACTTTTGAAACGCGACTTTGGCGCGTAAGTCGCCGACCTCGTGGCCGACCTCATCCTAGGGTCGGGTTTCGTTTCATGAAACCCGACTTTGCCAAAAGTCGGCGACTTTTGAATTTTTTCGACCCGTTTCGCTCAACTCTAATTGTGATGTCATTTCTGTCCAACCTCCTCTTTTACATTTGTCCAACCCACACTCCATTACACACACAGATAGACAGATAGAGAGATAATAGATTGATAGATAGATAGATAAATGTGGGATAGATAGATAGATAGTTAGATTGTTAGATATAGATAGATATATGGATATATCTATCTATCTATCCCACATCTACCTATCTATAGATATTTCCATAGATATATCTATAGATATTTCCATATATATTTTCATAGATATATCTATAGATATTTCCATAGATATATCTATAGACATATACATAGATATATCTATAGATATATAGCCATATATATTAAAAAAAGAAAACAAATGGCGTTGGTTTCCACGCAATTTTCTGCGCCAGAGGGGGAAAGCCGACGACCGGAGGCCAATATTTGTAGCCTGGGAAGGGGGTAATACCCATGGCCCCTTCCCAGGCTATGAATATCAGTCCACAGCTGTCTGTGGGTCGCCCTCCCAGGGCTGTGGGGTACTCGGTACCGGGCCGGTGTCAGGGGAATGTGTCACAGCAGCAGTAACCCGATCCGTGGCCCTGGGCGCCCAAGTAATGGGGGAATGTAGTTAATGGAATGGAATAGTTCGTGACGCACCTGTGGTGCTTGGCAAGGGAGGTGTAAAGCCGACGCTGCAGACAGATCCTCTGGGACAGATGGTATGGTGCAGCAGTGATGTTATAGCCCTCCACAGGCAGGACTGATGTCCCAGGGCGGTGTAGTTGTAATGGTTGTGGAAAGGCGCAGGCAGTTTAAATAATGGTACCCAGATGTAGCAGTGCTGAGCAGGTTGGTGCAAGAATGAATGGAGGACACCGAGGCTTGCAGTTCCAAAGCTTTACTCACAGTCTGCGGTACACAAGGGTGCCTGCCTCCGGGCCGTGTCCTCCGGGTCATAGACTCAGCCAACCTCCAGGCCAGATGGGAAGCTCCTCTCCAACACTCCGCCAACATGTACCTTTCCTGAACGACTCCTATTGCGCCTTAAAGTGTGAAGATCTCCAGTACCGTGGTACCCTGGAGTTCCTCCTGTCAGATGTTCCCAAGAACTCTACTTGTACGGCAGACAGCTGTAGCCTGCTTCGGGGACTCCCTTCTCTTGAGTCCCGGCTCTCTAATCAGTTGCTGTTGTGCCCCAAGTCTTAGATGGGAGTAGTGCATTTACAGCCTACTACTCCACCGGTGTCTGCTGCAGAACCATGTGTCCATACAACCTCGGGGACCGGGCCCCGGCCTTGCGCTGAGAACCTATAGGCAGGGTTCCTCTTCCAACCCACGTCCTCTCTGTTCTCCTTACTCCTTCATTCCATACTAGTCTTTCTCTCTCTTATGGAAGCTTAGGTTGCAGTTCTACGTCTTTATCCTTCTTTTCTCTTCCCGTGCCAGCTGGCTCAGATCACTGAGGCAGCTGCAGCACTCCTTCCTCCATCCCTTCTTCCAGGGATCCTCACTCCTGTCTGAGTGACTTTTTACCCGCCTGACCTTCTGCCAGACTGAACCTCTAATCCTACACTTTCCCACTCTTTTATATATCTCAACTCCACCCACCTCCCAGCACATCCAGTGTTCCAAGCAGGGAACCATCAGAGGTGCTCTGCTACTCTCTAAGCACTGAGCCGCAATGTGGTTGTGCAGAACTACCCTGTTGTGTGGGGTGCGAGTGTTGGAGCATGGAAAGGAGTTCCCACCTTACCTGGTTGGTGGGGCACTACACCTTAGGAGAAGGTGCAGTACCTCTGCAGCGACCGAGCCTCAGGGGCGCCACATACCCCCCCGTTAAACACAGCACATCCGCGGGCTGCAAGACAAACAAAGTTGACAGCACCGGAACATACAAAATTTTTATAATGCTGCATAAACATTTCTTATGCTAAACTTCCTAATAAAGGAGGCATAGTTTCTTGAATGTTACAAACAATTCTTAATTAACTGTCTAAATTTCAAGTCAAAAAGTGCAATTCTTCATACTTTGCGTAATTCTAAGTGCTATCATCTGTGACTCACTATCACTTCAATATTATTCAGCTTTCCTTCTCTAGTACACATTTCCTTTCTCTTCCTAGTGTACATCTTCTATTCTCTTTCAAATGACACCTGTGATACCTGGTTCACCATTCACACTTTCAACTCTTTATTCAAATCTTTCATCTCTGTATCAAAACATTTCTCACTCTATATAAAAGCCATTTCCTAGTTACTAATACTCTCATAAGATACATCATTATCAAAAACATTTCACATTAAAACTTTCAACAATTATTCTTGTAAGTGCTGGACACCGCTCCCAGCCGGGATCTCTTGCAGTGTCCCTTGAGGTAGACATCATCTTCGCAAAGTGTCCCTATGTAAAACCTTGACATCATCTTCGCAAAGTGTCCTTATGTAAAACCAAGAGAGGGCACCTAAAGAGGTGCAACTATTTACAATAAAAGTTTTGGATCAAACAGCGTTCATGATCTCCTCAGTTCCAAGTGTAGAAACGCTGCCAATCAAACAGGGCAACTTTGGGAAAACCAAAAATTAAACATTGATGAGAAACAAAAAAGGCACAACGGTGCTAAACAAACTTTCCTGGGTCACGAGAGTTACTGTAAATTCACTAATGCTGGTCCCCTCCTGGGGTTCTGGAAGCTGATTGGGTACCGCTACCAGATGCAAAGAAGGCATTTACAGTCCTCAAATATTCCTCTAGTGGGGTGAAGCCTGTTTTTTTCTGTACCTTTGGCTTAGGCTGCTTCCAGGGGAGATGCTCTGGGTTACCACCTCCTGGTGGGATGATGGCTTTCTGAGGTACAACAGGGGCGGCAACAGGTACCGGGGAAGGCACGCGCGCTTTCTCCTTCAGGTAAGTGGACAGTAGATCTTCTGGTATACACCTGATGTTTAATGCATACCAGCCACGTAATCCTTCATGCCGGGTGTAGGCAACATATTCCCCTGGCTGCAGGTCACACGCTGGATGTCCCTTCCGGAGGAGAGACTCCACGTCCCTCCGACTGAAGAACAAATCAGAGATCCTCTGGGGGTCTGCAATGAATCCAAACCCCCGTTCCCTGTTCACATTGAGGACCTGTCCCCTTCCAGCCAAGTCCCGGGGACCGTAGCAACCTGCGCGGGCCCACTCTTTCCCATTCAGATCTGGGCCTAATACCGCTAGCCGGCACTGCTCCCTCTCCCGGTGCTCAGCTGCCAGTTGCCGGATGGTAGCTCGACAATAGGTCTCAGTCTTCTCTTCCTCCTCCCGGGACCTGCTCTCACCTACTGGGGCCCGCGGCACCACCGTTAGGAGTTCAGATGTCTCCCCCTTGGGACTAGCATCCCGGTCCCAAACAAGGTCCAGCACGACCTGTCCTGCCGCTACTACAGGCGTACACCCCAGGGCCTTCCCAGGTGCAGGGGCTAGAGTCATACCTGGGACCTCCTGGCGGTGCTCCGGCTCCGGTACAGGCATGAGACGGTGAGCCGCTGCAGGGATATCCACTGGAATGGCGGGTCCGGGTGCTGTCGGTGGCGGAACTGATGATAGCTTCGGGTCCGCAGGGGCCTCCAATGGGACCTGCGCAGCCGCGTCAGGTCCAGGCGAGAGCACGGCCTCGGCTCCCGGGGTCCCCAGTGACTCCTCCGGGCAGGCCGCGACCAACTGAATGGACAGCGTGGAGGTGCACACCGGCGCTGCCTGAGGACAGTCTGGTACAGCGGTGGCAGGTACCGTTGGTGCAGGTACCAGGGCCAGAGGCGCCGGTGGTGTAGGCCCCTCCTGGGTGTGCGGCCTGCTCAACCTCCATAAGGCCTCCTGCCTCAGTCGCAGACGGCACATCAGCGGGGCGATGTCATCTTCTAGTTGCTGGCGGCTCATCTCAGAGACGGGGTCGGAGCCTTCAGCCATGGCGCAGGGGAGATCCATCTTAACCTCCGCATGCTCTACAGGCCTCCTTCCCTCACTCTCCAAAATGGCGTTCTGGCGTTCTTCCTACCTCGGCCCCTTTCCCGCCACTGACTTCTTCTGCCCCTCCTTCCGGGGGCGGCATCTTCTTCCAGCGTCTCCATACCAAGCCAGTATACGAACCCCTCGGAGAGTGGGCCATGTAGCTGTCACATAATAATTCAGGCAAGGGAGGCCCAAGACTCTTCGCGGTCTTTTCCTAGGACCTCCTATCTCTTCACGCCCTTCTTCTCCGCGCCAGCGGCCATTTTTAATATTCATGTCACAGTCCATCAAATTGGGTCTTCTACACATTTTCAAAAGCTCAAAGTCCAACAAATCTCAGGCACACAGAACCTGATGGCATCGGGTCTCGTCATCCTGTTCGTGACGCCAAATTGGGTCGGCATCCCAGGGCTGTGGGGTACTCGGTACCGGGCCGATGTCAGGGGAATGTGTCACAGCAGCAATGACCCGGTCCGTGGCCCTGGGCACCCAAGTAATGGGGGAATGTAGTTAATGGAATAGTTTGCGATGCCACCTGTGGTGCTCGGCAAGGGAGGTGTTAAGCCGACGCTGCAGACAGATCCTCTGGGACAGATGGTATGGTGCAGCAGTGATGGTATAGCCCTCCACAGGCAGGGCTGATGTCCCAGGGCAGTGTAGTTGTAATGGTTGTGGAAAGGCGCAGGCAGTGTAAAGAATGGTACCCAGATGTAGCGGTGCTGAGCAGGTTGGCGCAAGAATGAATGGAGGACACCGAGACTTGCAGTTCCAAAGCTTTACTCACAGTCTGCGGTACACAAGGGTGCCTGCCTCCGGGCCGTGTCCTCCAGGTCATAGACTCAGCCAACCTCCAGGCCAGATGGGAAGCTCCTCGCCAACACTCCGCCAACATGTACCTTTCCTGAACGACTCCTATTGCGCCTTAAAGTGTGAAGATCTCCAGTACCGTGGGACCCTGGAGTTCCTCCTGTCAGATGTTCCCAAGAACTCTACTTGTACGGCAGACAGCTGTAGCCTGCTTCGGGGACTCCCTTCTGAGTCCAGGCTCTCTAATCACTTGCTCTTGTGCCCCAAGTCTTAGATGGGAGTAGTGCATTTACAGCCTACTACTCCACCGGTGTCTGCTGCAGAACCATATGTGTCCATACAACCTCGGGGACCGGGCCCCGGCATTGCGCTGAGAACCTATAGGCAGGGTTCCTCTTCCAACCCACGTCCTCTCTGTTCTCCTTACTCCTTCATTCCATACTAATCTTTCTCTCTCTTATGGAAGCTTAGGTTGCAGTTCTACGTCTTTCTCCTTCTTTTCTCTTCCCGTGCCAGCTGGCTCAGATCACTGAGGCAGCTGCAGCACTCCTTCCTCCATCCCTTCTTCCAGGGATCCTCACTCCTGCCTGAGTAACTTCTTATCCGCCTGACCTTCTGCCAGACTGAACCTCTAATCCTACACTTTCCCACTCTTTTATATATCTCAACTCCACCCACCTCCCTGCACATCCAGTGCTCCAAGCAGGGAACCACCAGAGGTGCTCTGCTACTCTCTAAGCACTGAGCCGCAATGTGGTTGTGCAGAACTACCCTGTTGTGTGGGGTGCAAGTGTTGGAGCATGGAAAGGAGTTCCCACCTTACCTGGATGGTGGGGCACTACACCTTAGGAGAAGGTGCAGTACCTCTGTGGCAACCGAGCCTCAGGGGCGCCACATCTGCATAAGCCTTTAATGGCTATGAAAATAGGGGGACCCCCCAAAAAAATGACTTGGGGTCCCCCTATATTTTATAGCCAGAAAGGCTACGCAGACAGCTGCGGGCTGATATTCATAACCTAGGAAGGGGCCATGGATATTGTCCCCCCCTGGCTACAAATACCAGCCCGCAGCTGCCCCAGAAATGGCGCATATATAATAAGATGTGCCAATTCTGGCACATAGCAGTTTTTAATTTCCATTGCCTAACATTGTACTGTACGTGACTTGCAGATCTGCAGCGGATCCGCAGAGGCAAATCCGCTGCGGATCCACGGGAGAATCCGCACTGTGTGAACACAGCGTAACAGATTCTCGGGGTGGAGTCTATTTTTAATTTGCATTAAATAAATTAAAAGAAGACTATGGGAAAGGCTTGCATTTGGGCAAAATCTAAATATTGGTGAGTATGACCACTGAATCGAGAGAAAGGCTTATATAATTAGAAGAGGGAAAAATTTACTATTGCCAAAAAACAAGTTATACACTTATTTCAGACTGATTATAAGAACAAAATATTATTATATAATTTCAAATGATTAGTCACACTAACATATGAATGTCGCTAGGACTCCACTGGATTCTTCCAATATAAAGCAGATTTAGCAGATGTGAGTCTGTTCTTGTAGTATGGATGTGTATGTCACTTGAACATGATAGACATTTGGTTATTTAAACAGCAAACTCAGTTCTTCTATATTTCCATTTATCATTTATTTGACAAGATAAGTTTTTTTTAGGCTTTCAAGAAAAATTTAGCAATTATTCCCCCTTCTAAAATAAATAAATATAACGTTTTTCTTTGTTGTGAACGCTCTGATGTGAATATTTTATTACTGATTACTCACAGAGTGAAATGGATCCCATGAAAAATTAAAACAAACCTTTACATGAATATATAATGAAAGGGAAAATGCAAATTCAGAATTTTGTTTTCTTGCGAGTATTGCTATCAATTAAAAAAGAAAAAAATTGAAAGAAATTATAGGTTTAGTCTTAACCAACAAATAATTATATTTCATGCTCGGAGGGAAATTAGTTCAGTATATTAGTTTTATGAAGAGCACATGTAGGGTAAAGTAGGAGAGAGAAGGGACCATTTGCAAACTGTGCATTATAACAAAATACTAAAAAGTTGGTCACAACTGCCCTTTTCGGACAGTAAAGCACTTTTCAGCTCATGTAGAAGATAAGGATGACATGACCAATCATTTAATTTGCTATCTTGCTTAAAAAAAATGGGGTTTTGTCTTTGCTCCACCCATGAGGAACCAGGATGACCCTACAGCTCATGCAGAAGAAACAGATGACATGACCAACCAAATTATTTCCTATCTTACCATGGAAAGGAGAAGTTGCCTCTTTGCGCTGCCCGTTAGGAATCAGGATTGATCTACAGCTCATATAGAAAATGAAGATAACATGACTAGTGAAAATATGTATGGCCTGCAGTTAACTACCATCTCTCTGAAGGCTGCAGATCTCACAAGGGTCATAGTACATGTTTCCAGGCTGCAGCTCTTTACAAAGGTCACAGCATATGTTATCCTGAGAAAAGACAGTTTTCCTGGTCTCCAATCCCAGGGGGCCTTCCTGAGAGCACAATGAATTTGAGACATTTCACTCCTTTTGATGCCTTTGAAGGGAGATGCCAAATTGCAGCCTGACACTGTATATGTACTATGAGAAAGAAAGGTTACACAAAGAGTGTTCAGGGAAAAAATAATGTATTCATTGGTAAAGCAGCCATGGTCCAGTCACAAACCAGGAATTAGAATATTAACATAAAAGGCTGGTCTAGAAATCCGATCTCCAGGTTAAATCTATAAATTAGGCCTTACACAAAGAAAGTTGTTCACAGTTGAGGGACTGCCAAGCTGATGTGAGCCATTTTACATTCCTCCCTCCCTCAGGGAACAGATTACCAGAATGCAAAGTTTAGATATTTCTGTAAGTTTCTCCCTTTTATTTTTATAACTGTTTTGCATATTTGAATGTCATTTTTATTCACATATCTTTATATCCTTTTATTGTAAGCACTGTACCTTTTCCAGTAAAGTTTAAAACTTGAATAAGTTGGAACCGTGTATGCTCTGAAAGAATCCATAGCCTTGGAGTGTGTGATCCTGGTGATTGGCAGACAGTAGTAGTAGTACTTCTGGGACTCATCGCCCATATGTTCGATAAGTGGTGGCAGCGTGTATGAGCAGGGTGCGTGGACTGTGTCGGGGTGTGATTTATGCTCCCATTGCAGCACAGGACAGAGGTCAAATGCTGGACTGAGTGAGAGGAGATACATTAACCCTTGCAGCTGCAACCCCAAGTCATGTGCTGAGTAGCAGATACATGACAATGATGACCAACTATTTAATTTGCTTTCCTACTGTGGAAAGGAGGAGTTTTGTCTTTGCTATGTCCATAAGGAAAGAGGATGGATCTACAGCTTGTATAGAAGATAAGGATGACTTGACCAACCAAGGGTGGGAGCGGGGTAGTCTTTGCTCCTCTGATTAGTAGCAGGGTTAGATCTACAACTGAAACAGAAGATAAGGATGATATGACCAAACAATTAGTTTGCTATCTTTCTATCTATGGAAAGGAGGAGTTTAATCTTTGCTCTTCCCATGAGGAGCCAGGTTGGATCTTCAGCTCATACTGAAGATAAGGATGAGATGACCAACCAATTAGTTTGCTTTCTTACTATGCAAAGAGAAGAAGGTGGCTGTCTTTGCTCGTCCCATTAGCATCAGGGTTAGATCTACAGCTCAAACAGAAGATAAGGATGACATGACCTGCCAATTAATTTTCTATCTAATTGTTGAAATGAGGATGGAGGTTTGTCTTTGCTCTGCCCATGAGCAACCAGAATGGATTTACAGAACCCATTCATTGAGCACCATGTTGACTGCAGGGGTTGAATACACATATTCACCCTACACTCTCAGCACAGGATAATTTCCATGACAAACAAAGCTTTGCAACATATATATTTTTACATGTAAGTAAGGAGTGAAAAAAAAATAATTAATGAAAAGTAGTGAGATTTTATGTGTTTATCCAGAATTCCACTCTGTCTAACATATTGTATCTAGACAAGGTTGCTCATTATTTTTCCTCCTGAGCCTCCTGATTCACAATTAGAATCCCTGAGCTATAGTAAAAACAAAAATAGAACAGAAATTAATTATTATTATTATTATTATTTTTAATTTACAATTATGATCTTGAGCCAAAGCGTTTATGAATTGAATTCCAGAGACGCAGTAAAGACTGAAATAAAACCAAAATATAGAATGCTCATCCTGAGGCCCCCGGTACATAGACAGAATCCCAGTGTCGCAGTAAAGATTAACATAAAAACAAAAATATAGAATGCTCATCCTTATCTATCTGCTTCATAGAGAGAATCCCAGAGTCGCAGTAAAGAGTAACATAAAACAAAAATATAGAATGCTCATTCTAAGCTTCCTGGTTCATAAACAAAATTCTAGAGCAACAGTAAAGATTAACATAGAACAAAAGTATAGAATGCACATCCTGATCTCCCTGCTTCATAGAGAGAATCTCAGAGTCACAGTAAAGACTAACATAATACAAAAATATAGAATACTCATCCTGGGCTATCTGCTTCATAGACAGAATTCTAGAGCAGCAGTAAAGACTGAAATAAAACAAAAATATAGAATGCTCATCCAGGGCCTCCTGGTTCATAGACATAATTCTAGAGCAGCAGTAAAGACTGAAATATGATATAAATGCAATACAGATTGAACTGAGGTTCACACCTGGAAGATTTCTACCCCCCCCCAAAAAACCTATAAGTTTTATCTCTAAAAGGTCAGCGCTGTGTGGGAGCGGGCAACGCAGTCCTATCAATCCTCATCTGATGGCCACGCTGGGTCTCTCTCTGTGCTGGCCGAGTCCATACATCTCATTTTGCTCTTTCCTACCAGTGTGACATCTACGAGCGCCGCTCACTCCCGGATATCACTGAGGTGTGATTGACATTAGTGCATGTTAACGCTTATTCATCACAATGGCTGGTAATGACCAATAATGGCTGTCACAGAAATATAGATGGATGTCAGAAAACTCCACTCACTAATCAATCTGGGATCTTAAAGGGAATTTTTTACTTTTTAAATTTTTCTTAAAGGAATTATCCTCTTCATACAAAACTTTAGACTCTAACACTCACCCAAAATTAGGATCCCTTTCCCCTAGCCAAACCAGGGAGCCAGAAAGAGGATTCCAACAGTGCAAACCCCGCCTTTCTCCAAGTAGTCACAGAGGCCACCTCTTAAGAATAAAAATAAACAACCCCTTTAAGGCTAATTTCACACTTGCTTTTTTTTCCAGCGCGTTTTTAGCACAAAAAAAGCATAGAAAAAACGCATACAAATGCATACAAATGCTGCGTTTTTTTTCAAGCATTTTTATGAGCATGCATGAAAAAAACGCAGCGTTTTTATGCGTTTTTAGTGCATTTTTACCGCGTTTGTGTTTTTTCCAACATTAGGTGGCCCCTCACACTAACCCAAACCATGACTTTACTAACCCTAACCCTAACCCTGACCCTAACCCTAACCCTGACCCTAACCCTAACCCTAACCCTGACCCTAACCCTAACCCTGACCCTAACCCAAACCCTAACCCTGACCCTAACCCTAACCCTGACCGTAACCCTAACCCTAACCCTGACCCTAATCCTAACCCTAACCCTAACCCTGACCCTAACCCTAACCCTAACCCTGACCCTAACCCTAAACCCTAGCTAACCCTAACCCTAGCCCTAAACCCCCTTAACTAACCCTAACTCTAACCCAAACCCCTAAATTCCATTGTCCAACTAATGGTAAAAAAAAAAACGCATGCGCAAAAAAACGCATACATAAGCATGCCAATGCGCACATATGCGCACCCATAGACTTATAATGGGTGTCTTGCTGTAAAAAAACGCTTTGCGTGCGCATGCGTTTTTTTGAGGCAAGTCGGACGCTCAAAAAATGCAACAGGATGCATTTTGTGCGCCCGAGCGCATACCGCAAAAAAACGCATGCGCGGAAAAACGCATACAAACGCATGTGTATGCGCACATAAGCGCATCCCATGCAAAGTATAGGAAAAAAAATCGCATGCGTTTTTTAGCGCTAAAATCCCGCAAAAAAAAAACGCAAGTGTGAAACCAGCCTAAGCTTTGCATTCATGTCTATATCATGTTTTATGCTCCAGTCACACCCATAGCTGCATCAAAAATACTGTGAATTACTTATACAAGCAGAAAATGTTTTCTCTTTTCATCCACCTTGCAGTCTGGCAATATCTGTACAGCTTTGGATATGAATACAGGAAAAAAATATCCTAAAGGTCCATGTAAGACTGTACAAGTACAGAGACAAAAAGTTGCCTTTAGCTGAGCTGTGTATCTAATCCTATCCTGTGGGATGCTGTCTCCTGAGCCGTGCATATAATCCTATCCTGTGTGATACTGTCTGCTGAGATGTTTATCTAATCCTATCCTGTGTTATACAGTCTCCTGAGCCGTGTATCTAATCCTATCCTGTGTGATACTGACTGCTGAGCTGTGTGTCTAATCCTATCTTGTGTGATACTGTCTGCTGAGATGTGTATCTAATCCTATCCTGTGTGATACAGTCTCCTGAGCGTGTATCTAATCCTATCCTGTGTGATACCGTCTGCTGAGCCATGTATCTAATCCTATCCTGTGTGTTACTGTCTGCTGAGCCGTGTATCTAATCCTCTCCTGTGTGATACTGTCTCCTGAGCCGTGAATATAATCCTATCCTGTGTGATACCGTCTGCTGAGACGTGTATCTAATCCTATCCTGTGTGATACTGCTAACCTGTGTATCTAATCCTATCCTGTGTGATACTGCCTGCTGAGCCGTGTATCTAATCCTATCCAGTGATACTGTCTGCTGAGCTGTGTATCTAATCCTATCCTGTGTGATACTGTCTGTTGAGCTGTGTATCTAATCCTATCTCTTGTGATAATGACTGCTGAGCCGTGTATCTAATCCTATCCTGTGTGATACTGTCTGCTGAGCTGTGTATCTAATCCTATCCTGTGTGATACAGTCTACTGAGCCATGTATCTAAACCTATCCTGTGTGATACTGACTGCTGAGCCGTGTATCTAATCCGATCATGTGTTATACTGGGCTCCCCCCTGCAGTCTGTGTCAGAGGGTGGTCTGTGTTGGCACGGTAATACATTGTGTTGTTTCCAGCTTTACAGAAGGACAATAACACCATAGAAATGATAAGAATAATAGGCCTCAGTTACAACAACTGTCTACAAGGAAAACTGTTGCTCATAGCAACCAATCACAGCTCAGCTTCTTTTAAACTGCTCTGGTGAAATGAAAGATGCTTAGTGATTGGTTGCTATGTGGAGTGGGTGTGGCTGATACACACATACATCATACATACACTCATTTTTATATATATATAGATTTTTTTGGCCTTTTTTATCCTATGTGGAAAAAATGTTGGAAAAAACATATCTACAACATGCAGCTTTGAAAAAAAAACACCAGGTACCCCAAAATGCACCAAAGGTGTGAATGCTTTACAATTATTTTTATGCATTTTTTGGAAATTTTTTTTTTTTTTTTTTTCAATAAATATATTTTTTCTGCCTCTTTTTACCCTATGGAGAAAAATGTTGGAAAACAACATATCTAGAGCATGCTGCTTTGGAAAAACAAGCACCAAGTACCCCAAAAATGCACCATGGGAACAAAAAAATTAAAGAGCAGTTTGTGCTTTGTATTTTAGGGGCCAAGATCTAGCCCAAAATAAAGCTTATAAACCACTTTAAGCATTTTTTTCTGATTTTTTTTAACTCCATTAAAACAATTCTGTAAAAAAAATCAATATACTTAAAACAGGCTGCAAATAAAAAATGTCAAAAATGCCAAAAAAAAACCACCCAAAATGCCTGTTCTCGGGGAAAAAAGGGTTTATATGTCGTACATTTAATAAGGTAAAATATTGCTGTGGAAAAAGAAAATATTAAAAAAAGGATTAATAATGGCAAGGAAAAATCCTATGAGTGTTGTTAATGAGCTTCTATTGATGGCCTTGTTGAGTGTTAAAGGCCCTTTTACATTTAGCGATGCACCAGCGATCCAACCAGCGATCAGACCCAGTCAGGATCGCTGTTGCATCGCTAAATGATCGCTAGTGAGCTTTCATACAGAAAGATCTCACAGCGATGCAGCAGCGACGCAGCGCACGATACTTACCATTCACACACAGCGATCCTGCGTCCTCCCACCCGCATCCACGCGTCGCTGGACGTCACAGCAGTAAGTCTCAGCAGGAAGCTGACGACGAGAAATGGAGCCGGACATTCTCGCGCGATCAGCGATGGACAGCGGGGGAGCCGGTCGTTGGTAAGTATCACACATAGCGATATCGCTAGCAATATCGCTATAACGTCACAAAACCAGTGACGTTTTAGCGATATTGCTAGCGATATCGCTTAGTGTAAAACCCCCTTTAATTAGTCATCACGAAGATTCCCCAAAACCAGGCACACCGGGACAGAAGGCAGAGACATAAGGGGTCATCTTACCATCATCAGAGATAAATTTATATATCATGTTTTATTCTCCAGTCACACCAAAAGCTGCATCAAAAATGAAGCAAAATTCCGCTAGAGGAGTGACCTGTTATGGAGTTTGCATTGAAGCTTGGCAGTTTTTATTTTCGCTCTAAGGACTTTTTTTTTTCCAGATTTTTCAGCTTTGATGTAGTTGTATTTTATTATACAGGGGGGCTTGTGCCTTTTTGTTTCTCCCATGATATTTCCATGGCTGTACCCAGCTGTCTCTTCACGCCACACACATAGCTGCCCCCTCGGCAGCCGCAGTGCCTGTGCCGCACTTCCACGCAGTTGCCCGTTGCTGCAGTATTGTCAGTCCCTCTAATTACAGACTAATTAAAGTGATTAGATAATGAGATTATAGGGATGCTGGAATATATCATTTAAATAATAATTAGACAGATGACACAGTATTGGACTGACGGCGGCGGCGTGTGACTCCCGTTGGTTATGCAGTGGCGAGATTGGGAGGAGACGTACATTAGAGAGCCAGAAGCTGGAGAAATTCTTTGCACAGTCACGCTCCCTTCCTTAATCTTCATCGTCTGTTGTGTGGGAAAAGTGAGGTGCACAGATCTGAAAGAGCAAAGACCCCCTGATCAGAAAATAGGAGCCTATGTGTCCTTGTCGCGTGCCACATGTCACCATTTCTGGGAAATCTAACAGACAACCAATATGGGTGACAGTCAACAAGGGCATTACTTGGACCCATTACAAAATCGGCAAAGGGACAATCTACCTACCACATGCCGTTCATAATCCTGGTGTCTACTTATTTGGCAAAGGTTCTTTCGGGTTCCTTAAGGCACCAGGACTAGTTGTGATTGCTACTTCTAAAACCTAAAAAATCTACGACCATTCTTGCCAAGTCTCCAAGAAAAAGGAGACCTCTTGGACTTCCGGAAGAGTCAGCTGATTTTTTGGGCTTGGGTCGAAGCCTCCTGAAAGCTTCGGGAAATCTGAGATTTAGGAAGATTTTTTCTGCGTAATGCTATGTTATGCCGAGGTGAAGGGTTTGGAAAAGGCACTTTCAAGCCCCTGTAGACAAGTATGGCTAAAAGCTGTGTGTAACAACTATGTAGGTACTATGAAATCTGATAGCGTGGGATAAAATGGATCTGAGACCAAAGTAGAGACAAATAAACTGTATTTTAACAAAGTAAGGAATACAACAAAAATTAGCAGAGGCTTTCCTGCAAATACGGCAAAATGCACAACACAACAGAAAGGTCCAGCAAACGTAATAGCGGTGTCCGTCTGCTAAAGCAAACAAGTCCAGCAGTAATATAATGTGAGAGTGTGAACGGCACTGATACATGGAAGTCAAACAACAGTGCAAACAGCACTTATATACATGGAAGTCCAGCAGTAATTAGAGGCAAGAGTGCAACTGGCACTTTATGCGTGGAAGTCCAGAACTATGCAGATAGAGGAGATGACACCTTTCATGGAAGTCCAGAAAAACAAGGGTGGAGCATTACAAGGAGAAGAACCTTAAGAGTACCTTCTTGGGCTGAAAAGTCCTGCTCAAGTCCCACACAGCAGCCCGCACAGACACAGTCTTAGAAGTAAGACAGTAGGTAACCCCGGCAGGATCCGTAAGCAGCTCAGAGTACTGAAGACAACTGGTAGTGGAGAGGCAGAGCACTGAGTAACGAGCAGCAGCAGCGACTCCAGAGGCGAGCCAGAAGGGAGCTCAGAAGCAGACAGCAACAAAATACTCAGGCAAGGAGGGTCTCCTGACCCAGACTTACAGTAAATAGCAGGACAGACAGGAAGTTGCAGGACAGGGTGAAGTATCAGACTCCATCTTGGACAAGGGCAAAACAGGTTCCATGGAACATCTGGAATCCTTACACTGTCACATTTGGCTATGACCATGGTAGCCAATGTGGCAAATAAAGGAATTTTCACACATTTTTCTCATATTACTGACTGATGAATTTACCATGGGAAAAGATGAATCCAGTCAATTTGTCCTTCTTAGGTCCAAGGAAAGTCATGCAACAACCTATCAGGGACAACTGGACTGGTTGTGCTGGCCCAGCAGAAGACTAGGTTTGCATAGACCATCACATAGTGGAAGACCTTTAGATTTCAATGGCTCTTTTGGGCCTTAGCTCTGACTGACGCTTCCATTTTGCTACTAACGGTATCCTGTGAAGGATTCCCTTGTGCATGGAGAATTTGTCTTGGTCAGACACCAAGACACCAAGATTTTATCGGCAGGGGTTAAGGTGCTGAAACCCCACTGATACGGGTTGCTAAATTTTGCTCTCATCGAGAAGATGGTTTCACTAAAGACAGTCCCGTAGACCTTCCATTGAGTCTCGCGCTGTCATTGCTTCTGATCGGTGGATGTCTCAGCACATAGACCTTCATCCATCAAAATTTGATCTATCTATAGCAAGTGAAAGTTCTTTGGAAGAGCACTTATTCTATAAATAGAAGATTAGGACTAAGTCGTATCAATGCCACGAAGAATTGCGTAGAAGTTGATTTCTTGTCTTGTATGTAGATCAGGCTGAAGACATTTACTTCTGTAAGCATCTTGTCATGACCTTTAAATCAGCAAGAAATCTGGAAATGAAATATGTATTCGCCTTCACTTACCGTTGAGGTTCTGGAGAAGTTTTCTGTTGGAACGGTGATTGTCAATTTGCTGGGAAACAGCACATTGATCCTGGCATGTAATTGATAAAAGAAAAAAAAACTTTATGAATCTTTTTTTATTTTGGAGCCAAATGTAAATAGTTAATAGAAGTGTTGGACCTGGTTCGTAGACCTACACCGTACAAAGCTAAGGGTCTGCACTATATGTCAGTCTATAAGGAGGAGCTGGAAGGAAACACTGGGCACAGTTCAACATTCAAGAAGATTTACAAGTCATGGTCTCCTGAGGAAAACAGTCAACACTTCATCACTGGAATGGAGCATAAGGTCCATAGCAAGAACAGTTACAAACCTGTAATGGAGGCTTTGGTGAGTCCAACAATGACAATGAGGAAATCTGGGCAAGAAGGAGAACCAATGGTCCTCGAAGTAGACAAATCAGAAGCTCCCATAATTTATCTCCCTCTGTTTGAGTCGTTTGTTGCCCCAAATTGCAGGTTTTGGATCCCAGAGAGCAATGGTGTAGTATAGGGTGGAAAAGGGGTCAGCTCCCCCGGGTTGCCAGAGTCTATGGGGTACAAATTTTCGCCCTTCTTGCCCACACAGTGAATTGATCAGTATCTGCAAGCAAGCAGTAAGTGCCCACCTGGAGGTGCATTTGCATTTGCAGAGTGCAACAGGGGAAATTAGTTTGGCATCGACTGCTGCGCTCTGCATAGGCAGCAGTTACAACTGCAGTTACTCTAGTACTGAAAAATCCTCCCTATTTTTTCAATGATGGTAAATAGGCCATGAAGCATTTGCGGCACACCCATGTGTTATGCACTAACTCTGAGCAACAAGTAAACTGTGTGCTGCTATACAGGCGCTGTGCTTAGTCAGACACCATCAGACGTATTACAGATGAAATTTAAAAAACAACATAACATTTGTTGGTGTAGATTATAGAGATGTAGAGCATACCAAGGAGGAATCACTCAAAACAACCAGTCGGAAACTTTAATTTTCCCAAAAAAATAAAAAAATATTTCAATTTTAAGCTGTGATCTGACTGGTCGTTATAGATGACACCTTGACTTTTCATCTGTGATGAGTTTCTGAATTTTTCTTTCTGTATTTCGCATTACAAAACGATTTTGATGCATTTTCTTTCTCTGGTTTAACAGGTTACGTTTCATTTACTGAGTCTTCTCTGCACCCACATCAGGCAAGCACTCCTCAGCGCAGCCTCTCTCTTCCCTCGTGCCTAACATACAATCCATCTCCCCGGCACCCCCGTCATTTATCTCCAGAGAAGGAATCACTGTCAGCGTTAGATTTATGGCGAGCAGTTACTGCCATTAAACTCGGAAATTCACTTTATTTTATTGTTAATTGAGGAATTAATTGTATTAAGAGATTTTTGATAGGATTGGATGGCTTATTATATCCTCAGGGGTCCAGCAAGAGAGCTCAGTGTTACAGGGATCGTCTGGAGAGTCGTAGCGCTGGAGAGGATAATAATTCCATACGATGTATGTGTGCGTGTCCTTGTCTTGAAATTGATAACTCACTTCTTGATCCACATTAACCCTTTCGAAAGCACCAATAGTATAAATCAGTTCTAGTAAGTGTTTTCTTGGTTATATCCATTCTGTATAAATCAGTGAAAACCAAAATGGCCTTCCTTTTTCGTAAAGATAGGCACCAAACATTCCTAGACAAATCTATGAAGATGTCAAAGGAGAAGGGAATGTCTCATTGTATATTGACTTCAAGGGTGATGCAAAGGGGTTCTAGATCCCAATGCTTAAAGAGGTTGTTCACTACTAGGACAACCCTTTCTTAAACTAAATATTCGGCCCCGAAAAAATAATTAAGCCTATACTCATCTCGCGTGCCGGCTCCGTTCCAGCAGTGTCGGCACTCGCGGTAATGATGAGTGATGCCCGGCACCCAATCAGCGCTGACGTCACTGTCTCCACCTGCAGACAACCTGAACATGAAGGAGAAGTCCAGAATCAGCTGTAGCCTTAGCTTCCTCTTCACGTTCAGTTTGTTCGAAGGCAGAGACAGTGACGTCAATGCTGATTGGGCGCCAACGTCACATGTCACAACACAGTATCATAGCCCCGGGGAGAGCAAGAGCCAGTCGGAGGGACTGATTGGGCTTTAGTGGTGACTGAATTTTTAGAAGACCACATTGAACCATCTATGAGTGTTGAGCTTTCCGATACCGCAAGTATCGGGTATCGGCTGATATTAGCTGTATCGGAATTCCGATACTGACTTCCGATACTTTTTTCTTATCGGATACCGGAATCGGAAGTTCCTATAATGCTATCAGCCTGCTCGATTTGATTCCGCACATGGGAATCCTCAGAAGTGTGGGCATATCCTGTTAGGCATGTTAACTATTGGCATAGCTGTGATTGGCTGCTGAAATGACGTCATCATGATGCGCGGTCTGTGCGCATCATGATGCGCGGTCTGTGCCGACTGCGGGGGGGGTCTGTGCCGACTGCCGGTGGTCTGTACGGGCCTCTCGGGGGCCTGTGCCGGCTGCCGGTAGTCTGTGCGGGCCTCTCGGGGGGTATGTGCCGACTGCCGGGTGCCTGTGCCGGCTGCCGGTGGTCTGTGCGGGCCTGCCGGGGGTCTGTGCGGGCCTGCCGGGGGTCTTGTGTGTGTGCAGGCATCGTCTGATGGGACTACAAGTCCCATCGGGCGATGCCTGCTACACTGACAGTGATTGACACATTAGCCAATGATGGGACAGTAGTAGTCCCATCATCCGGCTAATGTGTTGAATGTAAAAAAAAAACAAAAAAAAAACATGCTACATACATACTACATATATACATACTACATACATACTACATATATACATACTACATACATACTACATGCATACTACATATATACTACATTCATACAACATACATACTACATATATACATACTACATACATACTATATACATACTACATACATACTACCTACATACTACATATATACTGCATTCATACAACATACATATATACTACGTACATACTACATACATACTACATACATGCTACATACATACTACATATATACAACATTCATACAACATACATACATACATGCTACATATATACAACATACATATATACTACATACATGCTGCATATATACTACATTCATACAACATACATATACTACATATATACTACATACAACATACATACAAACTACATACTACATACATGCTTCATATATACTACATTCATACAACATACATATATACTACATACTACATACATGCTTCATATATACTACATTCATACAACATACAACATACATACATAGTACATACATACTACATACATGCTACATATATACTACATTCATACAACATACATATATACTACATACTACATATATACTACATACAACATACATACATACTACATTCATACAAATACATACTACATACAACATACATACATAGTACATACATACTACATACATACTACATTCATACAACACATATATACTACATACATACATACATACAACATGCTACAGACATACAACATACATACTGCATACAATACATTCATACAATACATACATAGACATACAGTACATATAACATAGAGTACATACTCACCATTACTTGTCACTTTGATCCCCGAAGCCAGTGTCATCTAAGAAAAAAAATATGAAAATAACAAACCACCAAATACTCCCTGATCCGCAGAAATCCACGAGTGAGTGTCCCACGCCGATCTCCCGTGGAGAGCAGTAGCATCAGCTGATGCGACCGCTCTCTAGGGGCTCAAGGAATCCAGTGTCGGGAGGTAGGTATCCTTCCGCACTGTATTCCTCCGCCACTGTAAAAAAAATAGTCCCTAGTCTCACTTTTGGCATTGCTGTGTGAAAAAGTTCCCATGCAGCATTTGCCATAAAGTGAGACCAGGGACTATTTTTTTACAGTGGCGGAGGAATACAGTGCGGAAGGATACCTACCACCCGACACTGGATTCCTGAGCCCCGTAGAGAGCGGTCGCATTAGCTGATGCTGCTGCTCTCCACGGGAGATCGGTGTGGGACACTCACTCGTGGATTTCTGTGGATCAGGAAGTATTTGGTGGTTTGTTATTTTCATATTTTTCCTTAGATGACACTGGCTTCGGGGATCAAAGTGACAAGTAATGGTGAGTATGTACTCTATGTTATATGTACTGTATGTCTATGTATGTATTGTATGAATGTATTGTATGCAGTATGTATGTTGTATGTCTGTAGCATGTTGTATGTATGTATGTATGTAGTATATATATGTTGTATGAATGTAGTATGTATGTAGTATGTATGTACTATGTACTATGTATGTAGTATGTAGATATGTAGTATGTATGTTGTATGTATGTAGTATATATGTATGTTGTATGAATGTAGCATATATGGAGTATGTATGTAGTATGTATGTAGTATGTATATATGTAGTATGTATGTAGTATGTATGTACTATGTTATTTTTGTTTTTTTTACATTCAACACATTAGCCGGATGATGGGACTACTACTGTCCCATCATTGGCTAATGTGTCAATCACTGTCAGTGTAGAAGGCATCGCCCGATGGGACTTGTAGTCCCATCGGACGATGCCTGCACACACACAAGACCCCCGGCAGGCCCGTACAGACCACCAACAGCCGGCACAGGCCCCCGAGAGGCCCATACAGAACACCGGCAGCCGGCACAGGCCCCCGGCAGGCCGGCACAGGCCCCCGAGAGGCCCATACAGACCACCGGCAGCCGGCAAAGGCCCCCGAGAGGCCCATACAGACCACCGACAGCCGCACAGGCCCCCGACAGGCCGGCACAGGCCCCCGAGAGGCCCGTACAGACCACTGTGAGGCCTGTACAGACCACCGAGAGGCCCGTACAAACTCCGCCCGCACACACAGACACGCACAGTGTTCGCCCACGCACCCCCCACACTCTTCCCCCCTCCCGAACAGGCTGTACAAGGCAAGAGAGGGGTTTTTTCAATTCCGATATTTCTGTCCCATTGACTTGAATGGGACTTCCGGGATCGGAATCGGCGATACCCGATACTTTTTTTAGATCGGCCGATCCATTCCGATACGATATTTTTCAGTATCGGCTGGTATCGCTCAACACTATCTATGAGATATCTCTAATGTATTCCTTAACTTAAAAGGGCTGTCGGGGTCTTGACATGAAATATAAAGCTTAGCTGGTCTCATAAACACACTCACATTTAATAGGCTTTGTTAACAAGATCCACTTAGTTGCATCCATGAAAAAGCTGTTGGAGGTGGAACACATTGAGGGAAGTGGTGTTCACTAGCCAGGCCAGAACAAAAGAGTTGGAGGAAAAGAAAAACTTGGCTTCCAAAAACGTACTCAGTGTATAGCTGGGGTCAAGTCCAAGGGGTTAGATAGGGAAATCTGGCTAAGTAATGGGACAGCCCAAGGGTGAAATCAAAGAGTATAGTCAAAGGTTAAAAGAAAGGGCCAAAAAACAATAAAATAAATGGAAAGAGATGGAGGAAGTAAATAAGGCACCATCTGTACCCGTTGGCTCTTGAACTTGCCAAGCCGTTGATCTACTGACTGGCTCTAGCACCTGGCGTTGGAGTAGGAGTCCTTTGGAGTCACAAGAAGACCATACTGGCCAATGTGTGTGCCAACCAATACTAAAATAACTAAAACCCTCACTGTCTGCAAAGTCCATGAGAGCAAAGCACTGATAGTGGTGGCAGATGACCAGGTAAACATGTGACTATATCTAGGTAACAAAAATGATTCTCTGACTACTAAATTCTGCTACTAAAATGTTTCTTCACATTTTTTTATCACAGTCCATTGTCGGGTCCCCTCCACCACATTCAGAAGCGACCATGATCCAAGTACCATAATATGAGCAGTTCTCATACTATCGTTTCCCTCCAGAGACTCAGGACATTATCTCAATTGAATTACTGCATGCGTTTCAGTGCTCTAAATACTGAAGGACGTTGTAGGGTGACTCTGCCATCCAAGGTCACCGGCATGTGACACAACATATTAGTCAGGGTTTTACTGCATTACAAAATCATTTGTTCTCTAACATAAACTTCGCCCTCAGTAATGGCTTATCTGATTAGTGCACGGTACGCCACCATCAATGCTTCTGGATAATTCACTTATATCTGGATAAATGGATGCTCTGCGATAGTTGTGAGTGTTATAATAAAGTCCATCACCATGTTTTCCAATCTCCTTACCTTTAAACCAAGGAACTTGCTATCAGTTTTGTTAGAAGACCCTTACAAGACTTCCATATGTTTACTGGTATTCTACCACCAGACTCCTCTTATGGGGACTTGGGCTCACCCCATATCCCAATGTTTTGCTTCCTGGCAGACAGGGGATTGATGGTGGATGTGTCTTTAGTACTTTTTCAAGTTCTCCAGGTTGTTCACTGATAGGCATGAGGACTAGTAGTGAGTAATGAGTGTAGTGTCATTCTCACTCCATATATACATTGTCATGAGAGAGAGAGAATGGCGGGGGGTGACATAGCTAATCCTCACCACACTTAGCCAATCAAACACACAATGTAGGGATTGAGAATCACTTGTGCTGTATCTGAGTTGTTTGAATTAACACCTTATTAACAATTAAGCAAGTCAAGGAGACCAGAAGGCCAGGCAAAAACAATAAGCAGAGAGAGTGGTCTGGAAGTCCAATCAAAAAGACATCGACAGGTGAAGATAGATCAACACTGTCTGATCGGTGGGAGAGGTCATCAATGTCTGATTGGTGGGAGTGGTCAACAATGTCTGATCAGTGGGAGAGGTCACCAATGTCTGATAGGTGGGAGAGGTCATCAATGTCTGATCGGTGGGAGTGCTCACCAATGTCTGATGAGTGGGAGTGGTCAACAATGCTTAATCGGTGTAAGTGTTCATCAATGTCTGATCGGTGGGAGTGGTCATCAATGTCTGATTCAGTGGTAGTGGTCAACAATTTCTGATTGGTGGGAGTGGTCATCAATTTTTGATCGGTGGGAGTGGTCATCAATGTCTGATTTGGTTGGGAATGGTCAACATTGTCTGATCGGTAAGAGTGGTCAACAATGTCTGATCAGTGGGCGTGGTCATCAATGTCTGATTGGTGAGAGTGGTCATCAATGTCTGTTCCGTAGGAATGATCTTCTATGTCTGATTGGTGGGAGTGAGCATCAGTATCTGATCGGTGGGAGTGGTGATCAATGTCTGATTCGATGGGAGAGGTCATCAATGTCTGGTTGGTGGGAGTGGTCATCAATGTCTGATTCGATGGGAGTGGTCATCAATGTCTGATTCCATTGGAGTGGTCATCAATGTCTGATTTGATGGGAGTGGTCATCAATATGTGATCGGTGGGAGTGGTCATCAAAGTCTGATCGGTAGGAGTGGCCATCAATGTCTGATGGGTGGGAGTGGTCATCAATGTCTGATCAGTGGGAGTGGTCATCAATGTCTGATCGGTAGGAGTGGTCATCAATGTCTGATGGGTGGGAGTGGCCATAAATGTCTGATCAGTGAGAGTGGTCATCAATGTCTGATCAGTGTGTGTGACACCTGGAACGGAGCTTTGCTGTGCAGCTCTGCAAGTCAGTGCATCTGCATCCGCCCGCCACTAGTACCAGGAGCAGCTGATGGGCAGGGATATTTAGTGCTGCAACCCCACCAATCAGTTAATGATGACCTATCCAAAGGCCATGTCCATATGTTCAGTATCTGGTCAGTATTTTACATCACTTGGTGCAGGTAAGGGTGTCCTCCCTTCATTTGAGCTGGACATTACATTTATACCATTCTACCATTTGCTGGGTATCCATATTTGGGATCCCATCCTGCTCAGCCCTTATTCACATTGAGGTCACTATGACGCGGAGTAAGGTTTTAATACTAGAGGTTAGGACCATCCCAATTTGGGTGCACCTTGAAGCTGGTGGGATGGCTTTTACGCTTTTTTTTTTAATCTAAAACTGTGTTTTCTAAGTACCCTATGTTATTTACATGTACTATTTCTTTTACTTATTTATTTACAGCAGGGTATGTGTTCATTTTGTTTTTAGGTTTTGTCAAATACTGAATGCGTGAACGTGGCGTAAGGGTTGACCATCAATATAAAACCATGGACAACCCCTTTAACCAATAAATAATGTTTTGATAAGATTTGCCCTTTAATATGAGTAAAATGCAAGACAAGAGAGGCTTCACCTTCATCATTTTCTGTAGGAAACCAAAATACTTGGGGATACATTAAAGAACAGGGTGCTATGGAGAATGACTAACATGTGAAAGGAATGTCGGATATCAATTTGAAAATTTTACCAAAATTCCCTTGAGAAAATATGCGAAGAAGTAATATAAGGAATGATGTTATTGTGCCGAGCTCTTACCCTGGACTTAATGCTTCCAGTAAGTGGCTTCTATCAAGATTTGTGGAATTAGTAATAAAAGTAACATGAATTATGTGGCGTGTTCCGTAATCAGGGGGATGACTTCTTGCAAGGACATTAGTGGGCAATCTCTGGAGCAATGAGGTGATGGAAACAAACTGATATGGACCATTAGGTTGCGATGTGACAGCCATACTGACGAGGAGCGCTTCCCTTATACCAGGTTTTGATATGTTTCGTAGTATTTGATACATTGTATATTGCTTTTTTGTTTGTTTCTTTTGTGATTTCCGTCCTCGAGAGCTGAACAGCCGGGACTGAGGTCAGCATTATGCCGGGAGATGGCATTATATTCTCCATATGCTCGGTTCTTGTATGGGGGAAGGGACGGGCCGTGGTTTAAGACTTTTCCTCTTTTACTCTAAGCTCCTGTGTATCTTGCAGATTTCACCTCTAGTTCTCTTCACAGGAATTTCATTAATTCACGGCCTTTCCTGCTGGGAGATTATAATGTCAGATACACATGGATGTCTCCACATCTGCATTTCCATCTTCTTCTCTTGCTCCAGTCTTTTCATGTTGTAATCTTTTAATTTATTTTTTTATATATATATTTCTTCTCACCTCTTTTCTCTACAGCTCATCCACCTTGTCCACCTTGTCTGAGATAACGTGTTGTGATTATGGGTCATATCGGCTTTAGACATAACACAGCTGGTAATCCCCCAACTACTACACTCATTTCCTAGTACACTTGAACTTAATAATCCAGGTAGTTTAATGAAGCAATAGAGATAAGTGGCCGCACCGATTATCTTCTGTAAAACAATGGATTAGATTTTCTACAAGACAAAGGATCAGGAGGAGAAGAGGATTCTTCTGAGAGATTGCAGATTGTCAATGGATCCTAAAGGCTCTCACTCATTTTAAATAGAAGTCATTGAAGCCGCTGATTCCAGCAAGATAAGCCAATCATCTAATGTTTCTTGGAGCCCCCCGACAATGGCCTGACTAATGATGTCGGGGGACATAAGAATCAGGTGGTTGGGATACAACTGGCCAATCTTTTCTTTGGTTAGGAGCAGTAGTGTATCTACAGTTCGATGGACCCCAGTGTGAAAATTGGACCTGGTACCGCCACCCCCGCTTGTCGGTCAGATGTAAGGACTCTTGTAGATTTCTAAATTATATAAGGACATAAGTGCTTCTCCCCTTCCCCACTATGTATTAATGTCCCCCATCCTGGGCTTATCCCAGGTATATATGTCCCCCATCCTGGAATATATGTACGTCATCCTGGGCCCATCCTGGCATATATGTCCTCCATCCTGGTATCTATGTCCCTCATCCTGGTATATATATCCATTATCCTGGTATATATATATACCACATCCTGGTATATATCCCCCATCCTGGGCCCATCCTGGCATATATGCCCCCATCCTGGTAATCTATGTCTCTCATCCTGGTATATATATGCCCCATTCTGGTATACATATCCATTATCCTGGGATATATATGCCCCATCCAGGTATATATCCCCCCATCCTGGCATATATGTCCTCCATCCTGGTATCTATGTCTCCCATACTGGTATATATATCCCACAACCTGGTATATATGTCCCCCATCCTGGTATATATATCACCTATCCTGGCATATATATGAACCATCCTGGTATATGTCCCCCATCCTGGTATATGCTGTATATCACCTATCCTGGTATATATGTTCCCCTTCCTGGTATATGTCCAACCCCCATCCTGGTATATGTCCCCCATCCTGGTATATAAGTCCCCCATCCTGGTATATATATCCTCTTTTTTTGGCCCATACTGGTATATATATCCCCCATCCTGGTATATGTCCTCCATTCTGTTTCTGGGTACCCCTGGTCAAAATCAAATGACATACTTCCTTTGTATTTTAGACAATTACATATATATTGTCATTGTTCACATTTTAAAATTTAAAAAAAGGAAAATGGGCAGATGAAAAGGTTTGGGCACCCTTGGAGATTTGTGTGCTCAGATAACTTTGACCAAGGTTTCAGACCCTAATTAGCCTGTTAGGGTTATGGCTTGTTCACTACCATTGTTAGGAAAGGCCAGGTGATGCAAAGGTCATCTTTATAAAAACCCAGCCTCCTCTAACCTTGGGTCAAAAACAGAAGCCATAGGTTCTTCTAAGTAGCTGCCTAGCGCTATGAAAATGAAAATGGTGGAGGCCCACAAAGCAGAAGAACGCTATAAGAAGATAGCAAAGCGTTTTCAAGTTGCCCTTTCCTCAGTTCAAAAAGTAATTAAGAAATGGCCATTACCAGGAACAGTGGAGGTCAAGATAAGGTCTGGAGGACCAAAAAAAATTTCAGTGAGAAATGCTTGTAGGATTTCTAGAAAGGCAAATCAGAACCTCTGCTTGACTACAAAAGACCTTCAGAAACATTTAGCAGACTCTGGAATTGTGGTACATTGTTCTACTGTTCAGAGACACATGTAGAAATATGGTCTTCATGGAAGAGTCATCAGAAGAAAACCTCTCCTGCATCCTCACCATAAAATTCAACATTAGAAGTATGCAAAAGAATATCTAAAGAAGGGTGATACAGTTTGGATACAAGTCCTGTGGACCGATGAAGATAAAATAGAACTCTTAGGTCACAATAATCAGAGGTATGTTTGGAGAAAAAAGGGAGCAGAATTTCTGGAAATGATAAGGTTTTACAATGACCCTCACAGTTCCTTCATCTGAACATCATTGAAAATCTGTGGCTAAAACTCAAAATAGCAGAGGATGCAAGACGACCCGGGAATCTCAAAGAACTGAAAGATTTTCCAAAGAAGAATGGATGAAAATACCTCAAACAAGAATGGAAAGACTATTGTCTGGCTACAAAAAGTGTTTACAAGCTGTGATACTTTCAAAATGGGGTGCTACTAGGTATAAACTATGCAGGGTGCCCAACCTTTTGCATTGGCCCATTTTCCTTTTTGCAATTTTAAACTGTAAAAGGAGAAAATATTTATTTTTATTTTTACCTAAAAAAATTAAGGAAATGAGTCAACTTTAGGTCTTCTAGAGATCATTCATTTCATCTTCAACTTGCTTAACAAATCACAATAACGGTAGTTTTAACCAGGGGTGCCCAAACATTTACATGACATTGTACCCGTGACATCGGATTCCCAACATAAGAAGAATGGTGAAATTTCATCTAGAGTCAGGAGTAAGACAGAGATGTAACAAGAGGCGGTCTAGGTAGTGGTCTACTAGGGCAGGATCCCCAGGAGCTGAATGCCAAAATGTCACCCTACCATGATGTGGATGCAAGTCTAAGACCTGGGGGTAGGAAAGCTCATCTTTGACTCTAGTGGAAGGTGTAACTCCGTAGTATGGCAGAATCCTGGATCTCAGGGATCCATAGCGCTCTCTCATTGGCCTAGAGTTGAACTCCTTGACTGGATGTAGGCAGTGGCGTAACTTGAAGCTCATGGGCCCTTATGCAAAGCCTCCAATGAGGCCCACAATTATTGCAAGTCTTTATTACTAATGGTCTTCTTATGTAGGCCAAAGAGACTTTTTGAGCTTTTTAGGCTCCTTGGCCTGGGTGCAATTGCAACCCCTGCCCCTATTTTAGTTACGCCCCTGGATATGGGGAGAGTTGGATGATGGTTAAAGTCAACTTCTCCAACTGCATTATCTTCATTGTCCAGCCAACATAACACTAGCTATGCGCTTCAATCATCCTGTACTGTAACTATAGAATTCACAAACTTGCACCTTGGCATGCAGTATTATGCCTTCAGAGCTGTATGCAGAAGACCATTTAGAGGTAGAACTTCTGCTGCTATTTACTAGCCATGGGAACATCTTAGAAATATTTTTTTTCTGTCTTGCTGCTCCTTGGTCTTTTACGTGAATGGATATGCAGGTGAAATTTTGGTTTTGTTGTATCTGGTTGGTGCCTAAGGAGGTGCAAGCTGACCTTTTGAACCAGTGCCCCTGAGCCTTTAGCTGCGCCTTTGGGGTAATCGGAGCTCCTGCAAGAATAGACTGATTTGACCCAGTGGCTCCTGGAATGGAAAATCCGGGCCAGGAGGATGCCACAGATGACAAGGTATGAAGTCGGCCGCGCAGCCCGGCTGTCTGTGATTTGCCCCGGGGTACACCAGTCAGCTCTCTCTTTTTTTTGTTAAATTGAGAATGTAGATTTGAAGGCACAGTTTAGCAGAGGCTATTTAATGTGCCAGGGGAAGAAGTGACAGCTCGAGCCAGTTCATGTTTTTTAATCTTCATTCCCAGCCTCATTTAAAATGCTGCAGCAGCTGTGCCCGCCTGGGTGATCTGAAGGCTGCATGTAAAGCAAGGGAAGAAATGAGTTATAGTAGAAAGATAATAGAGGTACAAGCATTAGGAAGAATTTTGATGCAAAGTTATCATCGCTTTCCAGATCTCTGAACAAAGCCTTACAGTTATTAACTCCAAGAGCCGAAAACAAACATTAAACCTGTACAGTATAGAGGGGGGAGGAATGTGGTCGGCTATGATATCAGCAACACATTCCAATCTACCTTCAAGTCTTGGGGGCTTTAAATAGCCAAATAAATAGAAGTTTATGTTTATTTCCAGACATGAAAGGGAATGGAGAATTGCTTGGAAGGTATTGAACTTTATTGCATTTGATTTCTACATATAAGTGATATATATCGAAGAGGGACGGTAGCGCCGGCCAGATAAGGGAGCGGTAAAAGGACCCGGTGATACATCGGCTTTTGATGAATTTCTGCTTCAATCTTTGGCCGGGATTGGAGATTGTCCTCAAATCTGTATTAATCTTCACCGTCCATTGACATCAAGATCAGGAATAATTTATGTGCGGTTACAGAAAAACTCTTATAAATGATTCCTAAGATATATTATATTCCTTCTCTTCCACATGTGACTGAATGCTTTTTTCTCTTAATGCATTATTGCTTTTTTATAGTATTATGCACAAGGCTGACAGCTGGCCCTTCAAGTGCATCATTTTCCTTACATAATAAAGTAGATACAGATTGTACAGCCTCCTAGTCTCTTTGTAGGAAAGGGTATCCATGATACAGTCTTAAAGGGCACTGAATTCCTTTATCTCTGTGGATAATTTATAATACATTAGTGCCTTTCTTCCGCTTCCTGTAAATGATGTAGGTCCAGTTAGTGCTGTCTCCTTGTATCTCTGCAAATGATGTACGGTAAGTACAAGTAGCACTGCCTTCTTATCTCTCCATAGGAAAGGTTATCCATGAAATACACACAAGAAATACTGAATTCCTGTATCTTTATGGATAATTTAGCTAACGGTACTGTAGTACTGCATCCTTGTTTCCCTGTAAATTATGTAGGTACAGATGGTACTACCTACTCGACTCTATATAGGTAAGGTAAGGGTATTTGTAATAAAGACACAAAAAGTACTGAATTCCTGTATGTCTATGGATAAATTAGCTAATAGATACTACTGTGTCCTTGTCTCCCTGTATATGATATAGGTACAAATAGTTCTGCCTCCTAATCAAAATCCTCCTAATTCTATCTGTAGGAAAGGATATTCATGATACAGACACAAAAGGTACTGAACTCCTGTATCTATGAATAACCTAGGGATTATTTAGCCAAAGATAGTGCTGCCTCCTTGTCTCTATATAGAAAAGGGTATACGTGACGCATTCACAAAAAGTAATGCTTTTCTTTATCTCTTTAAGTAAATTAGCCAAAAGACAGTACTGCATCCTTGTTTTTCTGTAAATGATATCAGAAATGTCTCGCTATATCACGACCCAACAGGGGGTTGGTCAGCGGACGGCACAACACACAACAGGATGGAAATAGGGGGAGGAAGGCCCTACCGATAGGAAATGATGGAAGGAACTCCACCTGACTCCAACCTGAGCTTGTCCCTGCACTCCCCTAACGCCCTAAGCGGGTCCTTCCCCCTGCCGCCATCAGGAACCTCATCCCTCCCTGTCACCTCACACTGCCCTGGCTTGTGCACAGACCAGCAAGGGCACTAGCATCACCACTGCAGATAGTGCCACACAGGGGGTAGTGACAATTACAAGACAGACAAAGTAAAAACACAACTTAGCTCCAGGCTCCGCTGCCAAGCTCCACACTGCAGAGGACACCGAAACAGGACCCCAAACTCCAGAAATAGTCGCTACAGCGATGACAACAGAGAGCTGCAACTGCATGGCTGGTCTCCAGAGAAACTCTATCACCAACAGTCAGCTGATGCATCAGGTGACCATTTAAAGGATGGTGGGAGTGGTCACCACCCACATCAGCTGACCTAGCAATTCAGCAGCTACAGCACGCTGCCAGCCAGGGAAACTGACACTAACCCCCTGCTGGTCAGAAAAGAAAAAAGCTACATTTAAATTATAGAGGAATCAGAGCTGCCACACATCCAAAAATGGATCGTGACAAGGTACAAGTAGTACTGCTTTCTTATCTCTCTGTAGGAAAGGGTATCCATTATACAGACACAAACGGTACTGAATTCCTGTACCTCTACGGATAAATTATGAATAGTTTAGCCAAAGATACTGCAGTACTGCTTCCTTGTCTCCCTGTAAATCATGTGGCTACAGAGTAAATACTGCCTCGATGTCTCTTCCTGTGCATAATGATGGTACAAATAGTACAGCCTCCTTGTCTCTATATAGGAACGGGTATACGTGATACAGACACAAGTATTGAATTCATGTATCTTTATGGATAATTTAGCCAAAGATCGTACTGTGTCCTTGTAAATTATATAGGTACAAGTAGTACTGCCTCCTAGTATCTTTATAGGAAAGAGTACCCATGATATAGACACAAGTGCAGAATTCTTGTATGGATAATTATTATAATATAATACTGCCTTTCTGCCTCTTCCCGTAAATGATAGAGAGAGATGAGCGAATTTGTTCTGATTTTGTCCTCGAATCAGATTTTGACATATTCGAGCCATATTCAATCAATATTCATGCTGAATGTACGTCTTATGATGGGTTTCAACCATATTCAGTGATTTCTACTTCCATTGACTCTAATGACTTTCAGCTGTGTTCGACAAATATTGCAAAAAGAATATTCAATTTCGATTGTATTTGGAACCGAATCTGAACAAATTCACACATCTCTAGTAAATGATGTAGGTACAGATAGTGCTACCTTCTTTTATCCATGTAAATGATGTACAGTGGGGAAAAAAAGTATTTAGTCAGTCAGCAATAGTGCAAGTTCCACCACTTAAAAAGATGAGAGGCGTCTGTAATTTTCATCATAGGTAGACCTCAACTATGGGAGACAAACTGAGAAAAAAAAATCCAGAAAATCACATTGTCTGTTTTTTTTTTCATTTTATTTGCATATTATGGTGGAAAATAAGTATTTGGTCAGAAACAAAATTTCATCTCAATACTTTGTGATATATCCTTTGTTGGCAATGACAGAGGTCAAACGTTTTCTGTAAGTCTTCACAAGGTTGCCACACACTGTTGTTGGTATGTTGGCCCATTCCTCCATGCAGATCTCCTCTAGAGCAGTGATGTTTTTGGCTTTTCGCTTGGCAACACGGACTTTCAACTCCCTCCAAAGGTTTTCTATAGGGTTGAGATCTGGAGACTGGCTAGGCCACTCCAGGACCTTGAAATGCTTCTTACGAAGCCACTCCTTCGTTGCCCTGGCGGTGTGCTTTGGATCATTGTCATGTTAAAAGACCCAGCCACGTTTCATCTTCAATGCCCTTGCTGATGGAAGGAGGTTTGCACTCAAAATCTCACGATACATGGCCCCATTCATTCTTTCATGTACCCGGATCAGTCGTCCTGGCCCCTTTGCAGAGAAACAGCCCTAAAGCATGATGTTTCCACCACCATGCTTTACAGTAGGTATGGTGTTTGATGGATGCAACTCAGTATTCTTTTTCCTCCAAACACGACAAGTTGTGTTTCTACCAAACAGTTCCAGTTTGGTTTCATCAGACCATAGGACATTCTCCCAAAACTCCTCTGGATCATCCAAATGCTCTCTAGCAAACTTCAGACGGGCCCGGACATGTACAGGCTTAAGCAGTGGGACACGTCTGGCACTGCAGGATCTGAGTCCATGGTGGCGTAGTGTGTTACTTATGGTAGGCCTTGTTACATTGGTCCCAGCTCTCTGCAGTTCATTCACTAGGTGGTTCTGGGATTTTTGCTCACCGTTCTTGTGATCATTCTGACCCCACGGGGTGGGATTTTGCGTGGAGCACCAGATCGAGGGAGATTATCAGTGGTCTTGTATGTCTTCCATTTTCTAATTATTGCTCCCACAGTTGATTTCTTCACTCCAAGCTGGTTGGCTATTGCAGATTCAGTCTTCCCAGCCTGGTGCAGGGTTACAATTTTGTTTCTGGTGTCCTTTGACAGCTCTTTGGTCTTCACCATAGTGGAGTTTGGAGTCAGCCTGTTTGAGGGTGTGCACAGGTGTCTTTTTATACTGATAACAAGTTTAAACAGGTGCCATTACTACAGGTAATGAGTGGAGGAAAGAGGAGACTCTTAAAGAAGAAGTTACAGGTCTGTGAGAGCCAGAAATCTTGATTGCTTGTTTCTGACCAAATACTTATTTTCCACCATAATATGCAAATAAAATGAAAAAAAAACAGACAATGTGATTTTCTGGATTTTTTTTTCTCAGTTTGTCTCCCATAGTTGAGGTCTACCTATGATGTAAATTACAGACGCCTCTCATCTTTTTAAGTGGTGGAACTTGCACTATTGCTGACTGACTAAATACTTTTTTTCCCCACTGTATGTACATATAGTACTGCCTCCTTGTCTTTAAGTAGGAAAGGGTATCTATAATGTACACATGAATTGCTAAATTTCCTTAACCTATAGGATAATTTATAACAAAGCATTGCCTCTCTGCCACTTGCTGTAAATGAGGTAGCTACAGATAATGCCTCAGTATAAATAATGCTGCCATCCCATAGTTCACTGTAAATTATGTAAGCTCTATGGTGTAATGACCACTGTGTCCACTAGGGGGCGCTGTGTGGATGTCCCAAGAGAACGGATGAGTGGCAGAATCCTGAAGGATAGTTATGTATCTCAAAGTGGGTGGCTTTGAGATGGAGACTTGTGTATGTGTGATCAGCAATATCATTGCTGAGGTGTTGTTTCTAAGTATAAGGGAGAAGTCTTCAGATAACTAGAGAGATGGGTGAGTTCTGGTTACCTACAAACCCACCCAGGGGTGTGTCTGAAAACAGCTATAGTAAAAGGCTTTGTAAGTGTGTGAAGGACCTGTGATGAGGTCATAGCCATGTGACCCAGTGGGCGTGGATACGGACCATATAAGGTGGCCAGGGTAGGTCACAAGGGTTGAATGCTGGGACCTGATTGGTCCAGTTTGGAAGGTCCCGTGAGAAGGATCTCCTCACTAACAGCCTGTGGAGCGGCTGTGTGTGTAATGGCGGCCAGCGTCTGAAAGTCCCTGAGGAGTGAGTGGATGTCTGCAGCCTGGAGAAACAGCCATATGGGAACCCTGATGTGGGTGAGATAACACTGGGGCTGAATAGCCTGTATAATGGACGCTATGCTGTAATGTGAAGCTTTATAATGAACGCTAAGCTGTTGTATATTACTGCTGTGGTTTATGATGGTGAATAAACCTCACGGACTGATATGGTTTTATGGAAAACCCGTACCGGATGTGATTTATTCACTGCCAAGCGAGTGTCCCGCAACCATGAATGACAGCGCTACCTCACATTTGGTGGAGAAGCTATGGGCAATGTAGCCTTGTTGCTGGGAGCAACGGAAGAGGACTGCAAAGTCGGTTGCTAAGGGCAACGGTTTCCAAAAAGTGCATGTTGCAGTGCTGGCAATGCTGAGGGAAGACTGACGGTTGGGGAAGCCACTGTCCGGCTGTGGTTCTGGAAACCGTGGGGCGGCCTAGTGAGTAAGGCACTGTCTGGATCAGTGAGCCCAGTGTGGCCGCTTCCCCAGGAGAAAGAGACTGGTGATTGCTAGGGTGCCTCTGCGGAGAAGAGGCACCCGAGGACCTGTGTGGGCAACACAGGAGAAACGGATAGGTGTTCGTGTGGTACTGACCTGGGTCAGTGAGGAAGACAGTGTACCTGGAGGGTTAAGTGAGGAAAGGTCCTGGAGGGTCAGCCCTGGGAGTAGAGTTGGATCCCAGGAGCACGTGGTGTGACCTTGGACCTGGTGAGGCGCGAGTGTTGGGGAGTCTCAGGCGGAGACAGATGTCCTGAAGAGCACCCGCTGAGCCCTTGGACCTGGTGAGGCCAGTGTGTGGGGATACCCTGGGAGGAGGGTCGCTCACTGAATCGCAACCGGTGCACCCTGTGTGTTGGACGGTCTCAGGTGGAGACAGCAGCATCCTTAATAGCACACAGTCAGGACACGTGAGTTTGTGTGGTGTGTTTTTTTTTTCTTCTTTTCTAAACTCAGCTTGATGTGGCTCAGTGGGGTCACGAAGGTGATAAGCGGCTTCCGGTAACTCGGCGGGGTAACGAAGGTGACAAGCGGCTTCCAGTGGATCGGCGGGTCCATGAAGATGGCGCAGCAGGAGCTGCAGTGACACCAGCCACTGTGTGTGAACAGCAGCCGGTGGTGTCGGTGATCGGTGACAGCAGGAGCTGTGGTGGTGCCAACAAGGACTTGTGTGGTATCGTTAAGACATAAACTGTGTTGTGTGAACTGTGGTCTGAGAAGACTGGTATAACGGACATGGGGAGATCCCGAAAGGGGGTGGAGCCCCAGAAGGGGGCAGTGACCCAAATCGGGGTGGTAGCCCAAAAGGGGGTGGAGTCCCAGAAGGGGGCGGTGATCCAAATAGGAGTGGTAATCCAAAAAAGGGGTGGAGTCCCGGGAGGGGGCGGTAACCCAAATTGGGGTGGTTCAGGACATGGCAGCACTAGTTGACTCAGTGGGTATGTCTGGAGTGCTGCAGTGTACGTGTATGTCGTTTCCAGAATGTGGGTTATTCTTTCCGGGTGATGACTGGCCGCAAGTGTGTACCGTGATGCTGCATCGGGAAAGAATCTCAGGACGGTTGGACTCAAAGAGTCAGGTGACTCTGGTAGGAATGTTGATTTCTGCCGCACTAGGGTGTGGCCCGTCTTAATTGTCTGCGGCCAAATTGGATCTTTGGTAGAGATTGTATGTGCACGGAGAAAAGAATACACAAGACAAGGTGTATCGTGTCAGTATGATTCTTCTCTGTCTTTAATCCAAAAATGAACAGCTTTTATACAGAGTTTGTGTTATTACATCATGGGTACATTTCTAAGTTATTATTTACCGTTCCCATGCCGCTACATATCACTATGTACGTTTCTGAGTTACTGTTTACTATTCTCATATGCTACATAATCACCGTGTACATAAGTATTGTTCTTTAGCCCGATCCACCCGATCCACCCAGTATTGCGGTATTACATGAAGCCTAGGTGGGTCCTACACAGAAATGATTCAGCAGAAAATCAGAAATATCTTAAAGCAACATGATCCTAAAAGCGTCTATATAGTGGTACAGTTTTTGATTCTTGTATATATTCATATGCCATATATTCTCCCCTTAACAGTTACTCCTCTCACTTTCTGTCTGACCGAGAAAAGGGTCCAGGTTTGCTGTAAACATGGGGTCACTGTGAACTGTGCGGTAGACAGAGTAATGTTTGGGGGGAATGGAGGCAGTGAGTGCCAAGGTGGCAGTATACCACCAGACTTAGTGTATGCCTTGGAGTGGGGCCGGGACTTTGTCAGGTTTGATGACATATCCCTGGAGGGTGGAGACGCTCCTACGGTTGGGCTAACCGATACTAAGACGGTGACGGCTCCTGACGTGGAGAGGTCAGAGGTAGAAGTGACCAGGAAAAGGGGTACGTCGACCCAACGGACGGACCTGACATCTCGTGACAGGACTGACATTGACCTGGTTGATAAAACGGCTGGAGTGTTCGCACGGTTAATGGATAACTGGAGGGATTGCTCGACAGGTCGGGGTGACTCAGACTCTGGGGGTGACTGTGGCTCTGAGAGAGACAGGGAGCACAGACTAGAGGAGCTAGAGAAAGAAGTCTCTGAGCTCAAAGGTCACATGGTAACGTGGCAAGGACTGAATAAGGCCCTCAGACAAGAGGTGGATGAACATGTCAAACGAGAAAGAGTCCTGAGACAAACGGCCGAGCACAGGGTCGAAGAGCTTGAGAAAGAAGTCTTGGAGCTCAGAGGTCACCTGTCCACCTGGCAAAGTGTGAACAAGACCCTTAGGGAAGAGGTGGAAGAACTCAAAGAAACTGTAAGAGATCTTCGGCAGGAGAGGAAGTTGGCCGAAGATTTACCGCTGGTGAGCGCGAGTGATAACATGACAGAACGGCCATTATCCATCTTCGCAAAGGGTCGTGATGAGATAAAATCTTGTGAAGTTGGTGAGTAATGAACGGAAGAAGATAGTCACCTGGTCGGGTCAACTGTAGTGAGGGAAGTGTCCATGGTAAAGCCAGAGTCTTCTGTCCAGGAAGAGAGCAAGACCACGACCTTCAAATCTGTAATTGAGGTACCCGAAGACACGCAAGAAGCCTGTGCTGAGGAAGGTGTGCATGAGGCTTTCAAAGAGGCGGTCAGGGCGTGTAAGGTGCACTGGGCACCTGAGACTCGGCAGTTGGTGATAATATCAGCCAGGGAAGATACAGCAAACTGGTTAGCTGTCCTGAAAGAGATGCATCTACAATGTCTCCACGCCAAACAGCTGGTCAGACGGAGTAATGTGAAGGCTGCTCGACGCCTGGAGTTAGCCAGGGAGGCTATGCATCAGAGGGGTCTGCGGAGTACCCAAAGCTCTGATTGGGAGAATCATTGGAAGATCCGGGAAGGTGATGCAAGACCTCGTGGATATCTCCGGTGTGGTGAGGGTGAGGATCCCTCCTGATAATGAAAACCCGGTATCCAGTGAAGTGGGTAGAATTCCCATCATCGTGGTTGGCTCCATGGAGAGCCTGAGAGACTTTCGGATGCTCGTGGAGTATCGAGTGGGGTACCTGCAAGAAATTGAGCAGTTGAGGCTGGACTGTCAGCGAATTAATAAAGAAGTACGAAATACCAGGTGGCGGCCGCCTTCAACCCAAGATGTAAGGAGGACCCGAAGGGTTCCTCCAAGTAGTGACATGGCAGGTGGCAGAAGAATGTCAGCAAGTGGCAGTTCGACGGGCTGTGCGAGGCTGAGAGACCACAGTTCCTGTGAGACGCTGAATGAGTCAGACTCAGGCCAGACAGTAGGACCGATTAAGACTGATGACTGTACCAACTGAGAGTCGGTCAGTGGGAGAACGGTCAGGTGACGAAGCGCACTCTAGGAGGGTGGTGACTAAACAGTGTCTGATGACGCAGACAGACTGCAACTGGAGGGTCAAAGACAATGACCGATATTTTGACTGCTGGGGGCGGGGGAGGCCTAACGCAGAGATGAGGCCGTATGACAGATGGAGACGGTTCTCTCGACCTGGGGGGTAAGGTGTAATGAGTGCCCGGTCTCGAGATCCTGGACGCTATGCTGTAATGTGAAGCTATATAATGGACGCTAAGCTGTTGTATATTGCTGCTGTGGTTTATGATGGTGAATAAACCTCACGGACTGATATGGTTTTATGGAAAACCCGTACCGGATGTGATTTATTTGCTGCCAAGCGAGTGTCCCCTAACCATGAATGACAGCGCTACCTCACAGCTCAGATAGTACTGCCTTTCTGTCTCTCCCTATAAATTATATAGAAACAGATATTGTAGTGCTACCTCTCTGTCATTCCCTGTAAATCCGTAAAAGTCAAGATTGTCCTGCTGCCTATATTAGCCTTTAAGTGACAGTCATAAATAGTACTGCACTCCTGTATCTCGGTGAATAATTCAGACACAGCCAGTACTGTATCCATGTATTTTACTGTAATTCATGTAGATATAGATAGTACTGAACTACCTGTCACTCAATGTAAATTATTTGGGCTCAGATAGTGCTGTCTTCCTGTTTCTCCATGTAAGTAATTTAGACCGTTGTAATGCTACCAATATACAGTATATGTTATTATAAATTATGTAGGTACAGAGAATACTACCCCATCATCTCCCTGTGTAAATTATGTAGGCATAGTATTTACTCCTTGTGCGCCATATAAACCATGTGGACACATATTTATTACAGTCTCCTTGTCTACCTGTACATGACATGGACAAAAATATAGTGCTGCCTTCTTGTATCATTATGTGTTATTTAGACACAGGTAGTACAGCCTACTTGTTTCTGCCAGGAAATAATACAAGTACAGATAGTACTTCCTCCCTGTATATTTTTGGAATAATTTAAACATAACTAAGCATGCTACCTGAATGTCACTGTAGGTTATGTAGGTATTGATAGTACTACATCCCTGTCTCTTCCTGAAAATTATGTACTACAACCCAATTTCTTGGCGTAAAGTGTTTAAGCACAGATGGTATTACCTCCCTGTCTGTTCCTGTAAGTTATATAGGTAATGATAGTATTAACTCCTTGTGTATTCCTGATGATATAGGTACTGATATTACTATCTCCCTATATCTTACTGTAAATTATGTAGGTATTGATAGTACTACCTCCCTGTATCTCAATATTATGAGGATTCTCATAGTACTATTTCTTCCTGTATATTACATAGATACTGATAGTATTGTCTCAATGCATATTCCTGTATATTATGCAGATACTGATAGCATTATTTCCCTGTCTCTTCCTGTGTTTAATATGGGTACTGACAGTACTATCTCGCTGTCTTTCTGCATATTGAATACATACTAATAGTACTATCTCCCTGTCTCTTACTATATATTATATAGGTACCGATAGTACTACCTCCTAGTCTCTTCCTGTATATTACATGAGTACTGACAGTACTATCTCCTTGTCTGTTCCGTTATATTACATGAGTACTGATAGTACTATCTCCCTGTCCCTTCCTGCATATTGCATGGGTACTGATAGTACTATCTCCTTTTGTCTTCCTGTAAATTATGTATGCAAATTGCCTCTTCAGAGAAAAAGAGGACTTGAACTCTATAGCGCCACCTGTTGGTAGTAGCGATCCTACAATGCACAACCCTTTAACGAGTCTTGTAATATGACTTAGGATAAAAGCCTAAGTCATATTACAAGACTCGTTAAAGGGTTAATTGTGAAGTGTAGGATCGCTACTACCAACAGGTGGCGCTATAGAGTTCAAGTCCTCTTTTTCTCTGAAGAGGCGATTTGCATATTATTTTCCCAGAGGAGCATTGCATGGCGAATAAGCCTCCTTACCTTGACAAGCCAGAGCTGGCATGTCACTCTCCACAAGGAGAAACCTTACCCCTTAGACCTCTGTAAATTATGTAAGCACTGATAATACTACCTCCTTGTCTCTTCCTGTAAATTATGTAGGTACTGATAGTACTACTGCCTTGTCTCTTCCTATATATTATGTAGGTACTGATAGTACTACTTCCTTGTCTCTTCCTCAATATATTATGTAGGTACTGATAGTACTACTTCCTTGTCTCTTCCTCTATATTATGTAGGTACTGATAGTACTACTTCCTTGTCTCTTCCTCTATATTATGTAGGTACTGATAGTACTACTTCCTTGTCTCTTCCTCTATATTATGTAGGTACTGATAGTACTATCTCCTTGTCTCTTCCTGTAAATTATGTAGGCACTGATAGTACTACTTTCTTGTCTCTTCCTGTAAATTATGTAGGTACTCATAGTGCTGCTTCCTTTTCTCTTCCTGAATATTATGTAGGTACTGATAGTACTGCCTCCTTTTCTCTTCTTGTATATTATGTAGGCACTGATAGTATTACCTCCTTGTCTTTTCCTCTAAACTATGTAGGCACTGATAGTACTTCTTTCTTGTCTCTTCCTGTAAATTCTGTAGGTACTGATAGTACTACCTCCTTTTCTCTTCCTGTATATTATGTAGGTACTGTTAATAGTACCAATCTATCTCTTAGTGTAAATTATTTAAGTATGGATAGTATTACTTTCTGTGAATTGTCTCTTCTCTGTCTCCCTAAAGAAAATAAATTCCACATCTAATATGCAAAAAGTCAACCTCAGGCATGTTAGCTGTTGGGATTTTTTTTACACTGCAGAATAACATTATTCTCATTATACTTCTACGTATCAGAATTCACATAGATGAGTTTCAGGAAAACAAAGTTTTGTCAATGTGTTTTCTAAATATTTCCCGAATTCTGAAATGGTCACCATGTATGGTTTCATCTATGATGACCCTCTCTAGATGCCAGACAGAGCAGGTCCTGGTTTTCATCCACAAAAGTGAGAGGAGCATAATCATCTCAGGTGAATCTCAAGGACCTTCTCAATCATGACATTGGAAGAAGTAGTCCCAAATCCTCTCCAAGGTCACAGAAGATCCTAGACGTTCCTTAAGGTGTGACTTCAGTAAATCTCAATGTCCTTTGCTCTCCTACAGTCATGGCCAAAAGTATTGACACCCCTGCAATTCTGTCAGATAATACTCAGTTTCTTCCTGAAAATGATTGCAAACACAAATTCTTTGGTATTATTATCTTCATTTAATTTGTCTTAAATGAAAAAACACAAAAAGAATTGTCCTAAAGCCAAATTGGATATAATTCCACACCAAACATAACAAAGAGGGTGGACAAAAGTATTGGCACTGTTCAAAAAATCATGTGATGCTTCTCTAATTTGTGTAATTAACAGCACCTGTAACTTACCTGTGGCACCTAACAGGTGTTGGCAATAACTAAATCACACTTGCAGCCAGTTGATATGGATTAAAGTTGACTCAACCTCTGTCCTGTGTCCTTGTGTGTACCACATTGAGCATGGAGAAAAGAAAGAAGACCAAAGAACTGTCTGAGGACTTGAGAAACCAAATTGTGAGGAAGCATGAGCAATCTCAAGGCTACAAGTCCATCTCCAAAGACCTGAATGTTCCTGTGTCTACCGTGCGCAGTGTCATCAAGACGTTTAAAGCCCATGGCACTGTGGCTAACCTCCCTAGATGTGGCCAGAAAAGAAAAATTGACAAGAGATTTCAACGCAAGATTGTGCGGATGTTGTATAAAGAACCTCCACTAACATCCAAACAAGTTCAAGCTGCCCTGCAGTCCGAGGGTACAACGGTGTCAACCCGTACTATCCGTCGGCATCTGAATGAAAAGAGACTGTATGGTAGGAGACCCAGGAAGACTCCACTTCTTACCCCGAGACATAAAAAAGCCAGGCTGGAGTTTGCCAAAACTTACCTGAAAAAGCCTAAAACATTTTGGAAGAATGTTCTCTGGTCAGATGAGACAAAAGTAGAGCTTTTAGGGCAAAAGCATCAACATAGAGTTTGCAGGAGAAAGCAGAGGCATTCAAAGAAAAGTACACGGTCCCTACAGTCAAACATGGCGGAGGTTCCCTGATGTTTTGGGGTTGCTTTGCTTCCTCTGGCACTGGACTGCTTGACCATGTGCATGGCATTATGAAGTCAGAAGACTACCAACAAATTTTGCAGCATAATTTAGGGCCCAGTGTGAGAAAGCTGGGTCTACCTCAGAGGTCATGGGTCTTCCAGCAGGACAATAACCCAAAACACACTTCAAAAAGCACTAGAAAATGGTTTGAGAGAAAGCACTGGAGACTTCTAAAAATGGCATTTTGCAGAAGGCACCCTTCAAATATCAGGGACCTGGAGTAGTTTGCCAAAGAAGAATGGTCTAAAATTCCAGCAGAGCATTGTAAGAAACTCATTGATGGTTACCGGAAGCGGTTGGTCGCAGTTATTTTGGCTAAAGGTTGTGCAACCAAGTATTAGGCTGAGGGTGCCAAAACTTTTGTCCGGCCCATTTTTGGAGTTTTGTGTGAAATTAACAATGTTTTGCTTTTTGCTTCATTCTCTTTTGTGTTTTTTCATTTAAGACAAATTAAATGAAGATAATAATACCAAAGAATTTGTGTTTGCAATCATTTTCAGGAAGAAACTGAATATTATCTGACAGAATTGCAGGGGTGTCAATACTTTTGGCCATGACTGTATGTCACGCTACTGTGTTTCCAGGGAACTGAGGTGCGAGGAGCTGTTGGTTGTAGGATTCACACTGTGAAACTTCCTTTCTGGCCTGTGAGGTAGCGCTGTCATTTAAGTAGGGGATCACTCGCTTGGCAGCCACAAAATCAGATCCAGCACAGGTTTTCCATAAACCTGTATAGTCCATGCGGTTTATTAAACATCATAAACCATGACCAGCAATATATAAATGGCATAGCATCCATGACAGAGCTTCAGTCTGTTAGCAATGTCCAATACACAGGCTTTTCAGCCTCACAGTTATATCTCACCCCGTCAGGGTTCTCTCTCATGGCTGCTTCTCCATACTGCAGACATTCATTCCCTCCAGGGAACTCTTAGGCACTTGCAGCCATTACTCACAGCGTCCACACGTGCTGTCAGGCAGGAAGCCCCATCTCAGCGGGACCTTCCACACTGGACCAACCGGGTCCCAGCATTCACCACCTGTGACCTACCCTGGCCACATTATATGGTTCATAGCCACGCCCACCGGGTCACATGACTCTGACCTCATCGCAGGTCCTTCAAGCATTTACACACTCTTTCCAAGAGTGCTTTAAACACACCCCCTGGGTGGGTTTGTAGGTAACCAGGTCTGCCCATCTCTCTAGTTACCTGGAGACTTCTCCCTTACACATTGAAACAACTCCTCAGCAATATCATTGCTGAACAACACATAAGTCTCCATTCCAAAGCCACCCACTTTGGGATACATGACGGCCATTCCGTATTCTGCCATTCATCTTTTCTCCTGGGACATCCACACAGCGCCCCCTAGCAGACTCAGTGGTTACTACACCACAGGCCCTACAACAAGTATATCCCAATAGTAGCACCAACGAGTACAGGAGTGAGTAATTGCTGGACTTTTGACCAAGAGAGAAATTTTCCAGTAGCATAGACATGGCGATTATTGATGGTCAGATTGTTAATGGTGATCATTTAATCTATGGTCCCATTGGCATCAGCTGACGTTTCGCCATAGGCTAATGCTCCCCTTTTGAGTTCCAGCTGCCGGGGAAACGTTAATGATCTCAATTTAACATCTGTTATCAAATATATCTGTGGTTATTGCAAATGGAAAATGACTGTAAAAATGGAAAACACAGCAGCGGGAAGCAGCCATGTCGGCAGGTACACAACAAAAAGCTGCATTCATTTTGCTGGTGCAATGTGCTGATTTCATCGCAGGCATTAGTGCTACATTTATCTATAATTGACACGTATACCATGTGAGCACTTTTCCAGCAGAAGTTAATTAACACTGTTTGAACTCTCTGGTATAGGAAGGGATAATTAACAGGAAAGCTAATCTTTGACGTTCAAGCAAATTCTAATGTCACGGACCAGGGGCAGTGTTGGAATATCACGAAGTCACAGGAGTAGATCTCACATTTCCTACACTCGTCATAGGTTTATATAGTGGAATAATCTGGACTGTGGATAGCAGAGGACCATTGTGCATTTAAGTCCTTGAATCCCCCTTGTTTTTGGGAAAGCTGGATAACTATAGAACAATCTGTAACCCGTCTTTCAAAAGTTGAAAATGCTTGTTCTCAAAGGCTTTCAGAAAATTTGGGTTGTCATCCCAAGTAGTGGAGATCACATACTTGTTACCCTTGACCCTTGGTGGATTGGCTTAAAGGGAATCTGTCACCCTATTTTTCACCTATCAGCTGCTGGCACCGACATCAGGGGCTTATCTGCAGCATTCTGTAATGCTGTAGAAAAGCCCCCGATGTAACCTGAAGATAAGAAAAAAGAGTTAAGGTCATGTCACACTAAGAGATATCGCTAGCAATATCGCTATAACTAGTGACGTTATAGCGATATTGCTAGCGATATCGCTGTGTCTGATACTTACCTACGACCGGCTCCCCCGCTGGTTATCGCTGATCGCGCGAGAACGTCCTGGACCGTTTCTTGTCGTCAGCTTCCTGCGGCGCTTCCTGCTGTGACGACGAGCGACGCGTGGAGCCAGGCGGGAGGACGCAGGATCGCCTGGTGTGACAGGTAAGTAGCGACCCCCGTCCCCAGCGATGTCGCTAGTGAGATCTGCCTGTGTGGCAGCTCACTAGCGACCACTTAGCGATGTACCAGCGATCCTAACCGCGTCATATCGCTGGTCGGGATCGCTGGTACATCGCTAAGTGTGACAGTACCTTTAGATTATACTCACCCTGGCGTTTGGTCCGGTCCGATGGGTGTCGCCCTCCCGTCCGACGCCTCCCATCTTCTAACGGTGACTAGAGTTGAGCGATACCGTCCGATACTTCAAAGTATCGGATCGGAATGGATCGGCCGATCTTAAAAAAAAAAGTATCGGTATCGCCGATTCCGATACCGGAAGTCCCATTCAAGTCTATGGGACTTCCGGTATCGGAATAAGAAAAACCCTGTTTTTGCCTTGTACAGCCTCTCTGGGGTCTGTACGGGCCTTTCGGGGGGCTGTGCCAGCCTGCCAAGGGGTCTGTGCAGGCTCCGGTGGTCTGTGCCGGCCTGCCGGGGGGCTGTGCCGGCCTGCCGGTGGTCTGTGCAGGCTCCGGTGGGCTGTGCCGGCCTGCCGGGGGGCTGTGCCGGCCTGCCGGTGGTCTGTGCAGGCTTCGGGGGTCTGTGCAGGCATCGTCCGATGGGACTACAAGTCCCATCGGGCGATGCCTGCTACCATGACAGTGATTGACACATTAGCCAATGATGGGACAGTAGTAGTCCCATCATCCGGCTAATGTGTTGAATGTAAAAAAAAAAAAAAAAAAAATTACATGCTACATACATGCTACATACATACAACATGCATACTACATACATGCTACATTCATACTACATACTACATACGTGCTACATTCATACTACATATATACTACATGCAACATACATACTACATATATACTACATGCATGCAACATGCATACTACATATATACTACATGCATGCAACATGCATACTACATATATACTACATGCTACATACATACTACATATATGCTACATACATACTACATATATACTACATGCATGCTACATACATACTGCATGCTACATACATACTACATGCTACATACATACTACATATATGCTACATACATACTACATATATACTACATGCATGCTACATATATACTACATGCTACATACATACCACATATATACTACATACATATTACATGCATGCTACATGCTACATACATACTACATACATACTACATACATACTACATGCATGCTACATGCATGCTACATACATAACACATATATACTACATGCATGCTACATACATACTACATGCTACATACATACCACATACATACTACATACATACTACATACATACTACATGCATGCTACATACATACTACATGCTACATACATACTACATATATACTACATGCATGCTACATACATACTACATGCTACATACATACTACATATATACTACATGCATGCTACATACATACTACATACATACTACATGCATGCTACATACATACTACATGCTACATACATACCACATACATACTACATATATACTACATGCATGCTACATACATACTGCATGCTACATGCATGCTACATACATACTACATACATACTACATGCTACATACATACCACATATATACTACATACATACTACATACAATACATTCATACAATACATACATAGACATACAGTACATATAACATAGAGTAACATACTTACCAATACTTGTCACATTGTTCCCCGAAGCCATTGTCTTTTACGGAATAAATATTAACATAACAAACCACAAAAATACTCACCCACGATCCGAAGCAGTCCACGAGTTTGTCCCACGACGATCTTGGGTAGAGAACTGCAGCATCAGCTGATGGCTGCCGTTCTCTACGGGCTGCAGGAATCCAATGACGGAAGGTAGGTATCCTTCCGCACTGTATTCCTCCGCCACTTAAAAAAAAAAAAGTCCCTAGTCTCACTTTATGCCATTGCTGTGTGGGAATTTCCCACACAGCAATGGCATAAAGTGAGACTAGGGACTTTTTTTTTTTTAAGTGGCGGAGGAATACAGTGCGGAAGGATACCTAGCTTCCGTCATTGGATTCCTGCAGCCCGTAGAGAACGGCAGCATCAGCTGATGCTGCAGTTCTCTACCCAAGATCGTCGTGGGACACACTCGTGGACTGCTTCGGATCGTGGGTGAGTATTTTTGTGGTTTGTTATGTTAATATTTATTCCGTAAAAGACAATGGCTTCGGGGAACAATGTGACAAGTATTGGTAAGTATGTTACTCTATGTTATATGTACTGTATGTCTATGTATGTATTGTATGTAGTATGTATGTAGTATATATGTGGTATGTATGTAGCATGTAGTATGTATGTAGTATGTATGTAGCATGCATGTAGTATATATGTAGTATGTATGTAGCATGTAGCATGTATGTAGTATGTATGTGGTATGTAGTATGTATGTGGTATGTATGTAGCATGTAGTATGTATGTAGTATGTATGTAGTATATATGTAGTATGTATGTAGCATGTAGTATGTATGTAGCATGCATGTAGTATATATGTAGTATGTATGTAGCATGTAGTATGTATGTAGCATGCATGTAGTATGTATGTAGTAGTTTTTTTTTTTTTTTTTAACATTTAACACATTAGCCGGATGATGGGACTACTACTGTCCTATCATTGGCTAATGTGTCAATCACTGTCATGGTAGCAGGCATCGCCAGATGGGACTTATAGTCCCATCGGACGATGCTTGCACAGACCCCCGGACATCAGCACAGCCCCCCGGCAGGCCGGCACAGCCCCCCGGCAGGCCGGTACAGACCCCCACAGGGTGCACAGACCACCGGCAGGCCGGCACAGCCCCCCGGCAGGCCGGTACAGACCCCCACAGGGTGCCCAGCCCCCCGGCAGGCCGGTACAGACCCCGGGCAGTCCACACAGCCCCCCGGCAGGCCGGCAGAGACCCCCGGAAGGCCCGAAATGACGGCGCATCATGATGCGCACACACCGCGCATCATGATGACGTCAGGCTGTCAATCAACTTTGAACTTCCGATTCCGATGCCGACTTCCGATATTGAAAAAATATCGGAAGTCGGTATCGGAATTCCGATACAGCAAGTATCGGCCGATACCCGATACTTGCGGTATCGGAATGCTCAACACTAACGGTGACGTACTCTTTGCTGCCTGTCGTGGCTCCTGTGCAGGTGTACTGCTCTGCCCTGTTGAGGGCAGAGCAGAGTCCTGCAGTGTGCAGGCGCCGTGAGAGGTCCGGCGCCTGCGCACTTCAGTATTCTGCTCTGCCCTCAACAGGGCAGAGCAGTGCACCTGCACCGGAGCCACGACAAGCAGCAAAGAAAAAGACATCACCGTTAGAAGAAGAGAGGCACCGGACCACAACACCCATCGGGCCAAGACTGGACCGACCCCCGGTGAGTATAATCTAAGGGCCCCGTCACACATAGCGACTCACCAGCGATCCTGACAATGATATCACCTTGTCAGGATAGCTGGTGAGTTGCTATGTGATCGCTGGTGAGCTGTCAAACAGGTAGCTTCACCAGCGATCAGGACCAGCGACACGCGGGTAACAAGCGACGCACGTCGCTTAGTTACCCGCAGTGCATCTTAGTTACCAGCGCGCTGATGCAGGGAGCTGATAACCAAGTTACACATCGGGTTTCTAAGGGGTGCGCAGCACTTAGAAAGCCGATGTGTACCTTGGTTACCAGCTCCCTGCATCAGCGCGCTGGTAACTAAGGTACACATCGGGTTTCTAGGCACAGCGCGCCCCCTAAGAAACCCGATGTGTACCTTAGTTACCAGCTCCTGCTCGCTGGTCGTTGGTCTCCCGCCTGTCACACGCAGCGATGTGTGCTGACCAGCGGGAGACCAGCGACCACAAAAATGTCCAGACATTTCAACAGCGATTAGCGATACCCGGCAGGGGGGCCGGTCGCTGATAGCTGTCACACACAGCGATCTCGCTGGTGAGATCGCTGTTGCGTCACAAAACTTGACTGTGACTGTGTGTGACGGGGGCTTAACTCATTTTTCTTATCTTTCAGGGTACATCGGGGGCTTATCTACAGCATTACAGAATGCTGTTGATAAGCCCCTGATGTCGGTGCCGGCAGCTGATAAGCAAAAAATAGGGTGACAGATTCCCTTTAAGTCATCTGCTTTTCCCATGGTCTTGGTTTTCAGAGTCTAGTTGGGTATCAGTATACTGTGAGGGACATAAGTATTTGATACACTGCTGATTTTGCAAGTTTTCCCAAAAAATGGAGAGGGCTGTAATTTTTATTGTAGGTACATTTCAACTGTGAGAGGCAGAATCTAAAAATAAAACCCAAAAAATCACATTGTATGATTTTTACATAATTAAGTTGCATTTTATTTAAAAAAATAAGTATTTGATGCAATACAATAACAGAACTTAATATTTGGTGCAGAAATCTTTGTTTGCAATTACAGAGATCAGACATTTCCTATAGTTCTTGACCAGGTTTGCACACACTGCAGCAGGGATTTTGGCCCCCCTCCTTCATACCGATCTTCTCCAGATCTTTCAGGTTTTGGGCCTGTCGCTGGGCAACATTGAGCTTCAGCTCCCTCCAAAGATTTTCTATTGAGTTCAGCTCTGGAGACTGGCTAGGCCACTCCAGGACCTTTAAATGCTTCTTACGGAGCCACTCCTTATTTGCCTTTGCTGTGTGTTTCAGGTCATTGTCATGCTGGAAGCCATGACCCATCTTCAATGCTCCTACTGAGGGAAGGAGGTTGTTGGCCAAAATACATGACCCCATCCATCTTCCCTTCAATACGGTGCAGTCATCCTGTTCCCTTTGCAGAAGAGCACCCCCAAAGTATGATGTTTCACCCACCATGATTCACTGTTGGGATGATGCTCTTGGGGTGGTACTCATCCTTCTTCTTTCTCCAAATACAGCAAGTGGAGTTGATACCAAAAGTTCTATTTTGGTCTCATCTGACCACATGACCTTCTCCGATGCCTCCTCTGGATCATCCAGATGGTCACTGATGAACTTCAAACAGGCCTGGACATGTACTGGCATGACCTTGGGGACTTTGCGTGCCCTGCAGGATTTTAATCCATAATGACATAGTGTGGTAATAACAGTAATATTTGAGACTGTGGTCCCAGCTCTCTTTAGGTCATTGACCAAGTCCTACCGTGTAGTTCTGGGCTGACTCCTGACCTTTCTCAGACTCATCCTTACCCCATGAGGCAAGGTCTTTCATGGAGCCCCAGACTGAGGAAGATTGACAGATTGTGTTTCTTCCATTTTATAATAATTGTGCCAACAGTTATTGCCTTCTCACCAAGCTGCTTGCCTATTGTCCTGTAGCACATCCCGACCTAATTTTGTCCCTGGTTGCCTTTTGACAGCTCTTTGGTCTTTGCCACTGTGGAGAGGTTGGAGTTGGAGTATGATTGAGTGTGTGGACAGGTGTTTTTTATACAACTATCGAGTTCAAACAGGTGCAATTAATCCAGGTAATGAATGCAGAGTAGGAGACTTCTTAAAGAAAAAAATAACAGGTCTGTGGGAGCCAGAATTCTTGCTGGTTGGTCGTGATCAAATACTTATTTCATGCAATAAATTCAAATATAATTATGTAAAAATCATACAATGTGATATTCTGTTTTTTTTTTATTTTTAGATTCTGTCTCTTGCAGTTGAAGTGTACCTACGAAAAAAATTACGGGCCTCTCCATTCTTTGTAGATGGGAAAACTTACACAATCGGCAGTGGATCAAATACTTATTTTCCCCACTGTAAATGGGGCATCACTACTTTGATTTGGATTCCAAGAGTTTGGAAAATTTGGGGGTCAACTCAACTTAAGTACTGGTGATACGTGACACTCTTTACCAATTGTGGCTCGATGTGGTTCAGACGTGGAACATCTAATCATTTGCTTATCCTAATCTTTCTTGGGATGGCTGATGATAAGTAATCTAGTCCCCGGGTGGATGTGACCTTGTTCTTCTGACTCTTAAAATGGCCAAATCAACCGTAACAGTGGTCATAATCTTGTTACATCTTAGCCCCTTTGGGTCCAGTTCATGGATGTGACCTGGTTCTACCATCTTTTTCAAAGTGACGGAAGACCAATCTGGATTCTGTTATGAAACTCATAGTGATGTCACTAAACTTAATGGAGAAAGTCCATATTTCTGTAGAGATGTAAGACTTATCAGGAATCCAGAAAAGTTGGGTGTAAAGCTGGGACAGGGTGTTCACCTACTTATCATACTCGTCGTATTTTGAGGAAAGTCAAACCTTAATATGATGTTCCTCCTACTCATCTAGGAATAACCTAGAAGCCATGACTGTCCATCTCATCGACATTGGTGGAAAAAGCACATCCCATGACATTGCTATAATGCCTGACTCATGGTATCCCGAGCATTAAACCTCAGTGATGTGATTCATCTCACACAGTCAGCATTTATATCCTTACTATAAGGAGGATTCAATAAGAGTCAATGACTTGATGAAGAATTCAGCTGCAATAAAGCATCAGAGTTGTTAATATAAAGGGGCAGAAGTCACAATGCCCCCTGGTCACGGGAAGACGCTACCACTGGCTGGAACACTAACGAAGACCTAATGGAAGAACTTCTGTGACAGCAGCTGGGGATATTTGGGGAAAAGAAAAGGGAATTGTTTTCTCTGGACACATTTAAAGAAAAATTATACAAATATGGCAAAGGAGGATGAAAAGTCCAATTGGTTCAGACTATCAGGGAATGCAGAGTTTGTAGGTTATTTGGGGACACATGATAGGACAGCAGTACTGTGATGTGGAAGTGTCGGCTGGTGAGACCTTGTGGAGAATCTTCATTGGGAAATCAAAACTTTAAAGGGAATGTATTATCAGGAAATGGCATATTGCTGAAATCAGGTTTATATGCTATTTTCTAAATATAACCCCCCTATATACAGTTGATAACACAGGATCCACCATTCACAATAGGCGATGTCACAGCTCACCTACTCCCCACTTGTACAATGACTGATATCTCCTCTTTATGCAGAATATAACAGAGGATTCAACATTCACAATAAGTGATGTCACAGCTCACCTCCTCCTCCTATACAATGACTGATAACTCCTCTATATACAGTAGATGACACAGGATCCACCATTCACAATAGATGATAACACAGCTCACCTCCTAATGCAAATGACTGATAACACCTCTATATACAGTAGATAACACAGGCTCCACCATTCACAATAGGTGATGTCACAGCTCACCTCCTCCTCCTGTACAATGACTGATAACACCTCTATACACAGCAGATAACACAGGATCCACCATTCACAATAGGTGATGTCACAGCTCACAGCTGACCCTTTCCCAGAGCATTCTCAGGTAGATAATACAAATTGAGTCTAATGTCCATGTGAAGAGCAAGGTGTATGAGTCTAATACTAGGCCTAATGGCCAGCGTGAATTCTGCATTTTTTATATATGTTGTGAACTTGTGATGTTAAACATGACAAAATAAAATATTTAAATAAATACATTTAACGTCTTTTTATGATTTAATGAATTCAATGATTTATTCAGTAGCTCATTTTCTTATGACAAATTCCCTCCAATTTACCTTCCCATCTGGTCCTCGCACGGGTTCCCAGAGCTCCGATGGAGAATCTCCTGCACCCTTCACAGGGTGTGACTTTTGTAAATGGCTGCCGTCGATGGAATCTGTGAAGTTCCAGAGTTTTCGTCACAGAGAAGAAAGAGACCGGCGAGAAGTCTTCATTATCTGCGTGTAGTGGTGATGTATAATCAGAGAGGTGATAGTGGCGACAATTAATTAAGAAACGATAAGGTGCCGTATTTCGGCCCCACTTCTTTCTATCCGCAGTGACCTGGGTTTAATTAAATAATTGATGCTTGTAAACACCCTGAGTCACGGTGGACGGTACGTGGCTCCATGGTGCGTCTCTCTGGTACGGCGGCAGTGGCTGTTAAATTAACATTAGTCTATAATACGGTAATTGGTAAATAGTTCAAATATGTCCTGATATTTTAATAAATGTACAAACTTCAGTACTAAACCTTTCAGCATCCCCATGTCACCAATTTGTCCAGTACAATGAGGGACAATTATCACTGACTTCCATGTAACCATTCTGGCTAGACTTAATGGCGGTAGTGAGGCTCGGACTGGCCAACAGGAGAACTGGACAATACCCTGGTGGGCCCCACTCCACCTATTTGTCCAGGACAATGAGGGACAAATACCATTTGCTGCTATGTAACCATTCTTGCTAGACTTAATGGCGGTAGTGAGGCTCGGACTGGCCAACAGGAGAACTGGACAATACCCTGGTGGGCCCCACTCCACCTATTTGTCCAGGACAATGAGGGACAATTACCATTTGCTGCTATGTAACCATTCTGGCTAGACTTAATGGTGGTAGTGAGGCTCGGACTGGCCAACAGTAGTACTGGACAATACCTTGGTGGACCCCACTCCACCTATTTGTCCAGGACAATGAGGGACAATTACCATTTGCTGCTATGTAACCATTCTGGCTAGACTTAATGGTAGAAGTCAGGCACACTGGCCAACGAGAAAACTGGAGAATCCCCCGGTGGGCCCCATTCCATCAATAGTTGGCACAGTCCATTTGTTTTGCAGTGTACAGACTAGGGCAGCATATCATCATTCATTTAACAAACTACCTAGTTTATTATTTAATAGCCTAGACACATAGATAAACTCGTGAGTTAGGGTAATGTGATATTTGCGTGTAGCTGAGCAATGGGCCCACCAGATTCAGTGTTACTGGTGGGCCCTTGGCACTCCAGTCCGACACTGGTGGAAGTTGATATGTGAATATTCATGTATATAAGGAACTATGGAGTATTTCAGCTTTGTATTTTGCAGAATTATGATTTCAGCTCTGGAGTATAAAGAATGTTATTGTTCAGTTGCAGTGGATGCAATGGTTAGTGTTTTGACATAGGTCTATAATGGAAAAAAGTCCATTGACTTACTTGTAATTTTCAACACAATCAGACTGGTGGTTTCTGAGGCCACAAAATGTCCAGTAGATGAACTTTCCACATTGAACATGCTGCCAGGTCTGAGGATCCCCTTTTACAGAGCGGGAGGAGCTGAGCAGATTAATATATAACTTTGTGGGAAAAGAATCAGTATTACTTGTATTTTTCATATACACACGTAATCCTTCTAAAGAGTCCAGTCGGCGGATCTTTAAATAGGCAAAAAAGCTTAAAATAGAAAAAAATATATGTTAAACTAAATCTTTTCCTGCTAAACTAAATATTGATCTGCTCGGCTTCTCTTGCTCTGTAACTTGCTGCCTTCAGATAGAACTATTTATAAAATACTATGTGATAAATTTCCTATAAATATATAATTTATCAATTTCTGGGAAGGTTGAGTAACCAGTTATGGCTCCTAAAGCTTTACCAGACCCAATGATTGACAAATTTGCATTGCGATGTGGTAAGGAAAGTATCAGTGCCTTCAGAAGTTTAGGAATTTTGGGGTGACAACTCCAGTGGACACCATTATTGGGTCACATTGGTTGTCAGCTGGCTCAAAAATGTTGAAAAATTGTTAAAAATTATTTGTTACAGGTGAGCATCATTTTTTTCAGATTTTAGCCTGGAAGATCTTGCTGCAGAGAGAACGATTAAGGGTGTACTTAGGGCGGCAGGAGGTCATGTACGAATTAATGAGTTAAGGAGGTGAGTACATGGTCTACCTATTAAAACGCCATCGTCCGACAGTTTATGTCTTCCAGTCTCCTTGTCACATCGATGTCCTTCAGGAGGCAATGATGCTTCCCTGCCTCCCTCCTCTGATCCCAGTTGTTGCGCACTCCTGCGCCCGCTATGGGGTCACTCAACCATTTGATAACTCGTAAATGATTTTATTGGTTGCAGTTTAAAACATAAGCCAACTGAGCAATTAATTAGGACGAGAGCAGATGAAAGTGGACAATCCGTCAAAGTCTTCCTGCCCCGTATTGATCGCCCATAGGTGTAAGAACGACCCTTTAATAATCGAAGGACAATTCAATCGAATTCACCCTTCCCCCAACCTCCATATATTTTCTGTTCCCTACAGAACGTTAGATAATAACCCACCACCGGCTTCATGACTCTTGATGAAATATTAAAAAAAAAAAAATGATATGAAATGAGCTTTTAACCGTTTGTTGGCGTCTTGGTCACGGCACAATACTGTGGGGGATGGATCCACTTTTTTTTCTATATGTATGCAGATGTAATGTGTGTATTATTGCAGAGCATATCTGGCGATGTGTACACATTACCATTGATTATTGTTCTCTTCTCCCCCCTTTAATAAGGCGTTGCCATGGCGATAGAACTGTATCACACCTCAGAGTTCTGTTCAGCAATATGGAAGGAACATACATCACTCTCGTGGGAAGCTGACAGACTGAAAATTGTCCTTAAGGGGCCGCTGTCTGTGTGATTTACAGGCTTTTAATTTGTCGGTGACAGTGTAACTTTTTTCCAATCTAGACCCTCTTTACCGACAGAGTCAGAACGAAAGCCAGATCTTCTCCGGACTCCCCCCAAGCTTATTAGGCTTTGAATTTAGGGGCTTTGATTTAAAGGTCACTAAATCCAAATTGAAAGTATTTTTTTTATTTTTTATTATTATTCGATTTTCAGATTGTATCTTGCGTGCTGGAATGGTGAAGACATCTCCTTATGAATCTTTCAAGAGGTTTCAAATGATGGTTTCACGTCTCGGGACTTACTTGACCAAGTGGATAGCACATTGGATTGATATGCTCAAGTTTGTCCCAACAAAGCTCATGTTTTACCAGATCCTCAATTGTACTAAATCCTATTTTCTACTAGATCCTATTCTACCAACACCCATGTTCTACCGGACCCTGTGACCTCTCAAAGCCTCTCAAAGCCTATGTTGTGCCAGAACCTATGTTCTAGCAAAAGCCCATGTCCTACCAGAAACATATGTTCTATCAAAGTCTATAGTTTATCAGAACTTATGTTCTATTAAAGCCTATGTTCTTCCAGAACTTATTTTCTTTCAAAGCCTATGTTCTATCAAAGTCGATATTGAACCAGAACATGTGTTCTATCAAAGCCCATGTTCTACCATATCCTATGCTCTATCAAAATCTATGCTCTACTAGATCTTAAGTTCTATCAAAGTCTTTGTTCCACCAGATACTATGTTCTATAAAAGTCTATGTTCTACCAGATTATATGTTCTATCAAAGCCTATGTTGTAATAGAACCTATGTTTTATCAAAGCCCCTGTTCTTCTAGGGCCTCTTTTTAACCAGAACTTGTTTCCACAGTGTATATGTCCTATGAGAGTCTATGTTACAACAGAGCCCATAATCACCTTTATATCTGCTCTACCAGAACCTATATTTTACTACTGGACATTTTCCATGAGAGCCTATGTACATATTGCACTAGAGGCGACTGTGCAAGTTCTACCAACATGTTTGATCAGAGCCTATGTTCTACCAGTGTATCTATTCAACCAAAATCTGTTTTAAAGTGTAAACATTCTACCTTATGTCATACCAGTGTAGAAGTTCTGCCAGCGTTTATATTTTAGAAGAAGAACCTACGTTCTACCGATGCATATGTTCCACCAGAGTCTACATTTTAAAAGTGTATAGCCTAGGTCCTTCAACACTTCATTGATGGATTCTGATAGATTAGTAATGCTTTGAGGTACAACTGAGTATCATTAATAAAGAGTAAAAGTATAATAAAAAGTACCTTCTAAAAATAAAAAGTAGCATACAGTTGTAGCCAAAATTATTGACACCCCTGCAATTCTGTCAGATAATACGCAGTTTTTTCCTGAAAATGATTGCAAACACAAATTCTTTGGTATTATTATCTTCATTTAATTTGTCTTAAATGAAAAAACACAAAAAGAATTGTCCTAAAGCCAAATTGGATATAATTCCACACCAAACATAAAAAAGAGGGTGGACAAAAGTATTAGCACTGTTCGAAAAATCATGTGATGCTTCTCTAATTTGTGTAATTAACAGCACCTGTAACTTACCTGTGGCACCTAACAGGTGTTGGCAATTGTGACGTTCAGGGAGAGATAACGTCCGAGAGTGGACCCTCTGGATCGCGCATCCGGAGCCCCTGGGTCGAGCGCACCAGGTGATGACCGACCCCTGTACAGGGATCGTTAGGGGCAGGACCGCAGAGGACAGAACCGCGACTGCTGGAACCGAGAGGGGCGGCTCGAGGGACTGGAGAAGGCAAGCGGCTGGCGAGGCTTACCAAGGACCGGAACTCCGTGCAGGAGGATGGAGGACTGCGGGCAGAATGCTGGGCAAGAGCAGAACGGACACTGCAGGACGGAACAGAGACAGGGAACCGGGGAGGAACCTATAGGCAGCCAAATTACAGCAGGAATGGACACACAATAATCAGGCATCCTCCCCTTGTGGGAGACGCCTGATATATCCCTTGCTGGTGGGCGATAGGCTGGCCACTAATCGGCCACCACCCACCGCATGGTTAAACTACCCGACGGCCGTGCGCCCGCGCCCTAGTGCGCATGTGCGGGGTCGCCGCTGTTGGGAGACCAGGAAGGCGGGGCGCGCAAGAGCAGGAGGAGGAAGGAGGCGTGCGTGGACCGGAGGAGGGAGGAAGCGGCAGCGCGCGACGGAGCAGGTAAGAACTAGCCGCGGGGGGGGCCCGGAGCTAGGGGGACGGCGGCGGTTACGACCGGCGCCGTTACAGTACCCCTCTCCTTACATTTCCTCCTTCTGCGATTGGCAAAAAACTTTTTCAGAATTTGTGGGGCATTTATATTCTCCCGGGGTTCCCAGGACCTTTCCTCAGGGCCAAATTCCTTCCAATCGATAAGGAAGAAGGTTCTTCCCCTGACTCTTTTCATGGCCAAAATGTCCTTAATTTCAAAGGTGTTACCCTCCCCAATTGGCTGAGGGGAAGAGACAGGTGCAGGATGGAACCGATTGAGAATGACAGGTTTAAGGAGCGAGACACGGAAGGCGTTAGGAACCCGGAGTGAAGCCGGCAACTTCAATTTGTAAGCAGCGTCATTAATACGTCCGAGTACTTCGAATGGCCCGATGTACCGAGGGCTTAATTTGTACGAGGGGACTTTCAGACGGATGTGCTTGGTCGAAAGCCAGACTTTGTCACCTGGGTGGTATGGTGGAAGGTCCCTCCGTCTTTTGTCGGCATGCTTCTTCATGCGGGCGCTGGAGTTCATTAGGGCCTCCCTGGCCTCTTTCCAGACTTGAGAAAAGTCAGCGGCGAGAGCATCTGCCGCAGGCACCTCCGAAGACGTAGAGATGGGCAGCGGGATGCCAGGGTTCTGACCTGTAACTACAAAAAACGGTGACTTGGAGGACGACTCATTAGGATGATTGTTGTGGGCAAATTCTGCCCAGGGAAGAAGTGAGACCCAGTTGTCCTGGTGGGCGTTGGAAAAATGACGCAGGAAGGACGTCAGAACTTGATTGACTCGTTCCACTTGCCCGTTGGTCTGAGGATGGTAGGCGGAGGAGAAATCCAAAGATGTACCCATTAGCCGACAGAGGGCTCTCCAGAAACGAGAGGTAAACTGCACACCTCGATCGGACACGATCCGTTGGGGGAGGCCATGCAGCTTAAAGATTTGATGGATGAAGACCTCGGCCAACTTAGGAGCTGAAGGCAAGCCGGGTAACGGAATGAAATGGGCCATCTTGGAGAAGCGGTCTATCACGACAAGGATAGTAGTACACCCCGCAGAGGAAGGCAGGTCTGTCACAAAATCCATGGCAATTTGTCGCCAAGGCGCCTCTGGAACAGGTAGCGGGTGAAGAAGGCCAGTGGGCAGATTCCTAGGCACCTTGTTCTGCGCACAAGTGGTACAGGATGCTACAAAATCCTTCACGTCCTGGAGAAGAGTGGGCCACCAATAATAGCGGGAGAGAAGCAAGCGAGTCTTTTTAATCCCGACGTGTCCAGCAATCTTGGACGAATGTCCCCAACGTAGCACCTCCAGTCTTTTGCTGTGTGGAACGAAGGTCCGGCCGGGCGGAAGGGTAGTGAGACTCACAGGGGCCACAGTGATGATCTTCGTGGGTTCAATGACAAAGGATGGATCTTCCTCTAACTCTGGTGACTGCTGAGACCTGGAGAGAGCATCAGCCTTGGTGTTCTTATTCCCGGGACGAAAATGGAGCTGAAAGTCGAAGCGGGAAAAGTACAGCGACCACCTGGCTTGCCTATCGTTGAGTCTCTGAGCGGACTGAAGATAGGCTAGGTTTTTGTGGTCAGTGAAAATAGTGAAGGGGTGGACCGCCCCCTCGAGCAGATATCGCCATTCCTCCAGGGCCATCTTTATAGCGAGCAGCTCCCGATCCCCGATTGAGTAGTTACACTCAGCAGAGGAGAAGGATTTGGAAAAATACCCACAGGGAACCAGGTGACCAGATGATGCCCGCTGGGAGAGTACCGCCCCGGCCCCGGTGGAGGAGGCATCCACCTCTAGAATGAAGGGCCTGCTGGTTACAGGGCGATGTAATATTGGTGCAGACGCAAAGGAGCGTTTCAAAGCACGGAAGGCGTTTTCTGCTTCAGGAGACCAGGAGTTTGGTTTAGTTCCTTTTCGGGTCAGGACCGTGAGGGGCTTGGTCACGGAGGAAAAGTGAGGAATAAACTGTCTGTAGTAATTTGCGAATCCCAAGAAGCGCTGAATGGCTTTCACCCCGAGAGGACGGGGCCATTTGAGTACAGCAGAGAGCTTCTCGGGGTCCATCTCCAGGCCGGAGACAGTGAGAATGTAGCCCAAGAAGAGCAACGAGGTTTGCTCAAACAGGCATTTCTCCAAATTTGCGTAGAGCTGATTCTCCCGAAGACGTTGCAAGACCAGGCGAACACTTCTTCGATGCGAGGATAGATCGGGCGAGAAGATGAGAATGTCATCTAAGTACACCACAACACAGGAGTACAGTAAATCTCGAAAAACCTCGTTGACGAATTCCTGGAACACTGCCGGGGCATTACAGAGTCCAAACGGCATGACCAAGTATTCATAATGGCCATCACGACTATTGAAAGCCGTTTTCCACTCGTCCCCAGCTCGGATTCGGATCAAATTGTAGGCTCCTCGCAGATCCAGTTTGGTAAAGAGCAGGGCCCCCCTCAGCCGGTCAAAGAGCTCAGGGATCAGTGGGAGAGGATACCGATTTTTAACAGTGATATTGTTCAGTCCCCGATAATCGATGCATGGTCTGAGGGAACCGTCTTTCTTCCGGACAAAGAAAAAACCCGCGCCAGCAGGAGAAGAAGATTTTCGAATGAAACCCTTGGCCAGGTTTTCTTGAATGTACTCTGTCATGGCCGAGGTTTCTGCTGGAGACAGGGGATACGTTCTCCCCCTGGGGGGGTAGCTCCTGGAATCAACTCAATGGGACAGTCAAAGAAGCGGTGTGGCGGCAAGGAATCTGCTTCTTTCTTACTAAAGACGTCGGCGTACGCATGATAGGGAGCTGGGAGTCCAGAAAGGTCGACTGGCTCCTGAGGCGGGTGAGGATGGAGCACCGACAACAGACAGCTTTCTTGGCAAGAATGACCCCAGCGCAGAATTTCTCCAGAGCGCCAGTCCAGCACCGGTTCATGCAACCTGAGTCAGGGTAATCCTAGTAGAATGGCGTGGGACAAATTGGGTAGGACATAGAAAGCTATTTTCTCCCGATGAAGAGCTCCTACTTGGAATTCTACTTCAGCAGTAACCATGGTGATAAGTTCCGGAAGTGGTCTGCCATCCACAGAGGAAATCGCACGCGGGCTTTCCAAGGTAACCACTGGAATCTGGAACTTGTCCACCTCCTCCAGCCGAATAAAATTACCAGCCGCACCCGAGTCCACATACGCCTCCACAGATCTACGCTCCCGACCTAGCATAATCAAAGCAGAAATGGTAAGGGGCAGAGAGGAATTAGGGTCACCTAGGGAGGCCTCTCTTACCTGGCCTAGGTGGAGGCGTTTCCCGGCCTCACAGGACAGGTCCGCAGAAAATGATTGGCCCCACCACAATACAGACACAGGCCCTCCGTCATCCTCTCCCTGCGCCGTTGCTCAGACAATCTTACACGGTCAATCTGCATGGGCTCAGGGGCGGCACTGGTAGAGGGTGCAGAGGAACGCGGAATAGGGGCTTGATAGAGCCTAAAGGGTCTCCTCTCCCTGGTTGCTTCACGCGAACGCTCTTGGAACCGGAGATCTATGCGGGTGGCCAGGGATATGACGTCCTCTAGAGTGGTGGGAGTATCCCGACCGGCAAGCTCGTCCTTTATTTTGCTAGAAAGACCCCTCCAGAAAGCTCCCACTAGAGCCTCATTATTCCACCCAAGTTCCGAAGACAACGTCCGGAAACGGATGGCATATTGACCCACGGTGAGCGAACCCTGACGGAGGTTGAACAGAGCCTCAGTAGTAGAAGCCAACCATCCAGGCTCATCAAACATCTTGCGGAACGTATCAAGGAAGCTTTGAATACTAGAGACCATGGGATCGTCCCTCTCCCACAAAGGATTCACCCAGGCCAAAGCCTCTCCCTCCAGGTGGGACACGATAAATGCCACCTTGGCGCGGTCAGAGGGGTATTGCTGTGGTAACAGCTCAAAGTGCAGTCTTCACTGGTTCAAGAAGCCCCGACATAGCTTGGGATCCCCACTGTACCTGGGGGGCTTTCCAAGGCGTGGTGGAGGGTGAGATACAAAGTCCCGGGGTTGGATCAGGGCAGCCGCCGTGGACTGTAGGGACAGTAGGCGGTCATCGACGGACGCCATGTAGTTTAAGATGTGGGACTGGGCGTCGCGCTGCTGCGCTAGCTCCTGCTGGAGACCTGCTAACATGGGAGCGTGCCCGGGGTCGGTAGTTTGAAGGGCGGAAAGTCGGGTGTCCATGGACTTCATGAACGACATTATCCGGGTCTGGTTTTCCCGTAAAAAAAGTAATTCTTTTTGCGTAGCGGCCGCGGCTCCAGCGGGGTCCATGGCCTGATTATACTGTGACGTTCAGGGAGAGATAACGTCCGAGAGTGGACCCTCTGGATCGCGGATCCGGAGCCCCTGGGTCGAGCGCACCAGGTGATGACCGACCCCTGTACAGGGATCGTTAGGGGCAGGACCGCAGAGGACAGGACCGCGACTGCTGGAACCGAGAGGGGCGGCTCGAGGAACTGGAGAAGGCAAGCGGCTGGCGAGGCTTACCAAGGACCGGAACTCCATGCAGGAGGATGGAGGACTGCGGGCAGAATGCTGGGCAAGAACAGAAGGGACACTGCAGGACGGAACAGAGACAGGGAACCGGGGAGACAAGTGTGGTGGCACTAGGAGTAGGCAGACAGATGACGGGCAGGAAGACAGGGCAAACACCAGGGGAAGAGACAGCAAGGCTGGAAAACGTAAAGGAAGACAAACCTATAGGAACCTATAGGCGGCCAAATTACAGCAGGAATGGACACACAATAATCAGGCGTCCTCCCCTTGTGGGAGACGCCTGATATATCCCTTGCCGGTGGGCGATAGGCTGGCCACTAATCGGCTGCCGCCCACCGCAGGGTTAAACTACCCGACAGCGGCGCGCCCGCGCCCTAGTGCGCATGTGCGGGGTCGCCGCCGTTGGGAGACCAGGAAGGCGGGGCGCGCGAGAGCAGGAGGAGGAAGGAGGCGTGCGTGGACCGGAGGAGGGAGGAAGTGGCAGCGCGCGACGGAGCAGGTAAGAACTAGCCGCGGGGGGGGCCCGGAGCTAGGGGGACGGCGGCGGTTACGACCGGCGCCGTTACAGCAATAACTAAATCACACTTGCAACCAGTTGACATTGATTCAAGTTGACTCAACCTCTGTCCTGTGTCCTTGTGTGTACCACATTGAGCATGGAGAAAAGAAAGAAGACCAAATAACTGTCTGAGAACTTTTTGAAACCAAATTGTGAGGAAGCATGAGCAATCTCAAGGCTACAAGTCCATCTCCAAAGACCTGAATGTTCCTGTGTCTACCGTGCGCCGTGTCATCAAGAAGTTTAAAGCCCATGGCACTGTGGCTAACCTCCCTAGATGTGGACGGAAAAGAAAAATTGACAAGAGATTTCAACGCAAGATTGTGCGGATGTTGGATAAAGAACCTCGACTAACATCCAAACAAGTTCAAGCTGCCCTGCAGTCCGAGGGTACAACAGTGTCAACCCGTACTATCCCTCGGCGTCTGAATGAAAAGGGACTGTATGGTAGGAGACCCAGGAAGACCCCACTTCTTACCCCGAGACATAAAAAAGCCAGGCTGGAGTTTGCCAAAACTTACCTGAAAAAGCCTAAAACGTTTTGGAAGAATGTTCTCTGGTCAGATGAGATAAAAGTAGAGCTTTCTGGGCAAAGGCATCAACATAGAATTTACAGGAGAAAAAAAGAGGCATTCAAAGAAAATAACACGGTCCCTACAGTCAAACATGGCGGAGGTTCCCTGATGTTTTGGGGTTGCTTTGCTGCCTCTGGCACTGTACTGCATGACTGTGTGCATGGCATTATGAAGTCAGAAGGCTACAAACAAATTTTGCAGCATAATGTAGGGCCCAGTGTGAGAAAGCTGGGTCTCCCTCAGAGGTCATGGGTCTTCCAGCAGGACAATGACCCAAAACACACTTCAAAAAGCACTAGAAAATGGTTGGAGAGAAAGCACTGGAGACTTATAAGGTGGCCAGCAATGAGTCCAGACCTGAATCCCTTAGAACACCTGTGGAGAGATCTAAAAATTGCAGTTTGGAGAAGCCACCCTTCAAATATCAGGGACCTGGAGCAGTTTGCCAAAGAAGAATGGTCTAAAATTCCAGCAGAGCATTGTAAGAAACTCATTGATGGTTACCGGAAGCGGTTGGTCACAGTTATTTTGGCTAAAGGTTGTGCAACCAAGCATTAGGCTGAGGGCGCAAATACTTTTGTCCGGCCCATTTTTGGAGTTTTGTGTGAAATGATCAATGTTTTGCTTTTTGCTTCATTCTCGTGTGTTTTTTCATTTAAGACAATTTAAATGAAGATAATACCAAATAATTTGTGTTTGCAATCATTTTCAGGAAGAAACTGAGTATTATCTGACAATATTGCTGGGGTGTCAATACTTTTGGCCACAACTGTAGGTGTTTCATGGTATCACAGATCTAGGAGCTAAGTCCAAAAGCTTAATACATAAATGGAGACCAACACAAGCAGACAGGATCAAACTGGTTGAGTTTGAGGGTCAAGATGCAAGAATAATAGATATGAGCGACCCCGAACTGTAAAGTTAGAGGTTCATACCGGCTTCCTAGTGTACGGTGCTGAACTCCGATCATGGACTTCTCCCACAAGTCCGTTTTGGGAGAGATAGACTTTTGCAGCCCACTAGACCTTACTATGACCCATTTACAGCACCAAAATTTGGGTCCCCTTTGACATCTGTAGGGTTCAGGTTCAAGTTCGGTTAGAGTTCTGGTACCCGAACTGACCTTTGGACTAAAGTTTGCTCAAACCTGATGAACTTGAACATCCATGGGTCCGCTCATCTCTAATAATGGTCAGTTCTCTATACTCAACACTTTCAGCTAATCTCCCTCCCCCCTCTCACAGCATGGAGCGCGCATTGCCACTGTGGGAATGACTCTGCAGCTGCATCCCCCTCCTCTCCTCCCCATCCTTTATTATTTGTGATAACTGAGGAGCTTATTGAACCATTAAAGGGGAGAGATGACGAAGATGCCAGATCCCCCTACAAGATATATTATTAAAGGGATTTTCTGACTGCTCCCCCAACTGCAGTTTGCTTTAAAGAAAATCAAGTTGTCCTTTAATCACCCTCCCCGGATCCAGTGATGTCTCCTTGCAACCTGCATGTCGACAGCGCAAGAGTAAATCAGTGAGCACAGTGTACTGTTCCAAAGACATACTGATAGGGAATTTAGATTGTGAGCCCCATCAGGGACAGTGATGAAAATGTGTGCAAACTGTAAAGCGCTGCGGAATATGTTAGCGCTATACAAAAATAAAGATTATTATATTATTATTACTGTTGTGAATTCGCTTTCTGGCCTCCCTCTGGTTATTACAGAAGGTAGTGGAGCTGGTCAGATTGACAGAGGGGTTGCGAGTTCTCTTTCTGGGCTCCCTCTGGTGGTTACTGGAGGTAATGGAGCTGATCTGATTAACAGAGGCTTGCCACTTGATAATGAGGACGACGATTGGAGAGCTGGGGTTTCAGATTGGGATTTAAGACAGCCGACTCCCTCTATCCCTGCTGGTGATTTTCTTCTTGCCTCCTGAGGTCTGATGTTTCCAGCTCAGTCCCTGCATGTTCAGCTAAGTGTTCATTTGCTATTCTGTTTGCATTTGATCTGGTTTTGTCTATCTCAGTTTTGTGTGTGTGAGCCAGCTCCGGCTGGGGCTGTGCTGAATCACCATCCTTATGTTACTGCTTGTGCCAGTTTGTTTTTGTCCCTTATTAGATTGGCCTCTTTTTGCTCTGCTTTCAGAATATACCAGAGTGCTGATATAGTGGGTGAAGTCGTGCGACTTCAGTGTTTTTTGCATCAGACGTGTTGGACTTTTTTGCAGGGTTTTTTGCGTGATTGCAGACAGCGTCTTTCCTTTCCTGTCCTGCCTAGTCAGTGTGGGCCCCATCATTTGCTCAGTCTATTTTCCTGCCTGTGTTTGTGTTTTCATCTTGTCTCACCAACAATATATGTTTGGGGGCTATCTATTCCTTTGGGGTCTGCTGTGGGGCAGTTTAGATTTCCCTTTTCTGGCTTTAGGCTTCGTTAGCTCTCCGGCTGTACCGAGGCGTCTAGGATCATTGTAGGTACGCTCCACGGCTACTGCTAGTTATGTGGTTAGGATCAGGGGTCTGCAATCCGCTTAGTTACCAAGCTCTCTAGTTTTCTGTGGCTTAGCTTGGGCTTGCTCTCCTCCTCGGTGACCCAATCATAACAGAATCACCAGCCTAACTGTAGACTCTAGGGTACTCTAAAGTAGGAAAAAAATTTTAAAAAAAAAGTGTCAGAATTTTTTTTTTCTTGTATAGTTTTTCCTCTTTTTCTGGGGCTGCAGGAGGAGATTTTTTTTTTCTTTTTCTAAATGGAGACTAAGCAATTGTCTCATCGTGTTGAGCAGCTCGCTGTTGAAGTGCGGGGAATTTCTGCCTATCTCGCTCAATCATCTGCTGTTGAACCAAAAATCCCTACTCCTGATGTGTTTTCTTTGGATCGGTCCAAATTTTTGAATTTTAAGAATAATTGTAAACTATTTTTTGCTTTGAAACCTAACTCATCGGGGAGCTCTGTGCAGTAGGTTAAAATTGTCATCTCCCTGCTGCGCGGCGATCCCCAGGATTGGGCCTTTTCTTTGACCCCCGGAGATCCTATTCTGGCTAATGTGGATGCATTTTTTCAAGCCTTGGGGTTGTTGTATGATGAACCTAATGCTATTGATCAAGCTGAGAAAACCTTATTGGCATTGAACCAGGGTCAGGATTCTGCAGAGTTATTGTTAGCGTGCCCGTTTGGCGAGGCAAGACTCCAGGAGTGGACCCTCTGGACCGTGGCACTGAGGAGCCCCCGGGAGAGCAGCCAGGTGAAACCGACCCCTATATAGGGACCGTTAGGAGCAGGCCCAGGGGTTCGGATGACACGGCAGCCGGTACCAAGAGGGGCGGCTCGGAGAGACTGGAGTAGGACGACTGGAAGCAGGTACGGACAGCAGGACAGAGCATGGACACAGGACCGGAGTAGGACAACTGGATGCAGGTACGGACAGCAGGACGGAGCAAGGACACAGGACCGGAGTAGGACAAATGGAAGCAGGTACGGATAGCAGGACGGAGCAAGGACACAGGACTGGAGTAGGACACCTGGAAGCAGGTACAGACAGCAGGACGGAGCAAGGACACAGGACCGGAGTAGGACAACTGGAAGCAGGTACGGACTGCAGGATGGAGCAAGGACACAGGACCGGAGTAGGACAACTGGAAGCAGGTACGGACAGCAGGACGGAGCAAGGACACAGGACCGGAGTAGGACAACTGGAAGCAGGTATGGACAGCAGGACGGAGCAAGGACACAGGACCGGAGTAGGACAACTGGAAGCAGGTACGGACAGCAGGACAGAGCAAGGACACAGGACCGGAGTAGGACAACTGGAAGCAGGTACGGACAGCAGGACGGAGCAAGGACACAGGACCGGAGTAGGACAACTGGAAGCAGGTACGGACAGCAGGATGGAGCAAGGACACAGGACCGGAGTAGGACAACTGGAAGAAATAAGAACAAGAGAAAAAGAGGGACCACATGGTAAAATGCACACCACCAATATGTATATCTGCAAGGCAAAAGCTTTATTAACCACAATGTCGATTAAAAACATGTAAAAACAGGAAAAAAGATCCATCCAAATGTACCCTCATAATTACAACTAGAGTTGAGCGACTTTTGGTTTTTTAGGGTCGAGTTTCGTTTCGTGAAACCCGACTTTTCCAAAAGTCGGGTCGAGCAAGATCGGCCGATTATAGGGAAAAGTCGGGGTCGTCCCAAAACACGAAACCCAATGTAAGTCAATGGGGAATAAAAGTCGGCAGTGAGAGGTGGACAGGAAACACACCTACATTGCCCATTTGAATGCCAAAAGCATCAATTCTTCTTACTTAAGCTTGTCAACCTTAATTAACTTCATAATACAAGTTACGCACTGAAAAATGGGGGTTATTTGGCTAAAGTTGTGGGGGGGGAGGGCTGGCTGCAGGTTTTCATGTGCCCTGGGCGAAAGAGCGCCCCTTTAACACATACCACAACTCATGATGCTCCGATACGGCAGAGAAATAGCGGTATAGTACAATGAAAAATACTTCTCTTTTTACATCTCATGACGAGGCCCATCTATTTCTCCATACAGAATCATTGGTCCCATATAATGTTTGAAACAGTATATGATGAGCTCCACATAATGCTACAGTATATGTTGGTCCTCATGGATGAAGCTCCACTGTCTTATGGGCCCAAATAATGCTCCAAACATAATGGGCCCCATTTCTAATGCTCTAGTGTATAATGGGCCCTGTAAATGCTGCTCCAGTGTCTGATGTCCTCCTTTGGAATGTTCCAGTGTATGGTGGGCCCCATCTATCATTCTCCAGAGTATAGTGCTCCCCAAAAATTGCTGTCCCAACATTGAAAACAATCAAATAAGTCTCCTCGCTAGGGAATCCCTGTACTAGTCTGGACTCCTCGTTGTCCCCATCTTCCATCTCACTGCACAGTGTTTCAACCTTGCAAGTGCTGTGATCCTGAGCAAGCAGGGGGGGCCCACTCGTTGGCGACGGCACTGGCACAGGGCCCCTGAGTTTCATCAGGGTCAGATTCAGGCCGGGTAGCGTGCGAGGGGAATGTAGTGGTCTGGGTCAATGTACCAGCAGATTCATTGAGTAGTGGCTGGGCATCAGTGCACTTGTGTCGCCCCCAGGAGTACGGTCGCCACAGTGGCATTACCTTCTTCCTAGGGAGTGTGATATCATGCTTGGGAGCAACAAAGGATCTCTCTAGCAGGTTAACTGATTGGGCGGCGTTATTCCCACGAGTCACGACCCTCCAAACAGCGTTCATGAAGGCAAAGTGTTTGTTTTACGTGGGCAGTATGGTTGCAAAGCTGAACCTTAAAGGAATGTCCAGAAGGGCACCACCAGGAGTGGAGCCTATGGTTAAATTCGACTCCACCTGGGAAACCTCAACCATGCCAGCTACAGAAAAGATGCACACATTGCAAGCTTAATTCCGTTAACGAACGAGACTCCGTCATGCCCCGCGGTCCGAGTCTGGCTTACTAGAGGGACACGTGAGGCTCTGGCACATGAGATTGGCCAATAACTGGTGTGTCATGCCCTTACATGTCCGTGGCTGCATGTGCGCTACACTGAAAACGCCAGCGTTTGTCGCTTACAGGTGCAGATAACCCGCTGAACAACGTTAGTGATGGGGATCTGTGATTACAATTATTACCCGCGAACGATGATTTCCCAGTAAATGCAGGTCAACCACAGTTCCGGAATTAGGCCTAACCGTCATTCCTGAAAAAATGAAAAACTTACGTGTGCAAACCACAGGTGCTGCAGCTTGCTTAACAGCTCGCCAGCCGTTCTCACGCCCAGTATGGATTACACGTGATTGCACAAAGGTTAGAAAGGGTACCGTATCCCCGGATAACATGTATGGATAGCGTACACATTCAAAATATATGTCTATACATCAGAAGGCAGGCACAGAAGGTGCTAGGCCCAGTATGGATTGCACGTGATTGCACAAAGGTTAGAAAGGGTACCGTATCCCCGGATAACATGTATGGGTAGCGTACACATTCAAAATATATGTCTATACATCAGGAGGCAGGCTCAGACGGTGTTAGGCCCAGTATGGATTGCACGTGATTGCACAAAGGTTAGAAAGGGTACCGTATCCCCGGATAACATGTATGGATAGCGTACACATTCAAAATATATGTCTATACATCAGGAGGCAGGCTCAGACGGTGTCAGGAACAGTGTGGGTTTGACGGCCCAGACTACACAGCGGAGGAGCAGGGAGAGGTATAGATTGCAAATGCTGGGGCCCTGCCCAAGCAAGGGGGGCCCATTCGTGGGCGTCGGTACTGGCACTGGGCCCCTCATAGTACTGCGGTGTGTCTGACGGCGGGTGTGCACCACCACCGTCAGAGACACTTGATTGCACTATGAGGGACCCTGTGCCAGTGCCCGCGCCCAAGAGTCAGCCTACCCACCTGTCCAGGGCAACGGCACTCGCACAGTGTCGTGCGCTAGGTGGTGACCCCGGCCATGGGGGGGAGGCAGCACAGTTGGGGAGTTTTAAAAAGTGGCATATGTTGATGTTGGACATTCAGCTGATGCAAAAGGTGAAATAGGTCAAGTCCCAGGAAGAGGTGGACCAAAGCAAGCCATTTTTCTGTCACCCTATGTGTCATCAGGGGAAGGTGGGACAAAATCCTTGGAAACCCATGCGTGGTTCATTTTAATGAAGGTTAGATCATCCACATTTTGGGTTGACAGACGGGTCCTCTTTTCTGTCAGGATTGATCCAGCTGCACTGAAGACTCTTTCCGATAGCACACTTGCAGCTGGGCAAGCGAGCTCCTGTAAGGCATATTGTGCCAATTCATGCCAGGTGTCCAGTTTAGCGGCCCAATAGTCAAAGGGGAATGACCTGTGTGGTAGAACATCGATATGGGAGGAAAAGTAGTTTGTAACCATAGTTGACAACTGCTGTCTCCTGTCACTTTCCATCGATGCAATATTACCAGTTGTGTGAGCGGTACTTGAAAAATCAGTCCACAACATTGTCATGAAACCCCTGTCTCCAACACCACTTCTGCTGTGTGCACCACGAACACCTCTGCCAAGCTGCCCCCGGCCCGTACGGCTCGTGTGAGAACCATCACCACTGCTGTGTGCTGGGAATGCCTCAAGCAACCGATTTACCAGAGTTGCTTGTTTATTAGCCAATATTAGGTCAAGGTTGTCCTGTGGCATGATGTTTTGTAATTTGCCTTTATAGCATGGATCCAGGATACTGGCCAACCAGTAGTCGTCATCGTTCATCATTTTGGCAATGCGGGGGTCCCTTTTTAGGATCTGCAAGGCATAATCTGACATGTGGGCCAATGTTCCCGGTGTCAATGATGCACTGCGAGTGCTGGGTGGAGGAGCACTTTCTGGAAAATCCACATTCCTCCAGTCACGCACAAACCCTGTACCAGACCTTGGCATGCCAACATTTTTACTTGCCCCATGAGATGCATCCTCCTCCCCTAAGTAATCATCCCCATCATCCTCCTCCTCCTCCTCCTCTTCTTCCTCCACCTCGTCCAGGAGAGGTCCCTGAGCAGACAATGGCTGAATGTCATCAAGGATTCCCTCCTCCTCTTCCTCCTCATCAACATTGGCTGCAGAAGCCTGCTCCTTAAGGTGCGTCAAAGTTTGCATGAGCAGACGCATAAGTGGGATGCTCATGCTTAGGATGGCGTCGTCTGCGCTTACCAGCCGTGTGCATTCCTCAAAACACTGAAGGACTTTACAGAGGTCTTTCAGCTTCGACCACTGCACACCTGTCAACTCCATGTCTGCTCTCAAAGTGCCTGGCCGTGTATCCTCCCACAAATGCATTATGGCCTGCCTCTGCTCGCACAGCCGCTCCACCATGTGCAGGGTGGAGTTCCACCTTGTTGCAATGTCGATAATGAGGCGGTGGTTGGGAAGGTGGAGCAATCGCTGCAGCTTCTGCATACAAACGGAGTGTACAGGCGACCGGCGGATGTGCGCGCACAGTCTTCGCACTTTCTGGAGCAGGGCTGTTAACTCCGGATAATTTTTGAGGAAGCACTGCACCACCAGGTTCAAGGTGTGAGCCAAGCAAGGTATGTGGCTGAGTTTAGAAAGGGCTATGGCTGCCACAAAATTACGGCCGTTATCACTAACTACCTTGCCTGCCTCAAGATGTACACTGCCCAGCCATGACTCAGTTTGTCGCTTCAAGTACTCGGCCAGCACCTCGGCGGTGTGTCTGTCGCCCAAACACATCATCTGCAACACAGCCTGCTGACGCTTTCCACTAGCTGCTCGATAGGGGGACACATCGTGTGCAACAGTGGCAGCTGCAGATGGAGTGCTCGTACAACTGCGCTCTGTGGACGAGCTTTCGCTTCTGGAGGAGGAGGAGGAGGAGGGTCGAACGCCTACAGCCAACTGTTTCCTATACCGTGGGCTAGGCAGCACTGTCCCACCACCGCTGTCCCCTGTGGACCCTGCATCCACCACATTAACCCAGTGCGCAGTGATGGACACGTAACGGCCCTGGCCATGCCGACTGGACCATGCATCAGTTGTGAGGTGCACCTTTCCGCTCACTGACTGCTTGAGTGCATGGACAATGCGGTCTTTCACATGATGGTGGAGGGCTGGGATGGCTTTGCGAGAGAAGAAGTGGCGACTGGGTAGGTCATAGCGTGGTACTGCATAGGCCATGAGTTCGCGGAAAGCTGCGCTTTCCACCAACCGAAAGGGCATCATCTCAAACGAGATTAGTTTGGCAATGTGGAAGTTCAAACCCAGTGTACGCGGATGAGAGACTGAGTACTTTCTTGACCTACTCATAGTGTCTGGGAGGGTGAGCTGGACTTGAGAGCTGCATATGGTGGAAGTAGCGGTGGACAGGGCGGACTGAGAGAGGGTTGATGATGGTGATGGAGTTGGTGTTCTTTCTGATGGCCTAGAATCAGTCTTTCGTTGATATAACAGTGGGATTCCCTGACTGCTGTGGCCTTGCAACGACACCTCAACATTTGCTGCTGTGCTAACCGGTGGGCTTACAGTGGGGGAAACAATGTAGCGTTGCTGACTACCTTCGTTGTGATCAGTTGCACATGAGGTTTGGTGTTGTGTCCACGCTTGCAAGTGCATGGTGGTTAAATGTCTAAGCATGCAACTGGTATTCAAATTTTTCAGATTTTTCCCTCGGCTAAAGGTCTTTGCGCACTTCTTACAGATAACCTTGGCCTGATCATGAGGATTTTGTTCAAAAAAGTGCCACACTGCACTCTTCCTACTTTGGCAGACATTTTGCGGCCTAGCACGCTGTGATCTTTTGACACTCTGGACAAGCTGTCCAGCAACTCTTTTGATTTTTGGAACCTGTCTTTGGAGTGCTCCAGGCCTGCCAGATAACAGCTGATGCGATGTCGATGTCTGCTGTGGATGCTCCTCATCTGAGCTATTGGAAGCAGCACCCTCTTCCCCCAATGGATGCCAATCTGGGTCAACAACTGGGTCATCCATCACCTCCTCTTCTATGTCATGTGCACCTTCCTCTGTGTCACCGTGTATGGTGGTATAGTGTGCGGGAAGGGGCACCTGAGTCTCATCAGGGTCAGAATCTGGCTCTGTACACTGCGAGGACAATGTAGTGCTCTGAGTGAATGTACCAGCAGAATCATCCATCAGCGGCTGTGCATCAGTGCACTCCATGTCAGATTCATCTTGGCCTGGGTAATTCACCATTTCACTTGATAATCCAGGCATGGTATGTGAAAACAGCTCCATGGAGTAATCAGTAGTATGGCCTGCGTCATCCTTCAATCTTGGTTGGGGTGAAGGACACAAGGAAAGGTGTGGTTCATGAACATGAGCCTCCAATGACGACTCAGTGCTTTTACTTTTTACAACTGAAGAAGAGGAGGCGATAGAGCTGGAGGCTGAGTCAGCAATGTAAGACAAAACTTTTTCCTGATGCTCTGGCTTTAAAAGCGGTTTGCCAACTCCTAGAAAACTAAGTCTTCGAAGCCTTATGGAGCCAGACGATGACGCAGGCTCAACACCTCCTGCATTCGGTCCTATTTTGCTCTTGCCACTACCATCAGATCCACCACCAACACCATCATTACCAGCTGCCAAACCCCGCCCAATTCCACGGCCTCTTCCACCAGACTTCCTCATTTTTTGTAGAAATGTAGACAAAATCCAACAAACTATATAGTAATGTAAAACAAGGTACAAGGTGTCTATAGGACAGGGGAGATTTTGAATTTCTGCAGACACTTGTGGACACTGGACACTTTTGGATTGTGTGAGGCCCACTGATATCTGAGCGCTATGTCACAGGCTCGATGGCACAGCTGTGACAAAAGTGACTAGAGGATAAGTGAGATTTTGAATTTCTGCAGACACTTGTGGACACTGGACACTTTTGGATTGTGTGAGGCCCACTGATATCTGAGCGCTATGTCACAGGCTCGATGGCACAGCTGTGACAAAAGTGACGAGAGGATAAGGGAGATTTTGAATTTCTGCAGACACTTGTGGACACTGGACACTTTTGGATTGTGTGAGGCCCACTGATATCTGAGCGCTATGTCACAGGCTCGATGGCACAGCTGTGACAAAAGTGACGAGAGGATAAGGGAGATTGGATTGCTTTTAAAAAAGCAGTTTGCAGAGCAGTGGGTAAACAGCAATGCAGCGGTCAGGAAGCCTTAGAAGGCAGCCCAACAACCAACACCACTGATACACCACTATATAGCCTCCCCTTGAACTGCACACACAGTGACTGGTGTGTTGTACAGGCACAATCGCTAGCAGCAGAAGCAGTTTTTTTTTCATCTTCCCTGCCTATCGCTCTCCCTACAGAATCAGCAGCAACCTCTCCCTATGCTAAGATCGGCAGAAGTAAGATGGCGGTCGGCGTGCACGCCCTTTTATACCCCCTGTGACGCCCACCAAAGCAAGCCAATCACTTGCATGCCCTTCTGAAAGATGGTGGTGACCCGTGCCTATGTCATCACGTTGCCCACAGTGTCCGTAGATCCTGATTGGCTGAAAAAGAGCGCAAAACAAACTTTTGAAATGCGACTTTGGCGCCTAAGTCGCCGACCTCATGGCCGACCTCATCCTAGGGTCGGGTTTCGTTTCATGAAACCCGACTTTGCCAAAAGTCGGCGACTTTTGAAATTTTTCGACCCGTTTCGCTCAACTCTAATTACAACAATTAGATAAAGTCTCATACATCTCCATATAAATATATGAATGAATGAATAGATGGGGGAGGCTATCCACTCTCAGATATGTGCATATTAATCTATAAACATGTATAATCACAATCTGCTACCCCATATGTCATACATTATAAATCATCCCCATAGAGACTCAAAGATAGAAATATCCCCCATAAAGGATATCACATATATATATGAGTCACCCCTCACACCCAGGGCAGCGGGGTACCCGGTACCGGGCCGGTGTCAGGGGGAATGTGTCACAGCAGCAGTGACCCGGTCCGTGGCCCTGGGCGCCCAATATCAATGGCGGTGATGTTAATGGTGTTAAAGTTTTTTTGAATAGTTTGTGACGCCACCCGTGGTGTTTGGCAAGGGAGATGGTAAGCCAACGCTGCATGCAGATCCGCTGGAACTGATGGTGTGGTGCAGCAAAGATGGTATAGCTCCCCACAGATGGAGCTTTAGTCCCAGGGCAGTGTAGGTGCAATGGATGAAGAGAGGCACAGAATGGTATAGATGCTGGTAACCAGATGTAGCGGCGCTGAAGGTGTTAGCGGCGAATGAATGGAGGACAAAAGGGCTTGTAATTTCAACTAGAGTTGAGCGAAACGGGTCGAAAAATTTCAAAAGTCGCCGACTTTTGGCAAAGTCGGGTTTCATGAAACGAAACCCGACCCTAGGATGAGGTCGGCCACGAGGTCGGCGACTTACGCGCCAAAGTCGCGTTTCAAAAGTTTGTTTTGCGCTCTTTTTCAGCCAATCAGGATCCACGGACACTGTGGGCAACGTGATGACATAGGCACGGGTCACCACCATCTTTCAGAAGGGCATGCAAGTGATTGGCTTGCTTTGGTGGGCGTCACAGGGGGTATAAAAGGGTGTGCACGCCGACCGCCATCTTACTTCTGCCGATCTTAGCATAGGGAGAGGTTGCTGCTGATTCTGTAGGGAGAGCGTTAGGCAGGGAAGAAGAAAAAAAAACTGCTTCTGCTGCTAGCGATTGTGCCTGTACAACACACCAGTCACTGTGTGTGCAGTGCAAGGGGAGGCTATATAGTGGTGTATCAGTGGTGTTGGTTGTTGGGCTGCCTTCTAAGGCTTCCTGACCGCTGCATTGCTGTTTACCCACTGCTCTGCAAACTGCTTTTTTAAAAGCAATCCAATCTCCCTTATCCTCTCGTCACTTTTGTCACAGCTGTGCCATCGAGCCTGTGACATAGCGCTCAGATATCAGTGGGCCTCACACAAACCAAAAGTGTCCAGTGTCCACAAGTGTCTGCAGAAATTCAAAATCTCACTTATCCTCTAGTCACTTTTGTCACAGCTGTGCCATCGAGCCTGTGACATAGCGCTCAGATATCAGTGGGCCTCACACAATCCAAAAGTGTCCAGTGTCCACAAGTGTCTGCAGAAATTCAAAATCTCCCTTATCCTCTCGTCACTTTTGTCACAGCTGTGCCATCGAGCCTGTGACATAGCGCTCAGATATCAGTGGGCCTCACACAAACCAAAAGTGTCCAGTGTCCACAAGTGTCTGCAGAAATTCAAAATCTCCCTTATCCTCTCGTCACTTTTGTCACAGCTGTGCCATCTAGCCTGTGACATAGCGCTCAGATATCAGTGGGCCTCACACAATCCAAAAGTGTCCAGTGTCCACAAGTGTCTGCAGAAATTCAAAATCTCCCTTATCCTCTCGTCACTTTTGTCACAGCTGTGCCATCGAGCCTGTGACATAGCGCTCAGATATCAGTGGGCCTCACACAAACCAAAAGTGTCCAGTGTCCACAAGTGTCTGCAGAAATTCAAAATCTCACTTATCCTCTAGTCACTTTTGTCACAGCTGTGCCATCGAGCCTGTGACATAGCGCTCAGATATCAGTGGGCCTCACACAATCCAAAAGTGTCCAGTGTCCACAAGTGTCTGCAGAAATTCAAAATCTCACTTATCCTCTAGTCACTTTTGTCACAGCTGTGTCATCGAGCCTGTGACATAGCGCTCAGATATCAGTGGGCCTCACACAATCCAAAAGTGTCCAGTGTCCACAAGTGTCTGCAGAAATTCAAAATCTCCCTTATCCTCTCGTCACTTTTGTCACAGCTGTGCCATCGAGCCTGTGACATAGCGCTCAGATATCAGTGGGCCTCACACAAACCAAAAGTGTCCAGTGTCCACAAGTGTCTGCAGAAATTCAAAATCTCCCTTATCCTCTCGTCACTTTTGTCACAGCTGTGCCATCTAGCCTGTGACATAGCGCTCAGATATCAGTGGGCCTCACACAATCCAAAAGTGTCCAGTGTCCACAAGTGTCTGCAGAAATTCAAAATCTCCCTTATCCTCTAGTCACTTTTGTCACAGCTGTGCCATCGAGCCTGTGACATAGCGCTCAGATATCAGTGGGCCTCACACAATCCAAAAGTGTCCAGTGTCCACAAGTGTCTGCAGAAATTCAAAATCTCCCTTATCCGCTAGTCACTTTTGTCACAGCTGTGCCATCGAGCCTGTGACATAGCGCTCAGATATCAGTGGGCCTCACACAATCCAAAACTGTCCAGTGTCCACAAGTGTCTGCAGAAATTCAAAATCTCACTTATCCTCTAGTCACTTTTGTCACAGCTGTGCCATCGAGCCTGTGACATAGCGCTCAGATATCAGTGGGCCTCACACAATCCAAAAGTGTCCAGTGTCCACAAGTGTCTGCGGAAATTCAAAATCTCCCTTATCCTCTCGTCACTTTTGTCACAGCTGTGCCATTGAGCCTGTGACATAGCGCTCAGATATCATTGGGCCTCACACAATCCAAAAGTGTCCAGTGTCCACAAGTCTCTGTAGAAATTCAAAATCTCCCTTATCCTCTAGTCACTTTTGTCACAGCTGTGCCATCGAGCCTGTGACATAGCGCTCAGATATCAGTGGGCCTCACACAATCCAAAAGTGTCCAGTGTCCACAAGTGTCTGCAGAAATTCAAAATCTCACTTATCCTCTAGTCACTTTTTCACAGCTGTGCCATCGAGCCTGTGACAGAGCGCTCAGATATCAGTGGGCCTCACACAATCCAAAAGTGTCCAGTGTCCACAAGTGTCTGCAGAAATTCAAAATCTCCCTTATCCTCTTGTCACTTTTGTCACAGCTGTGCCATCGAGCCTGTGACATAGCGCTCAGATATCAGTGGGCCTCACACAATCCAAAAGTGTCCAGTGTCCACAAGTGTCTGCAGAAATTCAAAATCTCCCTTATCCTCTAGTCACTTTTGTCACAGCTGTGCCATCGAGCCTGTGACATAGCGCTCAGATATCAGTGGGCCTCACACAATCCAAAAGTGTCCAGTGTCCACAAGTGTCTGCAGAAATTCAAAATCTCACTTATCCTCTAGTCACTTTTGTCACAGCTGTGCCATCGAGCCTGTGACATAGCGCTCAGATATCAGTGGGCCTCACACAATCCAAAAGTGTCCAGTGTCCACAAGTGTCTGCAGAAATTCAAAATCTCACTTATCCTCTAGTCACTTTTGTCACAGCTGTGCCATCGAGCCTGTGACATAGCGCTCAGATATCAGTGGGCCTCACACAATCCAAAAGTGTCCAGTGTCCACAAGTGTATGCAGAAATTCAAAATCTCCCTTATCCTATCGTCACTTTTGTCACAGCTGTGCCATCGAGCCTGTGACATAGCGCTCAGATATCAGTGGGCCTCACACAATCCAAAAGTGTCCAGTGTCCACAAGTGTCTGCAGAAATTCAAAATCTCCCTTATCCTCTAGTCACTTTTGTCACAGCTGTGCCATCGAGCCTGTGACATAGCGCTCAGATATCAGTGGGCCTCACACAATCCAAAAGTGTCCAGTGTCCACAAGTGTCTGCAGAAATTCAAAATCTCACTTATCCTCTAGTCACTTTTGTCACAGCTGTGCCATCGAGCCTGTGACAGAGCGCTCAGATATCAGTGGGCCTCACACAATCCAAAAGTGTCCAGTGTCCACAAGTGTCTGCAGAAATTCAAAATCTCCCTTATCCTCTTGTCACTTTTGTCACAGCTGTGCCATCAAGCCTGTGACATAGCGCTCAGATATCAGTGGGCCTCACACAATCCAAAAGTGTCCAGTGTCCACAAGTGTCTGCAGAAATTCAAAATCTCCCTTATCCTCTAGTCACTTTTGTCACAGCTGTGCCATCGAGCCTGTGACATAGCGCTCAGATATCAGTGGGCCTCACACAATCCAAAAGTGTCCCGTGTCCACAAGTGTCTGCAGAAATTCAAAATCTCCCTTATCCTCTAGTCACTTTTGTCACAGCTGTGCCATCGAGCCTGTGACATAGCGCTCAGATATCAGTGGGCCTCACACAATCCAAAAGTGTCCAGTGTCCACAAGTGTCTGCAGAAATTCAAAATCTCACTTATCCTCTAGTCACTTTTGTCACAGCTGTGCCATCGAGCCTGTGACATAGCGCTCAGATATCAGTGGGCCTCACACAATCCAAAAGTGTCCAGTGTCCACAAGTGTCTGCAGAAATTCAAAATCTCACTTATCCTCTAGTCACTTTTGTCACAGCTGTGCCATCGAGCCTGTGACATAGCGCTCAGATATCAGTGGGCCTCACACAATCCAAAAGTGTCCAGTGTCCACAAGTGTATGCAGAAATTCAAAATCTCCCTTATCCTATCGTCACTTTTGTCACAGCTGTGCCATCGAGCCTGTGACATAGCGCTCAGATATCAGTGGGCCTCACACAATCCAAAAGTGTCCAGTGTCCACAAGTGTCTGCAGAAATTCAAAATCTCCCTTATCCTCTCGTCACTTTTGTCACAGCTGTGCCATCGAGCCTGTGACATAGCGCTCAGATATCAGTGGGCCTCACACAATCCAAAAGTGTCCAGTGTCCACAAGTGTCTGCAGAAATTCAAAATCTCACTTATCCTCTCGTCACTTTTGTCACAGCTGTGCCATCGAGCCTGTGACAGAGCGCTCAGATATCAGTGGGCCTCACACAATCCAAAAGTGTCCAGTGTCCACAAGTGTCTGCAGAAATTCAAAATCTCACTTATCCTCTAGTCACTTTTGTCACAGCTGTGCCATCGAGCCTGTGACATAGCGCTCAGATATCAGTGGGCCTCACACAATCCAAAAGTGTCCAGTGTCCACTAGTGTGTGCAGAAATTCAAAATCTCCCCTGTCCTATAGACACCTTGTATCTTGTTTTACATTACTATATAGTTTGTTGGATTTTGTCTACATTTCTACAAAAAATTAGGAAGTCTGGTGGAAGAGGCCATGGAATTGGGCGGGGGTTGGCAGCTGGTAATGATGGTGTTGGTGGATCTGATGGTAGTGGCAAGAGCAAAATAGGACCGAATGCAGGAGGTGTTGAGCCTGCGTCATCGTCTGGCTCCATAAGGCTTCGAAGGCTTAGTTTTCTAGGAGTTGGCAAACCGCTTTTAAAGCCAGAGCATCAGGAAAAAGTTTTGTCTTACACTGCTGACTCAGCCTCCAGCTCTATCGCCTCCTCTTCTTCAGTTATAAAAAGTAAAAGCACTGAGTCGTCATTGGAGGCTCATGTTCATGAACCACACCTTTCCTTGTGTCCTTCACCCCAACCAAGATTGAAGGATGACGCAGGCCATACTACTGATTACTCCATGGAGCTGTTTTCACATACCATGCCTGGATTATCAAGTGAAGTGGTGAATTACCCAGGCCAAGATGAATCTGACATGGAGTGCACTGATGCACAGCCGCTGATGGATGATTCTGCTGGTACATTCACTCAGAGCACTACATTGTCCTCGCAGTGTACAGAGCCAGATTCTGACCCTGATGAGAATCAGGTGCCCCTTCCCGCACACTATACCACCATACACGGTGACACAGAGGAAGGTGCACATGACATTGAAGAGGAGGTGATGGATGACCCAGTTGTTGACCCAGATTGGCATCCATTTGGGGAAGAGGGTGCTGCTTCCAATAGCTCAGATGAGGAGCATCCACAGCAGACATCGACATCGCATCAGCTGTTATCTGGCAGGCCTGGAGCACTCCAAAGACAGGTTCCAAAAATCAAAAGAGTTGCTGGACAGCTTGTCCAGAGTGTCAAAAGATCACAGCGTGCTAGGCCGCAAAATGTCTGCCAAAGTAGGAAGAGTGCAGTGTGGCACTTTTTTGAACAAAATCCTCATGATCAGGCCAAGGTTATCTGTAAGAAGTACGCAAAGACCTTTAGCCGAGGGAAAAATCTGAAAAATTTGAATACCAGTTGCATGCTAAGACATTTAACCACCATGCACTTGCAAGCGTGGACACAACACGAACCTCATGTGCAACTGATCACAACGAAGGTAGTCAGCAACGCTACATTGTTTCCCCCACTGTAAGCCCACCGGTTAGCACAGCAGCAAATGTTGAGGTGTCGTTGCAAGGCCACAGCAGTCAGGGAATCCCACTGTTATATCAACGAAAGACTGATTCTAGGCCATCAGAAAGAACACCAACTCCATCACCATCATCAACCCTCTCTCAGTCCGCCCTGTCCACCGCTTCTTCCACCATATGCAGCTCTCAAGTCCAGCTCACCCTCCCAGACACTATGAGTAGGTCAAGAAAGTACTCAGTCTCTCATCTGCGTACACTGGGTTTGAACGCCCACATTGCCAAACTAATCTCGTTTGAGATGATGCCCTTTCGGTTGGTGGAAAGCGCAGCTTTCCGCGAACTCATGGCCTATGCAGTACCACGCTATTACCTACCCAGTCGCCACTTCTTCTCTCACAAAGCCATCCCAGCCCTCCACCATCATGTGAAAAACCGCATTGTCCATGCACTCAAGCAGTCAGTGAGCGGAAAGGTGCACCTCACAACTGATGCATGGTCCAGTCGGCATGGCCAGGGCCGTTACGTGTCCATCACTGCGCACTGGGTTAATGTGGTGGATGCAGGGTCCACAGGGGACAGCGGTGGTGGGACAGTGCTGCCTAGCCCACGGTATAGGAAACAGTTGGCTGTAGGCGTTCGACCCTCCTCCTCCTCCTCCTCCAGAAGCGAAAGCTCGTCCACAGAGCGCAGTTGTACGAGCACTCCATCTGCAGCTGCCACTGTTGCACATGAGGTGTCCCCCTATCGAGCAGCTAGTGGAAAGCGTCAGCAGGCTGTGTTGCAGATGATGTGTTTGGGCGACAGACACACCGCCGAGGTGCTGGCCGAGTACTTGAAGCGACAAACTGAGTCATGGCTGGGCAGTGTACATCTTGAGGCAGGCAAGGTAGTTAGTGATAACGGCCATAATTTTGTGGCAGCCATAGCCCTTTCAAAAGTCAGCCACATGCCTTGCTTGGCTCACACCTTGAACCTGGTGGTGCAGTGCTTCCTCAAAAATTATCCGGAGTTAACAGCCCTGCTCCAGAAAGTGCGAAGACTGTGCGCGCACATCCGCCGGTCGCCTGTACACTCCGTTCGTATGCAGAAGCTGCAGCGATTGCTCCACCTTCCCAACCACCGCCTCATTATCGACATTGCAACAAGGTGGAACTCCACCCTGCACATGGTGGAGCGGCTGTGCGAGCAGAGGCAGGCCATAATGCATTTGTGGGAGGATACACGGCCAGGCACTTTGAGAGCAGACATGGAGTTGACAGGTGTGCAGTGGTCGAAGCTGAAAGACCTCTGTAAAGTCCTTCAGTGTTTTGAGGAATGCACACGGCTGGTAAGCGCAGACAACGCCATCCTAAGCATGAGCATCCCACTTATGCGTCTGCTCATGCAAACTTTGACGCACCTTAAGGAGCAGGCTTCTGCAGCCAATGTTGATGAGGAGGAAGAGGAGGAGGGAATCCTTGATGACATTCAGCCATTGTCTGCTCAGGGACCTCTCCTGGACGAGGAGGAGGAAGAAGAGGAGGAGGAGGAGGAGGAGGATGATGGGGATGATTACTTAGGGGAGGAGGATGCATCTCGTGGGGCAAGTGAAAATGTTGGCGTGCCAAGGTCTGGTACAGGGTTTGTGCGTGACTGGAGGGATGTGGATTTTCCAGAAAGTGCTCCTCCACCCAGCACTCGCAGTGCATCATTGACACCGGGAACATTGGCCCACATGTCAGATTATGCCTTGCAGATCCTAAAAAGGGACCCCCGCATTGCCAAAATGATGAACGATGACGACTACTGGTTGGCCAGCATCCTGCATCCACGCTATAAAGGCAAATTACAAAACATCATGCCACAGGACAACCTTGACCTAATATTGGCTAATAAACAAGCAACTCTGGTAAATCGGTTGCTTGAGGCATTCCCAGCACACAGCAGCGGTGATGGTTCTCACACGAGCCGTACGGGCCGGGGGCAGCTTGGCAGAGGTGTTCGTGGTGCACACAGCAGAAGTGGCGTTGGAGACAGGGGTTTCATGACAATGTTGTGGACTGATTTTTCAAGTACCGCTCACACAACTGGTAATACTGCATCGATGGAAAGTGACAGGAGACAGCAGTTGTCAACTATGGTTACAAACTACTTTTCCTCCCATATCGATGTTCTACCACACAGGTCATTCCCCTTTGACTATTGGGCCGCTAAACTGGACACCTGGCCTGAATTGGCACAATATGCCTTACAGGAGCTCGCTTGCCCAGCTGCAAGTGTGCTATCGGAAAGAGTCTTCAGTGCAGCTGGATCAATCCTGACAGAAAAAAGGACCCGTCTGTCAACCCAAAATGTGGATGATCTAACCTTCATTAAAATGAAACACGCATGGGTTTCCAAGGTTTTTGTCCCACCTTCCCCTGATGACACATAGGGTGACAGAAAAATGGCTTGCTTTGGTCCACCTCTTCCTGGGACTTGACCTATTTCACCTTTTGCATCAGCTGAATGTCCAACATCAACATATGCCACTTTTTAAAACTCCCTAAGTGTGCTGCCTCCCCCCCCATGGCCGGGGTCACCACCTAGCGCACGACACCGTGCGAGTGCCGTTGCCCTGGACTGGTGGGTAGGCCGACTCTTGGGCGCGGGCACTGGCACAGGGTCCCTCATAGTGCAATCAAGTGTCTCTGACGATGGTGGTGCACACCCGCCGTCAGACACACCGCCGTACTATGAGGGGCCCAGTGCCAGTACCGACGCGCACGAGTGGGCCCCCCTTGCTTGGGCAGGGCCCCAGCATTTGCAATCTTTACCTCTCCCTGCTCCTCCGCTGTGTAGTCTGGCCGTCAAATCCATACTGTGCCTGACACCGTCTGAGCCTGCCTCCTGATGTATAGACATATATTTTGAATGTGTACGCTATCCATACATGTTATCCGGGGATACGGTACCCTTTCTAACCTTTGTGCAATCACGTGCAATCCATACTGGGCCTAACACCGTCTGAGCCTGCCTCCTGATGTATAGACATATATTTTGAATGTGTACGCTATCCATACATGTTATCCGGGGATACGGTACCCTTTCTAACCTTTGTGCAATCACGTCCAATCCATACTGGGCCTAGCACCGTCTGTGCCTACCTCCTGATGTATAGACATATATTTTGAATGTGTACGCCATCCATACATGTTATCCGGGGATACGGTACCCTTTCTAACCTTTGTGCAATCACGTGCAATCCATACTGAGCCTAGCACCGTCTGTGCCTGCCTCCTGATGTATAGACATATATTTTGAATGTGTACGCTATCCATACATGTTATCCAGGGATACGGTACCCTTTCTAACCTTTGTGCAATCACGTGCAATCCATACTGGGCCTAGCACCGTCTGTGCCTGCCTCCTGATGTATAGACATATATTTTGAATGTGTACGCTATCCATACATGTTATCCGGGGATACGGTACCCTTTCTAACCTTTGTGCAATCACGTGCAATCCATACTGGGCCTAGCACCATCTGTGCCTGCCTCCTGATGTATAGACATATATTTTGAATGTGTACGCTATCCATACATGTTATCCGGGGATACGGTACCCTTTCTAACCTTTGTGCTATCACGTGCAATCCATACTGGGCCTAACACCGTCTGAGCCTGCCTCCTGATGTATAGACATATATTTTGAATGTGTACGCTATCCATACATGTTATTCGGGGATACAGTACCCTTTCTAACCTTTGTGCAATCACGTGCAATCCATACTGGGCCTAGCACCGTCTGTGCCTGCCTCCTGATGTATAGACATATATTTTGAATGTGTACGCTATCCATACATGTTATCCTGGGATACGGCACCCTTTCTAACCTTTGTGCAATCACGTGCAATCCATACTGGGCCTAGCACCGTCTGTGCCTGCCTCCTGATGTATAGACATATATTTTGAATGTGTACGCTATCCATACATGTTATCCGGGGATACGGTACCCTTTCTCACCTTTGTGCAATCACGTGTAATCCATACTGGGCGTGAGAACGGCTGGCGAGCTGTTAAGCAAGCTACAGCACCTGTGGTTTGCACACGTAAGTTTTTCATTTTTTCAGGAATGACGGTTAGGCCTAATTCCGGAACTGCGGTTGACCTGCACTTACTGGGAAATCATCGTTCGCGGGTAATAATTGTAATCACAGATCCCCATCACTAACGTTGTTCAGCGGGTTATCTGCACCTGTAAGCGACAAACGCTGGCCTTTTCAGTGTAGCGCACATGCAGCCACGGACATGTAAGGGCATGACACACCAGTTATTGGCCAATCTCATGTGCCAGAGCCTCAAGTGTCCTTCTAGTAAGCCGGACTCGGACCGCGGGGCATGACGGAGTCTCGTTCGTTAACGGAATTAAGCTTGCAATGTGTGCATCTTTTCTGTAGCTGGCATGGTTGAGGTTTCCCAGGTGGAGTCGAATTTAACCATAGGCTCCACTCCTGGTGGTGCCCTTCTGGACATTCCTTTAAGGTTCAGCTTTGCAACCATACTGCCCACGTAAAACAAACACTTTGCCTTCATGAACGCTGTTTGGAGGGTCATGACTCGTGGGAATAAAGCCGCCCAATCAGTTAACCTGCTAGAGAGATCCTTCGTTGCTCCCAAGCATGACATCACACTCCCTAGGAGTTAGGTAATGCCACTGTGGCGACCGTACTCCTGGGGGCGACACAAGTGCACTGATGCCCAGCCACTGCTCGATGAATCTGCTGGTACATTGACCCAGACCACTACATTACCCTCGCACACTACCCGGCCTGAATCTGACCCTGATGAAACTCAGGTTACCCTTCCCATATACAGTTCCATCTTACACGTGACAAAGAGGAAGCTGCAGATGAAAGTGCAGGTTCGGCCCACCCGCCATCAGACACACCACCGTACTATCAGGGGCCCTGTGCCAGTGCCGTCGCCAACGAGTGGGCCCCCCCTGCTTGCTCAGGATCACAGCACTTGCAAGGTTGAAATACTGTGCAGTGAGATGGAAGATGGGGACGACGAGGAGTCCAGACTAGTACAGGGATTCTCTAGCGAGGAGACTTATTTGATTGTTTTCATTGTTGAGACAGCAATTTTTGGGGAGCACTATACTCTGGAGAATGATAGATGGGGCCCACCATACACTGGAACATTCCAAAGGTGGACATCAGACACTGGAGCAGCATTTACAGGGCCCATTATACACTAGAGTATTAGGAATGGGGCCCATTATGTTTGGAGCATTATTTGGGCCCATAAGACAGTGGAGCTTCATCCATGGGGACCAACATATCCTGTAGCATTATGTGGAGCTCATCATATACTGTTTCAAACATTATATGGGACCAATGATTCTGTATGGAGAAATAGATGGGCCTCGTCATGAGATGTAAAAAGTGAAGTATTTTTCATTGTACTATACCACTATTTCTCTGCCGTATCGGAGCATCATGAGTTGTGGTATGTGTTAAAGGGGCGCTCTTTCGCCCAGGGCACATGAAAATCTGGAGCCAGCCCTACCCCCCAACAACTTTAGCCAAATAACACCCATTTTTCAGTGCGTAACTAGTATTATGAAGTAAATTAAGGTTGACAAGCTTAAGTAATAAGAATTGATGCTTTTGGCATTCAAATGGGCACTGTAGGTGTGTTTCCTGTCCTCCTCTCACTGCCGACTTTTATTCCCCATTGACTTACATTGGGTTTCGTGTTTCGGGACGACCCCGACTTTTCCCTATAATCGGCCGATCTTGCTCGACCCGACTTTTGGAAAAGTCGGGTTTCACGAAACGAAACTCGACCCTAAAAAAACAAAAGTCGCTCAACTCTAGTTTCAACGCTTTACTCACAGTTCGTGGTACCCACTGGTGCCTGCCTCCGTGCCGTGTCCTCCAGGGTAGAGACTCAATCAACCTCCCGGGCAAGTCAGGGTTCTCCTCTCTAACACTCTGCCAACATGTGCCTTTCCTGAGCGACTCCTCTATTGCGCCTTTTAGCGTGAAGAACTCCAGTACCGTAGTTCTCTGGAATTCCTTCTGTCAGATGTTCCTAGAACCTTACTTGTATGACAGACAGCTGTAGCCTCTATCGGGGACTCCCTTCTCAGAAGTCCTGGCTCTCTATCCAGTTGCTGTTGTGTCCCAAGTCTTTGATGGGAGTAGTGCATTTACAGCCAACTACTCCACCGGTGTCTGCTGCAGAACCATATGTGTCCATACAACCTCTGGGACGGGGCTCCAGCCTTGCGCTGAGAACCTATAAGCAGGGTTCCTCTTCCAGCCCACAACTCCTCTTTGTTCTCTTACTCATTCGTTCCGCGCTGTTCCTTCTCTCTCTTATGGAAGCTTAGGTTGCAGGTCTACGTCTTTCTCCTTCTCTTCTCTTTCCCGTGCCAGCTGGCTCAGATCACTGAGGCAGCTACAGCACTCTTTCTAAACTGAACTCAAAAATAACTTCAGAACTGAACTCCTCTCGCCTGACCTCCTGTCAGACTGACCTTCTGTCAGCCTGCTCTCCTTCTCTGGGACTGACCCCAGACTGACCTGCAATTCTAAACCTTCCCACTCTTTTATACTAACTACACCCACCTCCCAGCACATCTCGTGTTACGAAGCAGGGTTCCACGAAGGGTGCTCTGCTACCCCCAGCCTGAAGCTGCTATGTGGACCTACTGAACTATCCTGTGTGTGGGATGCAGATGTTGGAGTGTGGAAAGGAGTTCCCAACTTACCTAAGTGGTGGGGCACTACACTTTAGGAGAAGGTGCAGTACCTCTGTGGCAACTGAGCCTTAGGGGCACCACATACCCCCCCATTAAACACAGCACGTCTGCGGGCTGCAAGATAACAAAGCAGACAGCAAAGAAACACACAATAATTTTGTAATGCATAAACATTTCTTATACTAATCTTCCTAGTATAGGAGGCACTCATCTTGAACGTTACAAACAATTCTATCTAAAATTTTTAATTCTAAGTGTAATTCTCAATTCAAAGTGCTATTCTCTGTAACACATTTTCTCTCATTTTCCTTCTCTAGTACACATTTATTTTTCTACTTTCACTGTCTCTTCTAGACGCAAGACACTGACCGCAAGTACCTGGTCTGTCACCTGTCTACTTTCAGTTCTTTATTCACACTCATCGCTAAATCAGACATTCCTAATTCTTCTATAAAAGGCATTTCTCAGTACTAATATTCTTATAAAACACATTATCAAATACTTCACAGTAAAACATTCAACAGTTATTCTTGTAAGTGCTGGACACTGCTCCCAGCCAGGATTTCTTGCAGTGTCCTTTGAGGTAACCATCATCTTCGAAAAGTGTCCATGCAAATTCATTATCTTCGCAAAGTGTCTCTATTAGTGTTGAGCATTCCGATACCGCAAGTATCGGGTATCGGCCGATATTAGCGGTATCGGAATTCCGATACTTAGTTCCGATACTTTTGTCATATCGGATTCCGGAATCGGAATCGGAAGTTCCCATCATGCTATGAGCCTGCTTGCTTTGATTAAGCCAATGGGAATCCTCCGAAGTGTGGGCACATCCTGTTAGGCATGTAGGCATGTTAACTATTGGCATGGCTGTGATTGGCTGCCGAAATGATGTCATGATGCACTATAAAAGCCACCGCAGCCGCCATTTCTGGTCACTCTGCTGTGAATTCAGTTAGGGACAGGCTGCTGTAGAAGACTGTGAGGGACAGTTAGAAATAGCGATTCCACCAAACATCTAGTGCTTTACCCAGGCTACATAAACCACCACTGTAGCCTTCTTTGCCCTAGCAGCAGTGTTCACAGCTGTCTGCAAGGGCTGTGTGAGTGCAGCTCACGCTGTGGAGTGGGTCCTGCAGCCACGTCAGGCTGTAGGCCACCCAGTGTGATCACTGCTGCCTCATACATCTTTTATTTTTTGAGCTGCATTTTTTACATAATTTCAATCTAGTGTGCTTCCATCCGTATCCATATACGTTGGTTGCAAACACTAGTAGTAGACAGCGGAGCCTTTCTGCAGCCTTTCAGTGCTAGTGTCCACTTTGCTGCACTGTTCACGGCTGTCTGAGAGGTCTCTGACTGTGTGTGAGTGCAGCTCACGCTGAGTAGTGTGTCCTGCAGCTACGTCTGGCTGTAGGACGCTCAGCGTGCGTCAGTGCCTCACACATATTTTTATTTGAGTGCAGCTCATTTTTTCTTCTATTAGTGTGCATCCATCCGTCTCCATCTACGGTGGTTGCAAACACTATATAGGAGTACACAGCGGAGCCTTTCTGCAGCCTGTCAGTGCCAGTGCCCACTTAGCTGCACTGTTGACGGCTGTCTGAGAGGCCTCTGACTGTGTGTGAGTGCAGCTCACGCTGAGTAGAGTGTCCTGCAGCTACGTCTGGTTGTAGGACGCTCAACGTGCGTCACTGCCTCACACATATTTGTCTTTGAGTGCAGCTCATTTTTTCTTCTCCTATTAGTGTGCATCCATCCGTATCCATCAACATTGGTTGGTTGCAAACACTATATAGGAGTAGATAGAGGAGCCTTTTTTTCTGGCTTGTGCCCTGCCGGCGCAGCCAGATTAGTATTACCCAATTTTTTTGGAGCCTCATCTTTTGCATTGTAGGTTACCTGCCTGCATTGTAATAGCTCCAAAAAGTTGGTGATACTATCAGTTTCAATTCTTTGTTCACATACTTTGAGTTTGTTTCCAACAAAGAAACCACAAAAAAAGTTCACCAAACACTACATTTGGAACTTGTGTAGGCCACATCAGCTCCTATTAAAGTCTAGTCCACACACACACACTTCATAAAATTAGTGTTTCTTGTACCTGTAACCAGCTGTTCAGGAATAAGCACACTAAGGCCCCCCTTTGTACTTTTTTGCCTATCTTAAGCAGTCTTGCAAGATGAAGAAGGCAGGGAGTAAGGCGCGTGGGCGTGGGCATGGGCGTGGAGTTTCAGCAGGGAGAGGACGTGGGGATTCTGCAGGGAGAGGACGTGGGGATTCTACAGGTAGAGGACGTGGGGATTCTGGGCCTGCTGCGGGCACCAGTGGATCAGCATCCCCCAGTTTTAGCAGGCAACAGTCCTTTATGCGCAGCTTTGTAGGACCTCAACGTACCCCACTGCTGCGGGAGGAACAAATTGAAGCCGTTGTCGGATGGATGGCAGCTAACGCATCGACTTCAATTACTTCCGCATCCTCTCAGGGTCAGAGCACCGAAGAGCAACCATCTGTCTCTTCACCACCTGCCAAAGTGCCCAGGCAGTCAGAGAGACATGGACAGGAGCCATCACAGTCTCTACTTCTGTTCTCGGAATCTGTTGGCTTGGAAAGAGGGGGCCAGCCAAGCAGCATTCCTGAATGTGAAGAAGAGGGAGTATGCAGTGATGCGCAACTTCTTTGTCCCTCTGAATCTGAAGAGGCGAGTGGGCCAGTGCCTATGGTCAGCACACCTCAGTACGCATCAGATGATGACGAGACTCAGTTGCCACTTTCTGGTGCGTACGGTGCTGGCGAGACAACCCCGGAGAAGCAGCTGTTTGAAGAGGGGAGGGAAGATGATGAGGTCCTTGACCCATCATGGTGTGAGCAACAGGAAGGTGGTGGGAGCAGCTCGGAGGAAGAGATTCCCCTACCGGCCAAAACAGGAGGCAGAGGGAGGGGGAAGACTTGGTTGCCTGTACCCTCCACTTCGGCACCCGTTAGGAGCATTCCTCCTTCCAAAGGCAAACCGGGCGCTCCCAAGAGTTGCAGTGCGTGGTCCTTTTTTGACACAGTTGCAGATGACATTTGCTTTGTCAAATGCAAGCTGTGTCATCAGAGAGTCAAAAGAGGGAGAAATGTCAGCAACCTCAATACCACAAATATGTGGAAACATGTGCGCACCAAGCACGAGTTGGAGTTGCAGAGACACCCTGAAGACGTAGGCCAACGTACAGCACCACCTACCACCTCTTCAGTTCGTGTTGGGCCCTCTTCCTCCAGCTCACACACTGCTGGTTCGGCTTCCTCACAGGATCGCCAAGGAAGAACCTCTGCCACTGTTGTCCGGAGACCCTGTCAGATTACACCCATAGCAGCACGTTCCCATCCATCACAGCCATCGGTAGCACAGGCATGGGATAAAAGGCGCCCTTACTCGGCAAACCATCCCCGAGCACAGTCTCTGAATGCTGGCATTGCCAAACTTCTGGCAGTTGAAATGCTGTCATTCAGGCTCGTGGACACTGACACCTTCCGGGACTTAATGGCATTGGCAGTCCCCCAATACAACGTGCCCAGCCGCTTTTATTTCAGCAGGCGAGCCGTCCCTGCCCTGCAGAAACATGTTGAGGGCAAAATAAAACATGCGCTACTAAACGCCGTTAGTAGCAAGGTCCACCTGACCACCGATGCGTGGACCAGTAACCATGGACAGGGACGATACCTTTCCCTCACTGCCCACTGGGTCAATGTTGTGGAGCCGGGTACGGATCTGGAGAGTGGCGCTGTACGTGTTCTTCCAACGCCACGGATTGCAGGACTCCAGTCTGTACACATAGACTCCTCCTCCTACTCAAGTTCCTCAGAAACAGCAGAGCAGGAGCCTGTTACGACCGATATGAGCACAGCCGTGGCCAAACGTCAACAGGCTGTACTCAAATTAATTTCTTTGGGGAATCGAAGCCACACAGCGCAGGAGCTCTGGAATTCTATCAAGCTGGAGAGCGATGTGTGGTTTGGGCCAGCGAATCTCCAGCCGGGCTTGGTAGTGTGTGACAATGGCCGAAATCTGGTGGCAGCTCTTGGCCTAGGCAACCTCACACACATCCCATGTCTGGCACATGTTCTTAACTTGGTCGTGCAGAGCTTTCTGAGGGACTATCCGGATCTTGCTGCACTGTTGCACAAGGTCCGCATAGAGTGCGCTCACTTGCGACGTTCCAGCATGGCAAGATCGCGCCTCGCTGCTCTGCAGCGATGATTTGGCCTTCCGGAACATCGCATCATATGTGACCTACCCACCCGGTGGAATTCAACGTTACATATGTTGGAGCGGTTGTGTGAGCAGCAGGCAGCAGTCATGGAGTACCAGCTGCATCAGGCGCAAACAAGTCGCACTGTGCGCCGTTCACACTTCAGCACCATTGAGTGGGCCTCTATGAAGGACATCTGCCTCGTTTTGCGTGCCTTCGATGAATCCACGCGGATGGCGAGTGCAGATGATGCACTAGTCAGCATGACTGTCCCCCTTATCTGCCTGCTTCAACAAACACTGCAAGCACTAAGGGATGAGGTTTCAGAAGAGGTGGAGGATGAGGAGTCCCAAATGCCATCTGCTTCTGGACAGTCTGCGCTACGTGTTTCCTCACAAAGGCCTAGGCAGGGGACACTTTGTGAGGAGGATGAGGAGGAGTCGATGGAGGAGGAAGACATCTCTCCAGAGGAGGGAGGTACACAAACCTCTACTCAGTATGTACAGCAAGGGTGGGGTGATGCAGAGCAGGCCGAGGTCACGCCTCAAACAGGGGACAGCGGTTCTTTGGCAGTTGGGAGTCTGCAGCACATGGTTGATTTCATGCTGCAGTGCCTGAGAAACGACCGCCGCATCGCCCACATTCTCGTCTCGGCTGATTATTGGGTGTACACCCTCCTAGATCCTCGCTACCGGGACAGCGTACAAAGGCTCATACCAATGTTGAACCGGGAGCGTAAAATGCGGGAGTACGAAGAGTCACTGGTGCAGTCCATAATGTTTTCCATTCCACCCGACAGCATTGTTGCTAGTGCTTTACAAAGCAGCTCTGTGCGTTGAGGCAGTGGAGGAAACTCTGCACAAAGAGGGAGCAGAGGCAGCGCCGCAGCACAAGGCAAGACCACTATGGCCCAAATGTGGCAAAGTTTTGTGTGTCCACCACAATTGTCTACACCATCAGCGACGCCTCGAGTCAGCAGGAGGCAAAGCTTCCGTCAGATGGTGTCAGACTACATGTCTTGCCCTGTCGCTGTACTCCCAGATGGCTCTTCCCCCTTCAAGTTTTGGGTCTCTAAGCTGGATACATGGCCAGAGCTTAGCCAGTATGCATTGGAGGTGCTGGCTTGCCCTGCTGCCAGTGTATTATCGGAACGTGTCTTTAGTGCCGCAGGTGGTGTGCTAACAGACCGTCGCACGCGACTATCTTCCGATAATGTTGACCGGCTGACTTTTCTGAAAATGAACATGGCCTGGATCTCCAAAGACTTTGCCATTCCTCTTACAGACTAAATTAGTGGTTGGCAACTGTATCCAGGTCTGCTGGTGTGTTCATTTTTCTACCACCTGAACTATAATCCCTGTGCTTCAACACAGCCAGTTGTCGCTCAGATGTGTCGTCTGCACAGAGAAACACACTAGCTCCTGTGTTAGTGGGGTTCAGTAATGCCAGCTGATCCCCTGCTGTGTGGACGGCAAAGTCACCAGCTCCATCAACATTCAAACCACTACTGATTTTTAACCGTGCCCAACTTAGGTCTCTGGCTCCACTGTCTCTACTATTTCCCCTGACCTCCAACCCCGCCATCTACATCTCTGAAGTGGCGTCAGCACAATCTACACTTGTTCCTGTGGCTCAGTCCCATCAGTTTATCCCCTGATGTGTGTCCGGCAAGGTCTCCTGCTCTGTCCACATTCCCATAACCAGTAGAGGGAATGAGGACAGAGCTGGCGAACTTGCCGGACAAACATCAGGGGATCAACTGACGGGACTGAGCACCAGTAACACAGGAACAAGTGTAGATTGTGCTGACGCCACTTCAGAGATGTAGCTGGCGGGGTTGGAGGCCAGGGTAAATAATAGAGACAGTGGAGCCAGAGGCCTAAGTGGAGCATGGTTAGAATCAGTAGTAGTCCACAACCTCCATAAAAACCGCTGCCCATTGGCCTCTGCATGCGGCATGCGTAATCCTGGGCTCCAACAGCGTCAGTTGGTGTTCAGAAGTGTCGTCTCCACAGAGCCAAACACATTTGTTAGAGTGTTAGTGGGTTTCAGCACTGCCAGCTGTTCCCCTGCTGTGGAGATGGCAAGTCTCCTGCTGCCTTCACCTGCCAAAATCCAGTAGGCCCCAGCCTGCTCCTCGCCTAATCCTGGGCTCCAACAGCGTCAGTTGGTGTTCAGAAGTGTCGTCTCCACAGAGCCAAACACATTCGTTCAAGTGTTAGTGGGTTTCAGCACTGCCAGCTGTTCCCCTGCTGTGGAGATGGCAAGTCTCCTGCTGCCTTCACCTGCCAAAATCCAGTAGGCCCCAGCCTGCTCCTCGCCTAATCCTGGGCTCCAACAGCGTCAGTTGGTGTTCAGAAGTGTCGTCTCCACAGAGCCAAACACATTCGTTCAAGTGTTAGTGGGTTTCAGCACTGCCAGCTGTTCCCCTGCTGTGGAGATGGCAAGTCTCCTGCTGCCTTCACCTGCCAAAATCCAGTAGGCCCCAGCCTGCTCCTCGCCTAATCCTGGGCTCCAACAGCGTCAGTTGGTGTTCAGAAGTGTCGTCTCCACAGAGCCAAACACATTCGTTCAAGTGTTAGTGGGTTTCAGCACTGCCAGCTGTTCCCCTGCTGTGGAGATGGCAAGTTTCCTGCTGCCTTCACCTGCCAAAATCCAGTAGGCCCCAGCCTGCTCCTCGCCTAATCCTGGGCTCCAACAGCGTCAGTTGGTGTTCAGAAGTGTCGTCTCCACAGAGCCAAACACATTCGTTAGAGTGTTAGTGGGGTTCAGCACTGCCAGCTGTTCCCCTGCTGTGGAGATGGCAAGTCTCCTGCTGCCTTCACCTGCCAAAATCCAGTAGGCCCCAGCCTGCTCCTCGCCTAATCCTGGGCTCCAACAGCGTCAGTTGGTGTTCAGAAGTGTCGTCTCCACAGAGCCAAACACATTCGTTCAAGTGTTAGTGGGTTTCAGCACTGCCAGCTGTTCCCCTGCTGTGGAGATGGCAAGTCTCCTGCTGCCTTCACCTGCCAAAATCCAGTAGGCCCCAGCCTGCTCCTCGCCTAATCCTGGGCTCCAACAGCGTCAGTTGGTGTTCAGAAGTGTCGTCTCCACAGAGCCAAACACATTCGTTCAAGTGTTAGTGGGGTTCATCATTGCCAGCTGATCCCCTGCTGTGGAGATGGCAGTCTCTCCTGCTGTCTCTGCATTCCAAAGACAGTAGGCCTCTGCCTACACCCTCCTATTTCCTGGGCTTCAACTCAGCCAGTTGTAGCTCGGAAGTGCCGTCCACACGGAAAGAGATACTTGCTCCCGTGTCTCAGTGGGGTTCAGTAACGTCAGCTGATCCCCTGCTTTGTGGATGGCAGTCTCTCCTGCTGTCACCTAATTCAAAATACAGTAGGCCTCTGCCTACACCCTCCTATTTCCTGGGCTTCAACACAGCCAGTTGTAGTTTGGAAGTGCCGTCCACACGGAAAGATATACTTGCTCCCGTGTCTCAGTGGGGTTCAGTAATGTCAGCTGATCCCCTGCTGTGTGGATGGCAGTCTCTCCTGCTGTCACCTCATTCAAAATACAGTAGGCCTCTGCCTACACCCTCCTATTTCCTGGGCTTCAACACAGCCAGTTGTAGTTCGGAAGTGCCTTCCACACGGAAAGAGATACTTGCTCCCGTGTCTCAGTGGGGTTCAGTAACGTCAGCTGATCCCCTGCTTTGTGGATGGCAGTCTCTCCTGCTGTCACCTAATTCAAAATACAGTAGGCCTCTGCCTACACCCTCCTATTTCCTGGGCTTCAACACAGCCAGTTGTAGTTCGGAAGTGCCGTCCACACGGAAAGAGATACTTGCTCCCGTGTCTCAGTGGGGTTCAGTAATGTCAGCTGATCCCCTGCTGTGTGGATGGCAGTCTCTCCTGCTGTCACCTCATTCAAAATACAGTAGGCCTCTGCCTACACCCTCCTATTTCCTGGGCTTCAACACAGCCAGTTGTAGTTCGGAAGTGCCGTCCACACGGAAAGAGATACTTGCTCCCGTGTCTCGGTGGGGTTCAGTAACGTCAGCTGATCCCCTGCTGTGTGGATGGCAGTCTCTCCTGCTGTCACCTCATTCAAAATACAGTAGGCCTCTGCCTACACCCTCCTATTTCCTGGGCTTCAACACAGCCAGTTGTAGTTCGGAAGTGCCGTCCACACGGAAAGAGATACTTGCTCCCGTGTCTCAGTGGGGTTCAGTAACGTCAGCTGATCCCCTGCTGTGTGGATGGCAGTCTCTCCTGCTGTCACCTCATTCAAAATACAGTAGGCCTCTGCCTACACCCTCCTATTTCCTGGGCTTCAACACAGCCAGTTGTAGTTCGGAAGTGCCGTCCACACGGAAAGAGATACTTGCTCCCGTGTCTCAGTGGGGTTCAGTAACGTCAGCTGATCCCCTGCTGTGTGGATGGCAGTCTCTCCTGCTGTCACCTCATTCAAAATACAGTAGGCCTCTGCCTACACCCTCCTATTTCCTGGGCTTCAACACAGCCAGTTGTAGTTCGGAAGTGCCGTCCACACGGAAAGAGATACTTGCTCCCGTGTCTCAGTGGGGTTCAGTAACGTCAGCTGATACCCTGCTTTGTGGATGGCAGTCTCTCCTGCTGTAACCTTATTCAAAATACAGTAGGCCTCTGCCTACACCCTCCTATTTCCTGGGCTTCAACACAGCCAGTTGTAGTTCGGAAGTGCCGTCCACACGGAAAGAGATACTTGCTCCCGTGTCTCAGTGGGGTTCAGTAATGTCAGCTGATCCCCTGCTGTGTGGATGGCAGTCTCTCCTGCTGTCACCTCATTCAAAATACAGTAGGCCTCTGCCTACACCCTCCTATTTCCTGGGCTTCAACACAGCCAGTTGTAGTTCGGAAGTGCCGTCCACACGGAAAGAGATACTTGCTCCCGTGTCTCAGTGGGGTTCAGTAATGTCAGCTGATCCCCTGCTGTGTGGATGGCAGTCTCTCCTGCTGTCACCTCATTCAAAATACAGTAGGCCTCTGCCTACATCCTCCTATTTCCTGGGCTTCAACACAGCCAGTTGTAGTTCGGAAGTGCCATCCACACGGAAAGAGACACTTGCTCCCGTGTCTCAGTGGGGTTCAGTAACGTCAGCTGATCCCCTGCTGTGTAGATGGCAAAGTCTCCTGCTGCCTACACAGTCGTACCACTACTGATTTTTAACCGTGCTCCAATTAGGCCTGTGGCTCCACTGTCTCTCGTATTTCCCCTGTCCTCCAACCCTGCCAGTTACAGCTCCGAAGTGGCGTCTGCACAATCCACACTTGTTCCTGTGTTACAGGTGTTCAGTCCGGTCAGTTAATCCCCTGATGTGTGTCCGGCAATGTCGCCTGCTCTGTCCACATTCCCATTATGGGAATGTGGACAGAGCAGGTGACATTGCCGGACACACATCAGGGGATTAACTGACCGGACTGAACACCTGTAACACAGGAACAAGTGTGGATTGTGCAGACGCCACTTCGGAGCTGTAACTGGCGGGGTTGGAGGACAGGGGAAATACGAAAATCAGTGAAGCCACAGGCCTAAGTGGAGCTTGGTTCAAATTAGTAGTCTACAACCGATCTTAAAATTTCTTCAATGCAGCCTCAGCCTGCTCCGTGCTTGTCCCTGGGCTTCAACACAGCCAGTTGTTGCTCGGAAGTGCCGTCTTCACAGAGTAAAACACTAGCTCCTGTGTTTGTGGGGTTCAGTAATGTCAGCTGTTCCCCTGCTGTTTTGATGGCAATCTGTCCTGCTGCCTCCCAATTGACAGCACATCAGGCCTCAGCCTGCTAAGTGCTTGTCCTGGGCTCCAACATCGCCAGTTGCTGCTCATAACTGACTTTGGCACGGGTACTCCCTCCTGCCCAGCTTGGTTCCAGCCCTGCCTGCTGTTTCCGGGAAGTGTCAATGTCAGTTTGCCACCCCAAGTTGCCATGTGGTGTTGCGGTTGGGTTAGCCGAGGCTAGGGTGCCAGCAGTTTAGGTGCTTCCTATGTGGACTGCGGGTTCTGGTAAGAAAGGCTTGTTCCATAGTGCCAGTAGGACAAGCACCCCCTGTAGGACTGTGTGATTCGGTAACTGCGGCCAGCTTGCGGCATGCCAACTTTGCTTTTCAGGGGTAACTTCTGATACCCCTCCGGGTTCCAGCACCGTCAGCTGGTTCTCGTCAGAGCCTTTGGCCTAGGTGCCTCCATCTCGGTATCCGAGTTCCGGCAACGTCTGCTGGTCCTTGGTAGTGCTTTGTAGCACAGGTACCTCCTGCTTAGTAACCGGGTTCCAGCACCGTCAGCTGGTCCTCGGTTGTGCCATTGGCTCTTATTCCTTCTGCTGCCCCTCCGGGTGCCAGCACTGTCAGCTGGTCCTCGCTATTTCCATTTGCTCTTGCAGCTTATGCTACCCCTCCGGGTTCCAGCACCGTCAGCTGGTTCTCGTCAGAGCCTTTGGCCTAGGTGCCTCCATCTCGGTATCCGAGTTCCGGCAACGTCTGCTGGTCCTTGGTAGTGCTTTGTAGCACAGGTACCTCCTGCTTAGTAACCGGGTTCCAGCACCGTCAGCTGGTCCTCGGTTGTGCCATTGGCTCTTATTCCTTCTGCTGCCCCTCCGGGTGCCAGCACTGTCAGCTTGTCCTCGCTATTTCCATTTGCTCTTGCAGCTTATGCTACCCCTCCGGGTTCCAGCACCATCAGCTGGTTCTCGTCAGAGCCTTTGGCCTAGGTGCCTCCATCTCGGTATCCGAGTTCCGGCAACGTCTGCTGGTCCTTGGTAGTGCTTTGTAGCACAGGTACCTCCTGCTTAGTAACCGGGTTCCAGCACCGTCAGCTGGTCCTCGGTTGTGCCATTGGCTCTTATTCCTTCTGCTGCCCCTCCGGGTGCCAGCACTGTCAGCTGGTCCTCGCTATTTCCATTTGCTCTTGCAGCTTATGCTACCCCTCCGGGTTCCAGCACCGTCAGCTGGTTCTCGTCAGAGCCTTTGGCCTAGGTGCCTCCATCTCGGTATCCGAGTTCTGGCAACGTCTGCTGGTCCTTGGTAGTGCTTTGTAGCACAGGTACATCCTGCTTAGTAACCGGGTTCCAGCACCGTCAGCTGGTCCTCGGTAGTGCCATTGGCTCTTGTTCCTTCTGCTGCCCCTCCGGGTGCCAGTACCGTCAGCTGGTTCAAGAGGACAAAGAACAGGAAGACAACCACCAAGATGCAGAACAACAAGAGAGAGAAGACAAAGAAGCATAAAAAAAACAAAGCAGAAGAACATTAAGCATAAGACTAATACTCGAGCAAATGATATTATCTTATTTATAAGCAGAAGAAGACTAAGCAGTGTATGGGGGTGAGTCCGTTCCTCCTCGTGGTGCCCCTGGAAAAGGCCTGCTGCTGCAGGCCAAACTGAACGCGGACAAATCCTGTTGTAAATCTTTTGTGACAGGCAGAACGGAAGGTGTAAACTTCTAACTTTTCTAGATAACAACTACAGGAATGCCTGACACAAACAAGAATATGATGAAGAAGAATAGGAAGAAGATGAAGAAGTTGAATATGTAGAATAATAATTGTTGAATAAGAAGAATATGAAGAATGTAAGAAAAGGAAGAAGAAGAAGAAGAATGTAAAAAAAGGAAGTAGAAGAATTTAAAAAAGGAATAAGAAGAAGAATGTAAAAAAAGGAAGAAGAAGAATGTAAAAAAAGGAAGAAGAAGAAGAAGAATGTAAAAAAAGGAATAATAAGAAGAAGAAGGTAAAAAAAGGAAGAAGAATAAGAAAGAAGAAGAAAGAAGAAAGAAGAAGAAGACATACATGTCTGGCAAAATATAAATGAGGCTAACATAGTCAATATCTTTGTAACTCCTAACATCTTTAAAAAAAAAGTTTAATTCCTGCTATTCCATTTGATTGGGCTAAACCTCTATGGCTTTAATGTCTCCTCCACCTCCCACAATACATTCTACATTATTCTTAGTTGTTTTTCTTCATGTAGAATTAACCTACAAGGAAAGAAAGGGTTTTTTTTAATTCCGATATTTTGGCCCCATTGACTTGCATTGGTTCCCGGTATCGGAATCGGCGATACCGATACTTTTTTTTAAGATCGGCCGATCCATTCCGATCCGATATTTTCAAGTATCGGCTGGTATCGCTCAACTCTAGTCTCTATATGTAAAACCAAGAAAGGGCACCTAAAGAGGTGCAACTATTTACAAGTAAGAGTTTTTGGATCACTCCAAGTTCATGATCGCTAGTTCAAATTGGGAAAACGCCTGCCAATCAAAACAGGGCAACAAAAGTGCTACCAGAAAAACAAAAACATGATAGCAAAAATAGAAAAAGGCACAACTGGTGCAAACAAACCCTCCTGGGTAACGAGATTTGAAATTGTTTACTTTAATTGTGGTCCCCTCCTGGGGTTCTGGAAGAACTGGAACTGTTCTCAGAGGTGGTATCATCTTGCTGGTTACTTGTTAAAGGGCATTAAAGCTGTGGTAAATGGAATCCATGATGTATCTCAACGCCCATCAACTGTTCTTCCTCAATAGGTGGTTCCACTGTTCTTGTACGAGGTCTAGCTCCTTGGGCTTCTGCAGCTTGCCGGCTCTGACAGGCCACTACCTGGGGACTTGACAGTGAAGGAATCCCAAAATCACCGTCCCAAAACGATCCAAACCCCCTTCTGGCCTGTAGATGTCGAATCGGGCACGCCGACTCCAACCGTACCCCCACCAGCATGGTCTTCCTCCTCCTCCCCATCAACCAATTAGGAAGGCCGGGGTATATACCTGGGAGTTCCCGACGGTGCGGCCTCTGCTCCGGTGCAGGTGTGGTGCCAGTGGGTGCTGCCCGGTGAGACACCAGGGATGGCGGTGGAGCCAATAGCAGCTCCAGTCCGCGGGGGACGCTGATGGGACCTGCGCAGCCGCTCCAGGTCTGGGCAGGGGCCTCTCTTCTTCTGCTTCAGCTCCCTGGGCCACGTACAGCTCCTCCGGTATTAGCGGCAAAGAAGGGACAGAGTACGCTGCTGGTGGCATGGCAGCGGCTCCAAGCTCCGCAAGGTCGGCCAGGAAAAGATCCGGTGCCGCAGTGACGGGTACCGATGTCGCAGGTACCGCAGGTGTAGGCCCCTCCGGGGCGCGCTGCCATCTCAGCCTCTCTAAGGCTTCCTTCTTTAGTTGCAGACTGGCTGTCAATTCAGTTATTTCAGCTTCTAGTGCTGGCGGTTCATTCCGGAGTTCGGGTTGGAGCCGTCAGCCATGGCGCCAGGGAGATACGTTTCCCCGCGCTCCGCAGGCCTCCTTCCCTCACTCTCCAAAATGGCATTCTGGCGTTCTTCTTCCTGCCTCGGCCCCTTTCCCGCCATTGGCTTCTTCTGCCCCTCCTTCCGGGGGCAGCGTCTTCTTCCAGCGCCTCCATACCAAGCCAGCATACGAACCCCTCGGGGGGTGGGCCATGTATCTGTCACATAGTAATTCAGGCAGGGAAGGCCCAATACTCTTCGCAGTCTTTTCTTAGGACCTCCCATCTCTTCACGCCCTTCTTCTCCGCGCCATCGGCCATTTTTGAGATTCATGTCACAGTCCATTAAATTTGGTCTTCTACACATTTTCAAAAAGTCAAAGTCCAACAAATCGTAGGCGCACAGAACCCGATGGTGTCGGGTCTCGTCATCCTGTTCATGACGCCAAAATTGGGTCGCCCCTCACACCCAGGGCAGCGGGGTACCCGGTACCAGGCCAGTGTCAGGGGGAATGTGTTACAGCAGCAGTGACCCGGTCCGTGGCCCTGGGAGCCCAATATCAATGGCAGTGATGTTAATGGTGTTTAAGTTTATTTGAATAGTTTGTGACGCCACCCGTGGTGTTTGGCAAGGGAGATGGTAAGCCAACGCTGCATGCAGATCCGCTGGGACTGATGGTGTGGTGCAGCAAAGATGGTATAGCTCCCCCCAGGTGGAGCTGTAGTCCCAGGGCAGTGTAGGTGCAATGGATGAGGAGAGGCGCAGGATGGTATAGATGCTGGTACCAAGATGTAGCGGCACTGAAGGTGTTAGCGGCGAATGAATGGAGGACACCAGGGCTTGTAGTTTCAACGCTTTACTCACAGTTCGTGATACCCACTGGTGCCTGCCTCCGTGCCGTGTCCTCCAGGGTAGAGACTCGATCAACCTCCCGGGCAAGTCAGGGTTCTCCTTTCCAACACTCCGCCAACATGTGCCTTTCCTGAATGACTCCTCTATTGCGCCTTTTAGCGTGAAGAACTCCAGTACCGTAGTTCTCTGGAATTCCTCCTGTCAGATGTTCCTAGAACCTTACTTGTATGACAGACAGCTGTAGCCTCTATCGGGGTCTCCCTTCTCAGAAGTCCTGGCTCTCTATCCAGTTGCTGTTGTGTCCCAAGTCTTTGATGGGAGTAGTGCATTTACAGCCAACAGCTCCACCGGTGTCTGCTGCAGAACCATAAGTGTCCATACAACCTCTGGGACCGGTCCCCGGCCTTGCGCTGAGAGCCTATAGGCAGGGTTCCTCTTCCAACCCACAACTCCTCTCTGTTCTCTTACTCCTTCGTTCCGCGCTGTTCCTTCTCTCTCTTATGGAAGCTTAGGTTGCAGGTCTACGTCTTTCTCCTTCTCTTCTCTTTCCCATGTCAGCTGGCTCAGATCACTGAGGCAGCTGCAGCACTCTTTCTAAACTGAACTCAAACTGAACTCAAAACTAACTTCAGAACTGAACTCCTCTCGCCTGACCTCCTGTCAGACTGACCTTCTGTCAGCCTGCTCTCCTTCTCTGGGACTGACCCCAGACTGACCTGCAATTCTAAACCTTCCCACTCTTTTATACTAACTACACCCACCTCCCAGCACATCTCGTGTTACGAAGCAGGGTTTCACGAAGGGTGCTCTGCTACCCCCAGCCTGAAACTGCTATGTGGACCTACTGAACTATCGTGTGTGGGATGCAGATGTTGGAGTGTGGAAAGGAGTTCCCAACTTACCTAGGCGGTGGGGCACTACACCTTAGGAGAAGGTGCAGTACCTCTGTGGTGACTGAGCCTCAGGGGCGCCACATATATCGGCCACAGTGGCCACATAACCCTGCCATGCAAGATCCAATGGTTCCATAAAACATGTGATAAGGAAATAAAAATGCCTCTTATGAGTCACTGCACAAAATGTGCAAAAATGTGTCCCATACCACAACAGCCACATGTAACCATGAAAATACTGCATAAATTAGAGCCACCAAAAACAGCGGCGAGGTCAAAAAAGGAAAGAAGAATCCTAGTGCAGCCAGTAACGTAAGTACAACAAACCATACAGCTGCTGGAGGCAAGAGAATCACATGTGGAACAAGATCTGATAAAAATCATGGGGGAAATCCATTCCTGGGCGTCAGTGCAAGGAGGGTAAAGGCCCTGTCACACTAAGCGAGATCGCTAGCGAGATCGCTGCTGAGTCACTAGAACTGTGACGTTATAGCGATCTTACCAGCGAGATCGCTGTGTGTGACAGTGACCAGCGACCAGCCCCCCTGCGGGGTATCGCTGATCGTGCCCGAAATGTCTGGACATTTCTTTGGTCGCTCATGTCCCGCTGAGTCGCTTGTATCGTCACGTTTGACATCTAGCCTAACGACCTCGTTAGCGACTCAGAAGCAAGACAAGGCGGGGATTAGCGTTCCCGTTTCCACGCCTACCTCAGCTCCGATTGGTGGTCACTACAGCGTCCTGATTGGCGTGCTTCCTTTTAAAAGAAGCTAACAAAGTAGCGCTTCAGTTCTTTGTTCCTGACCCGGGTGTGTCCAAGTTGAGATCCTGTTTTTGTCCAACGGCTGCGACTCCATTTTTGATCATCTGCTTTTCCATCTTCGTTGCTTCTCTAGCCAGTTAATTGTAGGTATTTTTTGAATAAAATGGAGCGCTAGTACGTCACCTTCTTTTAAATGCACGGCCAATCAGGACGCGGTAGCGTCCACCATTCAGAGCTGAGAGGGCGTGAGAAAGGGAGCGCAATCCACGCCTGTGTAAATACAGCGTCACACAGTACATCCCTCATCGAGGTGTGAATCGTCAATGGAACATGCAATGTGACAGGGTCCCAACGACCACCGACATCGTTACAAAGGTCGCTATGACACGCTAGATTGTTGCTCCGTCGTTGGGTAGATTGGACTGTCTGACATCTCAATAGCGACCACATAGTGATGCGGCAACGATCCCTGTCGTGTCGTATCGCTGTCGGGATCGTTATAGCGTCGCTAGGTGTGACGGGACCTCAACAGTTGGGAGAACCCAACGCGTGTTGCCATGCCCAGACGGCTTTGTCAGGGGAAGTGTGCCTAACATTGTTGTTACCACCTTTAAATACCTGTATAACAACGCTAAAGTTCCAGTCATCTGTGAGAAAGCATGTCAGGGCAGAAACGGAAGTGACGCGAGAAACTGGAGACCTGGCAGACATCTGCCCAAAGTATTAAATGCGCGCGCAGTACATATGACAAGGATGAAGCTTATAATGCGCATGCGCGGCTCCCAGGAGTCTAGAAAGTGCAACACATGAAAAAAAGGACTATAGATCTCACAGTGCCCTGTGTGGATAACACACATAATCATTTTGTAGAAAGACTATAGAACACACATATAGTGCGAGAAGCTGGTATAAGCAACAATTATAAAGCCTCCATAAACAATAAGGAGTCTAGAAAGCAACACATGATAGAATGGTAAAGAAGGACTATAGATCGCACAGTGCCCTGTGTGGATAACACACATAATCATTTTATAGAAAGACTATGGAACACACATATAATGCGAGAAGCTGGTATAAGCAACAATTATAAAACCTCCATAAAAAAGGGCATTTAAATATAATAGGTCACTTATGAAAAAATGCTTGCACAAATTCCAATAAATATTTTAATATAATAGGTCCCCTATGAACACTATAGAACTGGGGGATAAATATAGGATGATACAGCATGCCAAATCAAATAACCATAATAATAATAATATTCTAAAATTATGAATCTACAAGGAGATATTGATAAGGACAATATCCTTAAGTGTCCTGACATAGATAAATTACAATAATGTACATTTTGCATAGATACCGGTTATAAACAAAGCACATGAAAAAAAAAATATATATATAATATATGCTTATTTTAATAAACATTATCCATTTTGTGTGATGTTTGCACAAAGTCCTGTAGCAAGAGATGTACAAAAAACATGAACCACAGCCCACATAATGTAAAATGGAAAAAATAAGGGCATATGAAGAAACACAGCCCAAAATTACTCAGAGGCTGATAATGCCTAAATCTGCAAATAAAAAATTGTTAATACAATTTTATACAAAAAATTATATAAGTGTGCTAGGACGCCAATCCAAATCCATCCCCAAACCAATACAGTTGTATATATAATCAAGACAATTCCTTGAGAGGAGGAGAAGTCAAAGAATCCATCAATACGGTAAGTAGACATTACATCAACGGACCCGGACAAGGCATAAACATCCTCACTGGAAATCTTTGTGAACATCCAACTGTTCATAGATCAATCCAATATGTATAGATAGGCCAGTTCGTTGAGAAGAGAAGAAGCAGAAGAATCCATCCAAGCAGTAAGTAACAATTACATCAGCGGGCACAGGCGAAAACATAAACATCATCCCAGGAAACCTGTAAAAAGAAGATCCTCATTAATGCCAGAAGGCGCCATAGAATTCAACAGAAAAATCCATCGAGATTCAGCCTGTAGCAATTTCCTTTCCAGAGGGCCTCCCCTATCTGATGATCTTATATGTTCCAGCCCTAAAATCCTCGTATTGCGATAACTCCCCGCATGTTTATTTAAAAAATGGGAAGCCACCGAGGTAAGAGTCTTACCTTTGCAGACATCCACTGAGGTGGTATTGATTGAGGAGAAGTGTCTCTGTATTCTACGACGTAATTCTTGTGAAGTCTGACCCACATAAATCTGCGGACAGGGACATATAATAGCATAAACAACATTGGTCGTTTTGCAGTTGATGTACGATTTAAGCTTGTGCCGCACCTGATCAATGGGGTCACAGAAGACGTCCCGCATAGGATTCATAAAGGGACAGATATTGCACTCCCCGCAAGGAAAGGAACCTCTAAGGACAATCCCCCTATTTAGTCTAAAAGTAGGTCTCCTATAGTGACTATTGGTGAGGATGTCCTTCAAATTAGGCGCTCTTCTGGCAGTAATTAAAGGTTGTTGACTCACAACCTGGAAAGTCTGTAAATCTGTGGTCAGAATAGTCCAATGTTTATGTAGGATGTTTCTCACCTGTGCCCAATGTGTATTGAAGCCTGTGATGAACCGGATATTATTATCTATAATTCTTTCAGTGGGTATGAGCAAAGATGCTTGCGACTGTGAACTGGCCCTCTGAAAGGCCCGGGATATAGACTTCTTCGGATAATTCCTCCTCTTTAACCTCTCTGTGAGGTCGCGTGCTTCTCTACGAAAATCAGCATCACTTGTGCAGTTTCTCCTAGCCCTCAAAAATTGGCCCACCGGAACACCATTTCTAGTGTATACGGGGTGAAAGCTTCCATGTTCAAGTAGGCTGTTTGTAGTGGTGGGCTTGCGATAAAGACACGTAGATAAAGCCCCATCACGACAGGTAATACAGAGGTCAAAAAAATTCACTGTGAGAGATGAAATAGTGTAAGTTAAATGAATGTTGAATGAATTGTCATTTAAGGTGTTAAGGAAAGACTTACATTCATCTACAGACCCCGACCAGATGAAAAACACATCATCTATGAATCTTGACCAATGTCGTACCCTATGCTGAAACAATCTAGAGGTGTATACAATGGCGGCCTCCCACCATCCTAAAAACAAATTTGCGAATGCCGGGGCACAATGTGCCCCCATCGCCACACCGGAAACTTGAAGAAAATACGTCCTATCAAACAAAAAGTAATTGTGTTTAAGGGCAAAGTTCAATAGATCCAGAAGGAATGAGTCATGCATCCTATCTGAATTTTGTTGATGATCCAAAAAGAAAAGAACTGCCTGCATGCTATCCTCATGGTTAATGTTCGAATACAAAGATTCGACATCACATGTTACCATGATATCATCAGCCCATAAGACAATAACCCGATGAGATGAAATAGAGTGTGAAGAGTCTCTAATATAAGAAGGTAACTTAAGTACCAAGGGCTGCAAGAAAAAATCTATATATAAGCATGCCTTTTCATAAAGACTACCAATACTGGATACGATAGGCCTACCCGGTGGTTTATGTAGGTCCTTGTGGACTTTGGGCACAAGTTTATAGATTAATATGCACATATCTGAGAGTGGATAGCCTCCCCCATCTATTCATTCATTCATATATTTATATGGAGATCACATATGTGAGACTTTATCTAATTGTTCTAATTATGAGGGTACATTTGGATGGATCTTTTTTCCTGTTTTTACATGTTTTTAATCGACATTGTGGTTAATAAAGCATTTGCCTTGCAGATATACATATTGGTGGTGTGCATTTTTCCATGTTGTCCCTCTTTTTCTCTTGTTCTTATTTCTATGGCTTGTGACCATTAATTTGCACCCCCGCCATGTGATATTTTTCAATATTAGCAGTGCGCCCATACAATTTTTGTATTTCAGGACAACTGGAAGAAGGTACGGACAGCAGGACGGAGCAAGGACACAGGACCGGAGTAGGACAACTGGAAGAAGGTACGGACAGCAGGACGGAGCAAGGACACAGGACCGGAGTAGGACAACTGGAAGCAGGTACGGACAGCAGGATGGAGCAGGGCTGCAGGAAGAGAGAGGGCAACAGGATCAGGAAGGTAATGGAAGCAGACAGACAGGGAGCCTAGCGTGCAGGAGTCAACACGACGGTCAGGCGCCTCCATTATGGGAGGACGGCCTGAAATACCCAGGAGCCGGCCCCCATTAGTCCGGCGGTGCTTCTGGGCACCGCCGGAGCATGAGAAGATGCAGGGAAACACGGCTGCTGCCTATGGCGCATGCGTAAGGCCTGTAGTGACATCACGGGCCGGTCAGAGGAGGATGCTGCGGCAGACGAGAGGAGGAGAAAGACTTTGGCGCTGGAGCGAGCCGGTGAGTATGTGCGGGTGCGACGGGGGCCATGACAGGCGTGACAGTTATATTGTCAAAAATTCCAAAAGTGGGTGGTCCTTACTAGATGGAATGACGATGCCCTAGCAGCTCTCTTTCGGAAGGGTTTTGCAGAAACCGTAAAAGATGTTATGGTGGGATTTCCTGTTTCCTCTGGTCTAGATGACTCTATGTCATTGGCCATTCAAGTTGATCGGCGTTTACGTGAACGTAAAACTATGCGAGAGGCGTTGCCGCCTTTCAAACGAACGTCTGAACCCATGCAATGTGATAGGGTTTTGTCTAGGGCGCAACGTCAGGACTTTAGAAGGCTTAATAAGTAGTGTTTTTTCTGTGGGGAGACTGGGGACGCCTCTCATACTATTTCTGTCTGCCCTAAATGAGAACAGCGCTTTGCTCACATATTTGCCGTGGGCAGTGTACAGCCTAAGTTCCTTTTGGCAATTACTCTGATCTGCTCTTTGTCTACATTTTCCGCTAAGGCTTTTGTAGTTTCAGGAGCAGCTTTGAATCAGATGGATTTACACTTTGCTAAACGTTGTGGTTTTCCTATGATACCCCTGCGGACTCCTATCCCTTTGAGGTGTATTGATTCTACTCCTTTGGCGGAGAATAAACCCGTTTTGGACCCAGGTGATAATGCGGGTAGCCCCGGACCACCAGGAAAATTGTACATTTTTGGTGTTGCACAATTTGCATGATACTATTGTTCTGGGTTTTTCTTGGTTGCAGACTCATAATCCTGTATTGGATTGGAAATCTGTGTCTGTGGTGAGTTGGAGTTGTCAATGTGTTCTTAGTGACACTCCTGTTTTCTCTACCTCTCCCCAGTCTCAAGATATTCTTGACTATTTGGCTGATTTTTCTGATGTATTTAGTGAGAGTAAGTCTGTGTCTGCCTCCTCATAGGAGTTATGACTGTACAATTGAGTTAATGCCTGGGTGTAAATTTCCCAAGGGTTGGCTTTTCAACTTATCGGTACCCGAACATGATGCTATGCGATCTTCTAGCAAGGAGTCGTTGGAGAAGGGTCATATTAGACCATCCTCTTCACCTTTAGGTGCTGGGTTTTTTTTTGTGGCCAAGAAAGATGGTTCTTTAAGGCCATGTATTGACTATCGTTCCCTTAACAAAATCACTGTTAAATATCAGTATCTGTTACCCCTGATTTCTGATTTATTTTCCAGAGCTAAAAGTGTCTGTTGGTTTACCAAGCTTGACCTCAGGGGGGCGTATAATCTTATTCGCATCAAGCACGGGGATGAATGGAAGACGGCGTTTAATACTCCGGAGGGACATTTTGAGTACTTGGTGATGCCTTTTGGGCTCACTAATGCCCCTTTCTATCTTCCAATCTTTTATGAATGATATTTCCCGGGACTTTGTGGATAAGTTTTAGATCATATTTCTGGATGATATTTTGATCTTTTCCAGTGATTGGGATTCTCATGTGGAACATGTCCGGACTGTGTTCCGGATTTTGAGGGAAAATTCTCTGTATGTTAAGGGATCAAAGTGCCTCTTTGGTGTACAGAGGATTTCATTTTTGGGATTCATTTTGTCCCTGTCTGCTAATGAAATAGACCCGGCCAAGATTCAGGCCATATATGATTGGGTTCAGCCCACTTCTTTGTAGGCTCTCCAGAAGTTTTTGGGTTTTGCTAATTTCTACCGTAAATTTATAAGTAATTTTTCTGGTATTGTTAAACCACTGACTGATCTGACTAAAAAGGGCACTAATGTGGTGAATTGGTCTCCAGAGGCAGTCTCGGCATTTCAGGAGCTTAAGCGGAGATTCACTTCTGCTCCGGTTCTACAGCAACCTGATGTCTCACTCCCATTTCAGGTGGAGGTAGATGCTTCTGAGATTGGTGCAGGAGCCGTTTTGTCCCAAAAAGATCCAGTGACTTCTAAGATGAATCCCTGTGCCTTCTTTTCTCAAAAAATTATCCCCATCTGAACGTAACTATGACGTAGGGAATCGGGAATTGTTGGCCATGAAATGGGCATTTGAAGAGTGGAGACATTGGTTGGAGGGAGCTAGACATCAAGTTGTGGTCCTCACCGACCACAAGAATTTGATTTATCTTGAATCAGCCAAATGCCTGAATCCTAGACAGGCTAGGTGGGCCTTGTTTTTTACGCATTTTAATTTTGTGGTCTCTTTTCTTCCGGGCACTAAGAATGTTAAGGCAGACGCCCTTTCTAGGAGTTTCTTTGTGGATTCTCTTAATGTGACCGAGCCTACTACCATTCTAAATGAGGCTGTAGTTCTTTCCGCCATCTCACCCGATTTGAGACGTGCCCTGGAGGAATTTCAGGAGGACAAACCTGAACGTTGCCCTATGGGAAAATTGTATGTCCCTGACCAGTGGAGGAAGAGAGTAATGTCTGAAATTCATTGCTCCGCGTTCACTGGTCATCCAGGTATTTTTGGTACCAGAGATTTGGTGAGTCGGTCTTTTTGGTGGCCTGCCTTATCTCGTGATGTCAGGAATTTTGCGCAGTCCTGTGGGACTTGTTCTCAGTCCAAGCCCTCTTCTCGTTGTAGTGGGTTGTTGATGCCCCTGCCGGTGCCCAGGAGGCCATGGACTCATAACTCAATGGATTTTATTTCCGATCTTCCTGTCTCTCAGAGAATGACTGTTATCTGGGTGATTTGTGATAGATTTTCTAAGATGATCCATCTTGTACCACTCCCAAAGTTGCCATCATCTTCTGAGTTGGTGCCTTTGTTTTCATAACAGATGGTTCGGTTGCACAGGATTCCTGAGAACATTGTGTCGGACAGAGGAGTTCAGTTTGTTTCCAGATTTTGGAGAGCTTTTTGTTCCAAACTGGGAATTCAGTTATCTTTCTCCTCTGCATTTCATCCTCAGACCAGTGGGCAGACTGAGAGAACAAACCAGACTTTGGAGTCCTATTTGAGATGTTTCATATCTGCTGATCAGGATGACTGGGTCTCATTTTTGCGCTTGGCCGAATTCGCGCTATACAATAGAGCTAGTTCTGCCACTTTGATGTCGCCCTTTTTCTGTAACTTTGGGTTTCATCCTCGATTTTCTTCAGGGCAGGTGGAATCTTCAACCTGCCCAAGTGTGGACACTGTGGTAGAGAGAATGCAGCACATTTGGGACCAAGTGGTGGATAAGTTGTCCCACTCTCAGTAAAAAGCCCAACGGTTTTCCAACTGGCATAGGACCATTGGTCCCCGGTTTAAAGTGTGTGATATGGTTTGGTTGTCTTCAAATAATATTCCTATGAAGGTTGCGTCTCCAAAATTCAAGCCAAGATTCATTGGACCTTATAAGATTTTGGAGATCCTTAATCCCGTTTCTTTCCGATTGACTCTTCCAGTTACGTTTAAGATCCATAACGTGTTTCATAAATCTTTGTTGAAGAGGTTTGTGGAGCCAGTATTTTCTATAGCGGCACCTCCTGACCCTGTATTGGTTAAAGGCAATTTGGAATATGAGGTAGAGAAAATATTGGATTCTCGTTTGGCTAGACGGAGACTCCAGTACTTGGTCAAATGGAAGGGTTATGGCCAGGAGGATAATTCTTGGGTCTCTGCTTCTGAGATTCATGCCGAAAGATTTGTTCCTGCTTTTCACCGGGCCCATCCTGATTGGCCTGGTGGCGTAGATGAGGGTTCGGTGACCCCTCCACAAGGGGGGTACTATTGTGAATTCGCTTTCTGGCCTCCCTCTGGTTATTACTGAAGGTAGTGGAGCTGGTCAGATTGACAGAGGGGTTGCGAGTTCTCTTTCTGGGCTCCCTCTGGTGGTTACTGGAGATAATGGAGCTGATCTGATTAACAGAGGCTTGCCACCTGATAATGAGAACGACAATTGGAGATCTGGGGTTTCAGATTGGGATTTAAGACAGCCGACTCCCTCTATCCCTGCTGGTGATTTTCTTCTTGCCTCCTGAGGTCTGATGCTTTCAGCTCAATCCCTGCATGTTCAGCTAAGTGTTCATTTGCTATTCTGTTTGCATGACATTGGAGTTGGCGATGTGCGGCTGGATTACCTTCTCCAACCACCAACCTCCCAGGAAACTCCCCACCCACTTGAGCCCCCAAATAACACCAGGACACCAAAATGGAATATAATGGCCACAGCAGCCCTTTATTTAAGTAACGTACAACATTCTGTAAATATATATCGCAACCTTGGGGAGGGTCCTTGAAGCTCCAAATCTGGTGACCAAAATGTAAAGAATACTTTTTTGTGGACAAACACATACCATAAATTACTCCCAGCCGTTACCCCACTGGCTCAGGAGCACCAAAAACCCCGTCGGGGTTACACTGTCCACTTAATCCCTGGGGATCCGACCAACCACTGCCGGAAGTCCCCCCAAATCACCAGACCCAAACCACGGATAATAACATTGAGAAATCCATATAACCACAGATCCCCCAAAACCAATTTAGCACCAACTTCAAGGACCCCCTCCCCCCACACGCCAACCAGCCGCCATGACCCGTGACATTGAAATAACCCACCCCATGTAACCCATCCTGCATAAAATTAGGGCGGGCGGGACAATCCCTCGTGGCTCCAGAGCGGGAACTGAAGGTAACCGCCCCTAAAGCCCCATAATATATCCCCTACCACCCCTCTCCTCCACCCTTTGGGATCATTAACCCCTTCCCTCCAACCCACCATCATGAAGGGCCTCCACTTAGCCGCTGTGGGGTTCGTGGTTGCGCGGCTCACTCCAGCCCTTGTCTTGACATTGGAGTTGGCGATGTGCGGCTGGATTACCTCCTCCAACCACCAACCTCCCAGGAAACTCCCCACCCACTTGAGCCCCCAAATAACACCGGGACACCAAAATGGAATATAATGGCCACAGCAGCCTTTTATTTAAGTAACGTACAACATTCTGTAAATATATATCGCTACCTTGGGGAGGGTCCTTGAAGCTCCAAATCTGGTGACCTAAACGTAAAGAATACTTTTTTGTGGACAAACACATACCATAAATTACTCCCAGCCGTTACCCCACTGGCTCGGGAGCACCAAAAACCCCGTCGGGGTTACACTGTCCACTTAATCCCTGGGGATCCGACCAACCACTGCCGGAAGTCCCCCCAAATCACCACACCCAAACCACGGATAATAACATTGAGGAATCCATATAACCGCAGATCCCCCAAAACCAACTTCAAGGACCCCCTCCCCCCACACGCCACAATGAAGGCAATTGAAGACCTCGATTGCCTGAGACCCCCCCATTCCGAAAAGCCATGGCCCTCTCAATCCCGTCCTGCAGACCCAAAGCCCATAAATCCATTCCCACATCATTTAAATGAACGCCGTCAGATCGCCAAAACTCCCACTCCCTCCTTCCAGGTCAAAGTGCCGAACCACCACCCCCCGTTCCTAATTACGAAATTAGACACTGCCCTATTAACCTTTATCCGTGCCCTATTTAACTTGATCACCGATCTCGTATGCCGCCAAGTCTTCCTCGGCACCATCTCTGACCACACCACAGTTAACCCCCTAAACGATAACTACAACCGCAGAAGATCGTTCTTAATGTCCTTGACCAATTCCCGGAAAGGACGGACCCCCAAATCATTTCCCCCTGAGTGCAGAACTAAAATATCAGGATCCCTGTCAAGCCTAGTTCTATTATGTACCTCCTGCAAAACCCTGTTCCAACCCATACCCCTAAAGCCCAACCATCTGATTACCGCCACACTTCGCAAAAAACCCAACTGCCGCCCTTCTCGCCGAACATCCGCACGCCGAGCTTCCCAATACACAAAGGAATGGCCCAGGATCCACACCAGCAAAGGAGTGCAACCTGCAATGACAAAAAACCACCATTAGCCACCGCGCAAACAACTAACACCACGCCCTCCCCTTAACGTAGTTCCGCACCCAAAGCCCCAGCGCGGACGTATGACCTGTAACGCCCCGATTCCCCCCTTCCAATCCGCTGTATTACCTTCGAACCCAAACCACCAACAGCCGCTTCCGTAGCCGCCCCAATCCTGAAAGAGTGAGAAGCGAACCTAGACCCATCAATACCCAACCTGTCCAGGCCTTTATGCAAAACCACCACAGACTGAAACCTTGACAAGAAGGAACCGTCAACATGCCATAGCAATGGCCCATCGCTCCTCTGCTGCCACAATCTATAATCCTGCAAGCAGAGCACCGGGCACATCAGAGATCCAGGCACAGCGCCCAACACCACCCTTTTTCCCCTACCCTCCTGGTCCGTTTTCGACCTCTTTATCCAAAACTCCAAACCACAGTCACCCACCAACACGTCCCTGTCCAACAAACCCCCACCGGAATACCGCCCTGGGGATACCAACTCCCCCACCCTCAATGCCCCAAAAAAGGCAAGTGAAAAAGCCGCCCGAAAAAGAGAACACTCAAACCGTGACACACAGACCTCATCCAACACCGCCCCCAACCGCTCAAGGATACCAAATGACAGCGGACGCCGGCAATCCACCCTACTGCCCCGACGTCTGAACCCCTTAATAGCCTGGCTGACCAAGAAACACTTAGTCAAATCAACCTGTCCCCGCAATTTAAATCCGAAAGCTAAACCAGCCCTCACCTGCCTCACCCTAGACACCGACCATCCTTCCTCCGCCCCAAAACCCAACCACGACAGCAACGCGCCCAAATGATCCTCCCCAGAGTTGCCATACGAACGTGTCCCCAACCAGTTTTCCCAAGAACTCCAAACCGACTCGTAGATCGACCAAGTACAAGCAGACAAAGATGCCCGTATCAAAGGTTCTGCAGCCCTGAGACCACCTTCCAAAGCCCGGCTGGACACTTGAGACCTATTTCCTCCGCCTCTGGGGCCAAAGACCGAAAGCGCTCCCTCTGCAAACGAGACAAAGAATCAGCAATGGAATTCCTAACACCAGGCACATGAGAAGCCGTCACATGAGCATTAAGCGATAGACAAGTTAAAACTAGCTGCTGCAGAACTCGAATCACCGGAGGAGATGACGCAGTCAAGCTGTTAATGGAGCACACCACTCCCATGTTGTCACAATTAAAACGGACTTTTTTATTCCGACACTCCTCTCTCCACAGGTACACTGCCACCAATATGGGAAAAATCTCCAACAAAGCAATATTCTTAACAAGGCCCAGCTGAACCCACTCGTCAGGCCACGCAGCCGCGCCCCATTGGCCCTTAAAATACGCCCCAAAACCCACTCCACCTGACGCATCCGTAAACAGGTCCAACTCCTCGTTTAAAACCGCCTCCTCCATGAGCAATGATCTTCCGTTATATTGCTCCAAAAACTTGTCCCACACCTCCAAATCCACCTTATGATCACTAGTAAGTTGAACAAAATGATGTGGGGCCTTCACTCTCGCCGTTGCACTCGCCAGACGCCGAGAAAAAACCCTTCCCATCGGAATGACCCGACAGGCAAAATTCAATTTACCAAGTAGTGACTGCACCTTTCTCAATGACAATTTCTTCACCCACCTAGCTCGAGCCACCGCAACCCACAACGCCTCAATCTTGTCATCCGGTAAACGGAACTCCCAAGCCACGGAATCAATCACAATTCCCAAAAAAGACAGGCACGTACAAGGCCCCTCCATTTTTTCTGGAGCAAGCGGTACGCCATAGCGCTCAGCAACCCAGACCACGGCCCTAAGCAACCTCTCACAACAGCCTGAGTCACCGGGACCGATACACAAGAAGTCATCCAGGTAATGAATCACTGAATCAAAACCCGACACGTCCCGGACAACCCATTCAAGAAAAGAGCTGAACGCCTCAAACAACGCACAAGAAACCGAACAACCCATTGGCAAACACCTATCAACGAAAAATTCCCCCTCCCAATAACAGCCCAACAACCTAACACTCTCTGGATGAACCAGGAGCAAACGAAACTCCGACTCGATATCCGTTTTTGCCAACAGTGCCCCCTTACCACACCTTCGGACCAAATTCGCCGCCTCATCAAACGACGTATAACCCACGGAGCACAGTTCCAGATCAATGCCATCATTCACCGACCTACCACGAGGGAAAGATAGGTGATGAATAAGCCTAAACTTATTTGGCTCTTTTTTCGGCACCACCCCTAGGGGCGAAACAACCAGATCCTCAAACGGAGGATCCTTAAACGGCCCCGCCATCCGTCCCAACTTCACTTCCTTTGCCAACTTTTCGACACCACCGCCCCATACAGGTCAGCTGACCTGAGATTCTTCCGCCCCCACGGTATTTCAAAAGGAGGGTCGGGAATTCTAAAACCATCCGTAAAACCAGACACCAATATTGTCGCCTTTTCACCATCTGGGAACCTATTTAGATAAGGGGCCATCGCGGCTATTCTCACTGGCTTCTCCCTCTTTGGAATTACCACTCTCAGCCCTTCCTTTCTGTTTTTTAAAGCATCTGGAAGCCCCATGCGAGGATCCGCTGCAATGGGAGCACAGGTGCTTGAATTTGCAGTTCGATCCGAATTTGCATTGCCCATCATTAAATTGCCAGCAGAGACCCTGCTTCTGAGTACCTGACTGACCCGACTGACCGCCTGCCCCTTGACCGCCGCTTTGCACATTTGATGAGCTGGCCCCCCCGGCCCCCCCTCCGCCAAGAAAGGAATGGCCAAATTTAGACTGTGTCATGACCTTTAACCACAAACTTATGTCCTTCTGATCCCACCGAATCGCCGGACGAATCGCTTTTCTCTGCCTAAATTGCTCGTCATAACGAAGCCAAGCCTGACCCCCATATACCCTATATGCCTCCCCAATTGAATCCAAATAACAAAAAAGAGGAGAACAATTCTCAGGCGCCTTCTCACCAATCACGCTAGCCAGGATTGCAAACGCCTGTAGCCAATTAGCAAGTGTTTGTGGAATCAAACGCCATCTCCGTTTTTCCTCCTCCTTTTTGCTATCGTCCTTCTTTCCCTTATCCAAATTGAACTTTTCTAGCGGTAACAGGGAAAAAATCTTGACATACTCATCCTTCCAGATCTTTTCCCGCACCTCTTTTTTTTAAATGAGCTCCCAGCGGGCCCTCAAACCATACGTACACCTCCCCGTGGGCCCTATCATCTAAATGGACCCGACATTCCTTCTCTTTTTCTGTCTGAACTGACACAGATACGGGGTCCGCTCGGCCCCCCGAAACCCTGATAGCCGCCCCCGACGAGCCAACCCCTTGCTCTGTCGACCCTACCCAGGCAGCTAAATGCGCCGACGGCTCTCTAACTCCCTCCATCCGTGCTAGCAAATCCCGCATGGATACTAACATGTCCCCAAGCCCCCCAATCGGCGACGGGCCCTGCTCTCCCACTACTTGTCCCACCGCCCCGGGCCGGCCCTCCACTCCGCACCCGACCGCAGGAGACCTTACTAAGGGTGATGACAGACAGGACACAGAAGCATACTCACTGGGCTGCGAGGATGCTGTGTCTCCAGCCACCATTCCTGAATCCCGTTGAGCATCATGACTGGAGCTGCGTAGAAGACCCTCCGTCCCCAGAGGTCCGATACTTGCTGAGACAGGCTCTCTTGACCCCGCCGCACTCCCGGGCCACTCTCTTCTTGAATCGTCCACGGTCCGACCCCCGCCGAGGCCAGCAGGATGCACAGGCCCAGGGGCTGCCGCCTGTGGCCACCCACTGCCCGCACCCCTCACCGCATGTCTGCTGCTCCGTCCGCTTTCTTCCTCCCCCTCCGCTGGTCCAGTCAAGGGGCCTGCAGCACAGGAGACACTAGCCCGCCCCGCCCGCCGGGGGCTGCCGCCCGATAATCCCCCCGCTCTCGCCCTCGTCACCCCTCCTCGCGCTGAAGAGGCAAGCTGCCCGACTCCACTGTGGCCTGCCATGACGTCATCCATCAGCGCCGTCCCGGCGCGTGCAGGCCCCGCCTCCCGATGAGGCCTAGTAGAAGGCCTGTCGACCGCCGCTGCACCCGGGCCGGCCCGTGGATTCCTCCCGGCCCGTGGCCTGCCAGCGCGCTTGCTGGCAGGCACCCCGGCCGTAGGGTCCCAGGAGGGGCTCCGACGCCGGCGCTGGGTGCTCGGCGCAGAACCCGGTGACAGGCGCTCCGGTGGCCTGACCCTCCTCCTCGTCCGGGGAGAATCTGCAGCAGCGGCCGCACCGTCGCCTCCCCCCGATGATACCAGCCACCTGCTGCTCCAGCCATCCGACCGGCTGCGCCTCTGCTGCCGCCCGCAGCCTCTCCAGGACCGCCTGTATGGACGCCATGGCTCACTGCAGGGTCTTCTCCAGAACAATCCCTCGTGGCTCCAGAGCGGGAACTGAAGGTAACCACCCCTAAAGCCACATAATATATCCCCTACCACCCCCTTCCTCCACCCTTTGGGATCATTAACCCCTTCCCTCCAACCCACCGTCATGAAGGGCCTCCACTTAGCCTCTGCGGGGTGGGGGGTTGCGCGGCTCGCTCCAGCCCTTGTCTTTTGATCTGGTTTTGTCTATCTTAGTTTTGTGTGGGTCAGCCAGCTCCGGCTGGGACTGTGCTGAATCACCGTCCATATGTTACTGCTTGTGCCAGTTTGTTTTTGTCCCTTATTAGATTGGCCTCTTTTTGCTCTGCTTTCAGAATATACCAGAGTGCTGATATAGTGGGTGAAGTCATGCGACTTCAGTGTTTTTTGCATCAGACGTGTTGGACTTTTTTGCAGGGTTTTTTGTGTGGTTGCAGACAGCGTCTTTCCTTTCCTGTCCTGTCTAGTCAGTGTGGGCCCCATCATTTGCTCAGTCTATTTTCTTGCCTGCGTTTGTGTTTTCATCTTGTCTCACCGTCAATATATGTTTGGGGGCTATCTATTCCTTTGGGGTCTGCTCTGGGGCAGTTTAAATTTCCCCTTTCTTGCTTTAGGCTTAGTTAGCTCTCCGGCTGTGCCGAGGTGTCTAGGATCATTGTAGGTACGCTCCACAGCTACTGCTAGTTGTGTGGATAGGATCAGGGGTCTGCAATCCGCTTAGTTACCAACCTCTCTGGTTTTCTGTGGCTTAGCTTGGGCTTGCTCTCCTCCTCGGTGACCCAATCATAACAGTGTGCTGCCCATGTTGACGCCATGAGCCACTCAGAGATCCTTAACTCCTTGACTTGCTGCTGTTGTGCTGTCAATAATGCTCTTAGATGAACTCGGGGAGGGTGAGTAAAGCACTGTCTATTTTTTTTAAATGAAATGCAACTGGAAGCAGAGGTTTTCTGAAATAGGAAAACCCCTTTAAGTTTCATACATTCACTCTTGCTACTGATTTACACAAAAAAGAACACAGGCTAGCAGTAGGTTCCCTTTAAATTGTGACAGCGATAGAGGAAAGCAGCGTTTATCTGCATGCTAGCAGGATTTCTAACAAGAATGTATTGCGCAGACAGGCTGGGTTATGTGATTGTAATCATGTCACCTTGGAGGCGATTAGACTGATGTTTTATCCTATCGGGACAAGGTTATAAACTGGCTGCAGTATGGATCGGTTTGCCCCAACGCGCGATCCATCATCATTGACACTATATGTAAGTGTAAAGCATCATCCGCCACTAAGAAGATATTCCTCTCTGCCGCCGCCGCGCCGCTCGACCCTCCGGAATTATCTATAAAATTTACATCAATTGAATTCCTAGTCTTCCCATAAATAGAGTGCAGTGTGGAATGATGGGGGTTTCATTTACAAACAGCGGATGTGCAAGCTGTGATATTAATAGGAGAGCAGAAGTTAGATGACCTGTTAACGCGGCAGCAGAGGCCCTGGATGCGCGATGCACATACACAGGTCTACACACAAATTGGTTGTCAGACAAATGCAGAGTAATTTATCAAACCTAGTAAAGTCCAGGGTCGAAATTATCATTGCACAGGCACGGACAGATTTATGAAGTGCTGTCATGGAACTGTGACATCAGTAAGCACCCTCTCCTCCGCTCGCTGCCACCATCTGATTACGCTGCCGGCCTCGGCTGTACCGACAAAGTAACAGGTCCGGAGAAAACTGAAAAAACTATGATGTAAACCAATGTCTTGATATTAGCTGTGGAGGTTTGGATGATGTCACTGAAAATTAGTCACCACGTAGTCTAACAGTGAACAAACCCTGTCCATCATATCAAACATTGACTCATACCCCAGCACCATTTATGAGACCTCAGAACTTCTCAACAGCCCAGAACCATTCAGGAGACACAAAGACCCTTCCGAAGACACCAGCACCTTTAAGAGACTTTTAAAGACCTCAGGACCCTAGAATATGTGAGATAGCAGGTAACGTGGGATGCAGTGATGACCAGAAGGCAGAGCAAGAGTTAAAGGGTTAATTACAGGGAATACTCTATGGAGGGAGAGAATAGGTTAATAGGGAGCAAAGTGGAATACTATATCAGGGTGAGAACAATTGTTTATAAAACGGGTGAACTTATCAGTCTGTTGGTTTCGGGGCTGTGAAGGCTTGGAATCCACGGTGGTGCCCACGCAAGTGGTGCGTGAAGTCACTGGCATGGTCCTGAAGCACGGTGAGCAACTGTCTCCGGACGTAGGCAGCATATCCTGGCTCTCCTAGGCAAGGTCCTGTGTTCCTTGGTCAACGTACGTGATGTGGCACAGTTTGTGGGACCGCCGCAGCGTGAATCCGTTTGGCGGCAGAGGTGAAGGAGAAACTACCCGGCTCTGTATGAAACACCAGGTCAGTCTTAGGCCGAAAGCCTGAGGCAGTCAGCAGAATGATGAGGGACGGATTCTCGGTGACAGGGGTGAGCGGGCACTCAGCAACTTGTTGCTCACAGTCAGTGGGCACATAGGCCAAGGAACTACAGCACGGGCCTGAGCTATTATCTTGCTCCCAGGAGAGTGAACCAACCTTCTCCCGCTGCTCACTCTGATTTCCCACCAAGTGTCCCTCTTTCCCACGCGCCGTCCCTTTTATGCCTGACATGCCCCCTACTGTTGAGTGGAAAGGTCTGTCTAGATCAGAAACAATGGTGATAGGTCCGGAATCGGCTCATGAGAGGTACCACCGGCCCAGTCCATCTTCCTACAAATAGACCTCAGCATGTTTCAAGAGCCTCCCACATCACAACCCAGCAACTTTTTACAAAAGTCAAACTGCCACAATCACCCTGCAACAAATCTTAGAATTTTCTACAGTCTCGAGTGTCCTTCAACAGATTCCCAAATACCTCAACACATGCAGTTGGGTCGCCCTCCCAGGGCTGTGGGGTACTCGCGCCGGGCCCATGTCAGGGGAATGTGTCACAGCAGCGGTGACCCGGTCCATGGCCCTGAGCGCCCAGGTAATGGGGAAATGTAGTTAATGGAATGGAATAGTTTGTGACGCCACCAGTGGTGCTCGGCAAGGGAGGTGTTAAGCCAACGCTGCATGCAGATCCGCTGGGACTGATGGTAGGGTGCAGCAAGGATGTAAAAGCTCCCCACAGGTGAAGCTATAGTCCCAGGGCAGTGTAGAGGTGGTTGGCATGGGGATGTAGCAGTGCCGTAAGGGTAGGAAGCAGACAAGACACAGCGGGGTGCAATTTCTGTACCTTTACTTGATAACTGCAGTCCAGGGTTCTGATTACAGATGGTAACAGAGCAGGCTAGCCTGGAAGCAACTCAGGGATTCTCTCTCAGCAGACGGACTGTGCAGTCTCCTTCCTACCGCTTGTTTGAATGAAGTACTCCTAATACTGAGTTACACTGAAGTTCCTCCTGTCAGATGTTCTCAAGAACCTTACTTGCACGGCAGACAGCTGTAGCCTATCTCGGGGTTCCTTTCTCCTGAGTCCCGGCTCTCTAACCAAGCTGCTGTTTGCCCCCAAGTCCCAGATGGGAGCAGGGCACCCACAGCCTCCTACTCCTCTGGTATCTGTTGTAGGACCGTTAGTATCCGTACAACCGTGGAGACCAGGCTCCAGTCCAGTTCATGCGCTCACTGTGAGGGAGCTCTCCTTTCCCAGCTCAACCTCCAGCTTCTCTCTACACATCTGCACACTTCACCCTCCGCAGACTAACTCACCACTCCTTTCTCTTGGCCCTCAGAGAGCACTCCTCCCCTTAATCCCGGTGCAGAGTTCCCCTTGCTGGCCTGGAGTGGAACTGTGTTGCATGCATGGATTGACTGCGAGAGAGACCCATCATTGCCTCCAAGCCTGGCATTACCCTCCCCTGGAGGAAGGCAAAGCCACTGTGGCGGCCATACCCCTGGGGGCGCCACACAAATGCTTGACAACAGACTCAGAGAGTACAACAATTCCCAGTCTCCAGAACATTTCAACTGATCCATTCACCCTTCAGCAGACCATAGCACCCTTCAGCAGACCATACCAGCCTTCAGCAGATCATAGCACCCTTCATCAGACATGAGCATCCTTTAACAGAGGCTAACAGATCCCAGCACCACTCAACAGATTCAAACACAACTGAGCAGACGCCAGCAGCCTATAACGGATCCCAGCACCCATTAACAAGTTTCAACAAACCCAATATATTTCAACATATCCCAGCACTTTTCAACTGACAAAATACATTTCAGCAGACTACAGCCACCCTTCAGCAGACTTCAACGGACTACAGCACTTTTTAACAGACTCAATAAAACCCCCAGTACTCCTCCACAAACTCCAGCTCCCTTCAGCAGACCTCAGGACCCTAAAATAGATCCCAACACACAATAACAGTCTTTAACAGACCCCAATACATTTCAACAAATCCTAATACACCACATTAGCCTTCATCAACCTTCAGATGATTACAGCAGCATTTAGTAAACAGCAGATCCCAACATCACTCAGCAGACTCCACCATCATTCAACAGACTTCAATGGACCCCAGCATCCCTTCCACCAAGCTCAGCACCCTCTTTCAGACTTGAACAAACCAAATGACCTTTCAGCAGACCCAGCACTATTTAGTAGACCACAACAACGCTCTTCAACAGACTTCAGCATCCTGCAGCAGACATCATTAGCTTACAGTAGATCATAGCAAACATTAATGGTCTTCAACAGGTCTCCATACATTTTAACATAAACTCAAACTCTTCAATAGATCACGGCACCTTTTACCTCTCTTCAGCAGACTACAGCAGCAATCAATGGACTCCAACAGATCCCAACATATCTCAACAGATTCAAGCATTGTTCAACAAACTTCCACAGACCCCAGCACCCTTTCAACCAAGCCCAGAACCCTTTGATAGACTCCAACAAACTCAAGCACCTGTCGACAGACCTCAGCACCATTTTGTAGACCGCAACATCCTTTAACAGACTTCAACAGAGCATACCATCCACCAGCAGACCACCACACCAATCAGCAAACTAGGAGGCCTCTACAAACCTCAGCACTCTTCAGTAGCCCTTAGCAAACCTCAATACTCCCAAAGATGAAGGCACCTCTCAGGAAACCAAAGAAAATTTCAATCTGCAGACCCCCACACATAGACTCCCATCCACATAGATACTAACATTTCCCCATCTACTCAACATAGCCACTTGCAAGTATTGCCTCCTACAACTACAGAGTCTTCCTGACAAAGTCATAAAACTGATCCTGAGGCTGGTGTGGTGTGGCCCATGGACTGGGACATCCAAAGGGTTTCGTACAGTGGTGTACCCCACCTAATACCCAGCATTTCACTTTCACCAGTATCTGCATCCTCGAGGTGAATACAGTGATGGAACAGGGAGCTAACCTGCCCCATCACTGAGCCTGTGCATCCGAGAGTGCAGTGATGACATCATTACATTGCACCAGCAGTGCCTCAATACACAGCGCACAATGGAGCAGCAAGAGGAACAGGGTTAGGTGAGTTTTTTAATACGGTGAAAGTGAGCTGTGTGGAGATATAAAATGGTGCAAGGGGGCTGTGTGGGGACACCATTCTGAGTGAGTATCTGTGGCGCCCCTGAGGCTTCAGTCGCCACAGAGGTACTTCACCTTCTCCTAAGGTTTAGTGCCCCACCATCCAGGTAAGGTGGGAACTCCTGACCACACTCCACACCTGCATTCCACACACAGGATAGTTCAGTGGGGCCACCTAACAGCTTCAGGCTGGGGGTTAGCAGAGCACTCCTCGTGGAACCCTGCTTCGTAACACGAGATGTGTTGGGAGGCGGGTGGAGTGAGATGATACAAAAGAGTGGGAAGAGTGAAAGTTAGTAGTTAGTTGGTTAGAGGAGAGAGAAGATGGGTGTCTGAGGGATGTTCTGCAGCAGGTCCCAGTGATCTGGGCTGCTGGCACGTGAAAGACCAGAGAAAGAGACTGATAAGATTGATAACCTAACCTTCCATAAGAGAGATAGAACAGATCGGAACTAAGGGTAACTAAGTACTGGAGTGCTTCACACCTAAAGGTGCATTGGAGGAGTCGTTCAGTGAAGGTACATATTGGCGGAGTGTGGAAGGAAGAATCCTATCCTGCCTGGAGGTTGGCTGTAGCCCTGACCTGGAGAACACAGTACGGAGGCAGGCAGTTGTGTGAACTGCAAACAGTGAGTAAAGCTTTGGAACCGCATACTCTGGTATCCTCCAGTTATTCCAGCACCGCTACACCTGAGTAACAACATCTTTACCATTCTGCGCCTCTCCTCATCCATTGCACCTACACTGCCCTGGGACTACAGCTCCACCTGTGGGGAGCTATACCATCTCTGCTGCACCACACCATCAGTCCCAGCGGATCTGCATGCAGCGTTGGCTCAACACCTTACTTGCCAAACACCACGGGTGGTGTTACGAACTATTCTACCATTAACTATATCACCGACATTGATATTGGGCGCCCAGGGCCACGGATTGGGTCACCGTTGCTGTGACACATTCCCGCCTGACACCGGCCCGGTACCGAGTACCCCGCTGCCCTGGGTGTGCGAGTGCGACCCAATTTTGGCGTCACGAACAGGATGACGAGGCTCGATGCCATCGGGTTCTGTGTGCCTTGGATTTACAACTTTTGAAAATGTGCAAAAGACCAAATTTAATAGACTGTAAAATGGACATTAGAAATGGCCACTGGCACGGAGAAGAAGGGCGTGAAGAGATGGGAGGTCCTAAGAAAAGACCGCGAAGAGTATTGGGCTGTCCCTGCCTGAATTACTATGTGACAGATGCATGGCCCACCCCCGAGGGGTTCGTATACTGGCTTGGTATGGAGGCGAGACGCCGCCCCCGGAAGGAAGGGCAGAGAAAGCCAGTGGCGAGCAGAAGGGCGGAGGAAGAAGAAGAACACCAGAACGACATTTTGGAGAGTGAGGGAAGGAGGCCTGCGGAGCGCGGGGAAGTGCAAACCCCGGCGCCTTGGCTGACGGCTCCAACCCGAACTCTGGAATGAACCGCCAGCAATTAGAAGATGAAATTGCTGAATTGACTACCCGTCTGCAGCTACGAAGAGAAGCGCTGGAGATGCTGAGACAGCAGCGCGCCCCGGCGGGGCCTACACCAGCGGTACCACCCTCTCCATCGGTACCCGCGGCTACCGCACTGGACTGTCCCCGGGCGGCGCTGATCTACACATCTACTTTGACCGTGCGGTTGAGAACCACCGGCCCGGAGAAGTTACCGGAGGACCCGGGAGTGGAAGCAGAGCTCCCGCCTGGACCTGGCGCGGCTGCGCCGGTCCCCACAGAGACCCCTGCGGATCCAGAACCCGCAACTGCTCCTTCATCATCTGCACCGGAGCCGAGGCTACACTGCCGGGAGACCTCAGGTATGTCCGATGTCCCTTCCCCTGAGAAGACCCAGGGTTGCCCCACCGTTGCAACGGCTGGCCAGGTTGTGTTAGACCTGGTCTGGGACTGGGAAGCCAGTCCCCGGGGGAGATACCGGAACCCCCCAATGGTGGCACCGCAGGCCCCAGTAGGCCAAAGCAGGTCCCGGGAGGAGCAGTATGAGGCCTATTGTCGAGCCACCATTAAAAAAGCTGGCAGATGAGTACCGGGAGAGGGAGCAGAGGAGATTGGCTGTATTGGGCCCGGATCTGAAGAGAAAAGAGAGGACCTGTGCTGGGCATTACGGTTCCCAGGATGCAGCTAGTTGGGAGCAGGTGCTGAAATTGAATAAGGAGAGGGGTTTTCGATTCATTGTGGACCCCAAGCGCATTGGTGACCTGTTCTTCAACCGGTGGGATGTGGAGCCCCATCTGAGGAGAGGGCATCCAGATAGAGACCTGCAGCCTGGGGAATATGTGACCTTTACCCAGCATGAGGGACTCAGTGGATGGTACGCCCTGAATGTACGACATATCCCTGTAGAGTTCATCGAGAGGTACCTGCCATCAAGACCAGTCAATAGAGTTGAGCGACTTTTGCTTTTTTAGGGTTGAGTTTCGTTTCATGAAACCCGACTTTTCCAAAAGTCGGGTCGAGCAAAATCGGCCGACTATAGGGAAAAGTCGGGGGTCCGACCGAAACACGAACCCAATGTAAGTCAATGGGGAATTAAAGTCGGCAATGAGAGGAGGACAGGAAACACACCTACAGTGCCCATTTGAATGCCAAAAGCATCAATTCTTCTTACTTAAGCTTGTCAGCCTTAATCAACTTCATAATACTAGTTACGCACTGAAAAATGGGGGTTATTTGGCTAAAGTTGTGGGGGGGTAGGGCTGGCTCCAAGTTTTCATGTGCCCTGGTCAAAAGAGCGCCCCTTTAACACATACCACAACTCATGATGCTCCGATACGGCAGAGAAATAGCGGTATAGTACAATGAAAAATACTTCACTTTTTACATCTCATGACGAGGCCCATCTATTTCTCCATACAGAATCGTTGGTCCCATATAATGTTTGAAACAGTATATGATGAGCTCCACATAATGCTACAGTATATGTTGGTCCCCATGGATGAAGCTCCACTGTCTTATGGGCCCAAATAATGCTCCAAACATAATGGGCCCCATTTCTAATGCTCTAGTGTATAATGGGCTCTGTAAATGCTGCTCCAGTGTCTGATGTCCACCTTTGGAATGTTCCAGTGTATGGTGGGCCCCATCTATCATTCTCCAGAGTATAGTGCTCCCCAAAAATTGCTGTCCCAACATTGAAAACAATGAAATAAGTCTCCTCGCTAGGGAATCCCTGTACTAGTCTGGACTCCTCGTCGTCCCCATCTTCCATCTCACTGCACAGTATTTCAACCTTGCAAGTGCTGTGATCCTGAGCAAGCGGGGGGGGGCCCACTCGTTTGCGACGGCACTGGCACAGGACCCCTGATAGTACGGTGGTGTGTCTGACGGTGGGTAGGCCGAACCTGCACTTTCATCTGCAGCTTCCTCTTTGTCACCGTGTAAGATGGAACTGTATATGGGAAGGGTAACCTGAGTTTCATCAGGGTCAGATTCAGGCCATGTAGCATGCGAGGGGAATGTAGTGGTCTGGGTCAATGTACCAGCAGATTCATCGAGCAGTGGCTGGGCATCAGTGCACTTGTGTCGCCCCCAGGAGTACGGTCGCCACAGTGGCATTACCTTCCTCCTAGGGAGTGTGATGTCATGCTTGGGAGCAACGAAGGATCTCTCTAGCAGGTTAACTTATTGGGCGGCGTTATTCCCACGAGTCACGACCTGGAGGGTCATGAAGGCAAAGTGTTTGTTTTACGTGGGCAGTATGGTTGCAAAGCTGAACCTTAAAGGAATGTCCAGAAGGTCACCACCAGGAGTGGAGCCTACGGCGTAATTTGACTCAACATGGGCAACCTCAACCATCCAGCCACAAAAAAGATGCACACATTGTGAGCTTAATTCCGTTAACGAACGAGACTCCGTCATGCCCCGCGGTCCGAGTCCGGCTTACTAGAGGGACACGTGAGGCTCTGGCACGTGAGATTGGCCAATAACTGGTGTGTCATGCCCTTACATGTCCGTGGCTGCATGTGCGCTACACTGAAAAGGCCAGCGTTTGTCGCTTACAGGTGCAGATAACTCGCTGAACAACGTTAGTGATGGGGATCTGGGATTACAATTATTACCTGCGAACAATGATTTCCCAGTAAGTGCCGGTCAACCGCAGTTCCGGAATTAGGCCTAACCGTCATTCCTGAAAAAATGAAAAACTTACGTGTGCAAACCACAGGTGCTGTAGCTTGCTTAACAGCTCGCCAGCCGTTCACAGGCCCAGTATGGATTACACGTGATTGTACAAAGGTGAGAAAGGGTACCGTATCCCCGGATAACATGTATGGATAGCATAGTGTACACATTCAAAATATATGTGTATAGATCAGGAGGCAGGTTCAAACGGTGTCAGGCCCAGTATGGATTACACGTGATTGCACAAAGGTGAGAAAGGGTACCGTATCCCCGGATAACATGTATGGATAGCATAGTGTACACATTCAAAATATATGTCTATAGATCAGGAGGCAGGCTCAGATGGTGTCAGGCCCAGTATGGATTACACGTGATTGCACAAAGGTGAGAAAGGGTACCGTATCACCGGATAACATGTATGGATAGCATAGTGTACACATTCAAAATATATGTCTATAGATCAGGAGGTAGGCTCAGACGGTGTCAGGCCCAGTATGGATTTGATGGCCCAGACTACACAGCGGAGGAGCAGGGAGAGGTAAAGATTGCAAATGCTGGGGCCCTGCCCAAGCAAGGGGGGCCCACTCGTGGGTGTCGGTACTGGCACTGGGCCCCTCATAGTACGGCGGTGTGTCTGATGGCGGGTGTGCACCACCACCATCAGAGACACTTGATTGCACTATGAGGGACCCTGTGCCAGTGCCCGCGCTCAAGAGTCGGCCTACCCACCTGTCCAGGGCAACGGCACTCGCACGGTTTTGTGCGCTAGGTGGTGACCCCGGCCATAGGGGGGGAGGCAGCACAGTTAGGGAGTTTTAGAAAGTGGCATATGTTGATGTTGGACATTCAGCTAATGCAAAAAGCAAAATTGTTCAAGTCCCAGGAAGAGGAGGACCAAAGCAAGCCATTTTTCTGTCACCCTATGTGTCATCAGGGGAAGGTGGGACAAAATCCTTGGAAACCCATGCATGGTTCAATTTAATGAAGGTTAGATCATCCACATTTTGGGTTGACAGACGGGTCCTTTTTTCTGTCAGGATTGACCCAGCTGCACTGAAGACTCTTTCCGATAGCATACTTGCAGCTGGGCAAGCGAGCTCCTGCAAAGCATATTGTGCCAAATCAGGCCAGGTGTCCAGTTTAGCGGCCCAATAGTCAAAGGGGAATGACCTGTGCGGGAGAACATCAATATGGGAGGAAAAGTAGTTTGTAACCATAGTTGACAACTGCTGTCTTTTGTCACTTTCCATCGATGCAGTATTACCAGTTGTGTGAGCGGTCCGTGAAAAATCAGTCCACAACTTTGTCATGAAACCCCTGTCTCCAACGCCACTTCTGCTGTGTGCACCACGAACACCTCTGCCAAGCTGCCCCCAGCCCGTACGGCTCGTGTGAGAACCATCACCGCTGCTGTGTGCTGGGAATGCCTCAACCAACCGGTTTACCAGAGTTTCTTGTTTATTAGCCAATATTAGGTCAAGGTTCTCGTGTGGCATGATGTTTTGTAATTTGCCTTTATAGCGCAGATCCAGGATGCTGGCCAACCAGTAGTCGTCATCGTTCATCATTTTGGCAATGCGGGGATCCCTTTTTAGGATCTGCAAGGCATAATCTGACATGTGGGCCAATATTCCCGGTGTCAATGATGCACTGCGAGTGCTGGTTGGAGGAGCACTTTCTGGCAAATCCACATCCCTCCAGTCACGCATAAACCCTGTACCAGACCTTGCCACGCCAACATTTTCACTTGCCCCACGAGATGCATCCTCCTCCCCTAAGTAATCATCCCCATCATCATCCTCCTCATCCTCTTCTTCCTCCACCTCGTCCAGGAGAGGTCCCTGAGCAGACAATGGCTGAATGTCATCAAGGATTCCCTCCTCCTCTTCCTCCTCGTCAACATTGGCTGCAGACGCCTGCTCCTTAAGGTGCGTCAAAGTTTGCATGAGCAGACGCATAAGTGGGATGCTCATTCTTAGGATGGCGTCGTCTGTGCTTACCAGCCATATGCACTCCTCAAAACACTGAAGGACTTTACAGAGGTCTTTCAGCTTCGACCACTGAACACCTGTCAACTCCATGTCTGCTCTCAAAGTGCCTGGCCATGTATCCTCCCACAAATGCATTATGGCCTGCCTCTGTTCGCACAGCCGCTCAACCATGTGCAGGGTGGAGTTCCACCTTGTTGCAATGTCGATAATGAGGCGGTGGTTGGGAAGGTGGAGCAATCGCTGCAGCTTCTGCATACGAAAGGAGTGTACAGGCGACCGGCGGATGTGCGCGCACAGTCTTCGCACCTTCTGGAGCAGGGCTGTTAACTCCGGATAATTGTTGAGGAAGCACTGCACCACCAGGTTCAAGGTGTGAGCCAAGCAAGGTATGTGGCTGAGTTTTGAAAGGGCTATGGCTGCCACAAAATTACGGCCGTTTTCACTAACTACCTTGCCTGCCTCAAGATGTTTACTGCCCAGCCATGACTCAGTTTGTCGCTGAAAGTACTCGGCCAGCACCTCTGCGGTGTGTCTGTCGCCCAAACACATCATCTGAAACACAGCCTGCTGACGCTTTCCACTAGCTGCTCGATAGGGGGACACCTCGTGTGCAACAGTGGCAGCTGCAGATGGAGTGCTCGTACGACTGCGCTCTGTGGACGAGCTTTCGCTTCTGGAGGAGGAGGAGGAGGAGGGTCGAACGCCTACAGACAGCTGTTTCCTATACCGTGGGCTAGGCAGCACTGTCCCACCACCACTGTCCCCTGTGGACCCTGCATCCACCACATTAACCCAGTGCGCAGTGATGGACACGTAACGACCCTGGCAATGCCGACTGGACCATGCATCTGTTGTGAGGTGCACCTTTCCACTCACTGACTGCTTGAGTGCATGGACAATGCGGTCTTTCACATGATGGTGGAGGGCTGGGATGGCTTTGCGAGAGAAGAAGTGGCGACTGGGTAGGTCATAGCGTGGTACTGCATAGGCCATGAGTTCGCGGAAAGCTGCGCTTTCCACCAACCGATAGGGCATCATCTCTAACGAGATTAGTTTGGCAATGTGGGCGTTCAAACCCAGTGTACGCGGATGAGAGACTGAGTACTTTCTTGACCTACTCATAGTCTCTGGGAGGTTGAGCTGGACTTGAGAGCTGCATATGGTGGAACTAGCGGTGGACAGGGCGGACTGAGAGAGGGTTGATGATGGTGATGGAGTTGGTGTTCTTTCTGATGGCCTAGATTCAGTCTTTCGTTGATATAACAGTGGGATTCCCTGACTGCTTTGGCCTTGCAATGACACCTCAACATTTGCTGCTGTGCTAACCGGTGGTCTTACAGTGGGGGAAACAATGTAGCGTTGCTGACTACCTTCTTTGTGATCAGTTGCACATGTGGTACTTGAGGTTTGGTGTTGTGTCCACGCTTGCAAGTGCATGTTGGTTAAATGTCTAACCATGCAACTGGTATTCAAATTTTTCAGATTTTTCCCTTGGCTAAAGGTCTTTGCACACTTCTTACAGATAACCTTGGCTTGATCATGAGGATTTTCTTCAAAAACGTGCCACACTGCACTCTTCCTACTTTGGAAGACATTTTGCGCCTAGCACGCTGTGCTATTTTGACCGTATGGACAAGCTGTCCAGCAACTCTTTTGATTTTTGGAACCTGTCTTTGGAGTGCTCTGGGCCTGCCAGATAACAGCTGTTGCAATGTCGATGTCTGCTGTGGATGCTCCTCCTCCTCATCTGAGCTATTGGAAGCAGCACCCTCTTCCCCCAATGGATGCCAATCTGGGTCAACAACTGGGTCATCCATCACCTCCTCTTCAATGTCATGTGCACCTTCCTCTGTGTCACCGTGTATGGTGGTATAGTATGCGGGAAGGGGCACCTGAGTCTCATCAGGGTCAGAATCTGGCTCATTACAATGCGAGGACAATGTAGTGCTCTGACTGAATGTACCAGCAGAATCATCTATCAGTGGCTGTGCATCAGTGCACTCCATGTCAGATTCATCTTGGCCTGGGTAATTCACCATTGCACTTGATAACCCAGGCATGGTATGTGAAAACAGCTCCATGGAGTAATCAGTTGTATGGCCTGCGTCATCCTTCAATCTTGGTTGGGGTGAAGGACACAAGGAAAGGTGTGGTTCATGAACATGACCCTCCAATGACGACTCAGTGCTTTTATTTTTTACAACTTCAGAAGAGGAGGCGATAGAGCTGGAGGCTGAGTCAGCAATGTAAGCCAAAACTTTTTCCTGATGCTCTGGCTTTAAAAGCGGTTTGCCAACTCCTAGAAAACTAAGCCTTCGAGGCCTTGTGGAGCCAGACGATGACGCAGGCTCAACACCTCCTGCATTCGGTCCTATTTTGCTTTTGCCTCTACCATCAGATCCACCACCAACACCATCATTACCAGCTGGCAACCCCCGCCCAATTCCACGGCCTCTTCCACCAGCCTTCCTCATTTTTGGTAAAAATGTACACAAAATCCCACAATTATATAGTAATGTAAAACAAGGTACAAGGTGTATATAGGACAGGGGAGACGTTGAATTTCTGAACACACTTGTGGACACTGTTGGATTGTGTGAGGCCCAGTTAATTTCACACCGCTATGTCACAGGCTCAATGTCGCAGGTGTGAAAAATGTCACTATAGGACAGGGGAGATGTAGAATTTCTGAACACACTTGTGGACACTGTTGGATTGTGTGAGGCCCAGTTAATATCACACCGCTATGTCACAGGCTCAATGTCGCAGGTGTGAAAAATGTCACTATAGGACAGGGGAGATGTAGAATTTCTGAACACACTTGTGGACACTGTTGGATTGTGTGAGGCCCAGTTAATATCACACCGCTATGTCACAGGCTCAATGTCACAGGTGTGAAAAATGTCACTATAGGACGGGGGAGATGTAGAATTTCTGAACACACTTGTGGACACTGTTGTGTGAGGCCCAGTTACTATCACACCGCTATGTCACAGGCTCAGTGTTGCAGGTGTGAAAAATGTCACTATAGGACAGGTGAGATGTAGAATTTCTGAACACACTTGTGGACACTGTTGGATTGTGTGAGGCCCAGTTAATATCACACTGCTATGTCACAGGCTCAATGTTGCAGGTGTGAAAAATGTCACTATAGGACAGGGGAGATGTAGAATTTCTGAACACACTTGTGGACACTGTTGTGTGAGGCCCAGTTAATATCACACCGCTATGTCACAGGCTCAATGTCGCAGGTGTGAAAAATGTCACTATAGGACAGGGGAGATGTAGAATTTCTGAACACACTTGTGGACACTGTTGTGTGAGGCCCAGTTAATATCACACCGCTATGTCACAGGCTCAATGTTGCAGGTGTGAAAAATGTCACTATAGGACAGGGGAGATGTAGAATTTCTGAACACACTTGTGGACAATGTTGGATTGTGTGAGGCCCAGTTAATATCACACTGCTATGTCACAGGCTCAATGTCGCAGATGTGAAAAATGTCACTATAGGACAGGGGAGATGTAGAATTTCTGAACACACTTGTGGACACTGTTGTGTGAGGCCCAGTTAATATCACACCGCTATGTCACAGGCTCAATGTCGCAGATGTGAAAAATGTCACTATAGGACAGGGGAGATGTAGAATTTCTGAACACACTTGTGGACACTGTTGGATTGTGTGAGGCCCAGTTAATATCACACCGCCATGTCACAGGCTCAATGTTGCAGGTGTGAAAAATGTCACTATAGGACAGGGGAGATGTAGAATTTCTGAACACACTTGTGGACACTGTTGTGTGAGGCCCAGTTAATATCACACCGCTATGTCACAGGCTCAATGTCGTAGGTGTGAAAAATGTCACTATAGGACAGGTGAGATGTAGAATTTCTGAACACACTTTTGGACACTGTTGGATTGTGTGAGGCCCAGTGAATATCACACCGCTATGTCACAGGCAGAAGTTGGCTAGTGTATGACAAACTACAAGGTGTATATAGAATTGGGCAGAATAGGAATCTCCCTAGAGTGTAGGTCTGTAAGAACGGAACATGTCCTCGACTTATTCTTACAGAGTGACACACAGATAGCTTCGCTGTGGCCGTGATAACAGCCGTTACACGGTACTGAGAGAGGAGCGTGCACGTACACCGCTGTCCGGTGTCCGTAAAATTGTCAAGCTCCGTGTTTTTTAAGTATACGGACTGACACACGCTGTCTCTCTATAGTTTTGAATGTGATCAAACAGCAAATATACTTAACTGTTTGAAAAGCAGACAAAACTAGAAGGTGTAGGTCTGTAAGAACAGAACATGTCCTCGACTTATTCTTACAGAGTGACACACAGATAGCTTCGCTGTGGCCGTGATAACAGACGTTACACGGTACTGAGAGAGGAGCGTGCTCGTACACCGCTGTCCGGTGTCCGTAAAATTGTCAAGCTCCGTGTTTTTTAAGTATACGGACTGACACACGCTGTCTCTCTATAGTTTTGAATGTGATCAAACAGCAAATATACAGTACTTAACTGTTTGAAAAGCAGACAAAACTAGAAGGTGTAGGTCTGTAAGAACGGAACATGTCCTCGACTTATTCTTACAGAGTGACACACAGATAGCTTCGCTGTGGCCGTGATAACAGCCGTTACACGGTACTGAGAGAGGAGCGTGCACGTACACCGCTGTCCGGTGTCCGTAAAATTGTCAAGCTCTGTGTTTTTTAAGTATACGGACTGACACACGCTGTCTCTCTATAGTTTTGAATGTGATCAAACAGCAAATATACTTAACTGTTTGAAAAGCAGACAAAACTAGAAGGTGTAGGTCTGTAAGAACGGAACATGTCCTCGACTTATTCTTACAGAGTGACACACAGATAGCTTCACTGTGGCCGTGATAACAGCCGTTATACGGTACTGTGTGAGGCGCGTACACCGCTGTATGGTGTGAAAAAATGCACGCTCAGTACCTCACCAGGACAAAAAAAAAAATTTGGATTGCTTTTAAAAAAGCAGTTTGCAGAGCAGTGGGAAAACAGCAATGCAGCTATCAGGAAGACTTATAAGGCAACCTAACAACCAACACAGCTGATCCAGCAAAATATAGCCTCCACTTGCACTACACACACAGTTACTGGTGTGCTGTACAGGCAAAATCGCTAGCAGCAGAAGCAGTTTTTGGTGTCTTCTTCCCTGCCTAACGCTCTCCCTACAGAATCAGCAGCAGCAGCAGCTCTCCCTATTCTGAGATCAGCATGAGTAACATGGCGGTCGGCGTGCACGCCCTTTTATACCCCCTGTGACGCCCCCCAAAGCAAGCCAATCACTTGCATGCCCTTCTCAAAGATGGTGGTGACCCCTGCCTATGTCATCACGTTGCCCACAGTGTCCGTGGATCCTGATTGGCTGAAAAAGGGCGGAAAACAAACTTTTGAAACGCGACTTTGGCGCTAAAGTCGCCGAGCTCGTGGCCGACCTCACTCTAGGGTCTGGTTTCGTTTCATGAAACCCGACTTTACCAAAAGTCGGCGACTTTTGAAATTTTTTGACCCATTTCGCTCAACTCTACCAGTCAATGCTCCATCCACCGGTACCCCACAGACTGCTCAGGTACCTGTTTCCAAGATCAAGGCTGCTATTGTATCACCTCCAGTTCGGCAGCCCAAACCAAAGATCTCTGGCTTGACACTGTGGGAAGAGGAGTACCTGCGGATTGCTAATGACTACTTGGAATCTGGTAGCCGTTAAAATAATTTACAAAATCTCGTTACCCAGGAGGGTTTTGTTTGCACCAGTTGTGCCTTGTTTTCTATCATGTTTTTACGGTAGCACTTTTGTTGCCTGCTTTTGATTGGCAGTGTTTTTCTACAAATGGAACTGTGAAGATCATGAACGCTGTGTGATCCAAAACTTTCTTGTAAATAGTTTGCACCCCTTTGGGTGCTCTCTCTTGGTTTTAAATATAAAGACTCTTTGCGAAGATGATGTTTTTGAATGGACACTTTTCGAAGAATGATGTATACCTCAATGGACACTGCAAGAAATCCCGGCAGGGAGCGGTGTTCAGCACCTTACAAGAATTTTGAATGTTTTATGATAACGTATTTGATAATGTTGTGTCTTATGAAAAGTAAATATCTTTTATAGAATTAGAAAAGTTTTGAAATAGAATGTGAGAATTGAATAAAGACTGAAGAATTGAAAGTGACAGGTGACAGGCCAAGCTTAGATGGTCAGTGTCTTGCGTCCAGTAGAGAGAGAAAAAGAAAAAGAGAAATGTAATAAAGAAAATGTGTTGAGTATAGCACTGTGAATTAAGAATTGCACTTAAGTAAATTTTTGATACTAAGATAGGAAGTTAGCCTGTTTCTAACATTTAAGAAATGTGCCTCCTACATTAGGAAGATTAGATTGTTAATAGTATTGTTAAATAGCATTTAAAAATTTTTGTGTGTTCTTGTATTGTACCTTTTGTTGCCTTACAGCCCGCGGACGTGCTGTGTTTAACGGGGGGTATGTGGCGCCCCTGAGGCTTCAGTCGCCACAGAGGTACTGCACCTTCTCCTAAGGTGTAGTGCCCCACCATCCAGGTAAGGTGGGAACTCCTGACCACACTCCACACCTGCATTCCACACACAGGATAGTTCAGTGGGGCCACCTAACAGCTTCAGGCTGGGGGTTAGCAGAGCACCCCTCGTGGAACCCTGTTTCGTAACACGAGATGTGCTGGGAGGCGGGTGGAGTGAGATGATACAAAAGAGTGGGAAGAGTGAAAGTTAGCAGTTAGTTGGTTAGAGGAGAGAGAAGAGAGAAGATGGGTGTCTGAGGGACGTGCTGCAGCAGGTCCCAGTGATCTGGGCTGCTGGCACGAGAAAGACCAGAGAAAGAGACTGATAAGATTGATAACCTAACCTTCCATAAGAGAGATAGAACAGATCGGAATGAAGGGGAATAGAAGGACGGTGGGAAGCTGGTTGAAGAAAGATAGAGAACCCTTCCAATCCAGAGAGCGCAAAGGCCGGGGCCCGGTCCCCGAGGTTGATTGGATCTTTATGTCCGGCAACAGACAGCGGAGGAGTAGTGAGCCGCTAACACCTTGTTCCCATCATAGACTTGGGACACAACAGCAACTGAATAGAGAGCCGGGACGCAGTGAGGAGTCCCCGAAGCAGGCTACAGCTGTCTGTCATACAAGTAAAGACTAGGAACACCTAGAGAGAGGCATTCCAGGGTAACTAAGTACTGGAGTGCTTCGCACCTAAAAGCGCATTGGAGGAGTCGTTCAGTGAAGGTACATATTGGTGGAGTGTGGAAGGGAGAATCCTATCCTGCCTGGAGGTTGGCTGGAGCCGTAACCTGGAGAACACAGTAGGGAGGCAGGCAGTTGTGTGAACTGGTGTCCTCCAGTTATTCCAGCACCGCTACATCTGAGTAACAACATCTATACCATTCTGCACCTCTCCTCATCCATTGCACCTACACTGCCCTGGGACTACAGCTCCACCTGTGGGGAGCTATACCATCTCTGCTGCACCACACCATCAGTCCCAGCGGATCTGCATGCAGCGTTGGCTCAACACCTTACTTGCCAAACACCACAGGTGGCGTCACAAACTATTCTACCATTAACTACATTACCGCCATTGATATTGGGCGCCCAGGGCCACGGACCGGGTCACCGTTGCTGTGACACATTCCCACCTGACACCGGCCCGGTACCGAGTACCCCTCTGCCCTGGGTGTGCGAGGGCGACCCATATCGGTGTGGGGAAATCATTCTGAGTGAGTAGCTGTGTGGGGACATCATTCTCAGTGAGTTGTTTTGTTGGGACATAGTACTCTGTAGGAGGGTTGTGTGAGGAGGACATCATTCTGAGTGGGGTGCTGCATTGGGACATAATACTGTGGAAGCGGTCTGTGTGGGGAAATCAGTGGGTGGCTCTGTTGGGACACAGTATTATACAGGAGGACTCTGTGGAACATCATTCTAAGTGAGTGACATCATTCTGAGTTCAAAAGGGCTGTGTTGGAACATCATTCTGCGTGAGTGACTGTGTGGAGACCTTATTCTGAGTGGGTGGTTGGGTGGGGACATAATACTGTGCACCAAGTGGTATATACACTAGTTTCCTTAATATTGCGTTGATCCAGGGAGCTAGTCTGATTGCCGTATGTGGAGTCGGGAAGGAATTTTTTTCCCCAATGTGAAGCTTACTGTTTGCCACATGGGTTTTTTTTGCCTTCCTCTGGATCAACATGTTAGGGCAAGTTAGGATAGGATATGGGTTGAACTAGATGGACTTAAAGCCTCCCTTCAACCTTAATAACTATGTTACTATGTTACTTGATTTACCCTGCACTACAGTTACAGCATCTCATGTGACCGCCTTGGAAAATGAATTGCCTACCTTTGATCAATTCTCATCAAGAGCTGCATTCAAAATTCTGCTGGCTGTAAACCATCTAAAGTTTGCACACACGCCTGCGCAAATCAGTTAAAATAATAACTGATCATAAAACTGCTCAGATCTGAGCACAGCAATATTTTGAATCCTGCTCTGGATGTGTCTGGAGCAGAAAACACAATATGACTTGAGATCAGTTCAAGATAAATTAAACAAAGTATTTGCAAAGTTCTTCAACAATTTACAAAGAAAATGTATTTAAACAGTTGAAAATAAAAAATGTTAAGAAGGAGTGGTCTTTCCGGGGTCGTGTTACCGGCAGACATCACTTCTGGTAGTATAGGTGGGATATAAAGTGTATGAAATCGACATGCACCGGGCTCTACGTACACTTCACTCCTTGTAGGCCATAGGCTTAGACACAATCAGCATGTGTCTTGGAGACAGCGGAACATGTGGCCACGGGGAATCCATCGCAAGCATCACCTACCGTAGAAAAATTATGCTGTCTACTAAGTGACTGATTGAGGTTCTTAACTAAGGCAAGACATTCCTTAAAGAGGTGGATCATAGCAGATATATTATCACTGCAGGTTCTGCGAAGCTTGCTCCTCTTAATTCATCAAGGTTGTCCACATGAAATAATGTTTAACGCGTCTGTCCGTGGGGAAGAATGTCATTTCCCGGAGCTTAACAATAATGTCTTTCGAAATTTCAGCCATATGATTGCTTCTCTTTTCCTCATCATATCCACTGTCTCACAAATGCTCTTCATGTTTTCTTAGCCAAAAGGGCAAGTAGCCATCTTTCTCTACTATTCTGGAGGTGGTGAACCCAAAGCTCGTTGACCTTATGATTTTACACCCCTTGTAGAAAGGTGGAAGGAAACTCTTTCTGTTTCAACCACTCATTTATGGATAGTAAAATGGATTTCTCATATTGTAGGCTTTGTCGCTATACATTTTGCCACCTATCTATCCATCTTTGAAGGTCTTACAATGGAGTCTCTCGCTAGGTCGAATTACCTGGACTGGACTGGATTTACAGATTATAATGTTAATACAGGGATTGGCAATATTTTCTTTTTACTCCAAAAAACACATTGCATTAGGCCTTTTATGTCTTCTGGATCCACGAGTTTGCAAGTAGGAAAGTTTGAACTTGATGGTTATACATCTTATTTTACCAGATTATATAACAATAGTCTATCAAAACTGATATCATGGCACCAATTCACAGTGGATCAACATGCCTGATAGTTTTCTTTCACAGGAGATAAGTAACCAACACATGACTCTGGCAATGACTTATTGCCCTTTCCAGATTGAAAAAATGTGCACACCTGGTGGAGCATAATGTACACATCCAACCTCGGCAAAGTATTTGCATGAGAGATTGGAAGGAATAGAGTACTTGGAAATGCTGATAAGGAAAGCAAAAATTAAGACCCTATCAATCGATTTTCCCTGATAAATCAAGGCTGCATTAAAGGTGTGAATTGAAGCCCCTGAATCTTGGATAAAATGTATTTGAACATGTGGCAAAATGTCCCAGTGGGTCTCTTAATAACCTGGTGGGTCTGCTATCTTTTCATCTTTTATTGCTACACCCCAGGCTGGACAACATGTGAAGGCTTTATCCCCCAGAGGATGGCTTGGATGCTTGAATGGGTTACATAGATGACCACAGGATGATTTGGATGGTTCACGTAGATGAACGAATGATGACTTAGATGGTTCACATAAATGACCGAAGGATAACTTGGATGATTCACATAGATGGTCGATGGATGACTTGCATGGTTCATGAAGATGATCGAAGGATGACTTAGATGGTTCACATTGATAACTGAAGGATGACTTGGATGCTTCACACAGATGATTTAAGGATGACTTGGATGGTTCATATAGATGACCGAAGGATGACTTGGATGGTTCAAATTGATGACCGAAGGATGACTTGGATGATTCACATTGATGACTGAAGGATGACTTGGATGGTTCACATTGATGACTGAAGGATGACTTGGATGAATCACATTAATGACTGAAGGATGACTTGGATGGTTCATATAGATGACCGAAGGATGACTTGGATGTTTCACATTGATGACTAAATGATGACTTGGATGGTTTATATAGATGACCAAAGGATGACTGCAATGACCAGTAATTTAGCATTGCTACAGTGTCTATAAAACACCGGATCATTAACTCTAGGGTCTTTTCTAGGGTAACCAACATTCCAAAAGGGATAAATTACCCCAATCCATACCCTAATCCGGAGCACAAAGTAATTTAGTCAATAAAATTAAAAAGTCCACACATATGTCAAGTATTATTGCCTTGCAATCTGACAACCGATCTTAGGCTTCTTGTGCAAATCCCATTACTTGAACAATTCCATTGCCTGGGGGATAAAATAAAGATTAAACAAATTGAAATAAAAACTAAATGAATAATTCCTTAACCTACATGCACCCCCTCCCCCCCATTACGGTCAGAAATAACTACTTCACATATTGAATAAGAAAATTCATAAATGTTTGAAAAAAGAACCTCGGCAGCAAACATCAGGTTCACACAAAGGGCTTTTGTAAACAGTATTATATAATAAGATTGCAGTCTACCGATACAAGTTTAGCATTGATCAAAAGTATTAATATACATCGCCCCGGGCGAGAGGACAAAAATGGAGGTCATAAAAGGAGGGGTGGCTTGAATGCTACATTTCGCTCTGTCCACGGGGCTTCTGGAGGAAAGTACATTATGGATAAATGAGAAGGCAACGTGTCACCGTCTTAATGACATGTATTAAATTGCGCACAAGATGCATCAGAATTCTTTGTTAGAATTTTTTCCTCTTCACTGTTTAGTGTCAGGCGCCGCGGTTGCTCTGACAGGTCTCGGAATCTGCCGCCGAACAATCTACCGCAAATTAAACATGATTACAGCGTCTTCATATATTTGACATAATTTCAATGCATAAAGGTGCGCTCATTATCCGGCCGCCTCTAGTCTGCGGGGCTCCTCGGGTCTCGGGTTCCGAGTTTGTGCTTGGTGAACTTATGAGGGAGCCGTCATGTTTTTGATGTGTGCTGTATCTAATTGTGTTGTGCAGCTGGGATGTGCTGTGAATGAGAAAGCATGTTTTTTTTAATAGTTTTATCGATCCGTAGTACATCTTTGTAGGAATCCATTTTGTCTCCGACTTGGTTCACTGAAGAGTGAATGAGCAGAAGTCCTGGATACATATCATTTTATCATCCTTTGTTGGAAGACCTGTGAATATGAAATGACTGATTTTGCTTAATGAGGCTTTATAAATGCCAATGGCTTTACAAATGACAATATTGAAAATTTGCCAGTCAGAGAGATCTTTATGGCTTTGAATAAAAATGTACAAGCAGAGAGTGGGGTCTAATAGTGGAACCCTGGTATGTGGCTTCTTGATGTCATGTTACCATTTCCTCCACCTTCTACTTTTCTCTACTCAGGGATCCTCAATATTGTATTCAACCATCAAGCAGAAGGCAACCCCATTTGAAAGTGACTTTCGAATCAATTACTGGCCATAAGTGCCTATTTTTTATTGACCTTAGTTTGGTATAATTTTCCTGCTTTTTTTCTTAGGGCCAATGCTCTCTTGATGATTGACAATTTGGACATGGTTATACCACTGATTCCAATTCTTTCTCTGATGCTGTAAGCAGAGGCAGCTTTGTTTCTGTAGCATTGAAGGAGCGCAGGAGCCCTGCCGCTGTTCAAATAAAGTGATCCTTCCAGCTTCAGAGGAGAACTTGCAAGCTCTACAACATAGAGCTTGTAAGCATTGCTCTTATTACCCCAAAGACCAGCCATTGCTGATAGACTGTACAGGTAGCCAGTAGTCTAGGCAAGAAGTAGTGCACAATACAAGTAAAAATCTTTCCACTTTTGACAATTCACAAAATCAATGAAGCCAGCATCAACAGATGTAGGGAGAGCCACCACTCAACACTAATCAATGAAGCTACCATCCACAGATGTAGGGAGAGCCATCACACAATGGCAAATCAATGAAGTGACCATTCACAAATGTATTGAACACCACCACCCAAAGCAAATCAATGAAGCCACCATCCACAGAAATAGGGAGAGCCACCATTCACATTTGAAGAAAGAACAACTACTCCAAACAAATCAATCGATTCACCATTCACAGTTGTAGAAAAAGCCACCACTCAAGACAAATCAATAAATCAGCATTTACAAATGTTAGGAAGGCCATTACCCAAGGCAAGTCAACGGAGCTACCATCCACAGATGTAGGGGGAATCACCACTCAAGGCAAATCAGTGGAGCCACAATCCACAGATGTAGGGAGAGCCACCACTCAAGGCAAATCAATGGAGTGACCATCCACAGATGTATCGAGAGCCACCACTCAAGGCAAATCAGTGGAGCCACCGTCCACAGATGTAGGGAGAGCCACCACTCAAGGCAAATCAATGGAGTGACCATCCACAGATGTAGGGAGAGTCACCACTCAAGGCAAATCAATGGAGTGACCATCCACAGATGTAGAGAAAGTCACCACTCAAGGCAAATCAGTGGAGCCACCATACACAGATGTAGGGAGAGCCACCACTCAAGGTAAATCAATGGAGCGACCATCCACAGATGTAGAGAGAGCCACCACTCAAGGCAAATCAGTGGAGTAACCATCCACAGATGTAGAGAAAGCCACCACTCAAGGCAAATCAGTGGAGCCATCATCCACAGATGTAGGGAGAGCCACGACTCAAGGCAAATCAATGGAGCGACCATCCACAGATGTAGGGAGAGTCACCACTCAAGGCAAATCAATGGAGAGACCATCCACAGATGTAGGGATAGCCACCACTCAAGGAAAATCAGTGCAGTGACCATCCACAGATGTAGGGAGTGCCACCACTCAAGGCAAATCAGTGGACTGACCATCCACAGATTTAATGAAAGCCACCACTCAAGGCAAATCAATGGAGCGACTATCCACAGATGTACGGAGAGCCACCACTCAAGGCAAATCAGTGGACTGACCATCCACAGATGTAATGAAAGCCATCACTCAAGGCAAATCAATGGAACGACTATCCGCAGATGTACTGAGAGCCACCACTCAAGGCAAATCAATGGAGCGACCATCCACAGATGTACAGAAAGCCACCATTCAAGGCAAATCAATGGGATTTCCATCCACAGATAAAAGGAGTGTCACAAATCTTCTCTAGTGATGGTTGTAGGATGAGTAAGCCTAGATTGTCTTCTTTACTCTATATCCAAGATGCTGTGTATCAGAAAAACAATGTTCTGTTTGCTATAAAGGAAAAAAAAATCCAAATGATAAACCAAAAAAAGTGTTAAGACAGAGCTGATATTTTCTTTAAAACTCTTTCCCTGCATTTTGCATACAAGCTGATGCTCCTGTGCCCATGTATATGGATGATCTTTTAGGATTCATTTCTCTGTTCTTTGAAGTCACGGCTCCATCGCACATGGCTGGCCAGAAGGTCTTGCACCTACATGCAGATCCTATTGACAAAACCTTCCATTTAAGATTCTGTTTCCATGTGGATACAATTGGGTTGGAGACGTGGCTTTAAATATGCATTGCCTTGCCAAATGAAGCATATGGGTAGTAATTCAATATGTGGGAGGTTATTATTTCTACCGTTGTGCTTCCCTGGCTCATGTAAACTTCGATATTTCCTTTTCTAGGATATGACTACATCAGTGGACGGGGGTGGGGGATGATCGGATATTTGTATGCAGGATCTGTGGGAACGGTACAGTAAGTCATGGGCGAATAACGAAGAACAAAACCAGTGTTCTGTAATAATTCAATTAAAATGAAGTAAAGACAAGAATAAGGTGACTCCATGGTGTAGACGTCTACTGTCTACTGCGGTAGAATGGGAGACTGGTTCCTGGACATCTTAAGGTCATCACTACAGATTGTACAGAAATTCCCGATCGGGTCCTTTCTGCTCCATATTATGCTGCTAAGTCTGGTTACGGGACGTACAATATATGGAGAGAAATTACTGTCCACTTCAACCTTAATTATATTGCATATTGCATTATATGGGGTGACTCAGTGGTTAAGATTTTCATTAATAAAAACTGCACCAATATTGAATTTAGTGAGATACAACCATTAGGATTAAAGGATACAGACTTTAGGATATAAGAAACGTGTCAATTTCCACTTTACTTATATTGTGTAAGGGGTGGCTCAGTGGTCAACATTGCCTTAAAAAAACTTCACCAATATTGTATTTAGTGAAATACGGCCATTAAGATTGCTGTCCATTCCCACTTTACTTATATTGCATATGAGGTGGTTTAGTAGTTAACACTATTATTAATAAAAACGGCACCAATATTGAATTTAGTGAGATACGATCATCAGGATTCAAGGTCAAAGCCATTAGGATACAAGAAAAGTGTATATTTCCACTTTACTTATGTATATTACATATGAGTTGGCTCAGTGACTAAGATTTCCATTAGTAAAAACTTCACCAGTATTGTATTTAGTGTGATATAGCCATTAGGATTGCTGTCCATTTCCACTTTACTTATATTGTATATGGGATGGCTCAGTGGTTAAAACTATCATTAATTAAAACTGCACCAATATTGAATTTAGTGAGAAATGACCATCAGGATTCAAGGTTACAGCTATTAGGATATACGAAAAGTGTCCATTTCCATTTTACTTATATTACATATGGGGTGGCTCAGTAATTAAGATTGTCATTAATAAAAACTGCACCAGTATTCTATTTAGTGGGATACAACTATTAGGATTCCTGTCCATTTAGTGAGATACAGTGACTAGGATTCAAGGATACAGTCATAAGAAAAATGTCCATTTGCACTTTATATTGTATACTAGCTGAAGTGCCCGGCGCAGCCTGGGCATAGTAACTAACTGTGGTTTGTTTTAACAAATTATAATTATCCTCCATCCCACAGTTGAGTGCCCATATACCCATCATACATATCCACGATCCCATAGGCCCGTGCCCATATACCCATCATACATATCCTCCATCCCACAGTTGAGTGCCCATATACCCATCATACATCCTCCATCCCATAGTCCCATGCCCATATACCCATCACACATCCTCCATCCCATAGTCCCATGCCCATATACCCATCAGACATATTCGCCATCACATAGTCGAGTGCCCATATACCCATCACACATCCTTCATCTCATAGTCCCTTGCCGATATACCCATCATACATATCCTCCATCCCATAGTCCCATGCCCATATACCCGTCATACATATCCGCCATCCCATAGTCCCATGCCCATATACCCGTCATACATATCCTCCATCCCATAGTCCAGTGCCCATATACCCATCACACATCCTCCATCCCATAGTCCCGTGCCCATATGCCCGTCATACATATCCTCCATCCCATAGTCCAGTGCCCATATACCCATCACACATCCTCCATCCCACAGTCAACCATTATGACATCATAATGAGCGGCGGGGCTTCCCACCTATGATGACATCAGCGTCGCCATGGCAACCATTATGACATCATAATGAGGGGCGGGGCTTGATACACACACACTTTTTCCCCATTATGTAGATAGGGGCAAAATTGTTTGGTGAATTGGAATGCATGGGGTTAAAATTTTGCCTCACAACATAGCCTAGGACGCTCTCGGGGTCCTGACGTGTGACTGTGCCAAATTTTGTGGCTGTAGCTGCGACGGTGCGGATGCCAATCCCGGACATACACACATACATACATACATGCATACATACATACATACACACACTTGAACTTTATATATTAGATGGGGTGGGTCAGTAGGTAAGATTACGATTTATAGAAACGGCACATACTTTGCATTTAGTGAGAAATCCAATAAAATTGTCCAATTCCACTTTACGTATATTGAATAAAGGGTGGCTCAGTGGTTAAGATCATCGCCAATAAAAACTGCACCAATTTTTTATTTAGTGAGACATACCCATTAGAATCGCTTTCCATTTTCACTTTATTTAAATTGTATGTGGGGGCCAGTGGTTAAGATTGCCATTAGTAAACACTGCAATAATGTTGTATCTACAGTTGTGCTCAAAAGTTTATATACTCCGGTAGAATTTTTGCTTTCTTGGCCTTTTTTCAGAGAATATGAATGATAACACAAAAAATTTTTCTCCACTCATGGTTAGTGGTTGGGTGAAGGCATTTATTGTCAAACTACTGGGCTTTCTCTTTTTAAATCATAATGACAACACAAAACATCCAAATGACCCGATCAAAAGTTCACGTGCCCTGGTGATTTTGACCTTATACCATGCACAGAAGTTGACATAAATGGGTTTGACTGGCTACTAAAGGAAACATCCTCACCTGTGACCTGTTTGCTTGTAATGAGTGTGTAATCGGAGTGAGTCTCTTGGATCCAGACAGACTCTTGCATCTTTCATCCAGCCACTGGTGTTTCTGAATTGTGAGTCATGGGGAAAGCAAAAGAATTGTCAACAGATCTACTGGAAAAGGTAGTTGCACTGTATAAAACAGGAAAGGGATACAAAAAGATGTCCAAGAAATTGATAATGCCAGTCATCAGCATTCAAATTGTGAATAACAAATGGAAAATCAGAGACTCTGTAAAAAAACAAAACCACGGTCAGGTAGACCAACAAAAATGCCAGGAAAATTGTCTGGGATGCAAAGAAAAACCCACAAATAACATCAGCTGAAATACTGGACTCTATGAAAACTAGTGGTGTGGCTGATTCAAGATGCACAATAAGGAGTCACTTGAAGAAAAATGGGCTGCATGGTCAAGTCACCAGAAGAAAGTCATTACTGCGCAAATGCCACAAAGTATCTCGCCTACAATATGCAAAACAGCACAGAGACAAGCCTCAAAACTTCTGGAACAAGGTAATTTGGAGCGATGAGACCAAAATTAAACTTTTTGGCCACAACCATAAATGTTACATTTGGAGAGAGGTCAACAATGCCTATGATGAAAGGAACACCATTCCTACAGTAAAGCATGGAGGTGGATCGCTGATGTTTTGGGAATGTGTGAGCTACAAAGGCACAGGAAACGTGGTCAAACTTGAAGGAAAGACGAATGCAGCACGTTATCACCAAATACTGGAGGCAAATTTGCAATCATCAGCCCGGAAGTTGTGCATGGGATGTACTTGAATGTTCCAACATGACAATGAACCAAAACACAAGGCCAAGTTCACAGGTCATTGGTAGTGATGAGTGAATTTGTTCAGAAAATGATCGCCAAACAAAAATTCGGCAGGAATATGGCACATTCAAATTTGTGATTGGAAACACGAGCAAAATTTTATAAAATTGTAAAAAATTGGTAACATTTAGTTAAAGTGCGGGAAAATATTTGCGTTGCCACTGAAGTATTTTCAGCACTTTAGCAATGATAATGGTGGTGCATCATGAGCATTTGGCACGTGTTTGAAGAGGGGAGGGGGTTTTGCAGCGCTAATAAGAGCGACGATCTTGTAAGCAGTCTGTTTTTCCTCTAACTTTATGTTTGCACATTGCGGCTAGCCAATCAGGGCGCAGGAAACATCCACAATGTGACACATCGGCTTGTATCAATGGCCGCTGAAATCACATGTCCATCTCCATATAAATAGCGGACATCTTACTTTAGCTCCAGTTTGATACTGTAACAGCCCAGAGAGGCTGCTCCTGACGCTGGCAATGTTAGCAGCAAGATTTCAGCTAGTTGGTTAGGCACGTTGTATGTCAGTCAGATAGTGTAGTCAGCTAGTGTCCAGTGTGGCTGTTAAATTTACCTTCCAGCACTTTTTTTTTCTTTTTTGGACAGCAGGGCACGTGTCCTATGAGTGTGTTGTGCACTGCTTCTATTGTGCTCCACGCACAAGGATAGCATTCTAATTAATTCTTTTTCACTAGCTACATGTGAAAAACCCTGCTGTATACCACATTTTAGCTAGTTAGTTAGGCGGTTGTATATCAGTCAGATAGATTAGCTAGCTAGTGTCCAGCGTGGATGTTAAATTTACCTTTCAGCATTTTTTTTTTTGGCCATTACTGGAGGTCCACAGACAAAGCCAGCAGGGCACATGTCCTACAAGTGTGTTGTGCACTGCTTCTATTGTGCTCCATGCACGATTATAGCATTCTAAATAATATTTTTTCACAAGCTAAATGTGAAACAGCCTGCTGTATCCCACCTTGTCATTTAGGGCTGTGGTGAAATAAAACTGTCTCCAGACCTAAGGCACATTAAAAAAAAGTTAATTTTTCTGTTGTTAAATGTGAAACAGCCTGCTGTATCCCACGTGGTCACTTTGTGGCAATGATATGAACCTGTTTGCAGACCTAAGGCAAATTAAAAAAAATTATAATTTTTCAGTTGCAAAAAGTTAGACAACCCGCCGTATCACACTTTGTCATTTGGTTATGTTAAAAAATTAAGCTGTAGAGGCCTGATCCAGAGGCCACAAAAATTCTTCTGTTATTAACATCATACTGTAAGGGACTAGATTTTAAAATAGTTTGTAGCATCTAGTGTGTCATAGAGGCCTGATCTGGTTTGGACTGGCCCACCGGAGAACCGGGGGATTCTCCGGTGGGCCCAGGCACTGACACCTGCTGGCTTACTTGCCAGCAGCAGCCTAGGGCCCCCACTGCTCCAAGGGCCCCAATGCTCCAGGGGGCCCGCCCCAGCTGGTGGCTATGGGGCCCTTGAGTCAAGGGGGCCCACCCTGTGCCAGCGTAGCAGCAGAGGGAGACAGAATCCTGTCCCCGCTGCTAAAGCAAAATGAATATTCACGCTTTGACAAGCCCCAATGGGCATGGAGAGGCGTGAATACCATTTCTCTTAAACAGCGGGCAATGATGGTGGGAGGAGGCAATGATGGAGGTGATGGGCAATGATGGCGGTGAGGTGAGGCAATGATGGAGGTGATGGACGATGATGGTGGTGGGGGAGACAATGATGGAGGTGAGGGGCAATGATTGTGGGGGAGGCAATGATGGAGGTGATGGGCAATGATGGTGGGGAGGCAATGATGAAGGTGATGGACAATGATGGTGGTGGGGTGAGGCAATGATGGAGGTGATGGACAATGGTGGTGGCGGTGAGGGACAATGATGGTGGGGAGGCAATGATGGAGGTGATGGGCAATGATGGTGGGGAGGCAATGATGAAGGTGATGGGCAATGATGGAGGTGGGGGAGGCAATGATGGAGGTGATGGGAAATAATGGTGGTGGTGGGGAGACAATGATGGAGATGATGGGCAATGATGGCGGTGGGGGGAGGCAATGATGGAGGTGATTGACAATGATGGCGGTGGGGGGAGGCAATGATGGTGGTGATGGACAATGATGGTGGTGGGGGAGGCAATGATGGAGGTGATGAAATGGAAAATGATGGTGGTGGGAGAGGTGGCAATGATTGAGGTGGTGGAATGGGCAGTGATGGGGGTGGTGGGGGAGAATGATAGGGGTGGTGAGGAGAAGGCAATGATGGAGGTGGTGATGAGCACAATGATGGGGGTGGAGAGGGGCTGCATTATACTTTATGAGGGGGCTACATTATATTCTGTAGGGGACTGCATTATTCTCAGGGGACTACATTATATTCTGGGGGCTACATCATACTATATGACGGGGCTACAGTATACTCTATGGGGGTGCTGCATTATATTGCATGGTGGGGGCTGCATTATTCTCTCAGGGGACTACATTATATTCTGGGGGGCTACATCATACTATATGAGGGGGGCAGCATTATGCCCTATAAGGGGCTACAGTATACTTTATGGGGGGCTGCATTACATTCTGTGGTGGTGCTGCATTATACTATATGAGAGGGGATGCATTATATGCTATGAGGGTGCTACATTATATTCTATAGTGGGGACTGTGCTATAACTTATGAGGGGGTTGCATTATATTTTGTGGGGTGCTGCATTATAAACTATGAGGGGGGCTGCATTATATTTTGAGGGAGGCTACATTATATTCTATGAGGGGGCTACATTATATTCCATGAGGGGGCTACCTCTCTATGATTCTATCCCAACCCCTGCTACATAATTAAGATGTGTACTACCTTATATTATACCCTGATATTAGCGTGTTTTACCACACAATTGTTTGTCTTGTATTTATTTCTATGTAGCTACATAGTGGGCCCCAAGAATGATTTTCTCTGGTGGGCCCAAGGTGCTCCAGTCCGACGTTGGGCCTAATCCTTAGGCCACAAAAAATTATTTTGTTCCTAGTGTCATAGAATAGGGGACCTGACTTTCACATTGGTTGTAGCATAACTTCTTTGTAATACAGGCCTCATCCACACTCAAGCATTTCTTTTTTCTGTGACTAACACAATACAGCACGTCATATTTTAACTTGAAATTTATTGTCGCTGAAATTCAGCTGTTTGCTGAGGTGGTGCAGAGCTTAAAATCTAATTTTTTGTTGCAAATACTGTGCTCCTACCACACTATCCGAGCAACATGACTGGGAAAAAGCAAGCAGGTGGTTGTAAGGGGAGTTAGGCTTGGTGTTCAAGGTGCACGTGGGGTAGGTGGTAATGTTTGTGAAAGCACAAGTGAAGCAACGTCACATCCTATGCAAAGACAACTGACAACTAGGGATGAGCGAGCATAATCGTGGGTATTTCACTACTCGCCTCGCACTACTCGGATCTCCCGCCCAACATTTGCCAATCACAGTAATGCCGCAGCCTTTTTGGTCGTGGGCGGCATTACTATGACTGGCTGGCTGCCCAGCATCATAGGCTATGAGTCTTCATAACCTGGCTCTATCTAAGCCTTGCCACCGCCATTTTCTGCACATTGCATGCAGAACACAGCTAGTGTAGGGAGAGTGTGAGCAGCTGCTAGTGAGAGTTGTGTTTTTTGGTGCAAATCATCCAGAAATCCTCTGTAAAACCCAAAAGCTCTTATCAGAGCTAATAATAATAATAAATTTTATTTCTATAGCGCCGACATATTCCGCAGCACTTTACATTTCAGAGGGGACTTGTACAGACAATAGACATTACAGCATAACAATAATCACATAGATCATAACAGATACCAAGAGGAATGAGGGCCGCAAGCTTACAATCTATGAGGAAAAAAAAGGGAGACTCGAAAGGTGGGTGGTAACAGTTGCCCTGATTGTATGGACCAGCCATAATGTTAAGTGTGTAACAGTACAGACACAGGGCTAATGGATGCATAAGGCATGTGGGAACATGATGCAGGGAACCTGGTTATGGTAAAAACTTTTGGCTGTGTCACGCAGGGATAGATTCAGTTAATGTGTTGAGGCGGTAGGCCAGTCTGAATAAATGCGTTTTCAGGGCTCGCTTAAAATTGTGGGGATTGGGGACTAATCGTATTGACCTGGGAAGTGCATTCCAAAGAATTGGCGCAGCACATGTATAGTCTTGGAGACGGGAGTGGGAGGTTCTGATTATTGTGGATGCTAACCTCAGGTCATCAGCAGAACGGAGGGCGCGGGTAGTATGGTATACTGAAGCAAGGGAGGAGATTAGTACATTAGTAGCGGGAGGAAACACAAGGAGTTCAGTCTTTGACAAGTTCAGTTTCAGATATAGTGAGGACATGATGTTAGACACAGCGTTTAGACAATTGCTGGTGTTTTCTAGAAAGGCAGGGGTGATGTCAGGAGAAGAAGCATATAATTGGGTGTCATCAGCATAGAGATGGTTCTGGAAACCAAATCTACTGATTGTTTGACCAATAGGGGCTGTGTACAAAGAGAAGAGGATGGGGCCTAGGACTGATCCTTGAGGAACCCCAACAGTAAGGGGAAGATGAGAGGAGGAGGTGCCAGCCAAAGATACAGTAAAGGAGCGGTCAGAGAGATAGGAGGAGAACCAGGAGAGAACGGTGTCCTTGAGGCCAATGGAACGGAGCATAGTGAGGAGGAGGAGCTGATGATCCACAGTGTCGAATGCTGCAGAGAGATCCAAGAGAATTAGCATGGAGTAATGACCATTTGATTTAGCTGTTAGTAGATCATTAGAGACTTTAGTGAGGGCAGTTTCAGTAGAGTGTAAAGAGCGGAAACCGGATTAGAGATGGTTGAGAAGAGAGTTATCAAAGAGATAGTGGATAAGATGGGAGTGGACCAGGCGTTCCAGGAGTTTAGAGATGAAGGTTAGATTAGAGACAGGTCTATAGTTAGCGGCACAGTTTTGGTCGAGGTATGGTTTTTTAAGTAGTGGATGTATGATGGCATGCTTAAATGAGGAGGGAAAGATATCAGAAGAGAGAGAGAGGTTAAATATTTTAGTTAGGTGAGGGGTGACAGCAGGGGAAAGGGACTGGAGTAGATGTAACGGAAATGGGTCACTGGTGCAAGTGGTTGGGCGAGAAGATGCAAGGAGCCTGCTTACTTCTTCTTCTGTGACTGGTTCAAAATCAGAGAGTGAGCTAGATGCAGTGGGGGAGGGAGGATATTGCTTGGTATGAGGTGATTGGGAGATAATTTCCTGTAGGATTTGGTCAATTTTTTCTTTGAAGTAATTGGCCAGATCGTCAGCTCGAAGCTCCGTGGTTGGGGCCTACACTCTTGGGTTGAGTAGAGAATGAAAAGTGACAAAGAGACGTACATATCATATGTTGGCAAGGGTAAGTGAGCAGCAGAGGGCACTTGCTGAATACCAGCTTAAACATGCGCGTCACACTGAGACTCAGCCAAGACACATAACAACTGTCGAGTGGGTGTGGATCGCTGAAATTTGTGAGGTGCTTGATAACTTTGAGTACTGCACCAAGCTTGTGAGTGGTGATCAGGCTATTATCAGCGTAACCTTCCCTATGCTATGTCTGCTGAAAAAATCGCTGCAGAATCAAAAAATGGAATCTTTGCGTGCCCAGCAGCTGGGTATGGAGCAAGATTTCACAATGGTTGATCCTACCCAGCCCAGCCAATATCATCAGGTAACATTGGGGGATGAAGATGATGATGAAAATGAGGAGGGAGAGGACTTCTTTTTCAGTGGTACCGAGGGGACACCTCATGCTACAGAGGGGAATCCCAACCCCAGCTTCATGTCTGTCCAGCATAGGTGGGCTGGAGAGGAGGAGGTGGAGGAGGAGAGTCAGTGTGAGGAGAGGATGGGGATTGTTCCTCCTTCTGGGGTCACAGAAGATTTGCCTCTTTGCAGCTTGGCACACGTCATATCTGACTGTCTGTGCCAAGACCCTCGCATAATCAACATTTTCAATAGCAACCTATACTGGTTGGCCACCTTTCTAGACCCACGGTACAAGGACAAATTTCCTTCGCTACTGTTGCAGTCACCAAGGGGTTTCACAATGGAATCCTTCAAGAAGGCCATTGTCGATCATTTGATGGCAACAGCACCCTCAGACACCACTGCTAGCAGAGGTACCAGCTCTGTGCAACAGCATGCATTCATGGGGAGAGACACGCCAAGCTGGTCCAAAAGAGGTGGCAAAATGTCCACAAACTGGGCCATCTTCAATAAACCGCCTCATCACCAAGGACTAGCTGGAACAGTAGCAATGTCAAGGAGGGAGAAGTTGAACAAGATGGACGACTATATAAGTGACCATACCAGCGTCCTTCCTGACCCTTGTGTACCGTTTAATTACTGGGTATCCAAGCTGTATAGTTCGCCAGACCTCTCCTTATATGCCTTGGAGGTGCTGGCCTGCCCTGCTGCTAGTGTGATGTCAGAGCATGTTTTCAGTGCCGCTGGGGCAATCATCACAGATACATGCACACGGTTGACTACAGAGAATGCAGACAGGCTGACTCTGATAAAATTTAAAAATGACTGGATTTTGCAACAGTATGTAAGCCCTCCAGATGACAATATCCCAACCTAAAGTCACCCAAAACGTTATTTTTTTTAAAATTGGTGATCACGTCCATCCCTTCCCATACAAGCCCATTTTCTTCTTCTTTGACATGTTTTCAAATCCGGCTTCTGCCACATGTACCTTATGGTCAACAACAATAACCTAAAAGCAATGTTACATTAATTATTTCCCATCGGAGGCACTTGTGATGAGAATGAGACCCTTTTCCTTCATCAACCATGGTATCATGCCCCTTGGGCAAATTTGTGGAAACACTATGGCTAGGCCTGGACACTGGGCACTGCAACCTCTATGCTAGTAGTCCTAGCTTCATCATAATTGTTTGGCCCTACAGACCTGCCTTGCTTCCTTCATCAACCATGATACAGCCCCTTGGGCTAATTTTTGGAGACACTATGGCTATGCCTGGACACAGCAACTATTATGCTAGTAGTCCTAGCTGCTTCATCATAATTGTGGGCCCTTCAGACCTGCCTTGCTTCCTTCATCAACTATGATACAGCCCCTTGGGCTAATTTTTGGAGACACTATGACTATGCCTGGACACTGGGCACTGGAACTACCGTGCTAGTAGTCTACTTTCATAATTGTCTGGCTCTTGAGGCCTCCTTCCTGCGTCAACCATGATACAGCCCCTAGGGCTAATGTTTTGAAGACCCACTCCACTTGATCCACATGTCACGTAGGGGAGATTATAGAAAAGAGCACATATGAGGGACTCAACCCTTACCTCACCCTTTGCACCGAGCTTGTTATTTTGCTACGTTCTATCTCTTGTGCAGGGGAGGCAAAGGTTAAGTCCCTCACATGTGCTCTTTTCTATGATCTCCCCTACGTGACATGTGGATCAAGTGAAGTGGGTGGTCAATATGTTTTTTTTTACGTGATGAAACTTGTACAAATTTTTTATGTGCTCTTATGGTCGTAGAATTACCAGTATCAGCTAATCAAAGTCATGTAGATTATGGCATTTTTTAACAGATAAAATTAATATTCTAGAGAATTATGTTCAGTTGATTTACAATTTGCGGTCTGAACCCTTGGAAAATTGAATTGCCCACCCCTGGTTTGTGGCACTAAATGATGATTAATGTCTGCAATTACCAATAATCATCTTATGCAGTAATATTACACAACTCTATAAAACATTTCCATTGGATATTTCACATTAGTTTAAATAAGTTTCTCAAAAATAATTGTTAAAAAAGTAATGTTTCCTTTATAATTTTTCCTTTATACCCTCTCCTAGTGTATCCCCACTCATCCTCTGTAGACTGAGCCCTCACGGGCAGGGTCCTCTCTCCTTCTGTACTTGTGTGTGCCTCGTATTGCTCATGTTTACTGTACTTGTCTATATTTGCCCCTTTTCACATGTAAAGCGCCATGGAATAAATGGTGCTATAAAAATGTATAATAATAATAATAATAATAAAGTGTACTCAAAAGTCAAGAGGAGGAAATCTGCGCTGATGCCCAGACGATGTGTGATAACACAGAAGATGATGATGATGAGGTGTTAAATCCCAGTTGGCATGAACATAGAGACACACAGCTAAGTAGGTAATCTGAGGAGACAGACGAGGAGGTTATGCTGCGCCGTACATCGCAGACACGTAGTGATGCGGCCATGACGAGCAATGCATCCTCAGCCACAACTGTGCCTGTGACCAGAAGCACCCACATGTCTACAGTTGGCAGGGGTGGCAAGGGTTGCCTAGCCTGAGCCTTCTGTGACACTGCAAAGGATGAGCCAACTCACATAATCTGCCAACTTTGCAAAAAGTAAGAAAGGCCAAGGGCATTACACCTCGCTGACTGAGCACTGGGTGACTCTGGTGACTGTGGGGACAGGTGCTGCTCCACAAGTCTTGGTATCTCCAATGCTTGCAGGACAAACCTCTACATTTAACACTTCATCCACTGCTTCTGCCTCCTCTATCTCCTCTAGGGCCTCCACCTGCACCCTCAACCTCTGCCTTAACGAGACACGCGTTCCAACAATGTAGAGTGAATCCCCACCACCTCTGTACTGCGCAGACAGGGCTCACCGCAATCAGGCAGTATTGTACGGAGTCATTATGTACCCGCTCATCAAAACTTTTTCGGATCCAGTGGTCCAATTTGTGGTTCCTTTCCATGCGGGCACTGTATGGCCTGCGCCAGTGTCCTACGCTGCTTCACCTTCAGCTCCTCGGATGGTATGAGGAAATTTGAGATCAAGCAAAGAATATCATGTGGCACGACTAATGTCATATACTATGCCACATGTCCGTGTCCCAAAATTTATGTTGGTCTTACCACCAGGGAGCTGAGGGTGCGAGTACGTGAACACGTGCGGGACATTGGCGCAGCCAGGGCTGCATCTGACCCTTTTGAACTTAAGACTGTCCCTCGACATTTTCGGGCACATCACAATTGTGATGCGGGATTGTTAAAAGTTAGGGGTATTGATGTGCTGCACATGGGGATAAGGGGAGGTGATTACAAAAAGGTTCTCGGACAAATGGAGGTCAGATGGATTGTCCAGTTGGACACTATGAGCCCGAGAGGCCTTAATGAGTCTTTAAGCTTCACCCCATTTTTGTGACCCATTGTGCAACCTGACTTTGGACCCATTTTTTTCAGATTTCCATTACATTATTATGTTTTCTAACTAAGCTTGATATGCAGGTATATATATTTGTATATATTGACATCTTCCTGCTTTTTCCTTGTTTATTGTTCTCGCATGACCCTATATCTCCCAGGCTGCTTAGCGGTGGTTGTTTTTAATTTCTTATTGTTTTTATATTTTTCTCATTTTTCCTCATCTTATCTTTTTACAGTTGTTATTTGGCGTGTCCCAGTTCTTTCTTGAAGTGGCACCTTATCATGGATTTGATACATCATCTACTGCAATCAAACACCTTATGGAATTTATTATGTATTTTGTCAACTGATTATATGCTTTCCCCATGTTCTATGTAAATATGGGGATGTAGGCTTTTGTATTTGGGGTGCACTTAAATTAGGATGTTGTATGGAATTCTTTATAGGTTCATTGAATGTATTCATTTCCTTTTGTGTATACCCATGGGCACTATTATATGCTTATTGAGTCTGCATTATATTAATGATCCCATTGCATATGTGTCATATACTTTTCATTGTGGTGGTTTCCATCTTTTGTAGGAAGATAGAGGGTTAAATTATATACCTTATTGAGATGAATTTTACTTTGGCATATAGACCTACATGGTGGTAGAAGGCCACTAAATATATTACTGTAATTCCCTCTCTCTCCTTGATCCGTGGTATTGTGCCTACATCCTTACTATCTTGTGCCCTCATGGCCGAGCGCATCGCCATGCTATCTGCGGCTCCGCGCTGTGGCCGGTGTCTCTTTACATGGTGTGCACTGCTCTGGGTGTCCCCGGCGCGTGCGCACTGTGTTTGACGCCAGGCTGCAGGGCAGGACCTGCAGACGTCATGGTGCATGCGCCGCAAGCGCCATTGTGATTGGCCGATATCGGTCACATGATCGGGGTTAGGGGTTATTTTAAGGCCCTACTGGGACACTTAGCGTTATCGCCTCCTTGATAAAGCGACGGGGGACGTCGCGAAACGCGCGTCGGGGGTACCTACGCTGGGCTCTCCCTCTTCTCCCCTTCCTGGTAAGTTGCCACATGGCTTCTTGTGAAAACTTTTATGAGCATTTTCTATGATCTATTGTCACTATGCTCTTATAATAGGTAGCACTAAAAGCCCCATTTTTGTTACTGATTTGATATGACTTAGTCCCCTGGTGACTAATATGGTAATAGGACCCTTTTTTGGGCGTCGTGCTATATCTATATATATATATTTTTTGTATACTTGCCGGGTTTTTTCCAACTTGGGGAGTTTGAGGGGGTTTTCCCTGGGATATACTGTATGCCCATATTTATTCATGAGCACCTCATTATGATCTGTATTGCATTGTTGATATTTAAATAAAGAATTTTGATATTTTATTACAATTATGTGACTTTATGCTCTTTTTGGTCCTCCTGGTTTTTTAGTATTAAAATTGATATGCCTTGGAGATCGTAGTCATACAGCTGAAGAGTTGTGAACAGCTCTCCAGGTTGAGTTTGATCAATGGCTGTCTCCACTGAACCTGCATCCAGGGAAGGCCATGTCCGATAACGGTGTGAACCTGGCCACGACACTTCAGCGAGGCAAGCTCACACACGTGCCTTGCATCGCTCGCGTCCTCAACCTGGTGGTATAACATTTTCTCCGCCACTATCCTTGCCTGGGTGAGCTACTCCAGAAAACACGTAAGCTGTGTGCTTATTTACACTATTCGCACCCCTCTTCTCATCGACTTGCATCGATACAGAGGTCTTTGTCCATGCCAGTTAACAGATTGATATGCGATGTGCCGACATGGTGGAATTCCACTCTGCACATGTTGCAGCAACTGTGGCAGCAGCAATGAGCCCTGACGCAGTATGTCATGTCGTATAGCCTGCAACTCAGCATGGGCTTGGACCTCATGGTAGAGCCCGACATATGAGTGCCTTCTTACTGCACTATCTGCAACATGATTCCCATATAGTTATGATTAGATATACCGTAAAATTAGTACTGTGGGTGAATTGAGGCCACTTTTCTGGTGTCCGTCCCTCATTTGATGTGTTCCGGCAGCATTTGGGCTATTATTTGCATGCTCCCCCCCCCCCCCCAATTGAGTGGAATGGCGTTCGGTTATATTCGGCGAATATTCGATGAATTAATCGGCGAGTATTGCAAATTCGGAGATCATAATTCAAACCGAACATTGAAATATTCGCTCATCTCTAGTCATTCTCTACAGCAGAACAAAGTGAAGGTTCTGAGGTGGCCATCTCAGTCTCCTGACCTCAATATCATTGAGCCACTCTGGGGAGATCTCAAGGGCGCTGTTCATGCTAGACAGCCCAGGAATTTACAGGATCTGGAGGATTTTTGCCAAGAAGAGTGGGCAGCTTTACCATCTGAGAAAATAAAGAACTTCATCCACAACGACCACAAAAGACTTAATGCTGTCACTGATGTTTGAGGAGCAATACACGGTATTAAAATATAGAGTATGTAAACTTTTGATCAGGGTCATTTGGATGTCTTGGGGTGTCATTATGATTTGAAAAGAGAAAACACAGTAGTCTGACAATAAATGGCTTCACCCAACCACTAACCATGAGTGGAGAAAAAGTTTTGGTATTATCATTCATATTATCTGTAAAAAAAAAAAAAAAGGCAAAGAAAGCAAAGATTCTTCTGAGATATGTAAACTTTTGAGCACAACTGTAGTAAGACAAAGCCATTAGGATTACTATACATGTCTACTACATTTTTACGTTCTATGATTTGGCACTGCTGTTACAATCACCACTGCCACCAATGCATACAGCACAAGCATTGTATACCATGAGATCCAATGAATAAATTCACTGTTCATTTGTGCTATTCTTATATTTTATATAGGTTGGCACAGTAGTTAGGATAATAATTATAATCATTTTATGCTGTACAAATAGTGGACTTAGTGAGACAAATAGTGGACTTAGTGAGACAGAGTACGTGTTCACTTTCAACATGTACTGTACTTATACTTGTGTTATGGTCAGGATTACTGCATTTAGATTGTACATAGTAGAACACAGTGGCTACATTTATGTCTATTGCTATTCTATGTATACTATATATAGGTTGGCTTAGTGGATAATATTAACATCAATATTGATTGTCTAAATATTGCATTTTATGAGACACAGTGTTTTACTGTCTATACGTACTATACTTATACTGTATATTGGCTTCCAAATAAATTAGGATTGCCACTAACGTCGATACATACTGAATAAATATTGTATTTCAAGCTCATTGGGTAAGTTCACTATTTACATATCCTGCACTGCCACTATATATTGAATGGCTCAGTAGTTTGGATTACAGCCAGGTATTGAGGTGCGAGACTTTTGCGAGTTTCTCGCAAGTGTGATCCCGGCCTAAATCTCACCATGGTCAACATCTGCAAGGAGTTCTCTTTGTGTTTCTGTGGATTTCCTGTCACAGTCCAAATACATACTGATATGGAATTTAGATATTACTGCTCTCCAATGGGGGCAGTGATCTCTGTAAAGAGCTGAGGAAATTAATGGCGCTATATAAGCAAGTGAAATAAATATGGGTTGGCACAGTGGTTAAGTTTACCATTACCATCAATATATGATACATAAATAATGTATTTTGTGAAACAGTGGTTAAAGTTGTCTGCCCATGTCCACCATGATTTGTTTCCTATATAGGGTATAGGGTGGTGTAGTGGTTAAGATAACTTATATTCATACAAAACAAATCTTGTATATGTAAGACACAGCCATTGCTATTAATGTAATTATAAATTATATTCTCTTCATTGATCATACTGTAGTGTAGTGGTTTTAGATTACTGTCAACACCTACAACACATATTAAATAAAGGACGGCTTGGTGGATAAGAGACCTATCAACACATACCTTTCAATTACGAATACTTCATAGAGGACGGCAAATTGACAAACATTTCATTATCATTCTGAACACTCAAGAAGTATTTGATTGTTACAGTCCGTGAGTCTTTGAATGTAAACAGAAGTGTAACCACTGAGTCACAGCAAGCAAAGACCATGAAAATAGTATCAAATTAACACATAAAGAATAATAGAAAATAGCTGAACTTTTTATTACATTCCCATTGAGTTTTGTTTACATAACCCTTGAAAAATTGTTTTGGGTATAAGTTGGCACAGTGGGTAAGAGTACTATAAAATCATTGTTAAATAGGTCTTATAATACTAATGACATCAGTATGTGAGCTGGGTTGGGGAGATGTCTCAGCTCCTTTCCATCATTTCCCACGTCTTTCCCGCTTGTTCTCTCCACTCTCTCGCTCGGGGAGTGGTCTCTGCAGACCTGACAGTCTGCCAGCCACCATATTTCAGCCGGACAGAGAAAATGAATATTGATTTTATGTTTCTTTCATGCTGGTTAATGCTGCGGCGTGCATAAGCTCTCACCTCAGCATACTTGCCAACAAACTTACAGCCATTAGGGATTTGGTACAGTTCGGCGTTTTCTTAACTCTATTTTCCAAATATTCCAGGATTTGCCGTCTCTTTGAATAGAAAAGCGTCTCGCATGAGGGTCACCCAGGCGACAATGTGGCCAGAAGCTGAATGGTCTGGAAGGAGACCAGAGGAAATTAATCAATGTGCAATGGCCATTTAGAAGGGGTCATGGTGGCAGTCTTAAAGAAGATATCCAATAAACCTTGCTTTACAACTGTAGCGATTCAGCCGAACAAACAGTGTTCCCAGAGCTCCCGGGTTATGGCTCATCAATTTCTTAAATAATATATTATATTTTGAAAGTGACTCCGATCTCTTTTGCATCAATGTAGTTAGTCCTTTAAAGAGGTAGAATGAAATATTAGGAACAGTGGGCAGTGATGAAAACATGAAAACGATACTTGTCATGCACAGTGGAGCATAACACATGAGATGTCTCTTTAATGACACTGGTACTGGTGAATTCTTTAGGGGATGAAACCCACTCCAAACCTTTCAATAAAACACATTGACAACAGATATTCTTTGGAATAATTATGGCCACAGCAGCCTTCTATTTATTTAAATAACAATAAGGATAAAACTCTCAATAAATAACATTTCCTTTAAACTAGCTGGGAGGTGTCCTTGAAGCTCCGAAAATCTGGTAAATACCAAATATGAAGTGAACAACCACCAAAATGTGTTACCCCCAGCCGTTACCCCGCTAGCTCAGGAGCACCATAGCCACAAGTATACCAATGTTCACTCCAACCAGTCCTGGGGATTCAACCACTTAGCCGACTTCCCCACCCCATTTTACCACATCCAAAATTTAAATTTAATTCCAAATGGAGGAAATCATGATGCCCATGGACCCCCTGACCAATTTTAAACCAAATTCAAGGGCTCCCCCCAACCGCCACAACGCGGGCCTTTGAACACCTCAAAGGCCCAAGACCCCACCACAACGAAAAGCTATTGCCCTTTCAATACCGTCTTGCAAACCAAGTGCCCAAATGTCACTACCCAAACCATTTAAATGCACGCCATCGGCCAAACAATAGCCATCAGCCCCTTTCTCCAAATCAAAATGTCTGACCACCAGACCCCCATTCTGAACAACAAACGCAGAAACCATTCTGTTAACCTTGATCCTGGCCTTGTTAATTTTTTCCACCGACCTGGCATATCGCCAACTCTTTCGCGGCACAATCTCAGACCACACAATGGTAATACCAGGATAAGACACCCACAACCTTAACAAATCGTGTTTCACATCCCTGACCAATTCCCTAAAAGGCCTGACCCCCAAATCATTCCCGCCCACATGAAGAACCAAAATGTGGGGAGCCTTGTCCAAATGAGCGCTGTTATGAATTTCTCGCAGCACTCTGGCCCACATCATCCCTGAATGCCAAGCCACCTGACGACTGCTACACTCCTGGGAAAACCGAGCTGCCTGCCCCCTTTCCTCACATCGGCCTGCACCGCTCCCCAATGGACGTACGAATGGCCAAATGTCCAAACCAGCAATTGCGTGGGACCTGAAAATGGCGAAAAACAAAAACAACCTTATCAAAAATCCACAATTAAACATAATGAAATAAACATTACGGACCCGCGCCTGAGAACGCCTCCTCAGGCCTGACATAACCACGAAAACACCTCAACCGCCATCTGCCAATATGCTGCACTGCTTCAGCACCAAGCCCACCTACAGCCGCCTCCGTTGCCGCCCCAATCCAAAAAGAATGAGCAGTGAAACGCGATTCGTCCAATCCCAACTTTCGCAGAGCATGTCTGAAAACAGCAGTAAATTGGTACCTGGACAAAAAGGAACCATCCTCATGGCATAACAACGGACCATCCGAGCGGGGCCGCAAAGCACGAAAACTTAGTAAACAAGCCACCGGACACATTAAAGAATCCCGAACCGGGCCCAAAAACACTTGCGTGCCTTTGCCTTCCTGATGTTTTTGACCTCCACAACCAAAATTCCACCCCACTCTCAGTGTGAACCACATCCCTAGCCAAAAGACCCACACACAAGGTTTTACTAGGCGTTACCAACTCCCCCACCCTAAGCGCCCCAAAAAATGCCAACGAAAAGGCCAACCTAAAAAGACACAGTTCAAAAAAGGAACTACAACAGTATTCCAAAAACCCCCCCAACCTTAACAAGAGGCCAAAAGTGACTGGACGCCTCGTATCCCCTCGGCTCCTACTTCTTCTAAAACCTTTTACTGCCTGTCGTACTAGGAACTGTTTTGCCAAATCAGGTTGGCCCCACAGCCTGAAACCAAAAGCGAGGGTGGCCATCATGCGCGAGACCTTCGCCGAGGATCAACCAGCCACCGACCCATGTCCTAACCATGAAAGCAAAGTGCCCACCTTATGTTCAGGTGGCACCGGACCCAAACTAGCATCCAGCAAACCCTCCCAAGAATCCTATACCACTTGATATACAGCCCAAGTTTTGGCAGCGAGCGAGGCCCTGATTAAAGAATCAGCGGCACAGATACGACATTCCAAAGTGCTTCCGGGCAATCCAGACCCTCGGATTCCGCCTCGGGTGCCAACGCACGGAAACATTCCCACTGTGAGCGGGAAAGAGAATCAGCAATCTCATTCTTGACCCCAGGCACATGCGACGCTGTTACTTGAGAATTGACAGACAGACAAGACAAAACCAGTTGGCGAAGCACCTGAACTACCGGCTGCGAGGACGTCAAAATGCTGTTAATAGAACACACCACTCCCTGATTGTTGCAATTGAAATGTACCCGCCTATTCCGAAACTCCTCTTTCCATAAACTGACAGCCACCAAGATCGGAAAGATCTCCAACAAAGCGATGTTCCGAACCAAACCAGTCGAGAACCAGTAAGCAGGCCACCTTGCCGAACACCATTGGCCTTTAAAGTAAGCACAAAAACCGACACCGCCAGCCGCATCCGTAAACAACTCCAAAACCTCATTGCCCACAGTCTCCTCCATAATAAATGAACGTCCATTGTACTGCTCTAAAAAGGACTGCCACACAGCCAGATCAGCTCTGTGATCCGCTGAAAGCCGAACAAAATGATGTGGCGCCCGGACGCCTGCAGTAGCACCAGCCAAACGTCGCGAAAAAACTCGCCCCATAGGAATGATACGACAGGCAAAGTTCAATTTCCCCAGCAATGACTGCAAGTCCCTCAAAGTCAATTTCTTCAAATGCCGCGCCCTTGCCACCTCCTGCCGTAACGCAATTACTTTATCTTCAGGCAAACGGAATTCCCACTTAACGGAATCGATAACAATGCACAGAAAACGCAAACAAGTACTCGGGCCTTCCGTTTTCTCTGGGGCCAAGGGCACCCCAAACTTCGGCATTACCCACTCCAATGTCTTCAAAATGCTCAAACAACGGGACAACTCACCTGGGCCTACGCATAAAAAATCATCCAAATAGTGGATGACCGACTCAAAACCAGAAACGTCACGAACTAACCATTCCAGAAACGAACTAAATGCCTCAAAGTGCGCACATGACAGGGAACAACCCATAGGCAAGCATCGATCAACATAAAACCCTCCATTCCAAAAACAACAGAGCAATTTTGAGCTATCCGGGTGAACTGGCAACAAACGAAAGGCAGATTCAATGTCCGTTTTCGCCATAAGGGCCCTTTTTTACCTCGCCGCCTCATCGAAGGATGTGTAAACCACTGAGCAAAGCTCAGGATCAATACCATCGTTTATTGACAATCCCCGAGGAAAAGAAAGATGATGGAAGAGACGAAATTTATTCGGCTCCTTTTTGGGCACCACTCCTAACGGCGAAACCACTTATTCTTCAAATGGGGGAGCACTAAACGGACCAGCCATGCGTCCCAAAGCGACCTCTTTGCCCAATTTTTCTGAAATCACATCCCCATGAACCATAGCAGAACGCAGATTCTTAAGAACCAGAGGTATAACAAAAGGCAGAGGGGGGATTTCAAAACCAACTGAAAAACCAGAAAACAACAATGCCGCTTTGTCCCTAACCGGGTACCTATTTAGATAGGGGACCATCTTTGCTAACTTCACTGGAGTCACCCCCATGAAAATTGGCCCCCCCAGACTTAAGCTTTCCTTTCTTGAAACATTTTGCAGCCCCGTGTGAGGTACCATTGCAGTGGGAGCAGATGTACTTAAACTTGCAATTGGCCCCAAACCTACACTGCCCATCATTGAACTGTCAGCACAAACCTGACTTTTGACCCCCGCCTGACTTCCAGTCCCTGAAGTGGAAGATTGACCGCTGCCGAGGCCGGAATGCCCGCCCCCCCCCCGAAAGGAATTGCCAGTTTTATTAGCTGCCGTAATCTTTAACCACAGGCCTATATCCTTCTGATCCCACCGAATTGCCGGCCTTATCGCCTTACGCTGGCGAAACTGTTCGTCGTAACGGAGCCATGCCTGACCACCATAGCACCTATGAGCTTCACCGATGGAATCCATGTAACAAAAAAGGGAAGAACAACACTCTGGCGCCCGCTCCCCAATAACACTCGCCAAATTGGCAAAAGGCTGAAGCCAAATAACAAACGTTTGAGGGATCAAACGCCACCTGTGCTTCTCCTCTTCGTCCTTTTTACTCTCATGTTTTTTCCCCTTGTCTAAGTTGAATTTTTCTAAAGGAAGCAACAAAAAAATTTCCACATACTCATCCTCCATATCTTTTCCCGTACTTCCTTCTTTAAATGTGCCCCCAAAGGCCCCTCAAAACATACATACACTTCCCCATGGGCCCTATCATCTAAATGAATCTGGCACTCCTTTTCCTTTTCCATCTGTACCGACACAGACAACGGGGGACGGAAGGCTACTAGAAACCGCAACCGGCCCGTTCTGACAAAAAGCTCACCCAACGAATTGAGCCATCCATGCTGATAAATGCCCTGGCGCCGCCACTCCCCTCTCTAAATGACCAAGTAAATCCTGCACGCTTGCTAACAGTTCCTCTATAGACGCATTTGAACCAGTACCCGAAACTTCTACACCCCTGTCCTCCACCCCAATACTCTGACCTGCACTTAGAATCGGCGACCCCCGTAACTGCTGAGATGAACAAAACATGGAGCTGAACTCACCAGGCTGCAAGGTGGCTGTGACCCCTCCAGCCGGAAGAATGGAGTCCTGAAGACCATCTGTCTCTGCATCCGAAGGCCCACCGCCAGATGATGGCACCACAGAGCGTGCTCCAGGCGAACGATCCGACTGGGCCAGCGTAGCCCCATAATGCTGAGACGGACCCTGAAGCCGTGCCTGCGCCGAACTATCCACAGCACGTGGCCTGACATCCGCGACCTCTTGCCTCCTTCCTGGTCCCCTTGGAGCGGTAAGGCAGCCCGCTGCTGCGGAAGTCAGGGCCGAAACAGCCGCGTACGATTGCGGCTCACCAACGACAGGCACTTGATCCGGATGTCCTCCTGTTCCCGATGGTGTCGCAGCCGTTCGTGATGCTGGAGTGACGCAGAGGCATCCCCCGCTGACGTCAGGGCTCCCAGAAGACCCGGCACGTGTAAGCTCCGCCCCCTGCCACCACGCAATGAAGGCCTGGGCACTGCTGCCACTGCACTCAACCTGGCTGTAGGATTCCTCCCTGCCCGGGGCCGCCTGGCCAGTGTATTTGTTGGCGCCTGGCTGGAGGGTCCCTGGAGGGGCTCCTGTGCCTCCGCCGAGACTGAGGGGTGACATCGGGCGACAGCCTCTCCAGAGACCTCGTGCAGCGAGAAGGCCGCTCGCGCGCAGGGGACTCCCCCGCTGGACCAGATGATCGCAAAATACCGGCAATCTGCTCTTCTAGCCAGTCTTGCGGCTACGATGTGGCAGCAGCCCGCAAGCTCTCCAGGAGCCGGTCGACGTCCGACATGGTGGCGATGAGGACCGAATTCCTCCAGGGAGAGCGGGAAATGGTAGGTCACACCCCCAATCCTGGCGTAATAACAGCCCCCACCAAAACGCCCCCTAAGTAGCATCTCCTCTCATCACCCCCCATTGTCATGACGGCCTCCGCCCACGCCTGGGTGGGTGGGGGACCTGGCTCCAGCGCCTTCACTATCTCGGTGCCATGTCTGATCTCTCCCTTTTATTTATACAAAGTATCCCTTTGACTTTTTTCAGGTATTTTCCCACTGTGTTTGTTTCTGGCTTTTTTAAAATCCACCAAAAATGTAGGAAAAACGGTGGTCAAAAGGGTCAAAATACTCTTACTCTTGATTTCTATAGAAAAACAACTTGTTTACATGTTCAGGCTTTCAAAAACCATGATGTTTTTTAGAGATTTGCAAACTATGTTTTTTATGGCTTTTTTGAACTCCAAAAATGTAGGAAAAGGAGGTCAAAACGATTAAAAAAAATCTTACTGTTGATATTTATGGAAAAACTGACTTGTTCATATGTACAGGCTTTCAAAAACGCCAGTCGTTGAAAAGAAGGGTCATTCATCAAGCTTTTTTTTTTCCACTGGTAAGACACTCCGTTTTTAAGATATAAAAGTTAATGGTCTTTGTGTTTCAATTTCTCGCTCTTTTCAACATGTCTGCTAACTTTTGGTGAATGGGAACATTACTGTTTGCACCAAACAACTTGTCTAGAAAGACCAAATAAATTGCATGAATAAGGGTTAAATTATCTGGATTCCCAACTGATACAATGTATCAGTGCAATCAAAATGTAACAAACCAAGTGTCTTATATTGGGGGGGTGGATGTTCTTCTTCGTTGGCAACAATTTTATATACGGTATATATTTTATAAAGTTGCACCTTTATTATAAAGTGACTACAATTTCTTTATTGTGATGAGGACGGAGGACAATGAATTTTGATATATTGATGGATCCCTTAGAATTGAATGAAGTCCATTCTTGAGTTGTGAACGTGGCCTGATCTCCTTCACCAGAGCTGAGCCCATTCCTTACTCTTCTATTGTATTGACCGGTATTGGGCTCCGGTATGACATAGGAATACATAACAGGACAATTATGTTGCGGCATTCTCGGCCAGTGGCGGTTTGTGCTGAGTGATAGTGTGGTTGGGTGACTACGGACATGAATCAGGCCCAAGACAAACCATTTGCGAGCAGGCTCGGCTTGTAATTGCCATGCTGAGTATCAATTATCTGCAGTGAGCCTATCTCTGTGTAATCATATCTTCGGCAGTGACAGAGGCCAGGGGTACCGGCAGAACTGATGACTACACAGTATCCGCTGCCGCAATCACGGGGCGCTGATTAGGATGATTAGCCCATGACTTTGCAGTGACATTGAGAACACTTAAGGACTAAATGTGTCTGAGATAAATGCACAAGGTCACCTGTCACATCCCATAGACAGGTCCAATGACTCTCGGATGCCTTTAAAGACGCCCTGTACTCGGAGATCAGGATATATTTTCTTTTAACGTTATAAAGATGAAAACTATGTACTGTATCTTTTAGTATTTTTGCAAAACATTATTAGATTTTTTTCAGGTTTCATTCTTTCAAAATTTGGAGTCCTTGGATTTTCAATGTTGTCTTCTCACATATTAGGGAGAAGTTCCCTTTTATTTTCATTTTAGTAAGATGATGTACATGCTATAGCATTTTTAAAGAACAATAAGTATATAGCCATATAGGTGACCATGAGTGACAAACAGAAAATACTAAAAATTAGCCATAGAACACCCCAAATGTGCCAGCCTTACGTCACCCCAAATGTGCCAACCACAAATTACCATAAATGTGCCAGTGACAGATCACCCTAAATGTGCCAGTCACAGAGCAGCCAAATGTGTCATCCACAGATTACCCTAAACGTGTCAACCATCAATCACAAATGTGCCAACCGCAGATCACCCCAAATGTGGCAGCCACAGATCACCCCAAATGTGGCAGCTACAGATCACACCAAATGTGCTAACCACAGATCACCCCAAATGTGCCATTCACAGATCACCCCAAATGTGCCAACTACAGATCACCCAAATGTGCCAATCATAGTTCACCCAAATGTGCCAATCACAGTTCACCCCAAATGCGCCCACTACAGATCACCCCAAATGTGCCAACCAAAGATCACCCTAAATGTTCCAGTCACTGATCACCCCAATTGTTCCAGTCACAGATCACCCCATAGGTGGTGCCAACCACAGATCACCCCAAATGTGCCAGCCACAGATCACCTCAATATCAACCATTGGTGCCCTGTGTTTAGGATCAGGACCATTATGACACATTAGGGTCTTTTAATGCCTCATGTCTTATCTGTGGCAATTAGCATAAATCTATGGGTCAAGGATAAAATATTGATAGAAGCAGATGATTCTTCAGTATAGATCAGGAATATATGAATATTGGGGGTTCAGTCATCACCACAGTCAGCCAATTCAGGTGTGATATTCAGTGGGCCTCACACAATCCAAAAGTGTCCAGTGTCCACAAGTGTCTGCAGAAATTCAAAATCTCCCTAATCCTGTAGTCACTTTTTTCACACCTGTGCCCTCGAGCCTGTGACATAGCGCTCTGATATTCAGTGGGCCTCACACAATCCAAAAGTGTCCAGTGTTCACAAGTGTCTGCAGAAATTCAAAATCTCCCTTATCCTGTAGTCACTTTTTTCACACATGCTGCATCGAGCCTGTGACATAGCGCTCTGATATTCAGTGGGCCTCACACAATCCAAGTGTCCAGTGTCCACAAGTGTCTGCAGAAATTCAAAATCTCCCTTATCCTGTAGTCACTTTTTTCACACCTGCTGCATCGAGCCTGTGACATAGCGCTCTGATATTCATTGGGCTTCACACAATCCAAGTGTCCAGTGTCCACAAGTGTCTGCAGAAATTCAAAATCTCCCTTATCCTGTAGTCACTTTTTTCACACCTGTGCCATCGAGCCTGTGACATAGCGCTCTGATATTCAGTGGGCCTCACACAATCCAAAAGTGTCCAGTGTCCACAAGTGTCTGCAGAAATTCAAAATCTCCCTTATCCTGTTGTCACTTTTTTCACACCTGCTGCATCGAGCCTGTGACATAGCGCTCTGATATTCATTGGGCCTCACACAATCCAAGTGTCCAGTGTCCACAAGTGTCTGCAGAAATTCAAAATCTCCCTTATCCTGTAGTCACTTTTTTCACACCTGTGCCATCGAGCCTGTGACATAGCGTTCTGATATTCAGTGGGCCTCACACAATCCAAAAGTGTCCAGTGTCCACAAGTGTCTGCAGAAATTCAAAATTTCCCTTATCCTGTAGTCACTTTTTTCACACCTGCTGCATCGAGCCTGTGACATAGCGCTCTGATATTCAGTGGGCCTCACACAATCCAAGTGTCCAGTGTCCACAAGTGTCTGCAGAAATTCAAAATCTCCCTTATCCTGTAGTCACTTTTTTCACACCTGTGCCATCGAGCCTGTGACATAGCGCTGTGATATTCAGTGGGCCTCACACAATCCAAGTGTCCAGTGTCCACAAGTGTCTGCAGAAAATCTATATCTCCCCTGTCCTATAGACACCTTGTACCTTGTTTTACATTACTATATAGTTTGTAGGATTTTGTCTACATTTCTACCAAAAATGAGGAAGGCTGGTGGAAGAGGCCGTGGAATTGGGCGGGGGTTGGCAGCTGGTAATGATGGTGTTGGTGGTGGATCTGATGGTAGTGGCAAAAGCAAAATAGGACCGAATGCAGGAGGTGTTGAGCCTGCGTCATCGTCTGGCTCCATAAGGCTTCGAAGGCTTAGTTTTCTAGGAGTTGGCAAACCGCTTTTAACGCCAGAGCATCAGGAAAAAGTTTTGTCTTACATTGCTGACTCAGCCTCCAGCTCTATCGCCTCCTCTTCTGAAGTTGTAAAAAGTAAAAGCACTGAGTCGTCATTGGAGGCTCATGTTCATGAACCACACCTTTCCTTGTGTCCTTCACCCCAACCAAGATTGAAGGATGACGCAGGCCATACTACTGATTACTCCATGGAGCTGTTTTCACATACCATGCCTGGATTATCAAGTGAAATGGTGAATTACCCAGGCCAAGATGAATCTGACATGGAGTGCACTGATGCACAGCCGCTGATAGATGATTCTGCTGGTACATTCACTCAGAGCACTACATTGTCCTCGCAGTGTACAGAGCCAGATTCTGACCCTGATGAGACTCAGGTGCCCCTTCCCGCACACTATACCACCATACACGGTGACACAGAGGAAGGTGCACATGACATAGAAGAGGAGGTGATGGATGACCCAGTTGTTGACCCAGATTGGCATCCATTGGGGGAAGAGGGTGCTGCTTCCAATAGCTCAGATGAGGAGCATCCACAGCAGACATCAACATCGCAACAGCTGTTATCTGGCAGGCCCGGAGCACTCCAAAGACAGGTTCCAAAAATCAAAAGAGTTGCTGGACAGCTTGTCCAGAGGGTCAAAACATCACAGCGTGCTAGGCCGCAAAATGTCTGCCAAAGTAGGAAGAGTGCAGTGTGGCACTTTTTTGAACAAAATCCTCATGATCAGGCCAAGGTTATCTGTAAGAAGTGCGCAAAGACCTTTAGCCGAGGGAAAAATCTGAAAAATTTGAATACCAGTTGCATGCTTAGACATTTAACCAGCATGCACTTGCAAGCGTGGACACAACACCAAACCTCAAGTGCCACATGTGCAACTGATCACAAAGAAGGTAGTCAGCAACGCTACATTGTTTCCCCCACTGTAAGCCCACCGGTTAGCACAGCAGCAAATGTTGAGGTGTTGTTGCAAGGCCACAGCAGTCAGGGAATCCCACTGTTATATCAACAAAATACTGAATCTAGGCCATCAGAAAGAACACCAACTCCATCACCATCATCAACCCTCTCTCAGTCCGCCCTGTCCATCGCTACTTCCACCATATGCAGCTCTCAAGTCCAGCTCACCCTCCCAGACACTATGAGTAGGTCAAGAAAGTACTCAGTCTCTCATCCGCGTACACTGGGTTTGAACGCCCACATTGCCAAACTAATCTCGTTTGAGATTATGTCCTATCGGTTGGTGGAAAGCGCAGCTTTCCGCGAACTCATGGCCTATGCAGTACCACGCTATGACCTACCCAGTCGCCACTTCTTCTCTCGCAAAGCCATCCCAGCCCTCCACCATCATGTGAAAGACCGCATTGTCCATGCACTCAAGCAGTCAGTGAGTGGAAAGGTGCACCTCGCAACTGATGCATGGTCCAGTCGGCATGGCCAGGGCCGTTACGTGTCCATCACTGCGCACTGGGTTAATGTGGTGGATGCAGGGTCCACAGGGGAAAGCGGTGGTGGGACAGTGCTGCCTAGCCCACGGTATTGGAAACAGTTGGCTGTAGGCGTTCCACCCTCCTCCTCCTCCTCCAGAAGCGAAAGCTCGTCCACAGAGCGCAGTCGTACGAGCACTCCATCTGCAGCTGCCACTGTTGCACACGAGGTGTCCCCCTATCGAGCAGCTAGTGGAAAGCGTCAGCAGGCTGTGTTGCAGATGATGTGTTTGGGCGACAGACACACCGCCGAGGTGCTGGCCGAGTACTTGAAGCGACAAACTGAGTCATGGCTGGGCAGTGTACATCTTGAGGCAGGCAAGGTAGTTAGTGATAACGGCCGTAATTTTGTGGCAGCCATAGCCCTTTCAAAACTCAGCCACATACCTTGCTTGGCTCACATCTTGAACCTGGTGGTGCAGTGCTTCCTCAAAAATTATCCCGAGTTAACAGCCCTGCTCCATAAGGTGCGAAGACTGTGCGCGCACATCCGCCGGTCGCCTGTACACTCCGTTGGTATGCAGAAGCTGTAGCGATTGCTCCACCTTCCCAACCACCGCCTCATTATTGACATTGCAACAAGGTGGAACTCCACCCTGCACATGGTGGAGCGGCTGTGCGAGCAGAGGCAGGCCATAATGCATTTGTGGGAGGATACACGGCCAGGCACTTTGAGAGCAGACATGGAGTTGACAGGTGTGCAGTGGTCGAAGCTGAAAGACCTCTGTAAAGTCCTTCAGTGTTTTGAGGAATGCACACGGCTGGTAAGCGCAGACGACGCCATCCTAAGCATGAGCATCCCACTTATGCATCTGCTCATGCAAACTTTGACGCACCTTAAGGAGCAGGCGTCTGCAGCCAATGTTGACGAGGAGGAAGAGGTGGAGGGAATCCTTGATGACATTCAGCCATTGTCTGCTCAGGGACCTCTCCTGGACGAGTTGGAGGAAGAAGAGGAGAAGGAGGATGATGATGGGGATGATTACTTAGGGGAGGAGGATGCATCTCGTGGGGCAAGTGAAAATGTTGGCGTGGCAAGGTCTGGTACAGGGTTTATGCGTGACTGGAGGGATGTGGATTTGCCAGAAAGTGCTCCTCCAACCAGCACTCGTAGTGCATCATTGACACCGGGAACATTGGCCCACATGTCAGATTATGCCTTGCAGATCCTAAAAAGGGACCCCCGCATTGCCAAAATGATGAACGATGACGACTACTGGTTGGCCAGCATCCTGGATCCATGCTATAAAGGCAAATTACAAAACATCATGCCACAGGAGAACCTTGACCTA